>NC_140070.1:120198892-121398892 GCF_964194135.1 Talpa europaea | reverse complement strand
GAAGATTGCTATATGTTCACAGCTTAGCCTTTGAGCTATTCTTTTACAATTGAAGACGAGCTCATCTAGTCCCATGTTTTTGAATACCATCTGCATGTTGTTAGCAACTCATGATTTGTCTTTTGATAACTCTTCTGAACTTGGATAAATACCCAATTGCCTATTGACATATAAAGTTGTGCAAACTGATATTTGATTTCAGCTCCAAACTAATTCCTACCATACATCCTATTGCTTAGGACAAACATCAGTGAGAAGATTTATCAGCCAAACTTCTTGGGTGACCTTTTGAATTACAAAAGGGAAGGATCACTTGTACCCTGTCTCCAGCTCCTATCTTAATGTAAGACATTTTTAGCTAATGAACAGACTTCTAATTCTTGTTTCTACTCTCTAGCCCCTCACAGTCTCCCCAAAGCAGCTTGATCCTTTTAAAATGTAAATCAGATTATGTGTCTCTCATGTTAAAAATAAATGTTTCAGTCGTAGTATCCCTGGCTGACCTCTACAGCCTAGGAGGACATAAAATTCTGATTATTGTCCACAACTCTGATGTCATTTCCTTTCACTCTCACCATGGTTGAGAGAATTCAGACTTACTTCCCTTCTGTCATCTCTTGAAATGTCTGACCCCATTAGTCTTAATATTGGGTATTAACCCTCCCCTATTCCTAGAACGCTTTGCACTTAGATCCTGGTTTAAATGAGTTCTTCCTGTGAGTAATTGGGTCACCTCCACCTCTGAGGGCCTTTCTTCATTCCAGCTTGTAGAGTGACTGCCCCAAATCACCCTCACACTCACTCTGTACCAGATTAACCTCTTTTCCGCCCTTATTAAAGTATCATTAATTTTTTAAAATTGTGACTATATAAATTTACTTATGCATAAACATAGTCTCTTCCCAACCTCATTAGAATATCAGTTCCAGGAAAGTAGAAACTTGATCTTAAACTCTACTGTTTTCTTAATATTTAGGGTTGTGCCTGACAATTGTAGGGTCGCTATCAAATTTGGAGTGGATAATTAACCAATCAAAGCAAAAATTGTACTATTTAATATGCATTAGCTATATCTTACTCTTATGCTGGTTGTTTTTCTTTTCAATTTTATTTGCAAAACTTTTTGATTACTATAGAAATTGAGTCACAGTTCAGTTCCTAAATATTAAATGTTTTATTTGCTTCAATGTTATTCCTTAATAGAAAAAAACATAACTGAGGAAATGTCCATAAAACAATTTCTCTTACCTCCAAGGTTGCACTCTAAACTCTGTAAGCCAGCCTGCACATTTTCTTCTGTTTCTTACAACAAACCCCTACCTATGTATTCCTGGCTTGCTGGGACCTATGTATTCCTGGCTTGCTGGACATCTTTATGCAAAGATGTTTGTCATTAACATGCCACCTTTGCTATGCTTACATTTTTCTATGACTCCCAAATGTTCCTCTTTCTATCATCATTCTTCGTGACTATTTCATACTCTGTATAAACAGGCATTCTTCTAGTGTCTCCGAAAGATGTGAGAATAGAAGCATATTATCCCAATCGCTTTTCTTTCTCTCTTATCTGACTTCTCAATCTTTGCTATTTGGACCCATCATTTGAAAGAACGCTTAGGAGGTAAATATTGACAATTTGATTCAGATGGCCTGGAGACACTGAAATATTCCACTAGATATAATTCTGGACTCAATCAAGATCTTAATTGACTGCATTGTTCTTATTTATTATGCAATCATCATTATACACCATTTACTCTGATTATGAATTATATATGTTCATTTCTTTGGGTGAACAGTTCACTTGAATATAACTTGAGGGAATACAAAATGTTATTTTAAAATATAAATGTACCTAATTTAAATGTTCCAGAAGCGAATTAAATGGCAATTTTGTGCTGTTCTTAAGAGAAAGGATTTACACCTACACTGTAAATTATAAAGCAAGCTGCAGTGTTCTTAGCACCCACATCATGCTGTTTCTGTTAAGAATTCCCAGAAGGATTGCTTAGAATATACTAGCGATTAAGTGAGTTACAGTACATGTTAGAGGATTTTATAACACCACAGAGAAATAAAAATAAAATATACAAAGTGTAAAATAATGTTATTTCAAAAGTTAAAACTGGGATTTATCTGATGTTCATTCTTGATACTAACCCAGGATTTCTACCCTTCCCTTATATGAGTATTCAAAAGGCAACATTTAAAAATGCAAACTGTCTTTTTCTGGGTGGCTGAATGCTAAATATCAAAATATCAAATGTTCACCCTTGACTCAAGTATTTGTGATATTTGCCAAAAAAAAGACTCATTAATTTAAAATAGTATTTTATTTCCATGAAAGTAAAAATATTACTGCAATAAATTACAAGAGAAGAGATATATTATCTTCATTCTTTTGCATTTCAAGTAAATAAGTGCATGAGATAGAGTAATACTTCACGGTTTATTATAGCATCAAAGGGAAAGAGTCATTTTTCTAAATCATCTGTCTCGCCTGACCTACAGGCCTTTATCTAAATGTTGAATCTTCTCATCTTTCAAGGCCATGAAATAAGACTTCAGATCCATTGGCCACTGCAATTAATGCCTTTCTAGAAAGTCACTTTTCTTCCTTCTCCCCTCCCCTCCCCTCCCCTCCCCTCCCCTCCCCTCCCCTCCCCTCCCCTCCCCTCCCCTCCCCTCCCCTCCCCTCCCTTACCTTTCTCTCCCCTCCCCTCCCCTCTACTATCTCCCCCCCTCTCCCCTCCCCTTCCCTCCCCTCCCCTCCCTTCCCCTCCCCTACCCCTCCCTTCCCTTCCCCTCCCCTCCCCTCCCCTTCTCTTCTCTCCTCTTCTCCCCTCTTCCCTCTCCTCCTCTCTCTTTTTTTTTTTTTATTTTTCACATTAGGGATTATATCTTATTATATTGGTATTAAATTTGTCATCATGGGATCTGATTAATGCAGGCGCTCCCTGAATGTGTGATTTGAATTAAAGTGATTTGACTAACATTAGCTATAAACAATATCACACTATTCAAGGAGTTATATAGCTCTTGACTATAAAGTATTAACAACAAATTGGGCATTAATAATGACAGAATTTTTAAGATACTACCAGTTGTGGGAAATAAAAGACATCAAGCAAATTATAAAGGGTGTAGTTGTGATGAAAACTAATAAGTATAATGGACTTTATGCAAACAATAGCAAACGTATCTTTGTTTTCTATACCAAAGGAATTAAGAAGAGTTAATGGGCACTTTCATTCTACCTAAACAAGACCATCAACTAGTACAGAATTTTTTTTTAAGGTTTATTTATTTATTTTTAAGATTTATTTATTTATTTATATAAGAACTGGGGTACAGGCCAGAAGTGCGGGAGAGCAAGAGAGTTCACCAGAGACAGAGTGGGAAACAGAACAGGCAGACTGATCAAAATACACTGCTGAGGGGAGCAGCGGGTGAGTCAGGAGAGGTCTGCTCAGCCATGTGGGTTGTTCCTTGGCTGGGGATCAAACTTGTGCTACAGTGGCTGCAGATAGCTTCATATGTTGCGTCTTAACCCTTTGCACCACCAGGGAGTCTCTCCATCATGAAATTTTCAAGAGTTCATGAACAGATCATGAAGAGTTGCCTCATTAGAATAAAAGATAGTTCCATCAGCCGGGACCTTTACAGGGTCTTTAAGAAACAGTACCTGGAACCAAAGTCAAATATTAAATGTTAGAACACAAGATATTCCTGGTGGTCTTATCATTTAGGAAATGACAAGAGATTTAGGAACTCTGTCTCAGCAACTGTTAGAAAAATACATAAAAACATATATACTTTCTACTTTATCAGAGTATATATTATCCCACCAAGCTTAAACAATTATTAATCATGACCAATATAGTTTTATTTAAATCCCAACTGACTTAGTTTTTTTCACAATCATTTTGAAGCAATTTTCAAATATCATTGTAACGATAAATACTTGAGTATTTGTTCTTTAAAAATACCTTCTGAGTATCTAAAAAAGATTTTAAAATAATTCATTACTGTATTTCAAATTCTTCAAGCGACCCATAATTTAATTCTTTAATTATTTGATTGAATTGGCATTCACATAAGTTCATACATTAAATATATTTTATTTTCTCCCCTTATTTATTACCACATTTTTGAAAGACATAGAAAGAACCACGCAGAATGTTGCCACTATCAAAAGGAAGAGGTTATGGCAGGAGAAAAGGAAGGAAAGAAGGTCATGAGGCAAGTTTTTAGGTCCAAAGCCTCTGTGTCTTATGGACACATTCCCTGGAGTCTTCTCAGTTCCTGGATTAGAAGTACTAGTGGGCTTCCTTAAGGGCTTAATTCTTCTGATATGCAGAATACTGGAAACTGGATGGGACTGCATTGTCTCTGAACAGTTATTCCATTTGTTTCCAGCTATTTCCAAGGAAGGACTGCAATGCTTTTCTTCTAATCTCCCTCAAGCTAAGTCTCTACACTGCATCCAGATGTGTCTTACATTTTTTTTTGGTTAATGCTAGCAGATGTGAAAGCTGTGTTTGTGCCTTTAGATAAAGTAGGTTGGAAGACTGCATCTTCTGAGAACTACCACCTCCTATGATGTTTTTTAATATGTCCTCCATGCTGTTTGAATAAATCAGGATATTTGTATTATAAAGTCTCTCATGATGTGGGTATTCTATCTTTGTCTCCATAATGTTGTTTTTATATGTTTTTGTCTGCTGTATTTTGTAAATTGGATTGTTAGCTCTAGAAGCTTGACCAGATTCAAAATCGAGATTTTGGAAGCAATATTTCCCAGGCGATATTGCATGATTCCAGCACTCCTCACAGAGGCACGTAATATATGGTTCTCATTTTAGTGTGTGATGTTAGTAACCATTGATATTCACAGCTACAGCCAATATTTCATTAGGGATTGCAAAGTATTATTATTAACAATATTACTAGTAGTCATATTAATCTATCATTCTATTTTTATGTATTAGTTGAAATAATTAAAGAAAAACTTACATTATCTATTTGATTACAGGAAAGACAAGAAAAATATTTATTTTTTTCTTTTAATATCCTGGTTATCAAAATAGTGATTTGATCTCATAGGATCTTTCAAAGATGAGTGATGAATTCTTTTCTTAGTATCATTATAAACTCATAAATTTAGGCTATTGAATGTGCATTAATATATCAAAGTTATTATTCAACTAATCTTCAAATATCCTCTGTTGACAAGTGGAAGCTACTTCAGTTGGGTCCTGAATATTTTTGACACGATCATAGTTGGCACCTTGTTTTTTATTGTAACATTGTGATGTTATTTTTAATGAGAATATATATTTGTTTTTTGTCCAGTGCCTGGCACAGAGTCTCCCAAACCCATGGCATTTCCTGCATGATGAGACTATACAGGTGTCTTCTGTAATGTTTATTTTGTTAATCACTTTTGGTTATTATAGATCATCTAAGGGTGGGAGGAAATCAGCTATGTAATTATAGTAAGGGAATCTTCAGTCTACCGCTCGCTGACCTCTAGGGAGGAAAGGGACCTGGAGACCAAATTCAATCACCAAGGGCCAATGATTCAATTAACCACACTGATATAATGACTCTTCCATAAAACCCCGAAAGCATGGGGCTCAGAGATCTTCTGGATTTGTAGACATGTGGAGGGTGGATGGTGCATCTGGACAGGGCATATCATCTCAGAGCTCTTCCCTGTACGTGCCCTTCACATCTCTTCTATCTGGCTTTTCCTGAGTTATATCCTTTTATGATAGACTTGTAATCTAGTAATTAAAATGTTTCTCTGAGTTCTGTGATCCTTTTTAGCAAATTAATTGAACCCAAGGAAGAGGTCATGGAAACCTCTGATCTATGTAGCTGGTTGGTCAGAAACACAAGTGACAACCTCGTATACAACTGGCATCTCAATTGGTAGGAGGACAGTATTGCAGAACTGGGTCCTTAACTTGTGGAATCTGATACTATCTCCTGGTGGGTAGTGTCAGAGTTTAGTTAAATTCTAGGACCGCCAGCTATTGATAGAGAGTAGGTTGGTGGTTGGGATCCACCCTTTACCCCCCCCCCCACATTCACGTTAGAATTTGGTGCAGAACTTTGATCAATGTTTTAGGAATCAGTTATTTCTTAGAGATAGCAATCTCTCCATAAAATGCAGGGACATTTGGCTGCTTTTTTCACTGCTCTACCTTGCCATGTACAACAGTGCCTGGCAAATAAGTAATGTCACTAGAAATTACCTGACTAATATAGATTAAAAAGTTAAAATGAATACTAAAAGATGAAAAAATAATTCAGATTTCTTCTTTCTACCAACAAGGAATAACAGGGAGAGGATATACCCTCCTGCCTGAAATTACTAAAAAAAGAAAAAAAAAAAGAACAAAAACCAAAATTGCAAAAAATATAATTAATCTTGAGATAATGAAATAAGATAATTGATCTTGAGAATTGAAAATAAGCAATGACAAACATTGATCTCTCGACAATAGTACATTTACTAGGTGAGCCCCCTGACTGCTGTAGCTGACAGCAGAGGGTTTCTAGGACATTCACAGGGTAGAGGAAATGCCAATTTCTTTTCGTTGAGAAACCTGAGAGGGGAGTTTGAGGAGGTAAAGGTAGTTCAAGTTCACCAGGCAGAGTATTAGAGAGGAGGCAGCTGCACATTAAAGGAAGTCAGATGTGTAGAGAAGTCCCTTTGAGTATTGAAAACTGATTAATTAGAGTTTCTGAGGAATCTATCCAATATTGGGAATAGAAACTCCTACCCATGAAAGATCACAGGGAACAATTCTAGATAATGCTCGGATTAGTGCCAGCCAGAGTGGAATACTTCTTTATTCATGGGGCGTAGGGCTGGGTACTCAGAAAGGCTTTGCTATAGTCATGTGGAAAAATTAAGCCTGGATTAAATGCCAGTTTGGTCCAACTTAAGAATTTAAATGCATGAGCTTAACTAATCAAACTGTTTCCAAGTAACTAAACATGTCCCAGAACAAAGCTCAAGAATATTGTAAGAATAAGACATTTGAACACATGACAAAATAACATTCACAATATCTGGAATTTAATTTAAATTTACCCTGCATGCAAATAACATGAAAACATGACCATAATAAGAAAAAAATATTCAACAACAGCAACTAATTTAAACAAGTAGGTACACTCCCATATTTTTTTGGAGCATGATTTAAAATAGCCAGAATTGGCAACAACCTAAGTGCCCATTAATGGTCCCATGGATATTGCAGAAAATATATATTAAGAAAAGAGAGTTGAATTATTTCAAGGTTAATAACATTACAAACTCAACAGACACAAGATGCTCTACTAACCCCATGAAATAGAAAAAATACACAAAAAACTAAATTATTTTATCACTGATTAATAACAGTGATAAAAATTGAAAAAAATCAGAAGTACATTACGTATAGAATAACGAATCTAATGGAGACAGTGTTTCTCATGAAAAACAATGCAATCTAGAAAGTAACCAAACAATATCTTTAAAGTACAGAAAGAAAACACTGACAAACTAGAACTCTTCACCCAGGAATAATAGTTTTTGAAAAATGAGGGCAATACACTTTTTTGGACATACATAGCTGAAAGAATTTATCACTAGCAGATTCACACTGTTAGAAATGTTAAAGGAGCTTCATCAAACAAAGAAAAGTCAAGTGAGGTGGGGATTTGGATTTTCACAAAGAATAAATGAATAAAAAATGGTCAAATAAGTAAATGACTTTTAAGCAAAAGTAATTATAATGTACTATGACATTATAAGCAATAGGTATGACAACAATAATATAAATGCTGGGAGGAGAAAAATCAAGTTATATTGTTAAATAGATATTATACAATATGTAAAGCAGTATATCACTTGAGGGTTGACTGTGGTAAGTCAAAGTTGTATTCTAGTAATCCTAAGGCAATGAGTTCAAAAATAACAATAGCTATTGTAATAGTAAAGCAAGGGATGAAATAAGATTATAAAAACACTTACTCCAACAGAAGGCAGTAAAAGAGGGAAAATTAACAAGGAACTGAATGAATAAATAGAAAACAATAAGATAGTAGACTTAAACACTTATATACCTTATTAAATGTAAATGATAAATTTCTAATTGTATGTGCTGCCTATAAAAACTCATTTAAATAGTCTACTTAAATATAAAGAACCAAATAGATTAAAAGTAAAAGGATAGAAAAAGATATGCCATAGTAATACTAATCAAAAGAGAAAAAACTCGAGTGCCAATGTTAATATAAGACAAAGGAGATCTCAGAAAAACATATTATAGCAAAATAACAGTCATTTCATACCACTAAAGGAGTACATAGCAATTCAAAACATTAATAGATTTAAAAGAGAATATTAAAAGACATGAAGGAAAAATAAAGGAACTACAAGAAACATATACAAATCCACAATTGCAGCTGGGATTTTAACAACCATTTCTCCCGAATTGATGTAACTCGGAGAAAAGTCACAACATTATCAACCAATTTAATATAAATGGAGACTTGCATAGAACTATCAATCAGCTTGACCTAATTCATATTATAGAACATGCCATTTAACAAAAGCGGAAAACATATCATTTCAAGTGTACTTGAAATATCTGGCAAGAAAGATCATACTCTGTGTCATAATAAATGTTTCAATAAGTTTAAAAATAATTCCATATGCAGTATATTTTCTGACCACTATTAAAAAATAATAAAAAATAAAAGATTTCTGCAAAATTTATAAATATTTGGAAGCTTAATAATATACTTTGAATTAAACAAAAATGAAAACTTAGTAAATCAATATCTCTAACTAAAATAATACTTAGAGGAAAATGTTTTAGCACAAAACACCTGTATAGATAAAAAGAAAATTCAAAGGAATAATTCTAGCTTTCGTCCAAACAAAGTACAGCAAATGAAACCCAAAGTAAACAGAAGTAATTGTTGGGGTTTTGCAGAGTGCCGGTCCTTGGGTCCACTCTGGGGAAGGTTTCACCAGAGCTCCTGTTTCAGTGACATGCAGCGAGTTTCCCAGGTGAGTTTCTCCATGAGACAGAGACCTTAGTCATATTTAAAGAGCAGGTTTATTAGGGAAAGGAAAAGGGACAGTTTTGCTGAGAAAGGCCTGCATGGTTGCAGGCGGGCGGCCTTGAGGAGAGTGGCTTCCGCTGAAGGAGGTCAGTGAAGAGAAGTCCCGACATGGTACAGGTCACGGGGAGGCAGGAGGCTGCTGCCCTGCAGAGGGAGAGGGTTGGTGAAGAGGCACCTGCATAGTCACGAGTGGGCAGTGGGAGTGCAGCCCCGAACCTGTGCAGAGACTGCACTGATATGTCCTTTTCTCTTTGGGAGGGGTCACTCCTCCGTGGAGTGGCCTGCTTGTTGCAGATGTTGGGTAACAGGCAAAACTAGAAAGGGACCAGAGATTCCAGGGTGGGCCCAATCTCCATATCTTTCCCCAGTCCTGTGTTCCACTCCCTATAGCATCTGATCCTGCTTGGGTCTCAGGCCTTGTGATAAGGCACTGGTGCCTCAGGGTCACGACCTCTACAGCTGGGTTAATGGTCATGTTATTCCCCTCCACCCCCATCCCCTTATGTGAGTCAGGTTTTAGTCTTGTGAGGCCTCCTTTCCAGTTTTTCTATTCTTGTCCTCCATCAGGAATTAATATAAAAATCAGAAAAATAAGTCAATGGAATAGAAATTAACAAATTAATAGAGGAAATTAGTGAACTCAGAAGTGTTTTTCTGGGGGAAGGCAAATAAAATTGATTACTAGAAAGACTGATCAGGAACAAAATAGAGAAGACACTGTTATAAGGCAGCCCCGATACAAAACAGGGTGCCTGACTGTGGGTCCTCACCCCCACGCTTAAAAGGACTTATCAATGCTCTACTGCAGGCACACACAAAAGGTTAATAAAAGGTTTATTTACAAGGGAAGGGGAAATGAGGAAATGTACAGCTCAGGGAGAAAAGTGGGAGACAAAGTTTTAAATGCGTCCTACCCGATCTGCCGATCAGGAATCCCAAATGGCACTCTGAGAGCTGGCCGCAAGCCATCAGCCGTGAAGCCAGGAGGCAGGAGAGAGAGAGAGAGACCCCAAGGCCCACATGTTTGGTTTTTATACCCAACCTGGCTGCTTAACTCCACCCTCAGGTCCCAGCCACCTTCCCTTTGGTGGTGACTGGATTTGTTTTTCCCAATGTCCTGATGGCTTTGGTCTGGAGTGGGGGTGGAGTCCACAAAGCCTGTATGGGATTAGCGCAGGACATCCTTTCCCCCTAACAACACAATAATTGTTATTTCTATTTTCTTTTTTTGCTAGTAAAACCAAGAAAACACTGAAATATTTAAAAAAAAAATTGTTTCATATATTGTGGTACACTAGGGCCTCCCCGGTGGCGCAGCAGTTGAGCCCTGGGTTGCAAAGCTGCCCACAGACTCTGCAGCGCTTGTTCAATCCCAGGCTGCTCCCCGGCCACTGGAGGAGGGTCCCACATGGCGCGCAGACCTCTCCTGCTGCCCGCTGTTCCCCTCAACAGTGTGCTTCTGTCCTTCTGCCTGCTCTGCTTCCTGCTCTGGCTCTGGTGAATTCTCTCACTCTCCCGCGCTTCTGACTGTACCCAGTGCTTGTATAAATAAATAAATATATCTTTAAAAAAAAAATTATGGTACACTAAGTTCAAGGGTATATTACCAAACCATTTAAACTGAAAAATTTGTAATAAAAAGAAAAATATCTCTTAGTATAAAATTTGTGCTAAAACATGTACCATTAGTGCTGTTATGAAAATTGGAAGTGAAAGAGAAAATATTTTTAAAGAAAGGCAAAATATAAACTAGTATGACATTTAGATATTCAGATATAGGTATGGCATATAAGAACAACAATAAAACATTACTCATCCATTCCAAACTTGGATAGAGTTTCTTAACAAAAATTGTGCTCAAATCTGGACTTCATAATTTAAACGAAAGAACATTTAAATCAAGCAAGAAGATGTAAAATAATTCAGAATATGAATAACTGACATCACAAAAGTTTAAAGATATTAGAATAGTTTAGCCTGTAGAAACTTGACAACAGATATTTGCATTATTTGTACATAGAGAATCATCTCTGTGCATATATTTTCTACACCTTTTTAGTATATTTAAATATAAATAATTTACTTAATATACTTAAATATTTAAAATATATTTAAATGTATTAAATATGTTTATAAACTATAAATTTTATTATAACATATAAAATATAAAATATTTATATTTAAACATACTTAAAATACTTATTAAATATAAACACTATGAATGATAGATCCATAGTTTTTATATATCAAACTTTTCCTAAACGATTGCTATAAATCTTGTCAGTTTGTACCAGTTGCTGTTGGAAGTCTTAACCTGAGGTCTAAGGTTAACCTGTCATTTTTATTTCTTTTTCTTAAATGATGGACGACAAGAATAGGAAAAAAAAACTAAAAAAGGAGGCACCCCAAGACCAGAAATGTGGCTCACACAAGAAGGTGGGGACAGAAGAGATTAGCATAACCATCCACACAGTTGCTACTAGTATCCTGAGACTTGGATGCCTAGATAACAAAGCATAACATCCAAGCAGGTAGCAGACTGCTGTCTAGAGCACAGGCCCAAGGGTAAAGATAGGGGTTGAGCCCAACAGACCCCAAAGGTAAAGATATGGAGATTGAGCCCATTGTAGAATCTCTCTGGTCCCTTTCAAATTCTACATAGTTATCCAAATTTAGCAACCAACTGACAGCTCACAAGGAGTGACCCCTCCCAAACAGAAGAAGACTGTATCAGTTCAGTGTCTGCACAGGCTGGGGCAGCAATCCCACTGCCCACCTGTGACAATGCAGGTGCCTCCTTTCACCTACACTCTCTCTGCAGGGCAGCAGCTTCCTGCCTGCCAGGGACCTGTCAAGGCCTCCCATCTGCAACCATGCAGGCCTCTCTTCGCAAACCTGTCCCTTCTGGGGCAGCTCTTCCTGCCTGCTTATGTCTCTGCAAATGTCTTTAACTGTTTTATCCCTTCCCTAATAAACCTGCCCTTTAAATGTAACTACCGTTTCTGTCTTGTGGAGAAACTCCATGCTGCTGAAAGGGAAGCTCTGGTAAAGTCTTTCCCAGAGTAATCCCAAGGACCCAGCACTACAAACCCACAGATTCCAAAAAACGACAACATTAAGCATATATTGGTCCTGGAAGAGATATCAGAGGTAACTTATTTTCAATACTTGATTTGATGATGAGGAAACTGGTTTAGAATGGTAAAGATCAGAGAGAAAATTATTGGGAAGCATGAAACCCACATTCTTAACTCCTAACAGAGCTCCCACCTATCATCTTAACATTCTCTCCAGGACAATCTGCAGGGGAGGAAGCGGGTGAGGGATCAAGATGAGGGAGGGAAAAGCACAAGGCTCTAAGGTGATGGGGTGATGGTGCTGGGTAAATTGGTGGTGGGAATTCTGTGGGGACTACACCTGAGAGGAGGAAAGCAAACATTGTAAAAAATGAACAATGATGTAAGAAATATATATAAATAAATTATTATTAAAAAAAAAAAAAAACATTCTCTCCAGTAGGCAACCACACCTGAAGGGGGAGAGCGTATACTTCTAAAGTCGACAATGATGTAAACCAATGTTACCACAATAAAAAAAATAAATGAAATAAATACAACACCTAACAAAAAAGTTTACTAATAAATTCTCTTTTTTAGACACCTTTCCCTTTAAGTTGCCCCTATTTTGTTTAGAAAATTCTTCTGAAAACATAAATTGAATTATTTGAGCCAATAAAAGAAGGCTACTAATGGTCCTTCCCAAATTATACTACTTATAATCTTAATAATTATATTGGCCTGTATTTCATAATCTAGAGCTCAAAGGCCGATTAGTTTTTTTGGTCAGATCTAAGAAATATTAATTCAATTGGGAAAAAAAAAAAAGCTGAACATCCAGAGTATTTGATACCATAGTGGGAACTGGCAAAACAGACCAGGATCAGGCACAGGCCAAGATACTGAAGCATACAACTGCCTGGGGTTTAATTAACGCAAGAATGGTCAGGACATTTCCCACTCCACTAAATCAACCTAGAAGAGGAGGCTAGCCTGACTAAGAAGCCCCATTCCTGTTGCCTTGGGGACATCTAGTCTCTGCTTTCTCTATGCTTCTAACTGACAAATTCTCTGTGAATAAAACATTCTCATTTTAGAAATGTCCATATTTTTTAATCTGGCCTCAGTCGAACGCTGCGGCCCAGGCCTCAGAGTCACTGTCCTTTGGAGGCAACTTTGCATATTTCTGTTTGACTCTGCTTGATGCTCAGTTTATACTCTGAATCTGTCTTAGTCTCTCATGTCCAAGTTATTGGGGGTATCATTTTATAGCCCCATGTATTCACAACCGTCAGAAGGAATGTGGGCTTTTTTTTTTTTTCCTATTCCTTTGTAAGAGCAGCATTGACACTAATCTCTTTAAGAAAATGTCCTGAAATGTGTGATTTAACACATTCCTTAATTCCTCTAATATTACTCTGTGTATGCAGCGACACGGCTATGATGGTGTTTCAATACTCTCAATCTTGTTAAGAGCTATTAGTGATGATTAGTAGAGTGGATATTGCTTCTGTAGTAGCTGTTTTCAGCCTATAGAAATAGGTAAGATTTAGGCAGCAGTTTTCCAGTAATGAAATGAGATATGAATATTCTTATATCGTTTATGATTACTATCATTGCTTTATTTAGACTCAATATAAATGGGCTTTGGGAAAGAGAGCCAATTAAGTTGTAGAGAGAAAATGAGATTACTTTTTATTCTGTATAACCAAATAGATGCTTTCTGGTTTTATTTTTAAAGAAATTCATTTTTAAACAGATTTTAGATTTGGAAATCTTGAACGAGTCATCTGGTTTAGCTTCCTGCCTCTACTCATGTTTATGCCCGAACAGCTACTTTCAAAGATTCTAGAGATGAATTCAGAACATCTCCTGTAAATTGTTTTCAAGTTCAATTTCCTGTAGCGTCTTTAGGTCTAACCAAGCTCTCTTGGTGTAGTCATATGTTGTTATCTTGTCAATAACTCCCTGTGCACTGAGAACATGGTGAGAGCTGTTTCTAGCTTTACCTTTGTGTTACTGAATAATCTTAGTCCCCTTTTTCTTTCTGGATGAATTAATTTTTTGTACTCATAATCCTTTCAGTTGTTCTGGGTCCCCTAAATGATAAAAATTATCAATGGGGACAATTCGTCTACAAGGAGATAGCTGCAGTAAGGGACAGTAGAAGACTGACTTAGCGCTGTCCATCCAGTTCCCATGAATGCACCCCCAAAACAGTCTTTCATAATAATAGCATTATCAGCATGGGATCCTTTCTGTTCCAGCCTTTACTGCTATGAAGCCTGTCCAGCCTTTGCATTTGCATTTCTTTTGTAGTCAGGGAATCTCACAATCATGAAACCAAAAGGGACTTGAGGCTTATTCAAGGTCATTTCCTCTAGTCTTAGGACTACCAAAGGTGGGTAGGGGCTTCAACTCAGCTCTCCTGCCTGACAAGCCACTATTTGTTTTTGACAAGATTTTTTTATATTTTGACCAGTGGATTTTATATTCTATTTTTGCCATTGTTCTAAACGAAGTTATTTTTTTGTGGGCAAGAAAATGTGCTAGGTGCCAAGCATTGTAATGATAGGAAATTTGCAGAAAGTGTTAAAAAGGAATTAGGTTGATGCGAATGGTGTTGTGATGTGAAAATACTGAAATAAAGACCTCTTTGAGGAAATACAGTTAAAGAAAAACCAGGAGGAAGAGAAGAAATCACTACTGGGTTAAATAGTTCCAGAGAGGCTACTATATGCCAGAAAATGCAGGTACAAAAATATATGGTATTACTGCTTCTGTCATCAGGAAACTAATAGCTTTGTGAAGAAGGCAAATATGTATACTGATAATTAAATACAGTGAGGCAGATGTTAATACAGGGAAGTGCCAACTGCTATGGGAGCACAGGGTCAGACAAAGTTTCACAAGGGAATTTTGAAAAAAATATGGAGAGCTTCATGAATTTGCAAATGTTCCATGCACAGACCTGTGTAAATCTTCCAATTTTATCTCATATCTGCAATACCTGCTTTTCATGTTGTTAAGCTTGATCCTGGGGTGGGAAGAGATTCTAATTTCCTTTTATCAACTGTTTCTTGTATACTTATGTATACAAATGCATGCATATACATGTATTAACAGGCAAGGAATAAATGTATTGAATCCCTAAGTCTATGTATCTCAAGCTTAATGAGTCAGCAGATTATTCCTATAATCAGGTCCAGTTTAGTATGAGAGATTACATGAACTCTGTCATCTGAAATATATTTTCTTTTTCCAATTTTTTTTCTTAAGCTCAGAGGAGCAGGGATGTTTGATTCCCAAATACCATGCCAATGATTTCTAACTTAAAAGGTCTAGGATTTACTGTCTTGTTTTCTGTACTTCACTGATGACTTGGATATGGATCCAGCCATAGATTACCACTGAAATCACCCTAAATGCCAAGGGATCATTTCTTCAATTTGCATCTGTATGCTGTGTTTGAGTGTCCTAACTAAGTGGGTCTTCCTTGCAGTATAAATGGGATCATCGAGTTATCAGTGGGCTACTGCTCTTTGGTACCCAAATAATTAGACCAATAGGGAGGTTAACAGAAAATGTGCTTAAGTGGTTGAGTAAATCACTACCTTATGATCCTTTTTATCTAGTTGTCAAATACAATTTTTTTCTAAGAGAAATAATGTATCATCTCTTTCTAGGTGTAAAGGTTTCTCAATTTTTTACAGAGCCCCAGTTATTATTTTTTCTGATGTCAACTTTTTGTGCCATATGCTGTCTGCCAACCTCAAATCCTTTTTAACAGAAAAACAATTTTGTTTGTGGTGTCAATGTGTGGCGTTAAAATCTACATCAATCCTGCAGGTTCTGTTATAGCAAAGGGTGCTCATATGACACTGAACTGATGAGTAAGTATAAGTCACCAGGTAGACTGCTGGGACAGCTGTTACTTTCTTGATAAAACAGGATAGATTCAGCCAGCTTCTGCTTTTTGCTTTCACCTTTTACTACTTGTTGGGAGTAAAGAATTGTTAAGCAGTGTAGGGGTGTCAGATCTTGCAATTGTGCGAAATGAGGCCACCTTCTAAGCAGAGTGGAAGTTATTTGGTGCCTTATTCCTTAATGATTTTCTTGAGCAGCCATGCTGGTGCTCTACTACTCAATTCTGGACTTGTCCATGTGAACGATAAATTCCTACTTGTTTGACACCATGGATAATTTTGCTATCTTTAACTAAAGACACAACTAACTAATAAACTACTTTTCTCTTTTATTGGAACAAACCATTTAATATTATAGAGAGATAGCCTTTGGGCTCAGACACACCTGGATTCAGATTTAATACTTATGTGGTCTTGAACAATTATTTTACTGATGAGGTATTTTTTTGTACATGTAAAACAAATAATACTTGGTTTAAGATCATTATGGGGACCTCCCTGGTGGCTCAGGGGTTAGGTTCAGCGCTATCACCACCATGGTCTGAGTTCGATCCCCATCCAGGGAGCTAATACCCACATGGCACAGCAGACCTCTCTTGTCTCGCCCACTGCTCCCCTCAGCAGTGTATTTCAGTATATCTGCCTGTTCTGCTCCCCACTCTGTCTCTGGTGGCTCTTCTTACTTCCTGTATCTCTGGGCTATACCCTAGTTCTTGTATGCATAAATAAATAAAAATAAATCTTAAAAAAAATTATGATATTAAAAAAAATGGTATTATCAAGGCATTTTAAAATGATACATCCAAGAAATGTCCTTTCTCACTAAAACATTATTATCACCCACAAACATTGTTAATTTTGGACTATGTAGACTATTTGCTTGGATCATAGTTAGGCTAAGTTCCTAGAATTCCACTTCATTGCACAATGTAAAACACAAAAACTAAACTGACTAAATGAGTCATTGCTTTCCCATAAACAAAAGCCATAAAAAAGGGAATCTAGGTCTTTAAAAATTTCTATTCATTGAAGTAGAGCGAGCTGATTTATATTCTATCCTTAATCTCTATTTCCTTGAAATTGATGTCAGAAATATGTCCATGGGGAAAGAAATGAATATCAACTACAACAATTCACCAAATAACAGATCTCTTTAAAATGAAATAAAATAATTCCTTTTAGAATAGGGTAAAATTTCCTCCACTGTAGGAAGACAGAAAGTCAGGAGGAGACATAAGGTGTTTAGATTCCAGTACCCCTGAGTTCTAAACTCAGTTTGACCCTTTACTAGCTATGTAAGTCAGTTCCTTTGTCAATGAGCCTCAATTTCAATGCAGTTGGGGTAAATATTTTAAAAAATTACAATATTAGGTGTCTGATACAGTTCCTTAGCATAATACAGATATTTAAAATTAAAACAAAATTTTTAGATAAATATAGTAGCAAGAACAGATATTTATTCCATCATATGCTGGGGGCTCTTCTTACAATGGATTGTGAAGCCAGGAGCTGTCAGTCACTTTACTGCATTGTGTAAATCTAACAATCCAGAAAACCCAAGCCTGCTTTTGAGGCCATAATTAACTGCTGGTCTGTATTCCTAAAACATCTTAAGTGGTTTCTGAGTCCTTGGCTATTAAAAATATAAGTTCACGCCATGGAAACCACCTGGAATATTCTTCCCCTCCCACAGATTGATAAGAAAATGGCCTTCAGTAATTTTCAACATAACTTAATTTTAAAATCCCTAGATATTTATTTTTTATTAATGAAAAAGGGGGAAGGGACTGAAGAATGGAAGGAGGGAAGAAAGAGGGGAAGCATACATTAGGATATCTGAGGGGGAAGTGTCTACAGTGGAAATGCTTGCTCTAAAACATTGCTCTCCCTGCTGGGGAGGGACACATTCCCTCTTAGTGCCAGCTTGAAGGCACACTTTCCGCAAAGATAATCACCTCTCCATTTGTATGATGGGGGAAGCTTCAGGACCAAACATTGCTCTTTGTTCTGTCCATCATGGCTACCAATGGCAAACAACCAAACAGAATGTTTGTCTGAAATTGTTGTCAATAATTTGTGAGCAAGTGTTCTGCAGAGTAGCTTATAAAGTCCAAACTATGCCACTAATACTCAATTATGACATCATACCACCAAAATGAATAAATCATTAATGAATATGAAGACACAATACTACTATCCAAAATCTGTGTCTATGAGAAATGCTATTGATAGCTCCCATTTCCTGTAGGGAAAACATCTGTCAGTGTGATATGGCAGGGTGTGGTTTTATCAGGTATGGCAATTTTAATGATCTGTGTAGAACCTGGACAGTGTCTTTTTAAAAAATATTTATTTGGTCTTGCTAAGTCTTTTGCATGTGTGTGTGTGTGTGTGTAACAAGGGTGTCAGTGAAAGCTGTGGGGAGGTGACAGGGTTCATCAAAGACAGAGTGGGGAATAGGACAGGTAGATTGAAATACACTGCTGAGGGGAGAAGGGGGGGGGACAGGAGAGGTCTGCTGCACCATATGTGCCTGGGATTGAACTCAGGCTGTAGCAGTAATAGCACTGAGACCTAACCCTTTAGGCCACCAGGGAGGCCCAGAACAGTGTCTTTAAGATAATATTTGTACATTACATATGTATTGATGAATCAGATTCCAAGACGGTAAAGATCTATGAAAGATGTGGCACTGAGGAGAACGTATTTTAGAGCTTCAATAAAAATAATAAATATATTTATGTCGACTCATTATTTTTCTTAGAGGTCTTTGCTGAATTGTAATACAGATTATTGCATTTCTAAGGGGACTTTTATTTTTGAAATGATTCATTTCCTTATGACTTACAGCATTTTGTCTGATTAAATAGCACATCCCTGACAGTAGCACTCTTTGTCCTCTATCTGTAATGGAAATGTGATCTGAGTGTCATTATAACAGGCAGGGACAAGATAAAGGGCTTCATAGAAGAGGTGTTGTTTGAACCAGGTCTTAACATGTGTTGGAATTTACTACCCAGAGAATGTGGAAAGGGGAAATAAAGGCAGAAAAAGTGATGTGTACAAATCACAGAGCTATGATAAAGAAGTATATTTTGAGAATGGTGAGAAGTCCACTGTGACTGGAGTACAGAGGACTGAAGGGGACATGGAGAGATACAGGGAAGAAGGGGTGAAAAGACAGTACTAAAAAGGAAAAAATGGGAGACGAATTATGTCACTGAAATAAATCATAACAGCATCAATGACAACTATCACCATTTATTTAGTACTTACTTTACCAGGGTTGATAAACACCATGTATAATTTAATATTCTCAAGAGCTTTGTGAAGGCATTATTTTATAAGTGAGCAAACTGAGCTATGAAAAAATTACTTTTCCAAGATTACACAGCTAGTAAATGATGAAGTAATAATTCAGCCCAGTTCTGCAGGATTCCAAAGCCCATTTCTTTAATTCCTTAGTATATTGCTTCCCCGTGTGCCGTGGAGAGCCCTTTTGGGTTGCACATTGTTTTGTAGGTCAGATGAAGTCAATAGAGGCTTTCAAACAGTGGAGTGAAGTGGTATAGAGGATGGCATGTAGAAAAAGAGACTGAGGTAAGGGAGGCAGTGAGGTAGTAAGATAGGGGGCATATATATTCATTTATATGTTTCATGTACATGCATTCACATATGTGAATAATCTATATTTGAGGTGAATGGTGTAGAATAGATGGGGACATACCCTAGGTTTCTAGGTAAGAGACTGATTGGATTTTAAGACCATTAACCAAGGAAAGGAATACAGCAAGAGAAGCAAGATGAGGAGCAATAATAAAATTCATTTTGACATGTTGAGTTGGAATTTTCTGTGAAAGGCTAGGGACAGTTGACATCTTTCTTAAAGTCACTAGGTTTCTGACTCATACTTCCCAGAATCAAAAATGTTATGTTTATTTTCCAAGATCTAAACTTGGAATCTGAGGTGAGATGAATATAAGTGTCCTTAAATATGATTTCCCACCTCAGAAATACATAAAGGGCAAGAATAATCCAGAGTCTTAAAACTAATGACACGTAATATGAAAGGAATAGGACTCCTGTCGCTTCTGGCTCCTGGGCTGCTATAAGAGATGACAGAGCAGGAACCTTGCGCCAAGTCCCTTCGGATGTCTTTTCTCATCTGTTCATCTTTTAGCATACAGGTTATCCTGGGACATAGATGGGGAGGTCAGTGAAATAATCAGAGAAACTTTTAAGAACGATGACTGTATGAGTTATGGGCTTAACTGATTAAGAGTCCTGAATGTCAGAATTGGGAAAAAAAAATATATGTACACTGTAGGGTAAGGAAAAAAGTCAGGCTTTTCTGCCCTCCCACCATCAGGATAGATGATGGAACCCTGCGGTCCTGAATGCATGCCTGATGGCGGGCACCTGGTGTAGGGTGTGGGCATAGGTAGATGAGATTCACCTGGGTTGAGACTGGGTTTTTAAGGGCGGTGTCACGGGGACGCCAGTAGAAGCCGAAAGAGAAACCGAGAAGCAGCAGAACCAACAGAAGAGCAGAGAAGCAGAAGGCCGGAGAGCCCAGATAGAGTGAGGACTTTCTGGGGGCTGGGAGGACTGCCAGCACCCCAGCACCCCTGCCTGCTGTGTACCTGGTAAATCCCAATAAAAAGCCTGCAAAAAACCACTGAGGACTCTGACTCCTCCTTTACCCGGTCTGCTGGATATCAGAAAACCTGCATTGTGCCCGTTCCTGCCTCTAAAACACATACACACATGTAAATACGCACACACCCCTATATATTCTTTCTTATGTGACAATCCCAGCAGAGAAGTAGTTTAGTGGAGGCATTTTAACTCCTAAATTAATCTACATGTCATCTTTTCATCACTCACATCATTGTAATCATGACCCTTGTAGGGTAAAGAAAATGTCAGGCTTTTCTGCCCTTCCGCCATCAGGATAGATGATGGATCCTAGTCCTGAATGCATGCCTGATGGCGGGCACCTGGAATAGGGTGTGGGCATAGGTAGATGGGATTCAGCTGGGCTAAGACTGTGCTTTTAAGGGCGGCGTCACGGAGGGGGACGCCAGAAGCAGCAGCAGCAGCACCACCACCACCACCACCACCACCAGTAGCAGCAGTAGAAGCCGAAGCAGAAGCCGAAAGAAAAGCCGAGAAGCAGCAGAACGAACGCTAGAGAGCCCAGATAGAGTGAAGACTTGCAGGCCTCCCAGCCCCCCAGCCAGCACCCCTGCCTGCCATATGCCTGGTGAACCCCAAATAAAAAACCTGCAAAACTACTGAGGACTCTGGCTCCTCCTTTACCCGGTCTGCATGGGAGTTCCTGCCCCTTACAACCCTCTTCTTGGCCCCTGCCACCGATTTCTATCTCCAAGACATCCCTAAAGGGAAATTAAAAATTATAACAAGGTATGATAACTTGGAAATACTAGATCAAATAGGGTTCTTAAAGACCATATTGATGCCAATCAAAGCCTTAATCAAGCTGAGTAGTTAAATCAAAGTGAGTTACTGAGAAGCAGCAGGATTATATAAAGCAAATTCAGGAAATCAAGATCTAGTGAGGCATAGTGGACCAGACACACAAAGAAACCACTCCTGCAGTTACCTAATGGATCCTGAGAATAGGGACTGATGGACAGAGAAGAATGAAAAGGTCATGGTGCTTTCTCTTCTTGTGGCTTAATGCAAATATTCAGCATTAATAAGATATAGATATTGGTTAGAATGCCAAATTAGAAAAAGAAAGGATCCTCTAAAAGGACATTTCAAATAATGACCAAATAACAAAAAGCCCAATGCAAGGCAAATTTTGGCTAAGTTTTGGCCAAAATTATTTTTTAAAGGGACAAATTGTTTACAAAATGTCATGATGACAAGTAATTATGGTTTTTCAATTATGGCAATAAGGATAGAATCCATAAGAGGAGAACTTAGGAAGAGAGATTTAATGTCCTTATAATGATATGAACAATCCTGTTACAATATTTATTAAGCATTTTTTTAAAAGATTTATTTATACAAGAACCGGCGTATAGGCCAGATGTGTGGGAGGGTGAGAGGATTCACCAGAGACAGAGTGGGGAACAGAACAGGCAGACTGATGAAATACACTACTGAGGGGAGCAGTGGAGACAGGAGAGGTCTGCTTCATGATGTTGGCTTCTCGGTGGCCAGCTGGGATCGAACCAGCGGTGCAGAGGCTGCGGACAGCTTCACAGTGTGGCGCTCAACCACCTGTGCCACCAGGGAGGCCCAAATTAAGTATATTTTTAATTAATGGCCAGGTCCTAGTCTAGATTTAGTGATACAGCAATTAATAAAACAGACAAAACTGTCTGCTGAGTTAACATTCAAATGGGGCAAGAAAGACAAACACTGTAATAAATTAGTAACTTTTAGAGTTACTAATTGTTGAATAAGTGAGATGATAAAGCTGGCTAAGAGAAGAGGCAGGGGCTAAAGACAAAGAAGGATTACAATTAAAAGTCACTGGAGACATAAGAAGGCCAGTCATTCTGATGTCTGAAAAGAACTTTCCCAATGGAAGGAAGAGACAATGTAAAGGACCTGAGGCAAAAGTGTGCCTGATGTGCTTGAGGATGATTAGAGGGATCAGTGCAGCTAGTGAAAAGAGTCGGAGAGAAAGAGGAGTAGGAGAGATTAATGAAACAGAAGTGGGGGAGAAGAGAGAGGAAAGATCAAGGGGTCATGTGTTCCCAAGGGTTTGATATAAGAAGGGGAAGACAATGGGAGTTTCAAACAGGACAGTGTGATTCAAGTTTTTTCTTTTTTTTGATACAAATGTAGACTGGGAAATGAAGGTTTCAGCAGGAAGATCATTTCAGAGTCCCTGAATGTTTTCTAAGCACCTGTCTCAATGCTAAGAATGTCACAAATATTCTGTCATGTCTTTGAGGAATATGATTCCATTTTGCTGATGAAGAAACAGACTCAGAGAAGGAACAAGCCCCAGCTGGTCATGTCTAGAGAACTCTAAATACCGGGTATTTAAGTTTTTTCCACACTATGAATTTTTGTGTGTGTGTGTGTGTATGTGTGTGTGTGTGTATGTGTATATACATATATATGTATATATATATATTTTTTAATAATATTCTGAATCCATAGAGATACCACAATAAAAAAGACCAGGATGGTCCCTGAAGAGTCCACTGCAGAAGGTCAGTTTTTAGAACTCAAACAACATAACTGTACATTATGACTAATACTCTAGAGGGAAACACTAGGTGTTATATACATATAGGTACTCCATTACACTCCATTATTAATTAGCAAATCAATATCTTAAGCAAAAAAAAATGCATACAGCTTAATTAAGATGGAGGAGTCAAGAAATGAAAGGTCTTGTGAGACAAACTGAAACCTGATAAAGACAAGGGAGTGTTCAGGAAAATAGGTGACAGAAGACTGTTTTTCAGGCAAATGCAGTGCAGCAAAGTGATTAAACATTCAGGTACTGAGGAAAAGCCAGTGATGTGTAGAGAAGAGAATATTGAAAAAGGAGACACGTATACTAGACAGAGGCCAGATTATGCAGGCTGTGTTTGGCCATATCTTGAAGTTTGAATTTTATCCTAAATATAATAGGAAGGTATGAGTGTGTTTTAAGTTGGAGATGGCATGGTTTCCCTGGGATTTTGCAAGATCATTTAGGATTTGTTGGAGGAAGGTTTTTTCTCCCTTAACATCATCCTTTTTCTAAGACCATTTCTTTTTGAGGCCTGGGGTTCACTAAAACTAGGGTATCAAAATCAAGGTAAGGAAAGACAGAAGTACTTTTACAAATAATAAGAGCAAGTACAACTTGAGAATAGAGAAGGACTTCTAATCAATGTTCAACTCCCCTTTTTTTAAAGATTATTTATGCATATAAGAGGTGGGGTGTAGGCCAGAGGTGTGGGTAGGGGGTGATGGTGGTGAGAGGATTCACCAGAGACATAGTAGGGAGCACAGCAGGCAGCTTTACTGAAATACACTGCTGAGGGGAGCAGTGACTGAAACAGGAGAGGTCTGCTGTGCCATGTGGTTTAGCTGCCTGGTTGGGGATTGAACTTGAGGTGCAGTGGCTGCTGGTAGCTTCATAGTGCTGAGACTTAAATCCTTGCACCACCAGGGAGGTCCCTCAACTCTCTATCTGCATTCCTCAGGCCTGTCTAAATAGAAAGGAAACCAGTGGAGTCCAAAGAGTATCAACTCATTATCAGGAAATGAGCAGTAAAGAATGAGACACTGTGGGTTGGAAGGACCAGAATTAAAGGAAAGAGAAGACATCCACAGGGGAGTTGTTTTCTAATGACTGGGAGTTTCCGCACAGAACAGACACAGACAAGCAGAGACAAAAAGACTCAATCTTACCAAGTGTCCATGGCAGAAGATGAGTTGAAAGAGTTGAGGAACCACTCTGGCCTTGACTCCACTGTGGATGCTACATGGATTGGAGATTGTAGAAGACAAGTGAGTAATTCAATTAAATTGAAAATGTTTCAGGGAAATCACCACCACCACAATAAAAATGGTACTTATTGATAGCTACCATGTGCCAGAGAGTGTCTAAAGCAATTCAGCAGTGTTATTAAATTGCTTTTTTTTCCTTTTATATTATTTGTTAACCCCCAGAAGATCACTCTGAGGTAGAACTATTATTGTTCCCATTTTGCAGAGGAGTAAATGGAGACACAGCAAGAATAGGGAACTTGGCCACCGTCACTAAGTTGGAAGGTGGTGTTTATATCAATACCATGTTTTCTATTCCTTTTGTTCCACATCCACCATGGTTTTTCCCCTTTATTTTAGTTTCAGTGTTAATGTGCATTAGTGCACTGACTTTTCAAAGTGCGAAAGCTTCATTTACAAAGGAACCTGGATATAAACAATCTAAAATTGTAGAAAACTGTTCCTTCATAGCCTGCTCTCTGATTTGCCTCCACTTCAATCATCTGTGGGAACAGTGGTTGAATTCCTCAGGGCTAATGACAAATTACTAATGTAATTGATCCTTTCTTTCAATGACCAGTAATAGGTAATAGTTCTAGTAGCAGGCACACAATATAACTCTTACAGATGATTGTTTTACTTTTGATGAATGTTTCATCCTATTTTCATAGTTTTCAAGAAATTTATTTTATTTTTTACATTTCCAAGAAATTGTTCTAGTCAAGATCACTGATGAAACCACAGAAAACAGCTGCCATGAAGACAGTCATTATAGCTACTGGAAAATGTAGGACTTGGGTCTGAAATGAAGATTAAGCTCTTCTGTTCCTTATTGAAGCATGATTTTCTGCATTGGTTGAATGCTTCACTGAGTCACTATAAAACTGAGCCACTTAATCAGTGATATGGAAACATTTAGAGCATTCAAAAAGGAAACATATTACAAGAGGAGCCAGCACTTAGAAAAATGTATATTTTTAATTCTACAATTATAATTTTTGTAATTATGATTTCTTTGTAGCAATTTTTAATATATTTGAACTCATGATCAGCAGCACATTTCTTTCTAGGAATCTGTACACTTACCCAGATGTTATAGTGTTCACTATGGATCTCTAATCAGTATAATTCTACCAACATACATAGCCTCGATTATGTGCAAAACTATGCTTGGCATGAAGAAATAGAGACACAAATACACATTTAATACACATACTTAAAGATGGGGTAAGGAGGCATCAAGAAGAAGAATTAACATGAAGTTAGAATTCAGAACAAATGAATTAATTTTTACAAGCTGTGTTGAGATCTTGGATGTTGCAGAGAAGATAAGGTTAAGAGAGAGGATTTCCAGAGTAGAGCTATTGAGTAGACTCTTGAATACTGATCTGAGAGTTATTAAGTCTCAATAATGGTAATATAAATAGAAAAAATGATTACTGGATGGTACAGCCACTTTTTGGCAATATTTTTTTTAATTATGTTTATTGAGGTAATTATAACACAATATATACTTCAATAGTATAGGTTCATGCGTCAGCAAATGTGTGATCTCATACCAGGCCTACCACCAAATTAAAAATCTTCCACTGATCTCTTGTCCCCTTTTTACACCCCCCCCAACTCTCTCCTTTAGATAACCTCAGCTCTGCTGTCAGATTTCAAGGGTTAATATAGATTTGTTTTTCTCTGTTCCCTTGTTTTGTTTTTTATATCCACATATAAATAAATAACCTGGTCTTTGTCTTTCTCTCAATTTGTTTAACATAATCCTCTCTAGTCCATCCATATGGTTACAAATAGCAGGAGTTCATCTTTTCTTAATAGCTGAGTAGTATTCCATTGTGTCGATATATATAAATGTCTTCTTAATTTACTCATCTTTTGTTGGGCACTTAGGATGTTTATATAGCTTGGCTCTTGAAAATTGTTGGTATAGTCACTTTGGAAGGCAGTTCGTGGTTTTTAACAAAATCAAATGTGCTTTTACTATATGATCTCGTAATTGTCTTCCTTAGTGTTATTCATAATTGCCAAAACGTGGAAGCAACCAAGATGTCCTATAATATGTGAATAGAAAAATGAAAAGTGGTAGATACTAAAAAGAAATGAACTATCACTTCATGCAAAGGCATGGAAGAAACTTAAATGCATTTGACTAAGTGAAAAAATACCATTTAAAAGACTAAATGTTGTAAGATTCAGCTATATAACATTTAGCTGGAATCATACAATATGAAGATTTATGGGAAAGGGCAAAACTATGGAGTTAAAAGATCACTAGTTGCCAGGGATGAGGAATAGGATGAAGAGGTAGAACACAGAGGATTTATTGTGGTGAAAACACACTGTATACCATTATTATGGAGACATTATACATTTTTCCAAGCTCAAATAATGTAAAACACCAAGAGTTAATTATAATATAAATTACAGACCTTAGGTAATTATAATTTGCCAATGAAGCTTCAAAAATTGTAACACATGCACCATTTTGCTGGGGAATGTAGATAATAGGAGAGACTGCATTCAGGGAAGCAGGTGATATATGGGAACTCTGTATCTGTCTCTCAATTTTACTGGGATCTTAAAATTGCTCTAGAAGTAAGGTTTTTTTTAAAGAAAAATCTAATAGGGGAAAAAGGGGAAGATTCAGGAATGGACAAATGAGAACAGTATTCAAGACTTACAGAGATCATTCCCTGTATCCTTGTAATAAGAACAGACCTATATTGAGACTGTGAAGAAGGTTTAACTGAAATATAGGTTTGACTTTCAGATAGTGAAAAAACAATTGGCTATGATTTGACACATATAAGAAGTATTCTCTACATTGCAGCCAAAGTTATCTTTTCAAAGAACCAGTCTCTTCTTTACTATAACTTCTAAGTGGTACTTCCTTATCATGGTACAAAAACCCTTTTTGATTTTTTCCCTGTCTACATACCTGGTTTTATTTCACACCATCCTCATGTGTCATTATAAATTTTCTTTCAAGGGATTAATTAGCATTTAAATTTGCCTATATCTTATGTAATTAATTTTTCTCCTTTTTACCTAGGGACACAATAGAGTCTATGTATGCTGTCTCTGACTCTGGTCCCAATTGTGTGGTTCTGAGAAATTATTTAAATTTTACCCATCTCAGCTTCCTCATATATGTGAATATTTCATTGAGTGGTTATGCCATTTAAATGGAATAACAGTTGAAAGAGTTCTTAGAAGAGTGGCTGGGACATTGTAGAAGCTCAGTAGATGAGGACTGCTAGTAGGAAATGCTAGTAGGAAATTCCTTCATGGCATGTGCTAAAATTTGGCATATCAGTGCTTTGTATGATGTTGATAGAATTGAATAATTCTTCAATAAATATTTGTTGAGTAAAAAAAATTAAAAAATACAAATATAAAGGTGAACACTCAGTTAGATAATGGAATACTATTTTATTCTTCTGCAATTAAAGGGATAATTTAAATATCTGTGATATTGACAAAAAATACTATTGATTTCTGTATTGACTTTTACAAGATGATCATTAGGTATAAATCCTTAGCCTTGCAGGCCAAGAAGCACAAATTTTGTCAATATTCTGATTGAGCTCTTTTGGCGATACTGGCTTTCCATAACTAAAGTCACAAGACATGACTAGGAAAACAAGAATATAAAATTATTGACTTTGAAATAGATATTTAACTACATAATATCTAAGACAATTTGTATTTCGGTTAGCACATCCTCTCCTTTTTAGGAAAGTTGATGTGAAAGCCAAATTATTATTGGAAATATTTTCATCAGGCATGGAATCAGAGCAAAGTGAGTAGTTGGAAGACATTGGTAATCAGTGACAACAATTATGAAATTGTGAGCCAGCTATCTTCAGTCTAGCATACAATGACCAATAGACAGATAACCTCCCTCGGACTATTTTGACCCACCCTACCTCTTGGTGATAGCATATCTTTTGCTGGAAAATACAGGCCACTTGTTTGCATATTGTCTTCTTTCTCAGAAAGTTGCTCCTTCTGAATTTACTTTAGCTATATTCAAATCCTAAGGGAATAACTATCTTTCTTTATTAGACTTAGGAATTTCCTAAATTTCCCCAGTCAGACATAGTTCTTCAGAGTTATTTTAAGGTATTTTTACTGTTACTTTGTTTTTTTTCCACTTTTAACCAAGAATTAATACTATTCTTTGTGTTGAAGTTTTACTACTCTTATCCTGGAGCCATTTAAAGATGTTTGCAATAGATCGAATACTACTATAATATTAAATAATTTTATTTTAAAATGCCTTTTCATTTTAAGTTTGTACTTTTTAAAAAAAGATTTATTTGTTTATGCATACAAGAACTGGTGTACCACAGCCAGAGGGTCGGGGGGTGAGAGGACCTACCAGAGACAGAGTGGAGAACAGAACAGGCAGACTGACTGAAATGCACTGCTGAGAGGAGCAGCAGACTAAACAGAAGAGGTCTGTTTAGCCTCTAAGAGGTCTGTGGGTAGCTCCCTGGACTGCTGAGAATCAAACTCTTGCCACAGAGGCTGCAGATAGCTTCACAGTGCTGTGCTCAACCCCTGTGCCACCAGGGAGGTCCCTTAAATTTGTACTATTTTTATATAGGAAAAAATTAGTTATTGTTATTAATATTTACCTCTTATGTTAAGCAAAAAGTAATTTTACAAATTTCAATTTAGGTAAATATGTAGAATAAAAAAAAAAGGAACAACGGTATACTTGGCGGCAACATTTTGGACCTACCTAAACTAGAGATTTATTTGCACAGAAACTAGGATATAAGCACGGACACTGCTTTCTTCAGTTTATTGGCAATTCTGGAACTGACTCTTATTTAAAATGAAATAAATGTTCCTTCTTGATGAATAACTCTTCACAAAATATCTTAAACCTTTTAATTTTCTTATCTTTGGATTACAGGGGAAAATGGCGTTTTATTGTCTTACTGAATATTTATTTGAGAGATGGCTTTACAATTACTTTTAGGTACAGTAAAATTTCCATTTATTTGGACTAATCAGGGAGGAGAAGCTAGTTTAAATTTAATGAAAGGTCTGGAATGATTTTTATTGTTTTCAAATCTAGCAGTCAGGCTAACTCCAGGGACTATTAATCAGACATTGCAAAGGATTTGTGGATAGCATATTGGTTACTTTAAAATACAATTAATAGCCAAGCAAGAGCTCAGAATAATGTTAAAAATAATTAAGGGAACAAATAGGATTCCTACTATTGATTCTTCAAACCTATCCAAAATTGCACAAAATTATATTTTGCCTAAGAAGCATTTCAAATTATCAAAAGTTTAAGTTTTGTAAGACATAGCTAAGGGCTATAAACTACATTACAAACTTTGTAGGTGGAAAGTTTAAGCAGTATTTTTTTTTTTAAATAGTAGCTTCATGTGTTTTATGATCTTTTGAGTCTTTAATGCCTGCACATCCCTAATTATGATTAGAATTACTGGCTCAGTTAAAGTTGAATGTATGATTATGTGGGAGTATTTCAGGTAATAAGTTAGATATTTTAACTCAGTAATTGCCAGTGATTAATTCTATTTTTCTAGATTGTTTTTTGTTTAAATTTGAAAAGTTGGGTTATTATTTCCTTGAACTGTAATTGCCTCTAAATTATGCACAAGGCTCTAAGTTCTGAGTTAATTATATCCTAGTGAGCTCTTTTAAATCAAACTCAGAAATTTCAAGGTGCACACATCATAAGAATCCATTAAACCCTTTAACATGTGTCTGGGTAAAGAACTGGCATGCATGATTGATGATAGTGGTTTTTTGAAGTTCTTTCAATACTCTGGTGCCAATCATTAAATGCATTGAATTCATCCTTATTGAAGAATTCATAGAGATTCAAAAAATTAAAATTATCTGGTTAATGAATTTTATCTTCTTCATGAAACACACCTCTGGTCTGACTTATAAAAACATGTAGACATAGAAAGTGTCATTGTATTTAAGCTGCTTCATTATATATCCAAAAATGAAAAACAAGGTGGCATAATATAAAGTAGAATGAAAGCCCGATGACAGCATGATGATATAAGTCCTGATGATTTTAGGGTTGATTTTTAAAACGAGAGCTTGAAAAAAAAAAAAAAAAAGCTCCTTTATTTACCTGCACATGGATTAATTTAAGAAGTGAAATAATTCTGACATGGAGAGTAAATGTAGACTATGCATTCACTCTTTAATTCTTCTGATACTGTATTGAAATAAATAAAATTTTATTTTTAAAAGCATAAAACATAAACAGTAAAGTGAACCATTAGACAGAATTATGGAACAAAAAATGAGAAAAATAAATTTCTGGAGCTATTGAAAGCATGTTAACATGTTGAAGGCAAAACAAAGCAAAGTAGAATCATATTTTATAATATGCACAAAGCTTTAGTGAAGTAAAGGGTCTAACTTCCTGGACAGTGGCGAGAGAAAAGAGGCTTGAAAACATGAAACTAATTAACTATATCTTTGTGGACAGGTACACCCACTCCCATCATATACCCTTAATTCATCTATAAATGAAAAAGAACAAAGACAAAACTGGTGTCATACTATTAGCAGTACTGGATCTTAAGAAATAAAGCCATTCACTTTTAAAGGCACATTTTGAGACTCATCTGAAGAATTAATCAAAGGTGAAAATAAGAGACTTTTAGACATAAAAATTAATGAATTGTAAGTTTCATTCACCTTTTCTGCAAAAGTCATTTGAGGATGTACATCAGAGAAATTAGACAAAATCAATATGGAGAGGTTATAAGATAAAGGTGTGAGAATGAAACAATTGCAATCCTAAAATGAGAGCTTTGAAATAGACCCTGAGAAAAATAACTGAGATTTTTTTTAAAGTTAATTAAAGAAATTAAATGAGTAGGTAGAGAATTTTGGCAGAGAGACAGAAATAATTTTTTAAAAATCAAATGGAAATTCAAAAATGGGAAAAATGACTGCAATTAAGAATTGAATGTTTTAAAGCAGAATAGAAATAGCAAAAGTGAAGAGTAGTGATAAAATTAGTGAGTTGTGCATGAGAAAAAGTTGATCAGAGTAAACAATAGAAATCTAAAACAAAATCTTTATTGGGGTTATACTTTTCCACATTTTTCACTCAGTTCAAGATGACATTCCATTATCTTCCAGCATTAAGTGCATATATCCTTTGGAGAGATTAAAGATATATTAATTGCTTATATCCTTTGGAAAGCAGATTATAAGAGAGTAAAGAGGGTAAGAGGTTTATTGGTAGGTCTCTGAAGATAAAGGGAAGGAACCATATTGGGCAGGGGAAGCATTCATATAGTGATGTGGGTCTGAAACACGTGAAAGGGAAGGGAGTAGGGAACGCAATTGGGCAGTAAGTGCATCAGGTCATGACATAGATCAGACAGTCTTGGTCATGTGGGTAGAGCGAGGCACAGCAAAACATTCCCATCAGGGCAGTCTGAAGTTGGGCAGAAATGGTCTGTCTTTCTCCCTATGGTTTGTCTTCTCATTCTCTCACCAGGGCCTTCTGTAGTTTTTAATTTTGATAAAGCGAATAGATACCAATTTTATGGATATAGATATAAAAATAGATTAAAGATTGTGGACCATGCTTTTGGTATTGTACCCCAAAATTCTGCCTAATGCAAAGACCACAATTTTCTATTATGTTTTCTTACAGAAATTGTGTAGTATTTTCTTTTATATTTACATGTATGATCTACTTTAACTGTCATGTATGACATGAAAGGTGAGTCAGGGTCTAATTATTTGTTTCTTTTTGGCATGTGGATGTTCAGTTGCACCATCACTATTTGTTGATCAGTAATTCATTTGAATTATCCAACTTTTCCCCCAGAAAGATTTTTCTGTATTAAACCAAGTTCCCATATGTGTAGGTGTGTTTCTAGACATTTCTGTCAGTTTCATCAGCCTATTTGTAGATCCTTTAACTAATAAAACCCTATTTTAATTATCATGGCTTTATAATGTCTTTCCATTAAGGACAAGTCCCTAATCTCATCTTTCTTCCCTCAAAACTGTTTTGATTCTTCTAAAACTTTTAGTTTCCTCTTTGAACTCTAGAACCATTTTGTCACATTCCCCAACAGTGTCCTATACAAATTTTTGTTCTCTTATAATTGAATTAAAAGATAATGTGGAGAAGTTGAGGTCACCTTGATGAGTGTCCACTTAACTAATTTTGTATATTTTCCATTTATTCAAGACTACCTTATGAGCTTCAAAGTTTAAGAATATGCTCCTAAAATGTTTTACAACTTTTGAAGTATTGGTTTCCAGATACCTTATAGTTTTCTTTCTTTTATAAGTCATTTTCTTTTTAAAATATTAAAATTAAAAAATTAAAAAATTTTTGCTAGTATATAAAGGCACAATTTAACTTTTATATTAATCTTGTATTCAGCAGCACTAGAAAATGTTTTAACTAGTTGTAATGATGTACACTGGATTCCTTTTCATTTTCTATGAATATTCACGCTTTCTGTTCTCTATATCTCTTTCTCCTTTTCTTCCTCTTCTTTTTCTGTTCTTCTTCCTCCTCCTGTCAACTATTCTAGTGAAATAGCTCCTCAAATAATAGTGGTGGTGAATGTCCCAGCTTTGTCATTGGCATTAAGAGGAAAGTTCCCAAAGTTTTAAAATAATGCATGTACATGACTACATACTTGATTGATACTCTAAACCTTTAGGTTCTAATCTTTAAGTTAAGAAAGTTCTCGTCTATTACTTGTTAAGCGTTTGTAGATTTATCATAAAAAATTAATAAAATCAAATATTAAATCAATTAAAACTTAATTGAAGCAAAATCTAATCATATTTACTGTGACTACTGATAGATTTAATAATGTATTTTTCCATTTTTCTTTTTAGCAGGATTATTTTTCTTTGTAAATGATATCTTCCAGACAGAGCTCATCCTGAGCCAACCCAATTAATATCTGCTTAAAGGGTAAGGGGTGGAGCGGGAGTCTGTCTTCATGAAGAAAGAGAATCTTTCCAGGTCAACTTAATTGTAAGATAGTTTGGAAACTATATTTGCAAGATAAAGTCCAAGTTCCATGCTCTTTAACAGAAACAAATAACCCCTTCAGAAAGACTTTTTCTATTTCCCCAAGCTTCGTCTCTTATCCTTCCCACATATATTTTATGTTCCTGCAATACTGATCTGCTTTGGTTATACTGTACTCTCAGTCTAAGTGCTTTTCTTTTATCAGTGCTCCCCAGATGCGGCTAATATCTACTCATCATTCAATAGGCAACTCAGTGGTGTCAGCTTAGGTTAGACTGAGGATATAATTCATCATCTGTCTCTCCATCACATCACAGGACATTACAAATCTGTCGCTCCTTTGAGGAAGGGACTTGTGTCCAATTCAGCCGTGAGATCTCAGTGCCCAGAGTAGGGCAGATCATGATCATTGCACAGAAAAGCTTCTGAAATGGAACTAATTCCTCTAATACAGAATGCTCAGAATTGAATTCATTTTTTTTTCCTGAACTCTCATCTGCAATACTGGCATGTTCCAAACTCTAACTATGACATTGGGTCTTTTCCAGTGCTATTCTATGATGCCAAATGCTGATTGCTTGCACCAGCACTATTTTTTTCCCTCAGAGGGAGTTTGAAGCACATCTTTGAAGTCAGTTAACTGTTTCATTGCTATAACACTTTTTTAGTGGGGACACATTCACAAGCCAACACATAACCTCTTCTCAGGAGAATGAGGGAAGTACCTTTCTGTATATTTGTAGATAGAGGCCCTGAAAAACTGTGGGGTTTTATTTTTTCTTGTTATAACCTAACAAAATTCATTGACAAGCATTTTGGAAAATTGCCATAACCAAAGATTGTAACTAGAAAAATAAGAACAGGAAACATTGGGGGAGGGAGAATTTTTTAAAGTGTAAAAATGACTATCATTTGGGAAGAGATGCCCTAATTTCTATGTGGGAAGAATGCAGTAGCACCTTTCTTATTTCCTGGCTCTCATTCTCAGTTAGTGAGCCTGGCTCTTTGTGCTTCCTTCTTCATTCCCAACAATTGATAAGCAAGACATGAAATTCTCTTTGTCCTAGCAAATGGGTCTTTTTAAGACACTAACCCACAACTACATATAAAGATGATAATGATCAATCATATTTGATCATTGTGGTTAAATCCTACCAAGTCATTAAAACAGCAAATCAGCTTATATCACTTGGCTGAAATAGCACACTGAGCTAAAGTTGTTAAATAAGTAATTACTGACTGATGAAATGATTTCCAAAAATAGAACCAAGAAGGAATTTTTTTTGTACTTGATCCAACTATCTGGCCAAGTTTTGACTTTGTTCAATAATAAAAAAAATCTTTAATGTTTTATACATCTTTGCAATTTACTCATTGTTCTAACATACATTTTCTTGGACAGTTCCCTCCACTCTTTGATGGAGGCACTTTTCATCAATCCTATTTTGAGGAGGTATAGTGCAAGTACCAAGAAAACAGTGTGGTCAACTTGCATCAACACCCATTGAATTATCACTGGACCCAAGTACTACATGGTATGGTAGGAATAGTAGACTCAAAAGGACTCTTTGTATAGTAGATATTGTGATCAAATATACTCTAAATTATTGATTGGAGGCTGGAATCATGATACTTCCAACTCTTTTTTACCCATGAGATTTGTCTTGGAATTTTCAGACTATCGCTGGCGTAATATTTGAAGACCAACATGTCTCTATCAACCTCGACTCACAAGAAGGGGAAACATATGCCACTGAGGGCAGTTCCCCTTAATGGAATTTCTGTGACCAGGATGAGAGGCCTTATCTTGCACCAGGAAAAATAGATTTATTTCAAGTTTCTGCTATCACCTGAAAAAATTGTATTTCTGTTAAGGGCAACGTTCTCTGTGCTCTAGTTCTATCTCACATTTATTTTATTGGCAATGTGTGCAATCTCTGATGGGAACATTTATTTCTAGAATTAGTTTGACCAAATTATAAATGCCTCCAATGGAACAGCTTGTACTAATAAATAGATCTCCCTCTCACTTCAAAAACCTACTGCTACAAGGTTTTTAAAGAGCATTTATCAGAAACCCCTAGACAATCCTCCAACTTCAATTGAACCAATTAATTTTATGCAATGAAAAATCTGAAGGAAGTCTCTTGACTGCTGCTCTGACATTTTATATCCTGTGATATTTCATTTTTAGCAATAAGTGATTGAGAGCAATAGACATGGCTGTTTTGTAAAATGGTATATGGGACTCCAACCTACATTTTTTTTTTTATTTGTCAGCAGTATTCTTCTGTCTCATACCCACTTGTACTTTGAAGTCTTACCTCATTGTGTCATAACAGATTTTCATTTGAAAAATCTGAGCAAGAAATCAGGTTATCTGGAGAAAGGTATTAAAATATATATATTACCTACCTAGATTTTTAACATGCCTTAGTCACAGCATCTTATTTGATTGGGTAGGTAGACACTAAAATTTAGTATAAAATGTTGACCCACTCATTACACAACACCACTTATTCCTTTCAAGAAAAAATTTGATTTCAAAAGTGGATTCCATGAAGTAATACATTAAGTCCTAGTTTTGATGGGTGTCAAATGATCATCAAGGTAACTCATCTCCCTTAGATTCTGCCTTCTAAAAATGTAGTGCCTAGATTTGCACTTATTAATAAATGTTAATATAATTATTACTCAGCAAATTTTCTATTTTTCAGAACTTACTTTATAAAAGCAATGGAACATTTAAAATCAAATTGTTAAGGGGCACCAGGATATGACTTAAATATTCTGCCCTATCACTCTTACACAACTCTCCTAACCTCATCTGTGTGTAGACCCAGGCTTACTGTTTTTGCTTTGCTTCCAAACAAGAGGAGTCTGTCTAGCAGTGTTAGATTTATTTCTCCACTATGGGTCTAAATCTAATTTCTTCCCACTAAAACTAGCCCTATCCCATTTTCTCTCCCGTATTTAATCATTTCTTCTTATCAATAGTGTCCCCAGCTGCCTTCAATGTAATCAAATTGCTTCTCATTTGAACTCAAAAAAGGCAATTGATTCATTTTCTTATTCTAGTCTGCCTAAATAATCGCCTTTATTTTACAGCCAAGATTCTTAAAAGAGTACATTACAGTCTTTCAGTATTTCATAGACTATTTACTTAGTTTTTTTAAAAAAAAGCTTTTATTTTTTTTTTTCAGCTTTAATGAGATATAATTGACATATAACAATGTATAAGTTTCAGGTACAGGATGATTTGATACACTTATGTAATTGAGCAATGATTGCTCAGTAGTGTTAGTTAACCTCTTCATCACCTTGTGTAATTACCATTTCTTTTATGTGGTGAGAACTTTTAGGTCTATTTTTAGCAACTCTAAGTCTGTAATATAATATTGTTAACTAAAACCACTAGCTGTACATTAAATCCCCAGAACTCATTCATCATATAATTGGAAGTTTGTGTTTTTATAAATCACTGTTTTTTTATCACTTTTTTTTAAATCACTATTTCCTCATTTCCCTTTACCCAATCCCTGGCAAACACTATTTTACAATGAGTTTATGAGGTGAGCTCTTTAACATTCTACAAATAAGTGATATCATACTGTAGTTTTCTTTGTCCGATTTCTTTCATTTAGTATAATGTTCTCAGTGTCCAACTGTAGCAGCAGGAAGGACACAGTGCAGGTTCTCTATGATCCGAGCAGAGTAAAGGAGAGAGTCCTGGAGCCCTTGGTGGATTTTCAGGCTTTTATCGGGATTTACCAGGTACACGGCAGGCAGGGGTGCTGGGCCTGCCAGACTCCCAGCCCCCAGCAAGTCTTCACTCTGTCTGGGCTCTCCGGCTTTCTCTGGTGGCCTTGTTCTCTTCTCCTCGTGGTTCTCTCTGCTTCTCTTGCGGATCTGCTGGCATCCCTGTGACGCCACCCATATAAACTCAGTCTCAGCCCAGGTGTACCCACTTACACATGCCCACACCCCACTCCAGGTGCCTGCCATCAGGTATGCATTCAGGACCACAGGATCTATCATCAATCCTAATGGAGGGAGGGCAGAAAAGCCTGATAATTTTTCACTTTCCCTACACCAGCCATGTCACAAATGGAAGGATTTCCTACTTTCTCATGGTGGAATAATATTCCATTGTGCTTGTGTGTGTGTGTCTATGTATGTATGCATGTATGTATGTATGTATGTATCCATCCCCTCCCTTCCCCACCCCTCATCTTTATGCATTCATCTGTCAATAGACCCTTAGGTTGCGTCCATATCTTAGTTATTGTGAATAATGCTGTAATGAACATGAAAGTGTTGCTATTTCCTTGAGATCCTCATTTAATTTCCTTGGAATAAATAGAAACCCAGAAGCGGGATTACAGACAATATGGTACAATATGGTAAATGTTTTTCTGTTTTGTTTTGTTTTTTGAGGAAACTCCATGCTATTTCCTTAGTGGTCATACCAGTTTACTTTCCCACCAAGAGTGGATTTCCTTTGGTCGACTTCTTCACCAATACTTGTCATCACATCTTTTTGATTCTAGCCATTCTCAGGCTTAAGGAAATAGTACATAATGATTTGGATTTACATTGTCCTGCTAATTAGTGGTGCTGAGCACCTTTTCATGTACTCTTTGCCCATATGCATGTCTTCTTTGGAAAATGCTTATTCAGTTCTCTGAAAAATAATAGAACATTTTTGAGGTTGAAAATGTTTCCTCCATTCTGTATTCTGAAAAGAGAGTAGACTTTGTAATATTGCTTCTTTAAATGTTCGATTGAATTTTCCAAAGAAGTGATCTGGGCCTGGAGGTTATTTGAGGGAAAATTTTTAACACTGAATTAAATTTCTTTAATAGATGTAAAACTTTAAAATATCTATTTCTTCTTGAGGAAAGAAATTTGAAAGAAATTGGTGGCATGTTTATTTCCAGGAATTTTCCTAGTTTATCTTAGTTATGAAATTTACAGGCATGATATTGTTCATAGGAGTCCCTTACTTTCCTTTCAGTTACAATATATAGTTATGTCCTTTATTTTTTTCATCATAGTGATTATTTTTCTAATTCTTACATTCTAGGTGTTGGAAAATTGACTAGTTTAAAATTTTGTTTGTATGATGGATTTTGACCAGTTTTCAGTTTCTTTGATTTTGCTATTTTTATGTTTTCAAATCTATTTCTGTTCTTTTTAAATTATTTTTCCTATTTTTGTTGCATTTAACTTGATTTTTTTTCTAGTTTTCAGAATTTTGATTCAAAAACTGATTTTCTAATGTTAACATTCAATAATACAGATTTTTCTTTTAAGCATTGCTTTAAATGCACCAACACATTTTCATAAATTAGGTTTTCATTTTTATTGAATTAAAATAATTTTAAGGGGCCTAGGAGTTGAGTCTCAGCACTATCACCATTATGACCTGAGTTCAATCCCCAGCCAGGGAGCTAACCCATATATGTCAAAGCAGATGATTCCTGTCTCACCCACTGCTCCCTTTAGCAGTATATTTTAGTAGAATCGCCTGGTCTGCCCCACTCTGTCTCTGGTGAATCCTCTCACTCACTGCCCCTCTCAGCTACACACCAGTTCTTCTACTCAAAAATAAAAAAAAAAAAATTAAAAAAAATTGTAAGTTTCTTTGTCATATTCTTTATGACCTAGGTGATATCATGTTAATTAATTTATAAATACTTGGACATTTTCCATATCAATCAGTAATTGTTAGGTTAAAGCTATTATGGTAAGATAGCATATTGTGTATACTTATTTTAAATGTCTTGGTATTTGTTTAGTGATACAATATACAGTCAATCTTTCTGAATGTTGCATGTGTACTTGAAAAGATTGTGAAATCTACTGTTCCATGGATCTATACTGTCAATTAGACCAAATTGGTTGGTAGTGTTGTTCGGGTCTTTTATATCCTTATTGATTTTCTATCTATTTGTTCCATTGATTTCTGAGAGAGAAGTATTGAAGTCACCAATACAGTTGTGGAGTTGCCTATTTTTCCTTTCTGTTCTATTATTCCATTCTGTTCTGTTCTTTCTGTTTTAGTTTTATGAATTTCCATGCTCTGTTTTTGGATGCATCTACATGTAAAATTGTCATATCTCTTTGGTGAATTTTTGATTCTTCATTATGTAATGTAATAATTTTATCTCATATCTTAATATCTTAATTTCTTAAATATCATTATCTCTTGTAATAGTCCTACTTCTAAAATATACTTTCTTTCTGATATTAGCAGTCACTCAGTATTGATTTTATTGGTATTATCAAACCTAACATTAATTTCTTTATGTATATATATCTATATATACATTTACAGATAAATATAACATATTTGTATTTTCAGTAGAGAAGATCATATAGATGAGAACCACTTTTGTAATTAACTTGATAATATTACTCTTCAATTGTGTACTTTTAAAATACTGTTAACATGGTAGTAGTCAACATTAACATTTGTTTTTCATATTATGCATTGACATATATCTCTACTGTGTGTTTTATAATTTAAATCAGCAAGAGTTTCTTTGTAGATGGAGGAGGATTGCTAAATCAGCTTAGTTCAAGAGAGACCGGCTAATGTTTTCTCTTCACTTTGAAATAGTTTTATTGGATATGCAGTTCTGGGTTGACAATTTCTATTTCTTTCAATATTTTGAAGATGACACAATTGCCTCCTGGCTTGCTGTATTCTTTGATTCTTTGCATGTGATATTTCTCTTTCTCTGTTTGCCTTCACATATTATATTTTTCTTTGGTTTTAAGTGATTTGGCTAACATATATTATACAGACACACACATACATAGTTTGTGAGTCCTCTGAGCTGCTTCAATATACCGTGTTTTCATTCTATAATTTTGAAAAATTTCCAGTCATTACATCTTTAAATATGTCTGTTACCTTATTCTGCCTACATTCTTCTTTTAGGATCCCAATTATATGCATATTTGGTCAAATGCTATTATCCCACATCTCCCGGATTCTTTCTCTCTCTCTCTTTCACTTTCTTTATATTTTTTTAAAATATTTTTATTTGCCTAACTCTAGTTCACTGGTTATTTTTCAGTAGCAATTGGTCTGCTATTAAATTCAGTGAAGGACATCTTTATTTTTTATAGTTATTTTTCTATTTTTACTAGCATGTATTTGACTTGAAGTTTTAAAAATAGTTTCTTTCTCTCTCCTTTAATTCTCATTTGTTCCTGAATATGATCCACCTTTTCTATTAGATACTTTGGCAAATTGGTCAAGAGTATTTAAAGACAGGTGATTATTCCAACATCTGGGTGATTCCTCTGCTTTTGTTGATTGTTTTAGCTGTTGAAAATGCGTGTTTTTGTGCATTGCCTTTTTTTTTTAGCTGAGTGATAGACATTTTGTGAAAATGACTTATGAAGTCTAAGGTAAGTAGCATACCTTCTGGAAAAGAATTTGCCTCTTTTTCAGTGAAGTTCTTAGTGTGGAGAGTGAATTTCATATAACTCATAGTTCAATTAGTCTTGGGTATTTTTCTCTGGAGAGCTGTTTGTGGTATATAGCAATAGGCTTCAGGCTCTTCAGTATTTGGCTTCTATTGGTTTGTGCATAATATGGTGCTGGGGAAGCTGGAGGTGTTTCAGTTTCACACTCAAATTTTGGTCTTCTTTACAAACTATGTCATGAAGAAAGATCTCTCTCTCAGCTCTTGTCTGGTGAAACATTGTTTGTGCTTGTTATTCAGTGCTCCATTTGTCACAGGGGTAGGGCATTTTCTTTTCTTTTCTTTTTTTTTTTAAAGATTTATTTATTTATACAAAAACCAGGGTACAGGCCAGATGGTGGGAGGGTGAGAGGATTCACCAGAGACAGAGCGGGGAACAGAACAGGCAGACTGCTGAGGGAAGCAGCGGGCAAGACAGGAGAGGTCTGCTTCACCATGTGGGATTCTCGCAGGCCAGCCGGGATGGAACCCGCACTGCAGAGGCTGCGGACAGCTTCATAGTGCGGCGTTCAACCACCTGCGCCACCAGAGAGGCCCAATTTCCTTATTTTTTTAAAAAAGATTTATTTATTTATGCATATTAGAGCTAGGGCACAGGCCAGAGGTGCTTGCAGGGGGGCGGGGGGGTGTGTGTGAGAGGATTCACCAGAGATAGAACGGGGAGCAGAACAGGCAGATTGACTGAAATACACTGCTAAGGGGAGCAGTGGGTGAGACAGGAGAGGTCTGCTGTGCCATGTGGGTTGCTCCCTGGCTGGCCAGGGATCGAACTCATGCTGCAGAGGCTGCAGATTACTTCTTAGTGCGGTGTTTAACCCCTTGCACCACCAGCGAGTCCTAAGGGCATTTCTTTTTGTTTTTCTGGTCAGCTGAGGCAGGATTTGTGTGTATAGCCTCAAGGGCGGTGAAGATTTTACTCCACTCCTGCTCTGTTTTCTGTGTCAATCAGACTCTGGTTGGTCTTAGGTAGACATTCCCTACCTTTTCTCCAGTAGGAGAAGATTTCTTTTTGTTAAGTGTAGGTTGCTAGGGCATCCCTGGTGATGCAAAGGGGTTAAGCACAGCACTGTGAAGCTATCTGCAGCCACTTCATCATGAGTTCGATCCCCAGCCAGGGAGCTACACACATGGCGCAGCAGAGCTCTCCTGTCTTGCCCTGTCTCTGGTGAATCCTCTCATCCCCTGCATCTCTGGCCTGTACCCCAGTTCTTGTATGCATAAATAAATAAATCTTTTAAAATAATAAAAGTGTAGGTTGCTATGAATCTCTGACAGTGTTCTCCAGAGGAGAGGCTTCCTTACCACTTCCCAGAGGCAGGCAGAGTTTGCTGCTACTCCGACACCAATGCAGCTTTACTATGCTCTGGCAGAGATAATTTGTCTTCATTCCTTCATAGATTAGACTCTTGTTTTGCAGGAGTAAACAGTTCAGAGAAGTAGCACAGCTTTAGCCTGATCACCTCTTTGGCCCCTGTACCAATGAGGGGGGCTCTATACTTGTCACTTTCCCTGCATTTAACTTTCTTGACGGAATTGCATGGAACAGAAAATATGAATACACAGGGAATGCCCCCCGTGTCTGGAGCTACCAGCTATTCTAAAATGAAATTTTGGACAACAGTTGGTACTTAAGACTTTGTTAAACTAATTTGCAAACTATGCTGATAGTTTCTTAGCCGTTTATTTGTTGTATGTTCCATTCTCTGCCATAGGTGAATAAGTTTTTGTATCTTGCCTATTTCTGGATGAGTCTTGTCCTCATATAGAATTCAGTTTAATTTTTTGTCTTGTGATCTCAGCTCTCTTATGGGCACAAGAAAAATTTGTAGTTTATATGGCTTTTTGAAAGGTTAGAGAAGAAGCACTATTTTTCATCTTTGAACATCTTCAAGGAAAAGTAAAACTTAAGCCAATGCCAGTTTAGGAGAAGATGCAGCATAAACTTTTGAAACCATGTTTTCACTATTTTCCTAGCCCTACTTCTCAAATTAATGCTCTACTTTTATTCCAATATCTTGCTAGAAGTTAGGAAAACTCAGGTGGTGAGTGGCAAATGTAAGGTAAACCTCTATGCCCTTGCATTGGCTATGGGTTTATACTTATTTAATCTATTCTATTAAAAATACAACAATAAAATATTTTCATCGTCTTTTGAACAGTATGGTGATTAACCAGAGTATCAGTCAAATGATAAATTAAGCAAGTGTGAGAAAAGAACAGGTGGAAAAATCAGGAGGCAGAGATGCTGACTCAGAACCACATAGAAGTGGTAGAAGAATTTAGGATACGAAGTTTCATCAGATCAGGCAGCTCGCTCTAGTGTCATATTCTTGGCAAGTGTTAGAGAAAGGTAGACTACATCTCCAACAGCAAATTGCAACAGTGTTGAAGAACAAAATATCTGACAAGCTCCACAAATGTGGTGATAGATATAATAGACATTAGGCCTCTTAATAACATGAGTAACACTTCCAAACGTGGAGCTATATTTTCTCCTAGAAAATATAACATTTGAGTTTTACATGGATGTGTTAACTCTTTGCAATTATGTTTGGAATGCATGTCATGTTCCCAGGAAGTATGTTAGAACTGAGAATTTTATGTCTGCCAAAACTGTTTGAATTAGGTTTTGGGTTGTGGATTTTCCTGCTGGATCATTTGGAACCTCACTCAATTTTTGAATATGGCAATGAGAAATGCAGTTAAATTCTAAGCTGAGCCTGAAAGCAGAAATCTTGAATTACAGCAGAAAACTTGAGGAGGCTATGTAGAGGGGAAAAGAGGAAAAAAAGGTCTCTAAGAAGATTGTCTGCATCAGAACCTCAGGGTCTGATTGGGGTGCCTCCTCAATTTCTTTTCAAGTAACCATTTCTATCACTGTCCCTTCCATATGAATTGCTGGGTCTGGGCAATCATCCCAATTTCTATATTCTCACTTAAGTTCTGCTTGTGTTATATCAAAACAACTACTAACAATGAGTCCAAGAATATGGATGTAAGAAAATTCTTCTTGGCAACGTCATTTCTAGTCATCAAAATGTTTCAGGAAAGTGATTCCTTTTCTAGGAATGTTCTTAATGTAGGTTTATATGAAGATGTCTGTGTCTTTAGCGTGGAAGGAAATTTATTGATCACATATCCTATGCACTAGCTATTTAAGAATGCTTATAAAAACTTTATTTTGAAATTTCTTGCTATGAATTGACTTAAATCATCTATGATACAATATTTAGGTTCTTTTGAGTAGAAATCAATAGGCAATAGTTATAGGAGGGGGTTAGATGCTGTTCTTATGCCATCTTTCCATGTAAAAAAAAGGGGAAATTTCCAGGCCTCCCTGGTGGCACAAGCGGTTAAGCACAGCACTGTGAAGCTATCAGCAGCCTCTGCCGCAAGAGTTCGACCCCTGGCAGGCCAGGAAGCCTCTCCTGTCTCACGTGCTGCTCCCCTCAGTAGTATATTTCAGTCATTCTGCCTGTTCTGTTCCCCACTCTGTCTCTGGTGACTCCTCTCACCCTGGCCTATACTCCAGTTCTTGTATGGATAAATAAATAAATCTTTATAAAAAAAGGAAATTTCCTAAGTAATTAAAAATAAAATTTTTCTCCAAATAAGGAAATTTATGAGTCAGCATACACAATATAATCCTACAAACTCTACTAATTCTTAGTGTTACGTTTTTTTGTGTGTGTGCTAAGACTACCTAGGATGAAAGTTTAACTAAAATGAATGAATGTAAATATGATATCAGTGTAATTCAGCTGACAGGTTAGTCAGACTTGGAAGACCAGTATTCTACTAATCTAGTGTTTAGACAGTGTTCTGTAGGTATCAAATCTAGGGTGCCATTTTTCAAAGTACATGCCTGGTTAGATTTTTAAATTAGCATCTTGTTACACAGTAAATATTTCTAAAGCATTTTAGTATCTATTTCAAAAATCACTAATTTCAAAAAAAATCTATTTCTAATGAATTTATAGCTAATATATGGAGGTGATGTTTTTGACTGATCAATAAAGGCATCCAAAGCACTGGTCATAGCCACTGCTCGTAGTTATTCTTCTGATTATACCTAAATTCACTACCCTTTCAAAATTGTTCATCCCTTTACTTCAACAAACGTCTGTCAGTGGAAATACTGAAGGTGATAGGTGGTGCATAAAGGGAAGATTGATGGTTTTCAGTGTGGGCACAGGGAGATTGAGATCAGCTGTTCAGAGTAAAGAGTTCACTGGTTTACTGTTAGAAAGATGCATCTTTAATATTTTTCTAAATGAGGACTTTCAGAGATTTTATTATGTCTCAATCTGTAGTCATAAATATATATTTTCCTTGATATAAGGGGATACCATATATTAGCCAAAACATGGTAATAGTACTCCAGTCTAAAATTCCATGTAGGGGGAAGGGCATGTTCAATTGTGCAATTCTATAGACTGGTTCCTTGAACCAGTCTCAGAAAGCAAATAGAAAAAAAACAAACAAACAAACACAAAAAACAGATCTGGATCAGTATTGATGCTTTATTTTAAAGAAAGAGACTATACAAACTCTTGCTGCAGGTTTGGTAAAAAGAACCACATTTAGTTTTCTTCCTGGTCTCCACAAAAATTAAAATCAATCTCCCAAATGATCTACATCTGCAAAGATACACAGAAGTTGAAGAAAAACACTCAAAGATTTAATTGTGTTCATTACACTAAACTTACATAAACCAGGATGTGGCTCAATCTATTTTGAAAGGATTTACAGCCTTAAAAGTTAAAACAAAAAGAAGCCTCTAGTTAACCTTCAATTAACCAAAGCTGCCTGGCACTTTCGTATTAATCAAGATTTTACTCTTTGCATTATTTTTATGACATTCCGTTTTATTTAGTTTCTTCAACGTATTTCTCAGAGGTGAAATAGCTCTATTTTATGGATGAAAATCAAATCAGAACGTGGAACACTGCCGTGTGACTTTCATAAAGTTGTCTCCTGAGGTTCTTTTCTTATTTTTTAAAATGACAATAATGAGGTAAATTCCACTGTGCTGTGCAAAACAGAGTAAATCTATGCAGAGAAGCAGGGCAGTGATGAAAAGACTAAAGGTTTTGGCACTGAGTATGAGTTCTGTGACTTTGGGAAAGGTATTAACATTCCTGAACTTCCATTTCCTCATCAATACAGTAAAAATGTGAATCCTCATCAGTGCTTTGCAATGCTAGGTGAATGAATGTATATAAAGAACTTGATTTATAGTAGGTAAAACAAAAAAAAAAAAATACTGCTATGGTGTGAATGTTGTGTCCTGCAAAAATTCATATGCTAAATCCTAAAGCCCAAGGTTATAGTATCTAAAGGTGGGGCCTTTGTAAATGAGGTCATGAAGGCTGAGTCCTCATGACTGGGATTAGTGCCCTTAATAAAAGACTCTAGAGCAATCCTTGTCTTTTCCACCATGTGAGACTCTGGAAAAAGAATTCATCTAGAATGGAAACTCTCATGAGACTGAATTTGCTTGTGATTTTGGACTTCCCAATCTCCAGAATGGTGAGCAACGAATGTGTGTTGTTTATAAATCACCCAGCCACTGTTATATTATAGTAGCAGCCATCCAAACTAACATAAGCTTTTTTTTGTTCTGTTAGGAAAAGATACTAAAAATGACTGCAAAGTAGGAAGAGAACCAGTATTATGCTCTCTGTTTTAATAGTGTTTTTTGTCTCTTCTCTGTACTTAATATTCATGTCCATACTCATAAACTCTCATCTAGGTTCCTACTAGTTTTAGAGTAGATGAATTCTACAAAACTCTAAAATTACAAATCCTTAATTTTTAAAAAAAATCCTGCTCAAACAGTAAAGTTATACTTCTGTGAGATCTCCATACATAACACCCATGAATTTGGGTGTTGGGAGATAAATTCAGTTATATTCTGAAGCAGTAATTCCAAACCACTTGCATCAAATTCACTGAGTAGCTCTTACATATTCCCAGAGGCAGAGTCTCACCTCTGATTCAGGAAATCTGCAGTATATTGATGGAATTTGTGTTCTCAAGTGATTTTTTATAATTTCTCGTAGTTGTGGTAAAATACACATATCTACCATCTTCATGATTATTAAGTGTAAATTTCAGTGTCATTAAGTAGATTCATGTTTTTGCACAACTGTTACCAATCATTTGCAGAGCTTTTTACCTTGAAGTACTGCAACTCTGTGCATTTAAAAATAACTACATTTTTTCCCAATCCCCTGATAATCATCATTTTATTTTCTGTCTCTATGAATTTGGTGACTCTTGCTATTTTATACAAACGGACTCGTGCGGTATTTTTCCATTTGTGTCTCACTTAACGTAATGTTTTCAAGATCCATTCAAGTTGTAGCGTGTTCAGAAATTCCTATTTATTAAGGGCTGAATAATATTTCATTATTTGTATATACTACGTTTTCTTTGTCTGTTCATCCGTCAATGGAAACTGCCTCAAGGACTTTTATTAAATATGGAAGACTTCATAAGTATGTGTGTCATCCATGTATAAGTGCAATGTTAATTCTCTCTGATTTTTCCAATTTTTGTATGTTGCTGCAAAACTGAGCATACCAAATGATTTTGGAAACCAGTGATACAACAGCTTTCCAACCACCATTAGTGGGATATTAAATCAATATAATTAAGTGACCAGTATTTTATAAAGACATAAAATAGAGAAAATAGAGTAAGAAAAATGACAACAATGGGAAGTATTTTTCCAAAATTTTGTTTCTGTGTATATGTGTATTTGTTGCAGAAGGTGGTATGTGTGCTGTTTCCAGATATAAAGCTTTTATTATGGTTGTTCTCAGTCTACAAATGCAGAAGATCACTATTCAGCAAAACCAAAATAATGACTATGACAATAAGTCAATTTACCTCATGTTCCCACATTGAACTATGCTGTAGAATTCCAGTCATCTTGACTTTACTTTGAATATATTTAACAAGAGAGTGTACAAGAAAAGTAAGGAATTGAGAACTGCCTTTTGTGAACTGATGGGGACTCCAGACTTCACACAGGGGTTTGAATATTATTTATTTGTGTGTTGTTTTCACAATACTCTATCAGAAGTTATATACCAACTTGGCATCTCTCTGATGCACTAAGTTTTTGTAAAATCCAGAAGTAGATAGAGAATTGCTAGCAGCAGTAATGAAGAGGTGTGAATGCCACTAGATTCAGGATTCTGTTCAAGCTCAGGAAATGCCACCAAAATCAAAATTAATTTCCCCCTTTGGCATTTTTCTCAACCATATGTGGTTTTTCTAATTTATTGTGGTGATTTCTATCACTTTATTGAAAATATACAGGATGTATTTATCTAAGATAAATATGATTTTCTTGGTATGTTTTCTGAAATAATAGCATGCAATATGCATGAGAAAATAAGGCAATTATATAATAACTGTTTGTGAATTGTATTTGGTTCTGCCAGAATTTATGAAAGATATATGTTTAGCAGATGTAAATGTTTATATTAGACTCATATGGAACATAATTATTCATGTGCCTTTTTAAAAATATGGAGCTCCTGTTTATCCTCAGGAGAGTTGTTTTACTTTGCCTTAAAACGTTCATCACATGATTCTACCTCAAAGCCTCTATCAGTTGCCTGATGCTGAAACTGATATCTAACCAGGCAAACATAGTAACCTAAGTTCATGCTTTGTTTTAATTCACCGGGAAGAGGGTAGGATGGATTAAACGATAGAAATGTAGATTGATAGCTGAACAGATGATAGCATTACTGCATAATGATGTAGTTTAAATAGAAAATTGAAAAATTTTTAATTATAATAAATTAAGACATAGGTTTTATTTATTTTTTTAAATGATTCCTTAGTGCTCATCTTTTTTTTTTTTTTCTTTAAGGATTTATTTATTATTTATACATGCACTGGGTACAGTCAGAAGCGTGGGAGGGTGAGAGAATTCACCAGAGCCAGAGCGGGGAGCAGAGCAGGCAGAAGGACCGAAGTACACTGCTGAGGGGAGCAGCGGGCGGCAGGAGAGGTCTGCGCGCCATGTGGGATCCTCCTCTGTGGCCGGGGAGCAGCCGGGGATTGAACTGGCGCTGCAGAGGCTGCGGGCAGCTTCGCAACCCAGCGCTCAACCGCTGCGCCACCGGGGAGGCCCAAGACATAGGTTTTAAATACATAATGAGATCGTGTTCAGAACTATAGTGCTTACTACTTTATAAGAACATTTTGTATTGTGTATCTTTATGGTCTTCAAAAGTATGTGAGAAAGATCAGACTGTACACATTTTACAGGAGAGAACCAGACTCTGACATGAAGAGCCTTGTGACTCACTGGCCATGGGAGTATGAGAGGCAGAAGTCAGCCTGGGCTTCTCATCCAGGCATGGTGTGGCCAAATTGCTGCGGGAAACAAGAACAGTTCTTCACTACTGGTCAGCTTATCCTGAAAATCCCCTTATTTCAGGACCATTTGGCCGGATGGTTAACCCTTGTTAAGATTATTTATTATTACCTTCAAACCTCTCAGCAAAAAAATACACAACAAAAATAATTTTATTCTTTTCCAGTTTTGTAAACATGCTTTCAGTGGAAGTTCCCAAATGTGGGTAATGCACTAAAAAAACCACAAGGCTTTTGGAAAACACAGATTCAGGGACAGGACCCAGATTTATTTATAATTCACAGAATGCCTCACTCTGACAGTAGCCACCTTTACCGCATTCAAAATGTGTTTTTTTACCCAGAAATCTCTGTTTTCTCATAGTTCCACAGCCAATTCTGATGTTCAGCTTGGAAATTGCTGTTTTAGAGAACCGCTTTAGAACAGCATAAGAGGAAAACCAAATAAAAAAGACACTTGTTTATTTATATACCATAGTCTACAAGTCTGAAGAAATCCCAGGTTTAATTATCCATGAGTTTTACAAATCAGAGTACCTTTTTTATAAAGAGAAAGAATATATAACTATGAAGATGAAATTAGTTTTAAAAAAGAATATTTACTAAGAATGGGAAAATAGTCACAACAAATTACATGTTTTTAAAAAGCTTTAAACTACCACAAACATCATTATTTATTAACTGCCTGACATAAGGTTGTGCTTTGCAATAACCTGAAAATTTCTCCTTATTAGTTCACAAATATCATCCTCATTCTATTTTAATAGAAGAATGTAAACTGTGTGGATGTACCAACTTTAATTCAACTGCTATCTTAGGTTTCCAATATTTTTCAAAGACAATGAACAATCTTGTGAATATGTATTTTCATATTTTTGGAGGCGTTATCTTCAAGAATAATTCCTAGGAATGTGGTCACTAAGTCAAATTGTAAACATATATGTAATGACTTTATATATTGCTAAATTTCACCCCATAAGGGTTGTAGCAAATTTTTTTACTGCCAACCTATGTCTCCATTTCCTCGCCAAGAAGTACTGTTATTCTTTTTAATTTTTGACCATTTAACAGGTGAGAGCACATTAGTGTAATTTAAATTTGCATTTTTCTTCTCATGAATGAAGTTGAACACTTATTCATACATTTAAGATTATTTTTACCTATTTTTTGTGAAGTGATATTTTAAAAAAAAAGAACTGAAATATTCTGTTTTGCCAGCATGATAAATATAGTCTTAAAATGCTGATTTCTACTTCTCTAAGTAGTGTATACACGTTACAGTTACTGTTGATAGTGCAATTATATAATGAAATTATAACAATGGTTTGTTATTTTGTAACTGAAGCTTGCACATCTTAAAGGCAAATAGCTTAACATTTATAATTCAAAAGCCAGTACTAGGGTGGGAAATTGGCCAATTCCTTCAACAGGCATTGTCAATTCTAAATTAAGAGTATTGGCTAAATAGTTGACACTAAGTAATGACATTTATTGCAGAATTTTAATGAGTATGGTAGGTGTTGGTCATCCTAGGACAACTGCTTGAAATAGCTCTTAGAAAGTATAGAAATGTTTCACTGTTTAAGGTATTGTGCTGACAAATTAATTAGCAAATAATTGTGCCATGAAACTAACTCCAGTGTTCTGTGTTAGCATTTACTTGCCTCTATTTGAAACTATCCATTGTTTGCTATTTATTCAAATAGTTTCAGTTCTAGTAATTGCATGTTTATTTTTGTGGATGCAAATGATGTTTTGTTTGTGGTGTGCATATTTGTGTGTGTGTGTTATCAACAATCTAAAGGTTTCCAGACACAAATATTCCATTAATCAAAACTGATTCTAGAGGATTAGTTGCCAAAATGTAAGAGTATTAGCAAAATACTTTGTCTTTGAACTTATATGTAGAAAGGGCAGTTTTAAAAGCCTCTTTGTCCATTTAAAGGCACTGTAGTGTTAAAATTTTCTACAATGTTCATCCGATAGAAAATCAAAACAGATGATTTGAATCAAATTGTGCATTTCTGGAAACCTTACTGTCAGAAGAACACGATAGTAGATTTCTAATAAATAATAAATAATTATACATGTTAAATTCCTAAGATTTTTTTTTTTATGCAGTGTTCTGGTGTCATGATTATAATTTATTTTATTAGGCAGCCCTAACAATTTGCTTCATTTGCATTTGTTGTTCCTGAGCTGGAAATTTGATAGGGGTAATTTTTTTGTTCCCAATGTTTTGATAAGCATTTAAAATCATTTATTAAAGAAATCTCTTGATCCATTGAAGTTTTAGATTTTATGAGATCAATTTCCTTGCTAATTGTCTGATACATGTTCTGAATGTCTGACCAAATGTATTATGTGGCTCATATTTACAAGATGTCTTCTAATTTTCATTGTTTTCAATTTTTAAAAATTTAAGACGTTTAATTCTTTGGAGTTTATGATTTTGTCTTTATAGGATTTTTCTTTTCTCATCTCCAAAATATAAGTGTCAATCATGATTTACTCTATTTGACATTGATCTGAAAGATTAGAAAGTAATAACATAGTTTCATTCTAAATGTGCAGAATGTGAATATGAATATATTTTCAAAATGTAAATAATGAAAGAAACTGAATTTTAAAATAGCTTTTACTTAAAATATTTGAAATCCCATTAAAATATAAATCATTTAATATATAATACATGTAAAATATTTTATGATATATTTACATTATACATATTATAGATTACATGGTAGATATCATATGATATATAACATGTCATAAAATTTTAAGTTAAAGCAATTTTGACAGCTGAATTTGGAAATTTAGTAAATTTGAAAATTTAATTTTTTAAAATACTTTTATAAAAATAAAACTATTCTCAATTCTATTTGCTCATATAATAATTGTTAGCCTGCAACTGAGGAGTACCCAGGGACCCCAAACTACTAAGGGTTATACACTTTAAAAGAGATAATGTTGTCACTACACAAGGTCAAAGGAAGCAGACTCTTATTGTGAGACATCTTTAATAGAATTAGTGTGCACAGAGAGAAAAGAAAAGATAAACCTAATAATAGTTTCCCAATAAACCCCTCAAAATTATCCATGTCCTTGTGGGGAAATGCCCTATTAAACAGGGTCAGCCTGAAGCAAGGCTTCCAAGCACAAAAGCTTGCCACAAATCTGAGGTTCCTTCCAGTGGGAGGAAGGGTAAGAAAAGGGATATCCCACAGAAAGGGATAAGGCCAATCTGGGACAAAAAGACCAAAGTCGAAGTAAAAATCAGCATAGTGGTAGCCTGTTGTGTCGGGACAACACCACACTGACAAAAGGGAGTCATGGAGCAGGCTGCACAATGCAGATGCTGCTGAAGAGCAAGATCCTGGCCCTTTTATTAACACATGTAATTGATTGTAAGGAGATTAAAGAAAGGGGAAGGGTGTAGAAGATTAAGGATTGTGAGTCTGCCCTCCAGGCACTTCTAATCTACTTGATGATACACCCTAATCCCCAGCCATGGTTCTAATCTTATCAACAAGGCGCTCCACTGATCAACTTCTAGGGTCCCTTGTCATACATCGGTCCTCAGCTCCCCGGGGAATTCCCGGTCATACCTCCTGATGTAAAAATTGGGAGTATATGTTATGCATCAGTCCTCAGCTCCCTGGGCATTCTGGACATACCTCCTGATGCACATGTTATGCATCAGTCCTCAGCCCCCCAGTTGTTCTGGACATACTTTATGATGTATAACCTTCCCAGTGTGATCCAACTTTGTGCTCTTGTTTGATCTGAAGGGCTTAAGGGTTTGGGCTCCTGTTCCTAACTGGCTGGGCCATTTTGACCTTGTTTAGGTGACAAAATGGTGGCCAAATAGGCTGCTTAGGAGTAGCAGACCCACAGTAACCATTTTATTATCTAAGGACAGCCTTCCCACATGTATCTAATCCACATGTTTCAAGTGTTTCTACATATGTCTCCCCCACCCATATCCTTCAAGTGTCCCCAAGTCCTTAGTGTTATGGTTTTTAGAGTCTGTGGGTTTGGAGTGTGGGGCCCTTGGGTTCACTCTGGGGAAGGTTTCACCAGAGCTCCCATTTCAGCGACATGTGGCGAGTTTCCCAGGTGAGTTTCTCCACACGACAGAGACATTAGTTATATTTAAAGGGAAGGTTTATTAGGGAAGGGATGAAACAGTTAAAGACATTTGCATAGACGCAAGCAGGCAGGAAGAGCTACCCAAGAAGGGACAGGTTTGCTGAGAGAGGCCTGCAGGTTGCAGGCAGGCAGCCTTGAAAGGTCATGGGCAGGCAGGAGGCTACTGCCTTGCAGAGGGAGAGGGTTGGTGAAAAGAGGCACCTGCATAGTCACAAGTGGGCAGTGGGATTGCTGCCCCAAGCCATGCAGACAGTGAACTGATATAATCTTCTTCTGTTTGGGAGGGGTCACTCCTTATGAGCTGTCAGTTGGTTGCTAATTTTGGATAACTATGTAGAATTTGAAAGGGACCAGAGATTCTACAATGGGCTCAATCTCCATATTTACCTTTGGGCCTGTGCTTTAGACAGCATTCTGCTACCTGCTTGGATGTTATGCTTTGTTATCTAGGCATCCACACCTCAGGATACTAGTTTCCACAACTGTGTGGATGGTTATGTTAATCTCATCTGCCCCCACCTCCTTGTGTGAACCAGGGTTCTGGTCTTGTGAAGCCTCCTTTTTTAGTTTTTCTTCTATTCTCGTCCTCCATCACTTAAGTACAAGTTAAAGCTAGAGAAGCAAAAGCCCAAGAGCCTACCTGCCTTCTGTGTTACAGAGCTTCACCACCTGCTCAGCTACAGCCACATATCCCAGTGGTCCCCCTCACTCAGGAAGTCCATTTAATGACATACTGGGACCTGTAATCCAAGACAGTTATACATAAATAGGGGCAGGGAAAAATGGCACCTCCCCTTCACTGAGTTGTATTGGAAACACAGTCAGTATCCTAATTGTAAATTTATGCATTCATGTATACAAATTTATTTTTTAAAGATTTGTTTATGCATATAAGAACTGGGGTGCAGGCCAGAGGTGTGGGGGGTGGGTAGGGGTGGTAAGAAGATTCACCAGAGACAGAGTGGGGAACAGAATAGGTGGATTGACTGAAATACACTGCTAAGGGGAGCAGCAGGAGAGACAGGAGAGGTCTGCTATACCATGTGGGTTAGCTCCCTGGCCGGATTTCGAACTCATGCTGTAGTGGCTGTGGATAGTTTCATAGTGCTGAGACTTAACCCCTGCACCACTAGGGAGTCCCCATATATGCAAATTTAGAATAACAATTTGCCTATTATTACAAAATGTTTCTTAGCCATTATGTGCACCTGTTGCAAATACCTTAATGATTTGCCAGTAATTTCAGAAACATGTTTTACAACACAAAGGGAAGCTGGGAAATAGACATTTCACACATGGAAAGTATTCTTTATTATGTAAAAATCCACTGCATACACTTTTTCTGAGAAGGATGAATGTATCTCGTTTTACTGAGTGTTGCCACTACTCAATTCTTCCTGATGCTCCAAATTAGTGCCTGTCCCTTTGCCTGCAGCACAGCAGTCATTCATGGAATTCAGCTCAGTAATTTTTTGTTTTTGTTTTGTTTTGAGGAAGGAGATGCAGAAAAGCACTTCCCTAGAATGGAACAGTGTTAGTTATGGGAGTGGATTGCAGGTAACCTGTAACCTAGATTACAGTTCAGCATATTTCTCTTTCTGTATGTTGTAGGGCTCCCTAATGTGTGGGAAAAACTCTTATCTGAATCTAAGTACAGTAATGGGAAATAAAACAGACATGAACAAAATTATTTTGACTCAATATACTATTCAAATCCATGTAATCATCACAAAAGTATGAAATAATCAGTCAACTATTTTTGTGAACAGTAACTTGAAATGATTAGAAGGATTACTCCCATCTGGTCATATTCTCTCACTAACATAATCTTATGACAAATGTGTGTATATTTACTTAGTATATACGGGAAGAAGAAATCACATTCAATAATCAATTTGCTCTTTTTTAGATATTAATACAGTAGTTTGGAAACAAATATCTTGTGGCATATTTAGTTTGTTCAACTGAGCTGCTTTCATGATCTTAATGTAAAAAATTCATTAATTAGGTAATTTATTCTACTTATAGATAAAAAGAATATAATGATGACTTACTGCTTTCAAAGCTGAATCACTTTATTATTTTAAAATATTTAAGAAGAGAAAAATTTAAAATTTAAATATCCTTCTCAAGTTAAGATATATTCAGGTATTAACAACCTGAAATAAAGATTAAAGGCTGTTAATGATTCTTGTGGGTTCTTTGATAGTAAGTTTATTGGCCTGGGTTCAAAAACCTGGCTGGGACTCTTCTTTCAAATCTTTCTCTCCTTTCCAAAACTGCAAACTTTAATTAAACAGTTTCCACTTTCCTCATTTACAAATGAGTCACTGCTTAAGAGAATTGACTGATCCTAATTGGGAATGAGATCTCCAAGAGATCTGTCATTTCCACACTCTTAAATACTGCAGTCATTGGGTGACTCAGTTACCAATAATTATTCAAAATTTCTAATAATGTGCCTAATTTGAGAAAAATTAAGAAGTACTAAGAATTCAAGTGTGTACTGAGCATCAGTCTTCATATTTCCAGCTCCAGCTGATACACTGGAGCGGGGGATTAAGCAGAAATGGAATCGGAAGTTAATATCACTGTGATACTGGTAGGTAGAGTTGATCATCTCTACCAGAAAGGACAGAATTGTTAGGAAGAAAAGAAAAAAGAGGAGGGGATAAGGATGAGAGAGGAACAACAGCTCAAAATGAAGCCCTTTTGCAGAGCCTGCTATCACTAAGTCTTAATACATAACCTAATTTCAGCTTCAGCCTCTCCCAAAATGGAATTTTAAACCAATCAGTCTGGGATTTCTTGGTGAGTATTAGTAATCTGCATAATTAATACCCTCTTCCACTAAAGGAAAGTTGCTTGGCCTGAAGTAATCCTTATCTTTTGCTAATGATCTTGTCAGTCCCTCTGTCTAAGTATTAAAACCTTCCATTTTGTACAATTTCTTGAAGGACCTTCTACTTCCCAGGTGGGATACTACCAGATCTATGAGTCATTTAATGAAACCAATTTGATGTTTGAAATTAACTCCCTAAGATTTTTGTTATTTAACAGAAGTTAAGACAATTCTGGACCCTTATCAATCCAGAGATTGTTCCAGAGGAACCTTGTTAAAATTAGTCCTTATTTATCCTTTCTTTTCCAACATATTTGCCTTTCCACAATTTTTCACCCCTAGAAGCACAAAGTCCCATTTCTTTTGTCTTCTTACTTCTCTGAAAATGTATTCTTTTGTTGAGATGTTATACAACCCCTGTTCTAAGCATCTCTTCCCTGTAGCATGAGTTCAATCCCCGGCCAGCCAGGGAGCTACCCACATGGTGCAGCAGACCTCTCTTGTCTCACCTGCTGCTACCCTCAGCAGTGTATTTCAGTCAATCCACCAGTTCTGTTCCCCACTCTGTCTCTGATGAATCCTCTTACCCCCTGCACCTCTGGCCTGTACCCCAGTTCTTAGATGCATAAATAAATATTTAAAAAAATAAGACATTGGTTTATAATACTGTATATGATTCAAAGGAATAGGATCACACCTCTTCAGCTGTATGTCACCACACTACGTCCTCCACCAAGGCACCCATAGTCCTCCACTATAATCAAATGGGACATTTCTCATTAGTTAAGATTTTGTTTTTCTCTTACTAATCTGTCTTTTAGTCTTTTGATAGTCTAATTTTCAGAGTCTCAGCTAGAGAACTGAAGATTTTTTTTTTCCCTCTCCTTCAAAAGAACCACTAAGGACTAGATTTGGATTTAGAAGAATGGATCTAGTTCCTAACTCTGGAAGCTAGCTACATGATCATAAGTCACTTAACTATCAAGAGATTCAGTTTCCTTACCTGTAAGATGAGCACAAAAATAGCTGTTGACTTACCTGCCAGGGTTATTATGAAAAGTAAGTTCATGAACTTAACAATACATTTAACTGTTAAATGAAGATAAGGTGAAATACCTTTGCTTCCTATCTGGAAGTTTCTTGAGGTTAAGGGTTGTGATATTCCATGTGAAATATACTTATTGTTGTAAGGGTTTTTTTTTTTTTTTAATTTCTGTGTCTTTTTGTTACTCATACTCTCTTTCTGGGATAATTGCACTTCTCTAGACTTACCTTTGTTCCATTTCTTATCTTTTAAAATCTGCTTTTCAGAAATCTTGAAACCTCTTTGTATCTGTATCATAACAAAAGCAGACTCAGATTTATGCTCCTATATGGGCCACTAGGAAAGAATTGACTCAGCCAAACCTTGTCTGAAGAAAGTGACATATCAGGCCTTCCTGGTAGCACAAGGGGTTAAGTCTCAGCACTATGAAGCTATCTGTAGCGTAAGTTCGATCCCTGGCCAACTAGCTAAACTACATGGCACAGCAGATCTCTCTTGTCTCACCTGTTGCTCCCCTCCGCAGCGTATTTCAGTCTATCTGTCTGTTCTGCTCCCCACCCTGTCTCTTGTGAATCATCTCACCCTGCCACCCCCACACCACTGGCCTATACCCCAGCTATTGTATGTATAAATAAGTCACTTTCTTTTTTTAAAAAAAGATTTAACTATAGACAAAGGCCAGGCCTGAAATGAGGATCCAGTGATTCAGAAGGTCGCGCATTAGCCTTGCTTGCAATGAATATGCATTGAAAAAGATTCTAAGTGACAGAATGTCAAAGTTTGGTGTCAAAGTTTGGTGTGGCAATAATAGCATGTTTCTGGACAATTCATTCACTAGAATCGGCGATTTAATTTTGGAACCGGGTCATCAGGCATCAAATTTTTCATGCATCAAAAATAATTTGTAGTAGCAAAATTAACTAAAGTTTTATTTTACTTTATTTTTAGCTTAATGTTTTTACAATTGTTTCATGTCAACATGTTCTTGAGTTTCTAAATTATAAAATTTCCGGGCCTCCCCTGGTGGCACAGCGGTTGAGCTCTGGGCTGTGAAGCTGCCCGCAGCCTCTGAAGCGCTGGTTCGATCCCCAGAGAGGGCCCCACATGGAGCGACAGACCTCTTCTGCTGCGCCCACTGCTCCCCTCAGCAGTGTACTTCATCAGTCTGCATGTTCTGTTCCCCGCTCTGGCTTTCGTGAATTCTCTCACCCCTCCCACACTTCTGACTGTGCCCAGTGCTTGTATAAATAAATAAATCTAAAAAAAAATTATAAAATTTTCTGTGATTTTATTTACCATTAAAATATTTTTTTAAAGATTTATTTATTTAAGCATGTAAGAACTGGCGTACAGGCCAGAGGTGTAGGGGATGAGAGAATTCACCAGAGACAGAGTAGGGAACAGACCAGGTGGATTGACTGAAATACACTGTTGAGGGGAGCATCAGGGAAGACAGGAGAGGTCTGCTGTGCCATGTGGGTCACTCCCTGGCCAGGAATCAAACTCATGCTGCAGAGGCTGCTGATAGCTTCATAGTGCTGCGCCTTAACCCCTTGCACCACCTGAGAGGCCCCCTGCTATTAAAATATTAATGGTTACATACTCTTTTTATCAATAACTGTATTCAAATTTATGACTTTTTTTTTGGCCGTGAATTGTATGTTTATGAATCAATATGCATGCTTCATTTCTTTTTCCTTAATTTTTAAAAAGATTTATTTATTTTTGCATAGAAAAACTGGGGTGTAGGCCAGAAGAGCCAGGGGTGAGAGGCTGCACCAGAGACAGAGTGGGGAGCAGAGCAGGCAGATTGAAATATACTGCTAAGGGGAGTAGCAGGTGAAACAGTTCTGCTGTGCCATATGTGGGTTACCTCCCTGGCCAGAGATGGAACTCAGGCCATGGTAGTGATAACCTTAGACTTAACTCCTGGATCACCAGGGAGGCCCCCTTCATTTATTTTTTAATGTATGTTTTGTTGATGAATATCTTACCCTTTCTTCTCTTTTCTTACTTTAAATCTTATGCATTATTTTGTAAGAGGCATATGGCTTGATTTTGCTTTTACCCACTGTGAAAATTCTGTCTTTTATGGAGGTGGTTCAGCCTACTCACAATTATTATTATATCTGATATTTTGGTCTTAATTTGCTCATCTTTTCAAATGCTATATATCTTTCTACATTTCTCTTTTTATCTGTATTTTATATTTTGTTTTCTTTTACTTTCTTCTGTGATTTCAACTGCAAGCTCTTACTAGTTTATATATGTCACTTTGGTATTAAAGCTATCCTATATTTCCATAATAATCAAATTTAAAGATTAAATTACACATTTAAAATATTCCATTAATAAAATGAAATATAAAATTTCCACTTTAATTACATCTTTCACTCTTATTTCTCTACTATGTCTCCTTCTTCACTTTATAGAATCTGTTTATGTAATTAGGATTTGAATGATTATTGGTAGTTCATTGCTCTGACATTACCCATCTTTTATTTTATGAAATCCCTTGTATTTATTTTATCACCATATATTAAGACTTTTAGTTCTAGCTCTATGTTTACCATGTTTGAATTGTAGTTACTGTTCTCATAGTCTTGAATTCTTCTATTTAAACATACTCGTGATCTTAAATTTTTATGTCGATCATCTTTCAGTAAGCTGGCATACAGCTTCAAGAATTCTTTTCTTTAAAGGAGAGTTGATATGTGATTGATTTCCTGAGTCTTTCTCTCTAAAATTGTTTCTGTTATATCCATCTATGAAGAGAAACTTAACGGCATGTGAAGCTCCTTGCCAAGAGATATTTCCCTTCAGATGGGAGTCCATATATCTATTTTTTCTTCTGCAATTATTGTGCTAAGGATTAATTTGAAGTTTTGTTTCTTTTTAAATGAAAAACAGCTTTTAAAATATATTTTTCTTTTTTCTTATTAATCCATTTAACCAGTGTTTACTGAGTGACTAGTTTAAGCCAGGATCTTATTTTTTACTGGGGACATGTTGTGAAATAAAATGAACAAGTATTCATGTCCTGATGGGATTACGCTTTTTCTCTTAAAAGTTTTTGTACTTAGAAACATTAATTCAAAAGGGTACCTGTACCCCTATGTTTATAGTGGTACTATTTACAATAGGTAAGCTATAGAAACAACACAAATGCCCAAAAATAGATGACTGGATCAAGAAGATGTGGTACATATACACAATGGAATATTACTCAGCATTCAAAAAAGATAAACTCATGCAATTTGCAGCAAGATGGATGGAGCTTGAAGGGATCATGCTCAGTGAAATAAGCCAGAAAGAAAAAGAAAAATATCGATGGTCTCATTCATAGCAGAAATTTAGAAAACCTAAATAAGGGACCAGAGAAAAGACTAATTATAATAAAGTAAAAATCAAAATCAACAAGCAACTATAAACCAGAGACATAGTGCTAGGGGCTGGGTGGGGGAGAAGGGAGTAGGATCAAAACAAGGGGTGTGGGAATTGTATGGGGACTATAACAAAGATGAAAATGCATATATTGTGCAAAAATGAAAAATGATGTAAAAATATAAAATAAAATTAAAAAAATAAAAATTTAAAAAAATAAATAAAAGTTTCTGTACTTAGTTTATTATTTTTCTGACATAGAGGCTGAATTTCATAACTATTTGTTGGATTAATTATTGCGTGAACAAGTGAACTTGTGCTTCTTCTGGGATTCTCTTCCAAATTATCTGGGAGATCTTCAATCTTCTCAGTTTTCTCTCAGCTCTCACTTAGGGTCTATGTTAGTGTCCTCATTGGGTCCTTCTGTTTTGGTTTATAAGATGATATAGTTAATTCAGGAAAAATATGCTTGCATTTTGAAAATCCTGGTTTTACTGATTCCTCTAGCGCATAAAGACTAAGCATATTGCTTCCATTATTTAAAAAATATTTATTATTAAACTTAATTTTTTGTTCTTGAATGGATCTCATTTAAATTGCTTTTTCATAAATTTTGCTAGGACTAAAGCTAAGGTAGTTTTCTTTTTAATTTTAAAATACATATGTGTTGGGCCTCCCTGGTGGCACAGGGGTTAAGATGCAAACTATGAAGCAATCCACAGCCACTGCAGCACGAGTTCGATCCCCTGCCGGCCAGGGAGAAACCCACATGGAGGGACAGACCGCTCCTGTCTCGCCCGCTGCTCCCCTCAGCAGTGTATTTCAGTCAGTCTGCCTGTTCTGTTCCCCACTCTGTCTCTGGTGAATCCTCTCACCACCTGCATCTCTGGCCTGTACCCCAATTCTTGCATAAAAATGAATAAATCTTAAAAATAAAATAAAATACATATGTGCACTTTAATTTATTAATTTTTTTTTGAGAAACATTGGTTTACAGTGCTATAGTACACTATATGCTCTCTCTCCTTTCTACAGTGATTTCTGAGGACTATTGTTAGTTTAGTTTTATCTGACCCTTTGTTTTGTTCTCTATATTCCACATATTTGTCCTTCTACTTCTGACTTATTTTATTTAGCATAATCCCTTACAGTTCCATCCATGTTGTTGCAAATGACAAGTTTATCTTTTTTGATAACTGAATAGTATTCCAAGCAGGTTTCTTAAAATAACAAAAGCAAATAAATACATTTTCAGCTCTGAATTGTTCTTTCTACATATGCCTTGATTTTAGAAATTTCTATCCTGCAAGAATCCATGATTCACACTTGCGTTTTTATCTCCATGATTACTGTCATTTTGTTAGAGGGCAGAATGAGGGACACCCCAGAACCCCCAACCTGCATGTTCTAAATGTATTCTGTCATCCACCACATCAAGACAAAACATATTCTAGTATGTAAGAGTTTCAAAGAAAGGCACTTTAATACAATTAGCAAGTAATAGAAGAGAAAGAATATTTTAAATAGTTTCCGATTAAGTTAAACCCTCTAAGTTACCCATCCCCTCATGAGTAAATGCCCAAATAGGGTTGGCCTAAAGTGGGGCAGCTGAGGCCCAAAAGCCTGCCACAAGCCCAAGGCACCTTCTGATGGGGAATCATAGGAGAGGGGCAGAAGGGGCCAGGCAAGTCTAGAAGGAAAAGAGCAAAATGAAAATCAAAATGAAGGCTGGCATTGTCAGCCCCTCGAAGGGTCTCTCACCCATGTCTCTGTCTCTTTCAAGTGTCTCCTTCCATACCCCACTTCCCAAGCCCCTGGTACAAGTCCAAGGTCAAGAAGCAAGTGTGGCTTCTTCTTTGTGTTTTTTTTTTTTTTTTGCTCCATGTGCCTCCTCCAGATCCTGTCTCTTCTTTCTTCCTCCTGCCTTCCGAGTCTCTGCTTCTTCGTCCTCTGTCCAACCTTTTCTAACTTCACCTTGCTACCCAGCTCCTTAGGGTGGGGCAGGGAACCTGGAACCTCCCCTTTTGCTGGGGGAGTTCTAGCTCTATATTTACCATGTTTGAATGGTCATTACTGTCCTCATATTCTTGATTTATGTTATAAACTCTTCTTTGAAAACTTATAAACTTTTAATTTGTTTTTGCATTCTGAGAGTTCTACAAATTAGTTATTTACATAACTCATTAGATTCTGAATGTCAGCTGTACTAGACAATGTTTCATTTTCACATTTTATTTCTGCTGTTGTCATTTTAGTTTAATTGCAATTTTTCATTTCCACATTGAGATGATTTTTATCTCTTGCTCGTTCCTTTATTATCTACTGATTCATCAGTCATCTCTGACCCTTGAAATTTTGTTGCACTAAGATAACTGTGCAGACCATTATACATGTTCCAGGAAGTATGCACTTTAGTATTCTAAAATTTTCTCCAGTTTCTACATCTTTTAAAAATATGTTCGTTAACTCAATTTTCATGATGCTCCTTTTTCCCTTCTTATAATAGACCCTCTTAACTTTTTGTTTTTTAAGAAATGGAGAAACATCTATCCAAAGCCACATTTTGGGAAGACAAGATCTCTGGATTTCTTGTGACTCTTCATATTAGTAAGCTGGCTGCTAGTTGAATCTGTATCTCATATCTTCAGCTGATTATCAACAGAACCTAAACTTTTCTGTTGCTATTCTGTCTACTGTGGTGAGATATTCCATTATTCCCATGGCCACTTACACATATATATATATATATATATGTATGTATACAGATAGATACATATATACAACTATATATCTCTATATGTATCAACATATATATGTATGTGTATATATAGCTATGTATGTATATATGTATCTATCTATTTATCTATCTACACACACATATGCATATACTCTATTTTTTCAACCCCCATAGAAGATACTAGTCTTATTCTGGGAAGGCGTATCCAGTGATTGCTGTAGGTGTTTGCAGTGGGACATGATCACAGACTCTGTGTGTCATGACATGTGTGCCTAAAGGGAATTGAGAGAGGCCATTAGCTGCTAGTCTGGTAGCAAATGAATCCAGAAATCTCTACTCTTTATTGAAACTGAGATTTTCTACTTTAATTTTGATTTGCTGTTTTTCAACCAGGAAAATCAGAACTCAAAGAGATTAAAGGCTTTTGCAAAGGCACATATATATCATGAAGGGACTTACCTGACCCTCTAAGAAATAAAACTTTAACATTTACCTTCTGGGAAAATGAGCTCTATTTTGTGCTATCTACTTTTATTTCTTTTGAATTTCTAATATATCATTTTATGTGTGGGGAAAAATAAGTGATGCAATCTAAAATATGCATTCTTGACAGACTTGGTTACATTTCTATGAGGATGGGAATGCCTGGGGGTTTGAAGCTGCACATGTCTTTTGCAGAGTCGTTACTGTCAAAGAGGCAAAGATTAGATTGCCTTCCAGAGCAAGAGTTTAGGGTATCAGGACTTGAGATTGTATAACCCAGTTTCAGGACCAAGCTACTCTAAGTCTGAGGGGGAAAATGAAAATCCCGCATGTCCCCTTTCCACTTTCAAGCCCTGTAAATAATGCAAGCTCCTGAATTTGCGTACCTGTAAATTGGCATATTTAGTTAGCACTAATTCTTAATTACCAGTACCTATCAATCTAAAAAATATTGACAACAATGGATCTGTTTCAATGCGTCATTCTCCATGTTAGAAACTAGAGGCCCAAAGAAGTTAAGAGGGAAAGATGGTGAGAAGGCAAAGTCACAGAGTTAGTGCAAAGTCCTGACTGGTCTCTTAGTTCTTACATCAGTACTCCTCCCACTGACCAACAAATAATTTTAGCCAGTGATTTCCACAAGCAATTAAATAATAATAAGCATATTCTTCATCCTTCTCTGGGTAACCTAATAAAAAATAACATGTGGATTTCATATTTACAAATTGTTAAACAATTTTCTAATTTCATGTTTATTTAAGAAGCTTAGAGCATTTTTGGTGATTCTCAGAATTGAATAAGCATTTCACTGCTTTTCATTCCATAAAAATTGAGGTGGAAGGTGAAGATGATACCAAGACTATTGAAGTATGTCCCCCATCTTAAGAAGTACAGTGTTTAGTGACAGAACCTGTTTTAGAGGAAAAACCACTGAACCATAAAATCATAGACATTTAAAGTTGAAGACAGTTTGTTTCAATACATTTTAATCAAGTTAACACAATTTAAATAATAGGTAGTGTTGCATGAATGAATGAATAATAGTGTCATGCAGTACTTTTATTTATCCTAGAATTGATGACCATATTTTTACTTGTCTACAAAAGTCATAGATACAAAATTGTAAATAGAGGAGTTCATGCCAGGATTTTATACATTTCCATTATTTTAAATTATGTCATATTTTCTTTTCTCAGTGTTTCTTAAAGTATTTATCAAAAATAGCATCTTATCAATGTGACTCTCCATCTCATATTTCCAATATGTAAGGGCATAATTTTGCATCAGTTGCTATCAATAGTTTATGTGATAATTATCTCTGTATGGTAAATTCATTTTGTAAAATGTTTGCATGTGTACATATATATTATCCTAGGTATTGCCATTATACCTATTCACTCAGTAATTTAACACACAATTCAATAAGATTTTGCTGTTTCCTGGATTCTGTGATAAGAACTAGGTTCTTTTTCATCAAGGAACTTGCAGCTCAGTAGCAGTTTCTTCTGTCTTCTATCTTCTCCAGATACAAAGAATGAATTGTGCTTTAGAAAAAAAAGACAGCATCAATGAATTATAAAAGCATAAATACATAATGAAAGCCAATACTCTCTAATAAAGTAAATATAGCTCATATATCATATGTCATAAATATATAAGATAAATATATTTCAGTGTAAAATATGCCATGATTGCCTTTTGAATCAGAAGAGAAAATAGGCTCTTTTGTTGCACAAATGTATAGAAATAAACCCTGGAAAATAATATAAAACTAAAACAATCCATTAAAATAGCTATTATATACAATGAAATCACATGTATAGACTTACCAGTCACCAAGCTAAAGGTAGAAGCAATAGGATCTGTGTAACCTGAAGTAAAATCAACGCATTTCCCTTCTCTGTGGAGGTGGCAAAGGGAGCATTATAGACTCATTTGCAAACTTATACATAGTAATTTCTATTTTGATATTACTCTTTCTCACCTCCCTAATGTAGCATCATCTAGATTGCCTCTAGGTAAGCATGCACAGGAGACTACTTTTGGGGAGTGATGGAGTCTCAGTGAAAGGAAGCAAGCCGATCAAACGAAAGGAAGCGTTGCATTGAATTGTTTCATAATGATGTTCATTTCTCAGTGACCTTCCCCCACATCATCTGATTTTTAAAAATAAATTCCGCACAATGTGCAACTCTTTCAGCGAGTGCGAGGAAAAAAAGAAATTAGGCGTTATCAAGTGGGCTTTCAACTTGTTGTCACCTGCCCAGAGAATTGGGTCATGGCAGTTGGAATAACTTTGAGCTTTGGTGCCCTGCGCCGCTATTAAACACCAGTTAGTGTGTAGCTGTGTCCTCAGCTGGCAGATGAAAAGGCCTAAAGTTCAAATTGTTTTAAGAAGTCATAATGAAGCCACAAGAGCCATGTGCTTTATGAGAGAAATGTCAGCTCCTGGAAAGTCTCTTAAACTGTAAAGGACACTTCATTACATAGAAGAACTGACTTAATATACTTTGCAAATGACTTCATAACATTCAATTTTGAGAATCATTTCCATTCTTTTATTCACAGTACATAGGGAAATTAGCTGAAATATTTATCTTTGCTTCTCCCTAAGTTTTATAGCACTAGTCTAAAACTAATTAGACTCTGGCAATTAAATCCTGCATGCATGCTTTTTTTTTTTTTTTTTTTTTTTTTGTCCCAGGGAGTTTTACTTGTTATGCAATTTCCTCTATTGCAGAGAGTGGCCTATTTAACTTGAAGGATTTTAGTTTAAGTATTTTTTTTCTTAATGTCGAATTTATTCACTTTTTCCTTGCGTATCTGACAGGTACTTAGGAAGAAGGGAAATGGAAGGAGACAATCATCAAAATGAGCAAACAACTCATGAAATATCATTCACAGAGTGGAGAGGAAGATTTCCTTCTCATTAGGTCTGTGGGAAGTAGGTGCTCTCTAGATTTCCCTCAACCTAAGAAGGCCAAGAGTGCTATGGGGTAAATTCAAGTGTAAAATTAATCTGTAATTTCTGACCAAGTAGATAGCGCCCCTCCCTCATGGAGTTTCAAAGTGCGTATTTCTGCCTGACTTGTTCCCTCAGAACTCTCCCTTGTGGAATTGCTCCATCTGGTTGTTTGTACCATTTCTGTGCAGTAGATGTGTCTGGGGCACTTCCTAAAGGACAGGACTTGCCTGCATTGGGAAGAATTAGTGCAGTGTGAGTTAGTTCAATTCTTCTCTTAGCCCAAGAAAAAAATGTTTCCTGTACTTAGATATTTTTCTTCTTGGAGTTTGCCTGTTTCTATCTGGGTGGCAATATCGTGAGGGTCAAGGTTACAATGTGATTGTGATTCTATCCTAAATCTACCAGGGAAGTGCCTTTTTTTTTTTTTGGCCTGGGTTAGACTAAAGGCAAAATATTTGATAGTGCCTTGCAAATGATTTGGTTCATCTCATTAGAGTTGGGGGAAGAGGTTCCACAGAAAGATTTGTAGCCACAGTCACCTGAAGAGTGATATTTGGCAGTAGTGTCCTCCATTCACATTTCCATTGACAATCTGGTCATAGGAAAATATTTGGTACATATTGGCAACCTGGAATCCCAAATACCTTTTTCTCCAGAAACTTGAATAATACTGATTCCTTGCATTTTAAAATAAATGCAAGCAATGAAAAAGCAGTATTACCATAAAAAAGCAAATTCTTGATTACTCTTAGGGTCTTATATTGGAAAGATAATGCCACTTGGTTATAAACACACACACATACATACACAAAGACACACACACAGACATACACATAAATATAGACATATGAATTAGAGCTAAGATTTATCATAAAATGTATTAGGAAAGACAGAAAAAGCATTGACCCTGTTCTCTTCACATTTATAACCTAGTCATTGTTATAGCTGAATATAAGGTTAGAGAATGGCTGAGTAGTCAGAGCTAAAATGGATGAGACATCAGAGGTCTAATTTAGACTAGAAAATTTTTATTTATCCTCTTAATCATTCATTAAATATTTCAGTGCCTTCTATTTCAAGGCATTGAATTGATCGTGTGGATGACGTAAAGATAGAGCTGACATGATTTAAGGAGTTACTTGTCTATAAAGGGAATAAAATATTTATTCAAAGAAGATTATCATAAGGAAAATACAGTTCAAGTGCTGTGGAGAGAAAGACGAATTTGAACTAGGGACTGAAAGCTGGTCAAATAGAAAAGAAGTATTTAGTTATAGAGAATAAGTGTGTAGCCTGTTGGTAAATTAATAACATTAGAGAATGTCAGCAATTTTTGATTACTTTGGTTTGGTTCTGTTTTGTTTGATTCTGTGTAGTTCTGTGCAGTAGGCACAATTTTAAGAATTCTTGGTCTCTGGATTCATGCTTTATATTATCCTCTCCCTTGAATATGGATAAAGCCTAAAACATGGTGGTGATCATTCAATGATTAGATTAGATTACACACACATGCACACACACACACACGATGAAGGGAATTTTGCAGATGTAATTAAGGTTTCTAATTAGTTGTCTTTTAGTAAATCCAAAGATAGCCTGGGTTGAGTGGGTCGGCTCATCAGGTCAGTCCTTTAAAAGAGGGTCTGGGAGTCAGAAAATCAAAGAAATACAGAAGTTCTCATGCTGGCCTTGAAACAGCAAGCCATAATGATCTCTCCAATTGCAAAGAAATACATTTTGACAACCAAGTAACTTTAAAAAAGGACCCTGAGTTCCAGCTGAGTTGCTTCTTAGGCCAATATCTCAATTTTAGCTTGTGAGAACCCGAGCAGAGACCCAGTTCAGCCTTGCCAAGTCCCCTACTCAACCATGGCATCTGTAAGATAGGTATTTTTGTAAGCTGTTAAGTTTGTATTAAGTTGCATCACAGCAACAACAACCAAAAAAAAAAAAATACCAATGCAAATTTAAATTATATTATGGCTTTCAAACTGAATATGTATGCTTAAGGGTGGGCAAAGGTTTTCAAGGGGTTCACAGTCACAGACAGTTTCAAAGGAATCACTTTCCAATAAGCAGCACCTATATGTCTTTCCTAAAATTGATCTGAAGTATGCTAGTTTTCCTACTTCACCTTCATATTTTTACAATCACCTCTTATATTTTGACAAAGAAAGGTCAACTTTCTCCCATCCTATCTCTTATTCTGCTATACATCCTTACGGGTCAGTGGGTAATTTAAGTGCCTAATAGAAAATAAACAAAATGTTTGAAATATTGGAGTCTGCAAAACTTCCTGTGATCAAGTCATTATAAGTCTGTGGCAAGTCTTATCTTTCCCTATCATATAGGTATTTGAGTTAAGATAAGCCCTGGAGGGCCTCCCTGGTGGAGCAGCTAGTTGATTGAGCTCTGCACTGTGAAGCTGTCTGCAGCCTCTACAGCGCGGGTTCAATCCCGGTCAGCCAGGGAGAAACCCACATGGCAGTTGACCTCTCCTGTCTTGCCCGCTGCTCCCCTCAGCAGTGTATTTCGTCAGTCTGCCTTTTCTGTTCCCTGCACTGTCTCTGGTGAATCCTCTCACCCTTCCGCACATCTGGCCTGTACTCTGGTTCTTGTATAAATAAATAAAAATCTTAAAAAAAAAAAAACGATAAGCCCTGGAATTAGAAACAGGATAGTATAGCCTGAGCCAAGATGAAAGGAATTCAGAAACATTATGAAATAAGTCAGGAGAATTTATGATGGGATATTTTAGTTTAACTGGTTAATTTCTTCCATTCCCTATATGTTATAAAATAATGCATTTCTCTTGAAGATTAGTCTTGGTGGTAAGAAATACTGATGGTGTGGCATCTTCTTTCATCCTGGCAAAAAACTTAGGCCAATATTCAATAGAACGTTGCACTTTAGAACTGGAATAATCAATATTTGTAAAAAGCATGCTGTGAATACCAATCTCTTCAGAGTGCCCTTTCTGCACTTTCTGCAATCTCAATCTTGAGAGTTTGATTAGTGTTTTCACATGCTTTGATCTCTCTCTCTGCATTTTAGGGGCATATTTTCCATGATTTCAAAGAAAGGGATAAAAAGCTGAAACGTTGCTTCTAGCAGATTATTACATATTTGAGAAAAAGGAAGACATGGGAAAGGCAAATTAATGTTTTGCATTTCATTGAAAGTTATTCAGACTCATAGGAGTATAGTACAGTTTACTTTTGCAAAAATAACCCAGCTTTTGTATATTTAATATTTAGCTCCTATCTAATGTTTAGAATTTAATGTTTAGGAAAAACTATAGGTAGATTGTTGTTACAGTTATATATAATGAGATGATCAATTAATGACTTTCAAGCATAAAGCGCCATTGAAATCAAATTATAGAAATAGGTGTTTAAGGAAAAAAGTAAGTGATATTAAAATTCTGACTGTTATAGAAGATCATGTTCATGTGGATTTATATTATTTTTGTTGAGGTGATACAGGTTTACATCACTGAATAGTAGAAGTATAAGATCTCCTTCCTCAGGGACATCACACCCACCACCAAGACAGCTATAGTCCATCAACATATCGCTTTGTGCTCCCTCCCTTTCTTGCTCTACCCCCTCCCCACCACTCTTAGTTCAGTTCTAAAGTCAGTTTTCGAGGGTTCCTTCTTAGTTTCACTTTATCTGATCCTTCGGTTTCTCTAAATTCCACATATATGTGACACCATCCAGTATTTATCTTTCTACTCTGACTTATTTCACTCGGCGTAATATTTTTCAGCATCATCCATGTTGCTGCAAATGGTAAGAGTTTTATCTTTTTCGATTGCTGAATAGTATTCTATTCTGTATATTTACCACATTTCCCTGACCTAATCATTGGGCACTTAGGTCGTTTCCATAGCGTCACTATTTTAAATATTGCTGCAACGACTATGGGGGCATTAAATTTCCTTTTGAATGAGTGTTTGGGTATTCTTTGGGTAGATACCTAGGAGTGTGATTGCTGGGTTATAACGCAGATCCACTTTTAACTTTTTGAGAAAGCTCCATACCCTTTTCCAAAGAGGCTGTACTACTCTGCATTCCCACTGACAGTGTAAGAGAGTTCCTTTCCCTCCACATCCTCACTAGCTCTATTCAAGTATGTTTTAAACAAGGAATGTTGTATCAAATTACTACACTATTTAGATTTCATTGGCTACACAGAATAAATAATAATTATATAATAAACATAATGTTTATTTAAGACAAGTATTTAGAATTGCATTTTACAACTATTAAAACAATTTTTTTTCAAGTCAACTTAAGATTGTATGAGGGGATATATGGTTTCATAACATTGTTTTAGGAGACCTGTGATAAAAGTTTCAAGACTAAAGGTTAGAGGGACAATGTTGGAAAGGTAATTTAGCACTTAATTTAGTCCACTGGAGTAAAACACATCAGTTTTATTTGTCAAGCAATAGGGAGCCAAAGACAACTTAGCAGCTATAACAATACTCTTTTATCAGGTTGCCCTGACTGAAGCTCTCATAGGTGCCATACATTCTGCAAGGCTGTGTGATCACAGTTGTGCTTCAGGAGAATCTGGGTGATATACACATCAAATTTCAAGAAGTAGGCAAAGATTTCATGATTGACTTACTTGGATATAATAAATTGCTATTGATTATATGTTTAATCCCCCCTATGTCCTCTATGTCCCAACCCTTCTGAGCAATATTCCCTATGTCCCAACCATTCAGAGCAATATTGGGGGCAGTATTAAGGGCTAGTACCATCCCAGGCCAACTTACCCAGGGAGTCAGAAGGGGACATGATTCCCCATTGACCCCAGTCTTGCATTATTGGATTCCCAAGCAGATAAGTAAGCAGGCCAATCATGTTAGGCTAGTAACTATTTATTTCTTGTCCTATACAGGCTTGGCCACAGATCATAGAAAAAAAACAAGAGGTCAGCAGTACCCAGAACTGAATGCTTACATTAAGCCTTTTATAAGGACATTAAATTCTTACTCTCCATGGTCTCATTCTTTGTGATACAAACCCTCCTATGCTTTTCCTTGGAACTTTTATCAAGAAGTTTATGAGACCAAGTATTTTACTGCCTCCTATTACTTATTATAATACCACGGATATGTATCATCATAATGTATAAGGATCCCCATTATCATTGTCTTTGGAGAGTAATAAAAAGTTCATCTTCAGTTGGAATTTCTACTTTGTTAAGATAAAATCTATGAGCTTCACTCTCCCTACTTTTGTGATTGCAACTATTCTATGGCATAACCTTCCTTACTCTGAAAACATCTCCAATGGTCTTAGTAGCTTTTCCTGTAATCTAGAATTCCCTCTTACAAATGCTTATTTGCTATGCCCCTCCTTCTTTTATCTGATAATTCATCTTCTAGAATATAAAGCCATCTTTGCATTTTCCAGTTCTGCAAAATGAGGACTACACTAGCAATCTGTCTAGTTATTAGAAAGTAATTTACACATTCTATCACGTTAAGGAGGGCTATACTTGTCAAGGGGAAGGGAGAGATTTGGAAAAATCTGTCAGCAAAGGTGAGTGCAAACATTTGGGTGTCTCCATGAAAAATGACATAAATGAGTACCGTCCCCTTGGGTGATTTTAAAGGGTATGTTGTTATTCCCTGTGAACATGAAACCAAGGCATGCATCTAGAGGCTGCAAAATTAAGCTGAGATCCTCCAAGGGAAAAAAAAATGCCATTTTAATATGCAGTGGTTTCTTCCTCCCCAGTTTCAATTTATGCTTTGATATTACTAAGGTTTAAAGGATGACTGACTCTTCAAATTTGGGTAAAAGAGTGTCTTCTACTTATGTAGGTCAGTGCTATTTCCTACACTACATGCTTTATCAGCTGACAGACTGGGTGTTCTCTGGCAGGCCTTCTTAATTTAACTTGAATTTAATCAAATACTGGTGTGTATCTATAAAAACACTATCAGGATTTGCAAGTTGGTCACATTCTGCTTAATACAATAGATTTCTGTTAGCATAATTGTCTTGTTTTATCACAATTATATATTCTTCCAGAAATTTCAATGTCACTTATTGTTCATCTTTCTATTTAAAGATGTGTAGATTGTCTTGTTTGGGGCTATATGCCAACATATACAGAAAAAGAAATGGAAGAATGAGGTTATCATCACAATAGATGGATCACCATTTATTGCTGCTAGCATTGTTTTCAGACATTAAGATCCTAAAAGGTTGCATTGTGACAGCATATAGCTATACAACATATGTGTGAATGCTTCAAAAAAGTATACTGTTTTTCCACACAGTAGCAGTCAAAATTAATGTTTCATAGATGGAAAATGTAACTTTTAGCAGTGTTCTTAATAAGCTCCATATTTGTATAACCTTTATTCTTCCTTGATATTACTAAATAATGGATTGTATAATATATTCTGATGCCTGTGTTAAGAAGATAGATTTGAATTATCCTCAGTTACTAGTTCCCTTAAGTCTTACACCATAATCTTTATTAGAAAAGCTAGTTAGACTTGATATATCTTTGTCATACTAAAATTCTGTTTGCTCTCATAAAATGAATTTGTATTCCTATTTCATATTTAATTTTGTGTATATTGCAGACCAAAATTTCTGCATTCTAATTGCTTATTCATTACTGATTGACTAAATAAATATCTCACTCCCCCAAATCCTTCTCACTAATCACTAACTTTTTTGTCTGTAATAAAAACTACACACATTTATGTTATGAAAAGATTTATTTTCTTCTTGCTTGATATAAATTTACTGCAAATATAGTTGAGTGGATATTACATTAAAATGATGTTTTATTTTATTAAACTAGAATTTAATTTACCATCCAAGGAATAAATTTTTGAATGGAAATGTTTGGAATAGAATTACTTAATGACTTTTTAAGGGGAAATTACTGAGGATTTTTAAAAATGTTGAAATATAAATGAATCTTTTAAAATTGACCTGTATTGATGGATAATCATTTTTGAAAATTTTTCTTCAAATTATACATTTTGTGAATGAAAGAAGGATCATCAAATTTCAATATCATATGCTATAAGACAACATATATTAGAATAAAATTTTGCTATAATGCATATAATATTAAAAATTATAACCCTAGTGAGTTTATCTAATGCAACTAAATTTGCAAGGTCAAAGAGAGTAGTGGCAATAGTTTTGATACTCCTGTTATTCTTTCACCTGGTCCTATAATTTTCTGGATGGGTTAATCAAGGTGGAGAAAAAATGAAGATTGGAGAGTAATTACTGCTTGTCACGGATAGTAAGTATATGATTACTTAACCCTATCTTAAAAAAATGAGAGCATGTTGCTCTTAATGAAAGAAGACCTTTCTAATAAGATATATATATATATCTCAATATTTTTCTATTGAGGTCAGTACTATATTATATGCATATATGTTAGCTATGTATTGATTGCTTCCCACATTGTGGGAATTGAATTATAAGGGCATATAAACTAACAAGATAAAGTCAAAAGTAGGTGTGATTTTACTTTTATCTACTATGTACCATTTAAAAATTTATTCAGAAACAATTATTACCTTTATAAACAATAAAAATAAAAGAGTACCATTTCTGAAAGAAAAAATAGAATAACTACTACTTAATAGAAAAATGGAAAACCTTTAAGCACAGATTAGGTGATCCCTCCTCTCTCCGTGTATGCTGCAATGAAATAACCTATCCTTGGGTATGTTCCCCAGAGAGAGTGCATGATCCATGGACAGAGAGGAAACCCTCCTTAATACTAGCATTCATTGTAAACAGATGCAAAAAATACTTATATTTCACACGTGAGTAATGTTTTGCTTTAGAGAACAATATAAGGGAGTTGGGCCTCCCCTGGTGGCATGGCGGTTGAACGCTGGGCTGTGAAGCTGCCTGCAGCCTCTGCAGCACCGGTTCGATCCCAGCCAGCCAGCGAGGGTCCCACATGGTGCAGCAGACCTCTCCTGTCTCCCCCGCTGCTCCCCTCAGCAGTGTATTTTGTCTGTCTGCTTGTTCTGTTCCCCACTTTGGCTCTGGTGAATTCTCTCACCTCTCTGTGCTTCTGACTGTACCCAGTGCTTGTATAAATAAATAAACAAATCTTTAAAATATAATATAAATATAATAAAATATAATATAAATATAATAAAATCTTTAAAATAAATAAACAAATCTTTTATATATATATAAAAGGGAGTTGCCCTTTGCTGTTTTTTTTTTTAAGATTTATTTATGCATACAAGAGCTGGGGTGTATGCAAGAGGTGCAGGTGGGGGGTGTGAGAGGATTCACCAGAGAGAGAGTGGAGAGCAGAACAGGTGGATCTACTGAAATACACTGCTGAGGGGAGCAGCAGTGAGGTCTACTGTGCCATGTTGGTTTTAGCTCCCTGCCTGGGGATCAAACTCCTGCTGCAATGGATCGACAACTTCATAGTGCTGAGACTTAACCCCTTGTGCCACCAGGGAGGGCCTTCCTCTTTTTTTTTTTTTTAAATTAAGCAGTAAATTACCAGTGATGGGCTCTTTTACTATCTAAAAATTAGTAATTAGTAGCTATGTACACATAAGGATATCTAATTTTACAAATCTAAGTATGCTCTTTCATATCTTTTTTTAAAAAGATTTATTTATTTATGCATACAAGAACTGGGGTACAGGTCAGAGGTGTGGTGGGTCAGAGGACAAACCAGAGACAGGGTGGGGAACAGAACAGGCAGATTGAAATACACTGCTGAGGGGAGCAGCAGGCAAGACAGGAGAGGTCTGCTGTGCCGTGTAGGTAGCTCCCTGCCCGGGGATCGATCTCGTGCTGCAGTGGCTGTGGATAGCTTCATAGGTTGTGTCTTAACCCCTTGCGCCACCAGAGAGGCCCCCATATCTTTTTTTCTTAACATAGAAAAAAATATCACCAATAAATATATGTTCTATAGAATGGGATAACTCTTACTCTGTGGATTAGTATTTCAGAATTATCATCATGAACTAAAGATATAACAAAATTATTTTTGTATTTTTCTCTGCAATTTTTGGAATGTATAGAATTTTGCAGATAGATTAACTTGTGCAAAGACTAAACATGAGCATTCTAAAATAGCCACTTTTCTCATGTATGGATTATTTTAATATTTCTGAGGCTTTTTATGTCATACAACCTGCTATGTGAATTAGTATCAAGTTTTGGTGTGTTTATGAAGGACAAATTCTGAGTAAAGAGTGTTGGAAACAAGGTAGATAATCAAATATGTCTACATTTATGGAAATATAAACATATTTTTTCTGAATATCAAAAGCAATTTTATTTACATTAACATATTACATTGTTATTGTATGGGTAAATCTGAAATGTGTTATATTATTAAAATCAGAACACTTAAAAGTACCATTATTTATTGATTTAGCTGTGGAATTTAATTTACTAAATTCACTTATAAAATAGCACTATAGGAATGACAACTTTCTTTTAAAGAGGATGGAGCCTTCAATAAAGTCTAAAGGTTATTGATAAATCTTGGTGAAATTTGAGAATCCTAAACTGCAAGGAAAAATTCAGTAGAAGAAGAGGATCCTTAAATTCTTAGTTGTTAAAACTAAGGTGTCTATGAAAAATGAATTTACTAGAAATTTGCAGATATTTTTGATAGGACAATGATCTTCTAGTAAGACAGCAATAGAGGATGGACTTGCTAAAGAATGAGGAATAACATGTAAATTTAATGAAAGGATTTGAAATTAGAATTCTATACCAAAATATGACTAAAAAGTGAGATCAATATGCTACATAGATATTTACTGGCAAAAATGTTATTCAAAGTTATGTGCAAGAAAAAAAATCCTAAGGGGGAGTGCTGAGATACCAGGAGCAGTGGCAAGAGAAATAGCCAGTTAAACTTCTATTTAAATTTGGATATATTTTGATAATATGGATGTGCAATTTAAATTTACTAAGAAGAAAAAAAAAAGAGTGAAGTGGCAGGTAGTGGGAAGCTAGAATTCTATTTGTATTTAACAAAATATGGGAGAATGGACAGAGAATGGACAGAGAAACCGAATTTGTTGGAGCTCCTGATGGTAAGTCATTATATATGTGATTTCTTTTGCAATTAAGAGAAACATTTCAAATATGTTTTCAGAAATTTTAGAAAAATGATCAATTAATGCTATAAAATAAGACAGACCTGTCCAAACCAAAAACATGAAAAAAAAAAAAAGAGAGGTTTGTCATCAAAAAGGGCAACTTAATTTTGATCATAAAATGAGGCAGGAAAAACTCATAGCAACCTCACTTGTATATGAAGAGGTAGATTCTTATATAAACTATTAAAAGCTCAATTAGGACTGAATAAAGGTTAACATAAACAGGATCTTTATTTCAGGAATTCAAGGTCAGCTCAACAGAAAGAAATGTATTAATATAATTTTTCCATTAATACATTGACGGGGTCTTGGACCACAAAGACTTTTATACCGTAGACATTAATAAAAGATTTTAACAAAATAGAACTGTTAACAAAAATATTAATATTTAAAGATATTATTTATCCAAAACCAATGTGTAACTAAATTCCATCTCAGGCAAACCTACAATGAGGCTTTTTCTGAACTTTCCAGTTTGATCTTAAAGTTTTTTTCTGGAAGGGTAAATATTTATAATAATCAAGAAAAATTTATAATTCATCAAGTTGTTTATCTTAAGGTTATGTGTGATACCAACCCCCCCCCCAAAGATTAATTAGCAAATTATAAAGCATTTTTGGAAAAAGAATATTAATCAGTTATTGACATATAATGAATACTATCGGAAAATGGTAATGATTTGATGATAAGTAATCAAGTAAAATGTCTGTATTTAATGAAAAACAAAATTATGAATACAAATGGACAAAAATAGATGAAATTGAAAAATATGTGTCAGAGATGACAATACTTCTTACTCTTAAATTTTTGAATAAGGTTGATATATCATCTTTCCATAAAACAAAAATAAAAAAATCAAGTGGAGTCATGAATAATTTATAAACTCAGAATACATTCATCAATAATTAATTTTTCAACTAAAATAATATAGTTTAGAACATATTATCTTATTAAAAAACACATTCAGACTTTGAGTTTGTTCTTCCTGGAGTCATCCAAGGTCCTTAGCGATGAATTATGGCAATTAGTTCATTGAGATAACTTTGAATATTGGTTGCCACTCAGTGTGTTACCTGGTAAAATCATTTTTTAATTATATGCAAATTTAAATAGCATGTAATTTATATCATCTTTAAAGTTGGTAACCAAAATATTAATTGGTCAGGATCATGGTCATATCACTAGCCATAGACCTACCCTACCAGATTGACATGGTAGTTATAGCAATTTAGCTAAGTAAATTAACTGTACTTTGTTCATGCCACACTTTGTTATCATATTCTCAATAGTATCATGAGACTATTAAATCTATTCTTGGAAAAAAGAAAGCTTCATTAATAGGCAGATTTTCTGATTGCTGCTTTTTTAGGCAATGCAATTCTTTATTTCAAATACAGTTTTATATGGAATCATAATTTACAGAACATAAAAAATTGGAGCTGCTGTGGTTGAAATGTGGGTGGAAAGACATGATACCAGCACTTATAAACCCCATTTCCTACAAAATGGCTGCCCACAAGCCCCACAGCTCTAAGGAAGATATTTGATGCCATTCATTTGTAGCTTCCCATCATAGCTATGGATAGAGTCAGCTTCACCATAAAGGGAATGAGATTTCTTTAGGTCTCATGCTTTGGGGTCCACCCTACAATCTGAAGTCCTCCTTAGAATCAGTTCAGTAATTTTGTTCAATAATAGAATGCCTAGAGAAATACTTTCAAGTTTAACTGTCTTTGTATTTTCCTTTGGTAATAGAGAAATTATAATTAACATAGAAGTCAGATCCTGATGTCTGTTATATCTTCTTACAACTTGCAAAAAATACTACAAAATTCTATTAAGAAGTAAAAAATTACATTGGCACAAGAGACTTACAATAAGACCACACACTTCTGTGTGAGGGTAATTTTCAATTGCAGTTACTTTCTCTATGCATTCCAGTGTCACTGTTCTGGAACTGGGTGGACAGCTGCCTTTAATAGCCCTTCCTTATTTTGTGACTTAAGTATTATATTAACCAGAACATACCAGCAATCAAACTCTGCTGCACAAGAACTTCCAAAGAAGAAAATTTATTCAAAATCCTAATACCCAAATAAGCAAAAACAATATATTGAAAATCATTTTAAAAAATAAACATGCGCCAATAAAATTATACCGTTGTACTAATTTAATATAAATTTGCACTGATACATGATGGTAGAAAATATACACAGATTTTGTAACAACAATGTATGCTGATACATAGAAACATAGTATATGCACACTAGATATTTTTTCCCCCTTTCATGTAAAACACAATATAGTAATCTAGACTTTAGTTGATTTAGGTGATCAATTTTTTTAGTGAAACAAGCTTTCTATGACACAAGTTAAGGTTCACTTATTTCTTGTCATATTTTTTCTCATGCTAGTTTTTATATACTTTTTTGGCATTACATTAAAATTGGAAATGGTATTAATGTAGACTAAGTTAAGTCTTTGACATTCTGGGGGAATGATCTTTCACTGTATAAGTGTCATGCATCTTCCTCCACTTTTGCTACCAATATTCTTTCATTCAGAAGTTACAATTCCCAGAATACATCATGATAAAGATCAGAGAAAGGAGCAAGTATTAAATTATATCCTGTACTATGCAATTATCTCAGAAAAATTATTGTATGTTGGTGCTGGATGAGCAAAATGGAGGACCATTTAGCAGTGACACCAGTAGATGCTGTTTTCAATCTCCTTGTTCACAAAGAACTATATAGTACTATCTGACTATCAGTGAAATAGATTAATTAGAGAAAATTAGTTTCTTCTTGAAAAATGACTTACCTATTTATCCATAAGAGAGGCTAATCTAAGTCCCCCTTAGTGGACAGCATAACCTTAGATAAGTCTAGATCAAAATGCAAGAATTCTCCATTTTTGTAAGCATAGGTTCAGTGTACTTTTTAATCAGCTGAAAACAATGTTGGTTTAGACATTTAAATCAAACACTGCTCCGTCTCCACCTTAGCTGTGAGTTCCCGCTTCCACGTTGATCAGGCTCATAACGATCTCCCCTATGTTTTAGCAGTTCTTTCAACTGATGTTTCCAACACATTTACTTAGGCCTGGTCTACGGGGGGGGAACGGGGGAAACAGGAAGGAAGAGTGAACGTTATTGAACTACACCACTAAGGGGAGCAGTGGGCAGGGGGAGAGGACCACTGCAACATACATGGGTTGGCTCCCTGGGCTGGGTCTCGAACTCAGGCCGTAGCAGCAACGGTAGCACCGTAGCACTGAGCCTTAACCCGCTAGGGCATCTTGGGAGGCCCTTCTCACTACCTGGCTTTAAGGCTACTAGTACTTCTCTGGAGGGAGCGCGTCTGCTTTGGCAATGGTGCGGTGATGTAAACGCCTCATTAAACTCGGCATCTGCAGGTGTAGCCCATGTCCTGAGAGGGCAGTGAGGGGTAAACAACGCGGTCTGGTATCTGCTCACTGGGAGCCTGCACTCAAGTGGGCCTCAAGTTTACAGTCAGTGTGGCCGGTAACCACTGCCAGCAGGTGCTAACATATACTGCAGCTCCTGTCTGGGGGTGCCCACTCGCGTGTATAGCCAGGAATGGCCGTACAGTCTTCCTTCTGTGGCAGGGCCTGGAGACGAGTATGGACACCTTGCAGAGGACCACACAGAAAGTCTTCTTGAGCTCCACGATGCCGAGATTGTGCAGTTAAGAAGCTACTATGAGGTTCACAGAGAGCTCCTTGAAGGCATCCAGAAGTTGGAAGAAAGCTGGAGGCTCTTCCTAGAGTTTGAGGTACTGCCTTGTCCATCTCACCTAAGGGCCTAAGCCTGTCCAGCCACATGTCTCTGCTCCACTCACCAACTCCTGCAAGATGCTCAAGTGTCCCAATTGCAACTGGCACTACAAGTACCAGGAGACACTGGACGTGCACATGCAGGAGAAGCACCCGGAAAGCAACAGTCACTGCAGCTACTGCAGCGCTGAGGGGGCCCACCCTCACCTGGCCGGCGGAGAGAGCTACAACTGAGGCTACAAGCCCTACCACTGGGACGTCTGCAACCACTCCACCACCACCAAGGGCAACCTCAGCATCCACATGCAGTCTGACAAGCACCTGGCCAAACTGAAGGGATTCCAGGCCGGGCCTGGTGGGCAGGGGAGTCCCCCGGAGGCATCCCTCCTACCCTCTGCCAGGGACAAGGAGCCCAGGACCAAATCGTCCTGGCAGTGCAAGGTGTGCAGCTACGAGACCAACATCTCTCTTAATCTGCGCATCCACATGACCTCCAAGAAGCACATGCAGAACGTCCTCATGCTGCACCAGGGGCTGCCACTCAGACTGCCCCCTGGGCTAGTGGGGCCTGGCCCCTTGCCCCCAGCAGGGGCTGCCCCCACCACCCCATCTGAACTCTTCCAGTACTTTGGACCACACACCCTCAGGCAGCCTCAGGCTCCCTTGCCTACCCCTGGGCCGAGGCCAGACAAACTCCTGGATGTCCAGCTGCTTCTCAATGGATTCCACCACCTTGGCGTGCCTGGCCGCAAGTTCCCCACACCAGCCCCTGGCAGCCTTTCTCCGGACACCCACCTGCCTCAAAGTCAGCTTTTGGGCTCCTTGTCCGATGGCCTGTCCACCTCACCACCGCCAGATGACAGCTTGCCTCTGAAGGTATTCCGCTGCCTCGTGTGCTGGGCCTTCAGCACAGACAACCTGGAGCTGCTGCTCTACCACTGCAGCATGGGCCGGAGCTTCCCAGAGGCCGAATGGAAGGAGGTGGCTGGTGACACGCACTGCTGCAAGCTCTGCTGCTATGGCCCCCAGCTCAAGGCCAACTTCCAGCTCCACCTCAAGACCAGCAAACACACCCAGAAGTACTAGCTGGCAGCCCTCCTGAGGGAGGGGGGCGGGGCCATGTGTACCCCATCCCCTGTGCCCCTGGGAGGGGGCTCCTTATGGGTCCATGCCCATCCTGCACCTGTGGTGCAATTTCTGTGACATTGAGTCCAACAGTAAGGAGAAGATGCAGCTGCACACCCGTGGTGCAGCCCATGAAGAAAACAGCCAGATCTATACGTTTCTGCTGGAGATGGAGGGGGTGATGGTGGGGCCTGAGCTGGGGCTGTTCCACTGCCAACTGCGTGCCTGGGAGATGCCCTCCTGCCTGGCTGTGCTGCAGCACCTGCGGGCTCCTGCCCTCCGCGACGCCCAGGCCCAGAGGAGGCTGCAGCTGCTGCAGAGCGGCCCAGCAGCCGAGGAAGGGCTCTCAGCCCTTCAGAGCATCCTGAGCTTCAGCCACGGCAGCTCAGGCCCTCGAGGAAGGGTCCTGTCACCCCCTTAATAGAGTCGCCCAATTTTGAGAAAGATGCACAGAGCAAGACAGAACAATTGGCTTCTGAAGAGGCAGAGGACAAGATAGTTCCTCCTGGATACAGTGCCAACCACACCACGGTGTACTGCTGTCCATACTGCAGTCTCCTGAGCCCAGAGTCTGACCAGGTGAGGGTTCACACCATCTCCCAGCATGCAGTTCAGCCCAAGTACAGGTGCCCTCTGTGCCAGGAGCAGCTGGTAGGCCGGCCTGCCCTGCACTTCCATCTCAGCCACCTTCACAACGTGGTGCCTGAGTATTGTGGAGAAGCTGCTGCTGGTGGCCACAACTGTAGAGATGACCTTCACGACCAAAGTGCTGCCAGCGCCCAGCCTAAGCCCTCTGGGGGATGGCCCAGAGCCTCCCTGTCCCCAGTCAGAGCCTGCACCCAGCAGAGATCAGGCTGCAGAAGGCTGTCACCTGACGCCAGAAGCCAGCCCCAGTCCTCTTCCTGAGCTTCACCCCATCCTCAGCCGAGGCCTCAGACAAACCCACGAGAAGCCCCAACCAACCTCCTTCTCCAACCCCATCTCCAGCCCCTCGGCCTGATGCCCAAGCTAAAGAAATGGCTCCTCCCCCAACCATCGCTGAGGAGGAAGAGGGACCCACTGGGGAGCCCCGCCCTGCAGAGCCAGCTCCAGCCAACTCTCGCCACCCTCTGACCTATCGGAAGACCACCAACTTCGCCCTGGACAAATTTCTCGACCCGCCTGGCCCTAAAAAAAAAAAAAAAGAAAAAAAAGCTAGTATCTGGGTGGGAGTAATACTTACACCATATATTCTGAAAGAAAAAAATAGCATCAATATAGACGTGTAACGGGTGAACTAAACAGCCTGATGTAGGGTTTATGATAGATTATGGGTGCTTTGATGGTGGGACAACTATTGTGTGCACACTTGAGTGGGGAAACCCTACATGTCAAAAAATGAACAAGGATATATAAGAAAATGTTGCTTCATTAAAAAATTAATTTAAAAAAGAAAATTATACTGGTCTCACATTTTTATTATAATAAATTATAAGCAACAATGCTTGTGGAATTTTCTAGAAGAAAAAAATGTCACCCAAGAATTATATGTATAGTACTTTGGTTAATCTAGTTTGAAAGCAAGAGAATAGCTATGAGTTTAAGTGGTTTGAAAATATATTCTTTTATTTTCTTTCCTAGCAGTTGAAGATATACTCAAGTAAGTAACTTGAGAGAGAGAGGAGTGTGGTATTGAAATTAAGTGGTAGGTACTCAAAATGCAAATACTCATCTAAGATGTCATTAAAATTACAGCCAACAGAACAAAATTCTTAACTATTAAAAGCTGTACTAAACAAAAGATTTACAGGAAATAATTTCAGGAAAAGTGACCCTTTAGTCATTTTAAGAACCAAAGAAAAGTAATCTGGTAATATAAAAAATACAGTGAGGTTTAAAGCAATATAACTGGTTAAACTAAAAATAACTCTGAATATATGATTATTCAATTGAATGCAAAGACAAGGTTGATCACTGAAAAATGGAATTTTATATAGTAGAACAAAATATATGACAGCTAACTCAGTGAAGCAAATAAAAACTAAAAAGTAGAAAAGAATAACTTAGGGAGTGACACATTTCTTCAGCAAAAGTGACTCAAAGGTCACTTTTTTCTTCTGTCTTGAAAAAAAGAGATACAGGTTTAGAAATGTATAATAATTGGTTTCACTAGTAAAATTAAGAAAAGCAAGTGACTTCCTGAACAACTATGGAATAAAAAAAAAGTAGATTCTAGCAAAAAATAAAATAAAAATAAAATTAAGTGTATGCAAGCACATCAAAATAGACTGTGGGGAAAAAAAAAACAACAACACAAAAACACCAAGAGATGTGAGACCAGTCATTTCATTAAAGGTTGCAAATAGAAAGCTTAAAAAAAAATGGTCTCTGTGCTGGTTAGAATAGCACATGAAAAGATAACTATGAAAAGATCGAACAAGGATATATCAGAAAATCAGAAAGGAAAAGAAGAAATTCAACTATTATTTACCACAAAGCAGTATAAATTCCAAGATTTAAATAAAGACATTTACCAAAAAAAAAAAAGATTAATAGAAAAAGATAATAACAGAGGACATGCATTGACTAGTAAACATACGAAAACTCTTCTCCCTTACTGAAATTCAAGGAAAACAAATCAAAATAACAAGATTTTTTTTTACCCTTAGGTTTCAAAATCTTAGGGAATTGTGATAACCCACTCATTTGAGGATTTCATGGGAGGGCATTCTCACATATGTCTATTGAATCAAACTGTGGAGAGCAATTAAATAATGCACATGGAGAAATTTTATATAGTCATTTTGTCCCAAATTCTAATTAGGGAATGAATGGTAAGGCAAAAATCTGAAAAATAACAAATATTTATATGTACTGATGTTCATCACACTTTATTTGTAACAGTGAAAACTGGAAACAAATATCATAGACAAGGAAGACTAAATAAATTATATATAGGATGGAACATTATATAGTTATTAAAGGATGTCTTTGAAGAGTTAGCATTGCATTGAAAATACTTATGATTAAATGCTAAAGTCAAGAAAGTCTGATGAATAATTGAGCATTCAGTGTCATCAAAACTATGTAAAAATGGATATAAACTTTCAGAAAGAAAATATGCCGAAGTAGTAATCATGCTTGACTCTGGTAGGTAAAATTGTAGGTGCCCTTTTTTCCTGCTTCCCAAGACCTTTCTGTATGTTCTAAATGTCCTGTTTCCAACATGTATTATTTAATAATACATCAAAGAGAATAAAATATCAATAATTAAAAAGAAAAATTGTTTTTCTTCTACTTCCAATTTCTTCCATTCTTTAGGTGTTCCCAAAGATTGTGGCGGTTTTGTAATTGAATCTCTGAAAGAATCTAACTCTTTCACTCCCCTGAGATGTAATTTTTCTGAGATCAGAGGATTAAAAGGCTTTATATTTTCACACTATTTCCTCACCTATCTTGGTTTTCAATTTCCTCCTAACCATGTTTGCTCTCCTTTTGCCACTTTGGAGGTCATACTCCTGGTTGGAGAAGATGAAAGCTAAATGGAGTTAGTTGATTAGTCTTGTTTCCTTTTTGTCATCGGTTAGCAATGTACCATCTGTTCCCAGAAGACTGTCCATCCTTCTCGCTCTGAGCTCAGCTAAAAGAAAAATGGTCACCATTTTGCCTTCAGAAAGTTTTTGCAAACTTGAACTCACTTGTAACATTCAGCCTCCTTCTTAGAGATGCCAAGCAATCTCCTGATTTAATCATAGTTTAAAATCCCTTCATCTTCCTTGAATCCCCTCTCATGTGCCTTTAAAATCTGAGCTCATCAGTGTCCTTTGCAACTACAGAGCGTTCTGTATCAGTAACATTACACTCCCTTCGGTTCATGCATGCAAACCATAGCTGCTAACTACTTTCTCTCTGGGATACCTTTTCCTTTTTGCCAACAGCTTTGGGATATTACACTCTTTTCCCTGATTCTCAGTGCATACTGTGGTTCACAAACTCAAAACCTGCAGTGACCCAGCTGGTAAAAACTGGAGAACTGGAGAGTTCGGGGCCATCCAACAGAGAGCAACAGTGACTCATCCACCTCCAAGTGACCGCTCTGCAGAACTGATGGCCCATTGTGGGAAAATTCTGATTTTTAAGATACTGAAAATAAAATGTTTGTTTGTGTGTATTGGAAGGAGGGAGGGAGGGAGGGAAAGAGAGGGAGGGAGGGAGGGGGAGAGAGAGAGAGAGAGAGAGAGAGAGAGAGAGAGAGAGAGAGAGAGAATAATTGAGAGAGAGAGCTATCCAGAATTTTAATGTAAGAAATTAATAAAAACTTTCATGTCAATCCCCCATGTGAGTAACAAAGAACAAAACTTTGCATGCTGAATTCAGTGGGAGTCCTCCAGTTTTCATTCTTTATTTTATACCTACTCTGGTTTTTCTGGGCTCACCAGAAAAATGGAATCAAACACACACACACACACACACACACACACTGCTCAGGACCAGAAAAATCGGGGTGATAATTCAGTCCAAGTCCATAGGACTAGAGAGGATCAGATGAGGATCCAAGCTAAGCCGTGAGGAGGGCAAAGGGGCCAGATTCCTCCTTCCTCTGCCTGTAGTTCCCATTTGGCCTTCAATGGATTAGATGTTTCCCACTCATGTTGTGGAGTATAATCTACTGAATCCACCCATTCAAATGGTAATCTCGCCCGCATGCACACTCACAGGCACACCCAGAAGCAATGTTTAACCCTACAGCAAGTCAGGTTGAAACAAAATTAACCGTCACACCTACCATGAGTTTATTTTCCCCACTCTATCAGCACTCAGGTTTGGCATTTAGATTTCAACTTCCTTCAAGTAACTTAGCATCTACAAAAGCTTACTCTCACCACTTTACCAGGAGCACTGTGTGTGTTTGTTTTGATGTCTACATGCCTGTTTCTGTGTATGACTGCATATATGTGTGAAGCAAAAGATAGAATATTTTGCTTGTTTCCCACTCGTACTCTTGGTTCAATTGGGAATCTTCTGTGATAAAAGTTTGGTTTTACTGAGTATCGAAGTTCATATGATCCTCAATCACACCACACAGTTAAGGAGATAAAATAGGCTCAGAAAAGCCAGGTACCAGGTGTTGAGTAGTGATAAGCCCTTTAGCTTCTCTCTCCTCCTGATAGCACATCTTCTGCTCTCATAGCCGCTCAGTCCTTTGTGCTCTAGCTTTGTTCATGTCTCTACCCCAACATTGTCCTGAGTCTTGACTGAATCTGGTTTCTTCATTTTCTCTTTTGGTCCTTTTAAAGGACATGATTTGATTAATTTCCTGATGCTTCTTCTCTTTACTACTGCAGGTTACTATGTCAGGCCTATTTATGGTGCTGGATGACCTGGAAGGTGTCATAGTGAATATTCTCTAACACTCACTAAAGGGGCATCATCTCCTGAAAACATCATTCATCCATCCTCCGTATATTTTAGAATGCACCTTCCACACATTTTTCAAGCATAACTATTCTGAAATCTAAGGTAATCACTAGCTGTTATCATCCTCATTCTCATCATCATCTTAAATTTACTGAATATTTTTAAAGATTTATTTATTTATGCATATGAGAGCTGGGGTGTAGGCCAGAGGTGCAGGGGGTGAGAGGATTCACCAGAGACAGAGTGGGGAACAGAACAGGCAGATGTACTGAAATACACTGCTGAGGGGAGCAGTGGGCGAGACAGGAGAGGTCTGCTGCACCATGTGGGTAGCTCCCTGACTGGGGATCGAACTAGTGCTGCAGTGGCTGCAGATAGCTTCATAGTGCTAGACTTAACCACTTGCGCCACCAGGAATTCCCATTTACTGAATATTTTTATTGTGCTTATCACTGCCTTAAATGCTTTGCAAATAGTAACATTTAATTGTCACAGCAACACAATAGGTATTTTTAATCATTCTTATTTACTGAGGAGGAATCAGAGGCATAGAATGATGAAGAAACATGTCCAAGTCTATCCAGCTGGTGTTAGAGGTAGATTTTGAACATAGCAAGTTGGTCTCCAGTGGTATATTCTTAATAAATGCACAATATTTCTTCTTACAATGTTACAATCCAAGATCACATCATCATTTTCTCCCCAGGCTACTATCACTTCTACTGCCTTCATCAGTTCTCATTGTTGATCAGAATTAGGTGCCAATAGCATTTCCTCTCTTTATGCCTTTATTACCCTATGCCTTTGGAGTAATAAGACTTATCAGCAGGATATGCCAAGAACTTTTTGATGATCCACCTTTAGCAAAATAAGGCTTCCAGCGGCTATATTGATAGTTGAAACTACTTTATCTTGCTACAGTAGCAGTTTCGTTATTTATTGATAATTTACTTTTTATCTCATGTCTCTGAAGTGTGCTTTAGAACAGAATCAGTATCTTCCCCCCACCAACCCCCAGATTTTACCTAGGTCATATACTTCCACTTTGTAAATTGTAAATTTCCATCTAGATTAATCCTGTGTTTACGTACAGTGCTACTTCCCTTCTCCCCCTAAGCCTCTCTGATTGACCTTACAAACTCACTCGAGGTTTAAAATAAGATTTTCATGTCTGTGATTCAAAAATATTTCTTTGGATCCACAGTGCCAACCTGCAGATAAACATGTAGAATTCACGGATGGACATCTCTACACTTAGCCCTTTCAGAAGCAACATGTTCACACCTAAACTCATACTCTTTCTCCTACAACTTGCTCCTTCCAAGTTGACTGTCTACCCAGTTACACCAGCTAGAAATATTGGTTACATTCCTCTCCTCATCTTCACAAGAAAACATATCAAAACTGTAGTTGGCAATCTTCACACTCATTTTCCTTTCTCACACACTCTTCTTTGCTACCTAGGGTTCTGTCCTCACCACTGAAACTGAAACCACCAGTGAGTTCACAACCACTTCCATATTGGCAAATCCAGTGGGCCCTTTTCTGTCTTCATCTCATTGTACTTCTTAAGCGCATTTGATGAAATTACTCATCTCTCTCATTGCTTTTTATGACATCAATTTCTCTTGGATTTCTTATCTCATATTGGTTCCTCATTCTCAGGCTTTTTAGTTGACTTTTCCTTGAGTTAGCCTCTAAATTTCTGAGAATCAAGTCCTATATTAGATTTTTATTGCTTCCATGAAAAATTATCATATACTTAGTGGTGAAAAACAGAATAAATGTATAATTTTACAGCTCTATGAGTCAGAACTCTCACATAAGTCTCACTGGACTAAAATCAAGGTACTATTATAGCTGTTTCTGAAGAATCTGAGAGAACCATTTTCTTGTTGTTTTTTACCCCCAGCTTTTATGAGCTGTCTGCATTCCAATTCATTGTCTTCTTCCTCTATTTTCAAAACCAGAGTGTCAATTCTCTCTGTACCTTCTTTAATAATTAAATCTTTCTCATACTATGGCCAAGAAAAATTCTTGTGTGTGTGATTACATAGAACACATCTGCATAATCAGAGTTTTTTCCATTCCAAGGTCCTTAACTTAATCACACATTTGCAAAATCACTTCTGATGCAAAAGATAACTTATTCACAGATTCTGTGGCTTGAAATGTGGAAATCTTTGGAGACCCACTATTCTGTCTATGACATTAACCCTCTTCACTTTCCTCCAAGGAGCTTCTCACAACTTCAAATGTCATCTGGGTGGTGATGATACCTACAGTTATATTCCTAGTTCTGATTCTCTGAGGTTCAACCTATGCCTAACTGACTCCTTAATGTATATTCTCCCCAGTCACTCTTCCCCAAATCCTTAAATTTGGTGGTTTTGTCTGACTTTCTTTCCTTCTTTCCTTCTTTCCTTCTTTCCTTCTTTCCTTCTTTCCTTCTTTCCCTCTTTCTTTCTTTCTTAACTCCAATCATCAAAATGTCCTCTAATATATACACTAAATGTGTTTAATTCACTAGCTCCATTGCTGGTACCTTACACTGAGCCATAGTGTCAGTAATTTCCCAACCACATTTGCTGCTTCTCTCTTGATGCTGTAGCATTTGCCCAGAACTTTCAAAATTTCACACAAGAATTCCAGTTACATTTTATAATATAAATTGTGTTGTGCCATTTCGCTGTTTGATACCCACCATATTCTTCGCACTATGTTTAGAAAAATATGCCATAATGTCCCTTGTGTCTACCTCTTTGACTCTATGATTTACTATAGTAGATTTTCTCTTATATAGCTTTTGTTGCAGATTTTTTCCTTTTTAAAAATAGCTTGTTGGTCTTCTAATTATTGAATTGTAAACCACCTGTATATTCTCTGTATAAGTTCTTTATTATATACACATGTATATATTCTTGCAAACATTTTCTTCCTTGATGTTGTTTGCAACTTAATTTTCTTAACAAAATCTTTTGAAGAACAGAAGGTTTTAATTTTGAAGTTCAATTTACATTTTTTCCTCTTATGATGAATGCTTTTGTGTTCTCTTTGCAAAATTTTTGCCTACTCATGCTTTTAATGAGTATCTCATTTTCATCTAGAAATTTATAACTACCGGTTTTATGTTTATAGCAGCTTTTAAAATTGTCTAGTGATCTGTTTTTTTCTTTTCTTCTTTTCCTCATGCTTCATACTCCTGTCTCTTCCACCCTCATTTCTTTATTCTTCCTTCCTTCTCATCTGTTTCTATGAAAGATAGAGGACATTGCCTGCTCTTACTTTCTCCCTTACTTCTCTGCTTCTCTAATGCCAGTCAAAAAAACAAAGATTAGAGTCCCCTCTTGAAAGGTGAAAAGTTAGAATGGAGGGTGCTTTCACCTTTCTTTTTCTTTTACTTCTTTTGCACAAGAAAATACAACTCAGGGGCCTCCCTGGTGGCGCAGCAGTTGAGCGCTGGGTTGCGAAGTTGCCCGCAGCCTCTGCAGCGCCGGTTCGATCCCCGGCCACCAAGCGAGGATCCCACATGATGTGCAGACCTCTCCTGCCACCAGCTGCTCTCCTCAGCAGTGTACTTCGTCAGTCTGCCTGCTCTGCTCTCCACTCTGACTCTGGTGAATTCTCTCACCCTCCCATGCTTATGACTGTACCCAGTGCTTCTATAAATAAATAAATAAATAAATAAATAAATAAATAAATCTTTAGGGAAAAAAAGAAAATACAACTCCATTTCAGAAGAATATTGCTTCCTCAGAAAGCAGGGGGCACAGAAAGTCATGATGGTACAAAGGTGGATGAAAGAAAAGGTGCAGACCAGAGCCAGAGAGACATTACCCCAGCTTATGATCAATAACTCTAAGAGAGAAGGTGGGGAGTTAGCTTGTTTTTATATTCACTTTGCCCATGAACAGGAGAGATAAACTGAAGTGTGAAAAAAAAAATGTAACATAGGTCATGTCACAATTGTAGTATCTGTGTCCCATCTTTTGCCTTTTTTTTTTTTTTTTAACGGAACTTACATCTACCTCAGGGAGTTATCTCATTCATTTGGTTCACAGTCTTTGCAGATATACTTTCTTCTCTTCTGCTATGCTAGCTTTTCCTTTTGTTAGGTGATGTCTGTTGGCTTTGAATCCCCTTGAAAGTGCTTGGTCATTGCTGCTACCATTACTATGCACACTGTTTTCCACTGCAGCTTGCCAAAACAATGTTTTGCCAACACTGTTGTTCTGAAGCTGTTCCTCTTTGCCAAAAATACATTGCTGGGCCACTGATGCATCAATTCTCCTGATGTAGCAAGATCAGCCTGCATTTTCTGCTAATCTAAAAGAATTCCTCTTCTTAACCCAAATGTTATATCCTGTATTATAAGGGCACCAAAATAGCTCATCCTATATGCCCAGTTTGTTAAGAAAATAGCTTTTACCATCTAACTTACAGATCTCTTCCTAGCTAGGATTCTTTTACTCAGGATTTATGGATCACTGTTTTTTTATTTCTCCAGAGGGTCCATATGGGGAGAATAAACTGAAAGACAGGTACCTTCTATATTCCAAATGATCCACTTGTACAATATGACACTGTGAGTAGATCCCAGGATTCCCTCTTGCCTTAGGAAGAGTTCTTTGCCAGAAAGCAGGATCTCAGTTCCAAGAGTTCCCCTTACTTTCCTCCCATTCATGCACAAGTATTTCAGCTCATCTTAAGCTAAACTGTTTTTAGAGGTTGCAAGCAATGGGTGCTGGCAGCTATCAATTAATTAATCCCTTTTTGTTTTCTTATATTGAATTAACACATGCTTTATTATATAGTTGTGGGTAGATACTTGCCTTCAATGAACTCTACTGACAACTGTAGACAATATTCAGGCTACATAGGGTACCTAGATTGAAGAAAGATGTGCTAGTAGTTTTGTCCTTCTTTCTCTACTCCATCCCTCCCTTTCCCCACTCCCTCCTTTTTATTTACTTTATTTTTTAAAATAAGTTTTTTTGAAGGCAGCAGAATTCCACATTAGCCTTGTCAGCTATATGAATTGCTAACATGGTTGTCTCAATATGGAGTCATCTACCACCCTGTGAGTTGCATTTTCCTTGGTTGGTGATGGATAACTCCCATATGCTAGAATCCTTGGGTCATCACTATTGTTTGTGGCGGTGCTGAAAGAAGTCAGTATTTCTTCTGAGGGTGAAATCTCCCTCTATGATGTGTCTCTCAATCCAGCTTTTCATTATCACACTCCCCTACCCTCCCAAGAGCTTTTTTGTTGTTTTTCTTTTCTTGGAATCACCTCACCTATTCCTATATTTTAATACTACAGATGAATTGTTTATCTATTTTTGCATATGACCTTGCAACCCTTGTAATAACTAATTTTTTTCCCCACCCCATCCTAGGAAACAGTTTTTACCCTTGGAGCCAATATCAATCTCCATGGATAATGCATGCTCTGTGGAGAGAATGGCACCGTGCTAGACAGCTCTGCTGATGCTGAGTATCTTTTGCTTCTTTTTTTGAGAGAGGCAGTTTGATATAATAGAATATTAGAGACTTGAAGTCAGAGACACCAGAGTACTGTTCATAACCAGCTGTGTAATCTTAGAAAAATATCTCTGAACCTTATTTTATTAACAGTAAAATGTAGAAAAGAATAATTTGTTCATAAGACTGTTTGGAGATTAAATTTTAAAATTCTTTGGCAATTGTTAACACAATGGTTCTCATGTAAGTTTAATTCCTCAGTAATTATTTTAGTGGATATTGATCAATTCATCAATTTATTGATGCCAATTACCCTCCATCATTTTCTTTTTGGATCATTTCATATGGTTTCTCTTGTATTCACCACTATAAAATATTTCAACTATACAAACATTCCTGAACAAGTTTGCTTTCCCTTTTGGAAGGACAAACAGCTTCTATTTACATTTCCTCCAACCCGTATCATACAGGGTGGAAGTCAAATAGAACTTGAATGGGGTTAAGAAACCAGTTCCAAAGGTATTATATGGGTCTCAAATTGAACAATAACTTTTTGAATTTTCACCAGAAAGGTATCTGAGTTTTCTCAGAAAAATGCATTTTTATAATTTAAACAGTTATTTGTAGTATATTTTTCTACTTTATTATACTTGAAGTAGACTTTCTTTCAAGGTTCTTTGTAACTTTCTTTTAAACCTTCATTTAAACTTTCTTAATCCTTGCTACTCAAATTGTGATCAAGACCTGCAGCTTCAGTATACCCCGGAGTTTGTCAGAAATGAAGAAGCTCAGGTCACACAGAGAAATCCTGAATCAGGACCTTCATTTCAGTGACATCTCCTGCTGATCTGAATGTAGTCAAGTTAGTGGAGCTCCTTGCATAACCTTTTTTCCTCCTCTAACTGTGTCCCATGATTATGAAACTTTTACTACCCCATAATTAATGCTATTTGTAATTATTGTTATTACCTATTAATTCCTAGCAACACTATTAACTAAGTGCTAAGCTCTGTCTGCTTCAGTAAACAAAGTATTATTCACTGACCACACCCATAGAGTAATTCTCAACTTCTGAATGTTTATGACTCAAGTGAAAAGCCTGCAAAAAATGCAGGAGACCTCCTTCAGAGTCCATGATCATCAGATCTGAGATGGCATCTTGGAATGTGAATTTTCTACAATCATTTAAGGTTTTTCTTATGCCAGTGGTGCATGGACCATCATTCCTGAAAAAATGTTATTAAAAAATGGTATTTAGGGGGCCTCCCTGGTGGCTTAAGGGGTTAAGACGCAGCCTGTAAAGCTGTCAGCAGCCTTGGCAGCACGAGTTCGATTCCCCGCCTGCCAGGGAGCAACCCACATAGAGCAGCAGACTTCTCCTGACTTGTCCATATTATTTTCTTTTTGTTGAGCAGTAAATAATTAATCTGCAGCCGTAGCATCCCATTTCTTTTCACTAGAATTAATGTAACAGGTAAAAACCTCAGAAGTCTTTCAGAAGTTGATGTGCAAAGAGGAAAAGACACTAAAAAAAGTACAAGGTATAATTTTAAAGATAGCAGTTAGATTTTCCCTTCTTGCTTGAGAAACAGAAACTGAATATTTAGCACTTTACACAAAAGTCTCCCTCAGAAAGACTAAATATATTTGGGAGTGGCTGTTACTTGGAGATGGAAATTGAACTATAATAGCAAGAGGTGGCAGTACATATTTATGAAAGAATTAAATAATCCTCTGCATAGTCAATGCTACCTAAAAGGCTTTTATGTTCAATTGGAGAGTTCTATCAGATAGGAGACCTTAGTCAGTGGGAATATTTGACATTGAACCATATTGAAATTACCTTTTGGGGGGCAGATTTTGTAAATTTGACTTGTGATGTTAAGGCTACTTTGGAAATTCTTAGATAATGGGGTCTTTTTCAGCACTAGACTTAATCAGAAATTATGGAAATAATGATTACTTTTGAGTATCTATCTATCTACCTACCTACCTATCTGGAAGAAAAGATATTGTTAAAGTTCTTTCTCCATTTAAATTCAATTTGATCTGCAAGCCCTGATGGAGGTATTTCTAGAAGTTATTTTACAAGTAATGTGGTAACAAGTAATGAGGATATTGCACCAGTGGAAGTTGTAGAAGACATAATGCAGAAGCTGGGGGCTATGAAGAGTTATAAACTTCTAGTCATTAGATAGATAAGTACTAGGGAAATAATGCACCAACATGAGGACTATAGTCAACACTGCTATAAAATATATATGAAAGATGTTAAGAAAGCAAATACTGATTTCTCATTACAAGAATTTTAAAAAATATTTTGCTTCTTGTTGCTAACTAAAGAAAAAGGCTAACTAAAGTTATTGCAGTAATCATTTCATAAAATCTGTTAGTCAAATCGTACTGTACATTTTCTATAATGACCTATCAGTTATATGTCAACAAATTGGCAAAAAGTAATAATAAAAAATAGTTGGGTTTTTAGTTAATTTGTTTTTTTTTTAAGATCTTAGGATTATATACCAGGTGAATTGAAAAATAAAAATAGGTATGATTGGATAACATTCAAAAAGATACAGAGCTGTTGGATTGAGATTCACAGAGAAATCTGAAAGTTTTTCTAAAAATTATACAGAAGATGGTTTTGCAAAAGTAGAGTTTCTCCCAGAGTTATTGGCATTTTTCTAAAATAAGAAGCAAAGAGTTCTTTGAACTTTGAGAGAGGATTGCTTAGGATTATGGTTGCAGTGGGGCCTCTGAAAAACAGGAAAACATCTTTTCAAACAGGGGTGAAATGGCTTTTGGGTATCCATCTACATTTAGGTGTCACTGTGTTACAGACAATGTTTTAAGATGGGGACCTGTTGGAATGAGCAATGGTTCAACCAAAGGTATAGGGACTACAAGTGAAAGCGATTAAACAGTTCTGGGAGAGGTAAAAGGGAAGCCAAGCTAAGAACATCATAGACAACTAAGGCTATAGAAAAGTCCGCAGTTTACAAGGAAAATTGAGAATAAAAAAGCTATTACCAGGGCCTCCCTGGTGACGCAGTGGTTGAGCGCTGGGTTGCGAAGCTGCCAGCAGCCTCTGCAGTGCTGGTTCGATCCCCTGCTGCTCCCCTGCCACCGGGAGAGGGTCCCACATGGCGCGCAGCCCCGCTCTGGTGAATTCTCTCACCCTCCCGCGCTTCTGACTGTACCCAGTGCTTGTATAAATACATACATACATACATACATACATACATACATAAGCAAGCTATTACCAGGGCTTCCCTGGTGGTGCAAGGGGTTAAGACACAGCTCTAGTTTGATCTGCGGCCGTGGAGGTGACCCACATGGCACAGCAGACCTCTCCTGATGCACCGGCTGCTCTCCTCAGCAATATATTTTAGTCAATCTGCCTGCTCTGTTCCCCACTTTGTCTCTGGTGAATCCTCTCACCCCTGATCTGTACCCCAGTTCTTCTATGCTTAAATAAATCTTTTTTAAAAAAGCTATTACTATATATGCTTTATGGCTACGCCATAGAACTCTATTAGAGCATACAAATGCTATTAGATACATGGAAGATTTCATCTAATACAGAAATATTGCATGGCATCATTTTAAATCTGATATTTTTCCTCATATTTATTTTTTTATTTATTTTATTTTTTTAAATAGTGATTTTTTTTAAAGATTTATTTATTTATTTATACAAGCACTGGGTACAGTCAGAGACACGGGAGGGTGAGAGAATTCACCAGAGCCAGAGTGGAGAGTAGAACTGGCAGAGTGACGAAGTACACTGCTGAGGGGAGCAGCGGGCAGCAGGAGAGGTCTGTGCGCCATGTGGGACCCTAACCCGGCGGCCGGGGATCGAACCGGTGCTGCAGAGGCTGTGGGCAGCTTCGCAACCCAGCGCTCAACTACTGTGCCACTGGGGAGGCCCTTATTCTTCATATTTAATCTCTAGTTGTCTGTGAGGTGAATTAGTAATAAATGGTTAACACATTAGTTCTCAGCAAGACCTGGACATTGGGGGAAATTCCATTAAAATTAAGGAACTAGGGGAGGCCCTAGAATGCTTTCTCAAGAAGGAACTGAGCATGTACTCATTAGTGGGGATCACCCTATCAAGACATCTCTTGACTGTCTTGGGGACCTAGTGCAATATATGGCATGTTGTTTTGTTTTGTTTTCCTTGGCAATGACTTTTCTGTGTGAAGGCTTGAGGACTGTATCAGCAGAATGGCTTCTTGTTCATGCTAAGCTGAAATCTTATGTAGTATCCTCTGAACAGTCTTTGTGCCCCTCTCCCTTCCCCCCCAAAAATGTAATAAGAAAAATATAAACAAAAGGAAAAGGAAAATAAATTAGAGTAACAAATGAGAAGACATGAGAAACCCAAAATAAGAATAAGTTTCTGGACAGGAAAAAAAGTCAGATGAATAAAAGCAGAAGCTAATTAACATGCTATTTAAAATTGGGGTAATGGAACATAGATGTTTGGCAAAGGGAATTAATTTACATGCAGAAATCAGCATAGTTATCAACTGCTATTGTAATTGTAGCAAGTCTTTAAATTTCCATTTTTTCCCTTTGTACTTTTCCATTACACACAGCACATTATAACCAGATCAGTGGGGCAGCCAAGAGAGCAGAATTTATATTTCAAAACGGAAGTTGATAGTTAATAGCCTAGGAGCATAATAAACCACATTTTTGGTGGAGAGTCCAAGCTTATACAGATGGTTCAAGTCTAAACAGTGACCCTCCCAAGCCTGATGATTTCCTCAGTTATCCCAGATGGCCAGTGATGTGTGAGCCACAGTAAATCAACCCTGGCTGGATCTGCCGCTTGGAACAAAGAGAAGCAGCCATGTATGGTTTCCTCTGTGACAAGGAGGGAGGCACTGTAGACCCAATTTAGTTGACAGCATGATTCCATTCATAGAGGAGTTGGGTATATTCAAATTATCTTTTCCTCATTAACATTCACAGCCAAATCTATACTTAAAAATTCAACATTTTGCCTTAGCATAGATAGTTTGTGCTTTCTTTCACAGGTAGGGTGCAGGGATGAGGGATATAGTAGTCAAGGGTGAAATTCCTTGTAATGACAATAGCTTATGTTTATTAGGTACTTTCTGTGAGCAAGGCATTAGGTTAAGCCTTTTTCATGCATTAAGCCTTTCAATGCTAACAAAATTCTAATGAGTTAAATACCTTTATAATCCTCACACTAATGAAAATGAAACTAAGGTTTGTAAAGGTTAAATAACTTGCTCAAGTAGCAGAGCTGAAATTTGAACCCAAATCTTGCCTGATGCCAAATCCCAAGCTTTTTTACAACAGTAGGTTGACTTTCCTTCCAAAGGTAAAGGGACAAGATAGACCTAAAATTCATCATGAGGGTGCCCCTGGGGAATTCTTTAACGCTGGGGTTGATGTGACATGCTTATTCCAGAATTCAGTGAAGCTTAGACTTATTTCATAGAATTGTTTCCTTTTCATATGGAAAGAGAATAAGGAAAGCAGGGATTAATGCTTTTTAGGGGTACCAATTGTCCTCCTTGCCCTAGCATTTGACCTACATTTTCAGGTTCAAGTCAGATGCCATCTTCCTTGACTAACCTTTCTCAGAAGTATCTTTTGCCATCAAATCAGTATAAGCACCTTTCCCATACTGTCCCACACAACTTCATGATGTCTTCCCTCCTCTGTACTTCCAGGAAGATTTCTACACGACAACATCTCCATCTTATTTTAGCTTCATTTCCCAAGCACAGCACCAAGCTATAGAGGGATTGTGCAACTAAGTTGAATCTCATTTGAAACATTCTGCTTCTGGCCTTCTCTCCGTGGCACAAGGAGTTAAGACGCATCCTATGAAGCTATCTGCAGCCACTTCAGCGCCAGTTTGATCCCTGGCCAGGGAGCTACCCACATGACGGGAGTTACCCACATGACACAGCAGACCTCTCCTGACTAGCCCACTGCTCCCCTCAGCAGTGTATTTCGGTGTAGTCCCTTTCTGTTCCCCAATCTGTCTCTGGTGAATCCTCTCTACCCCCACACATACCTCTGGCTTGTACCCCAGTCCTTGTATGCATAAATAAATAAATCTTTAAAAATAACATTCTGCTTCTATCTCAAATATTTTTTACTTTTTTGTATTTGCATTTTGTAAAGAATTGAGGGAAACAACAAAGGTAAAGTGGGTTGGTCAATTTGCATAAAATACTGGCAAGCCTTCAGCAGGTTGCTTTACACAGGTGAATTGTCACATGGTCCCAGGTGAGAACACTTTGATGATTCTGTTCAAATTCACCACAATAGGATGGAGAAGTGCCACAGGTGCAAGGCTTATTTGCAGAATTAAAGCAGTAATTAAAATAAAACAGCAACATTATTTGTATATTGAGCAGTGGTGGGGTAGGGATCAGAAGACTGAGGTGGTTTCTAGAAGAGGACAGTTACAAAGATAAACATAAGGGAAATGACCTCTGTTTTCAGAGGACTCATTCTATTGGAGAAAACATGTAGACTTTTACTCCTGCCTATATTTAGCATTTATTTTGTTCTGACTTATCACAAAAGCAATTTTTATTTGTATTAGACTTGACAGTTTGCAAAGCACTATCATACTCATTTATTGTTTCATTTTATTTTCAAGATAGGCCCCCAACCAGCATCCTGCTGATGCTGAAGTGCAAACATGCTCTGTTATTACTTGCATCCAGTGCCTGGAAATTAGAGGGAAGCAATGGAAGTTTGTGCTAATTTAAGACCATGCTGATGTCATAGAGAAGAGGCTGATGTTTTATTATAGATATTAAAGGAACATGTCCCAGGCTAGATTTTTTATGTTGTTTTTATATGATATCAGTCCTGCTTCCATTTTTACCTTGTAGCCTAAGGGAAAATATATTTCCTACCTTAAAAAACATGGCCATTGAAACCACACCAACTTTTTCATGCTACATCACAACTTCTCATTGTGATGCTGTCTTCACATTGAGATGCTGAACCTCAGGCCATTCCTGCACAATTGTACCAATGTCATCAATAAAGTCAAGCGAACAGGACAGGAGATTTTTTATTGTGGTTGTTGTTTTGCTTTGCTTTTAAGAAAGAAAAGCAGAAGGCAAATAACTTTGACAACCAGATAAAAGCTTTTACAGGCAAAGGGCATGTCCATGTGCATTTTTTTCCTGTTATAAATGTCCCCAAATCAATTTCCCTCCAATTGATAAAAGTTGCTTGTATTTGAGACAAAAGCACATGACTTTCAAGGATCAACTAAATTTTATTAGTATTTCAAAGGGGTGATTTGCTTTTTTTGTGACTAGCTGTACCTGTCCTCTCATGGCAAGAAGGAAGCATGATGTAACTCCTAGAGTAGAGACAGGAGAGATGAGTTCTGCAGTCACTTGGACCCTCAGGGTCACCCACCCTTGAGACAGTACTGCCCAAGCAATCATATTCCCACCTTAAATTTTAAGATGGCTTCAGGTCTTACCATTTCTCTTTTGAAATGGCAATTGACTTACCATCCTTGGAAGTAAAGGTTTGGGAAGGAAATCAGAAAGTTAAGGCATATACTTGCTCAACAGCCACTATACCCATTTCAAAGAGACACATTTCATCAATACAATCAGCACCAAAATATTCCTTATCATTTAAGTCCTGGGAAAATAGAAATATTGGTGAAGGAAAAGTGGTTCATCAACTTCCATGGAAAGATAACAGGATTTTGATTGTTTTTCACTTTCCAAGACTAAGGAAATTAAAGAGACTATGAAATGCCGTTACTTGAACAGATGGTGGGTCAGACATTCAGTTCATGAAATACCAGTTGAAAAGCAATAATTAAAATATTTCCATTTAAAATCATCATTTCATATGTGAGGAATAACATTCTGAGGAAGGTAACCTTTTCTTTCCTTAGGTTCAGAGCAGATAAGCTGATACAGCATGAGATATTTAGGTGAGGATAAGAAAGACTTTCTTGATAAGGAGAGAATACTAAATAATTTGGAATTTTTTTCTCTCAGGCTTGAAAAATAGAATAATATTTTTTTGTGTTTTGGAATGAGTCCAATTATAGTTCTGACTGGGCAAGGATGAAATATTTCTTTTTTTAAAAGAATTTTTGAGTCCATCGCTTTTTAAAGTTAACCTTTCTGTTCTGAGATAAATATAGATTCACATGCAGTTGTAAGTAATAATACAGAGCTACTTTCTTTACCCAATTTTTTCTTATCGTAATATCTTGGGAAACTGCTCCAATATTGCAAATGGGATCTTATATCCATATAACAAAGTAACCAAGATGTAGAAAACTTTCAACACTACAGGGACCCTATTCTGTCACTGTAGCCATTCTCTCATTCACCCCACCCAGGCCCTAGCAACTACAATTTGTTCTCCATTTCTAAAATTTTGTGATTTGAAAAGTGTGAACATAGCTTGAACTATAAAATATCTGACCTTTTAATATTGGGGGTTTTCATAATTCCTGGAGCACAATTTCCTGGAGATTGCTATGTGAGTGTTATGTGTTTGTTCCTTTTTGTTGCTGAATAATATTCCATGGTATGGATGTGCCACAGTCAATATAATAATTCACCCATTGAAGGACATCTAGATCCTAAAGATGTTCTCGTATGCTCTTTTACAAAAGTTTAAGATTTTTTGCACTGAAATCTGTAATTCACGTTGAGTTTGATTTTGTGTGTGTTGAGACTTTAGTGAGAGTCCTTTTTTGTCTATGGATATCCGATTATTCTAGTACCATTTGTTAGAAAGATTATCTTTTCTCCATTGAATTACTTTTGTAACTTTGTAAGGTCATGACTTTTAACATCAGGGGAAGATACAAAATTTGCTAAGTTTCCTAAGAAAAGCATTAGTTCATATTTAGAGAGTGCAAATTCTGTGCATAGGAATTGTTCTCAGCTCTTTACCTAGCTTAATCACCTAACTGTCTCAATAATACATAAATCATTTGTCTTAATATTTCCTTGGGTAGGTACTATTATCATTACCATTTTATAAACTTTGCCAGATTAAATGTTTTATTCAAAATCACAATGTTAGGTGAGATGCTAGGATTTAAATTGCTGGAGATTGTGCTGTTAATTTTGTGAGAATGTTGTTATTTACATACAGTATGTCAGATGTTTAGTAAAATATTCAACATTTTGCCATATTCTCACTGTTATCCCAAGGTATCTCAACTAATGTAGGAATGAAAGACTCTTTCCACACAGTTCTCCTTTGAGATTTTGTTAGTTTGATGTTTTATTTAAATTAAAACTCACATGTACCTAAAAATGCAATTTTAGAGTCAAAAGTATTAAGTTGGAGTTGTAATTTGGGGGCCTGTTTTACAAGTTAAACTCTTAGTGTTTACACTTTGACCGTTCTGTTACATGTAAACCAAAACCTTATATTTTCTTATCTAAGAAAAGAAGAATCCACAAAGGATTCCCAGTGATATTGTCATTAGCCAGCTTCAGAATTTAGAACTGCTTACTGGAATCAATTCTTTCTCTGTTAACATTTGTCGTTTCAACTTTGTTCCCTGCCTTCTTTGGATAAACACAGCAAGTATTCATGAAAAATGAAGGCAGTGCTGGATAAAAGCAATGCTAGCAATGCTGTCAGAGAAAAATGAAAGAAAAATGAAGATACAAAATTCCCAATGCGATATTTTGTCATAAACACAGGAAGGAAAATGGGATTTTAAGATATAAACAAAATGAAGTACTAAAAAAATTATGCTTTCAGTAAAAAAAAAAAAAAGCACCTTTTTTTTTTGTTTGGTATGAGAATTAATTATGGAATCTTTATTTCAAAAAGCATTTCTGAAGTTGCATAATCTGACACAAGTGAATCAGCAGCTCCTTCTCAATTGGGAAATCAGACTGGATTATAGGGAAGCTGTTAAACTGAGTTTGAAGCATTCCTTATTATTCTGTTTATTTACTCATAAAGTCACTTCTCATGTTCTTTCTTTAAGTGAGAAGAACTGTTTGAAGAATGGTACCCATGGTATTTTGCCTTAATGAGAACAAGGAAATGTAGTAAGATCTAGTTGGAGCAATTTTCAAGTACCAATATGCAAATTACATAGTAAGATCTTAGATTCCTAAGATATTTTCAAGTTGTCATCCTGATTTTCAAATCTGTCTTCAAACTAGATTTACAAAACTTTTGAGATATTTCTGTCACTAAAATTGGATAAACTGTGCATGTTATATATTTGAAAGGTTTAGAAATTGCAAGGTACTATGTCTACCACACATGGAACTGCTGCCAGGTAGAGACAATGAGGTTTATGGAATTTAAAGCACATACTGAGGCTCTTCTAAAGTCATATAAATGATATAACCTATAAATTTTGCAATCTTGAATCAACCTCTTGCCCCTCCTTCGCCCATATCCCCTGTCCTTATCTCTCTTGGATTTTTTTTCTGCTCTTATTTGCTCCCTATCTCACCTAATTGTGGAGCGTTTGTGCCATGCATTAAAATATTAATATTTAATTAAATTCTAAATTTATATACGCAAAGGAAATTCTGAATGGAAAATGTATTTGGTGTAAGTTCCTTGGTGAAACAGAAAGGCAGAGTGAACAATGTTTTAAACACTTTTAAAGTATTTCCAGAACAATAAAGAAAGAAAAGTCAAAGCTGGCTTTGTTGGCTTAGGCTATAGGCAATTGGGAACATTAGGAAAAGGCCAGCTTTTAAAAAAAATTAATTTTCTCTGTTTTCCTTCTCTTCAGATAGAGATAAGCTATTGCAGTAAGACATTTAACCATGTAGGTCACTTGTGTGTTGAATTTCATTATGAAAATCAAAAAGGGCAAAAGTGAAATAAAGTGTAGTACATAGAATCATCAGTGTCTCTGAGCAACTCAACAGTGAGACAACTTAAATATAAAGAGTCATAAAGATAATTTGCCTTTTTTTCCTATAACCACATACAATTATGACCTTCCAAATAGGTTCCTTGCTCTGGTAAGATTCCCTGAGTGATCCTTCTGAAATGTAATCCAGGTCATGTCAACCCAAACTCTCCAATGGCTTTCCAGCTCTTTCATGATAAAATCCAAGGTCCTTTCACTGGCTTTAGGAGGGCTTATGCAGTTTGTATCTTATGTCTAAATGACCTCCTTTTTGTTCTCATTAATATCTTCAAATTCTTTCATCCATCTGCCTTGACTGCTTTCCTCCCTGGCTTGTTTTCTTTTTTTTTTTTTTTTTTTTTGAAGATTTTTATTTATTTATTTACACAAGAACCGGGGTACAGGCCAGATTCGCGGGAGGGTGAGAGAATTCACCAGAGACAGAGCGGGGAACAGAACAGGCAGACTGACGAAGCACACTGCTGAGGGGCGCAGCGGGCAAGGCAGGAGAGGTCTGCTCGCCATGTGGGACCTTTGCCAGCCGGCCGGGATCGAACCTGTGCTGCAGAGGCTGCGGACAGCTTCACAGAGCTGCGCTCAACCACCTGCGCCACCAGGGAAGGCCCCCTGGCTTATTTTCTCATCTCCTTCAGGTCCTTAGTCAGTCATCCTCTCTTTGGGAGCCATCCCTTGACCATTTTATATGACTCCCCTCCACTCACTTTATATGGCTCCTGTCATTTTTTATTTCCCTTGGCTTTAGTTTTCTCTTTAGTACTTTTCAAAATCTGACACTAAATATATTACATATTTATCTTGGCTTGTGTTTGTTTTGTCTTATCTTTTTTATCCCCTACTGAAATGTAAACCCCAAAAATGTAATCTCTACTTTCATGGTAATGTAATATGTTTAAATACATAAAACAGGTCCTGGCACAAAGTGTGGTATTAGCAGATACTTATTGATAAATGCTTAACAGATGAACAGATCACTTTTCAACAGAAGCTGAAAGAACCCGACCATTTCTCAGTGATATTTATAAAGAATATACACTGATGGGTGTAGAACAGACAAGGTCTGGTGGGATAGCTACAATTAAAGTTATCAAAAGGGTTATACATGTAGCTTCCTACTGAGTGGTATAATTATAAGAGAGACCTGTAGGTCTACCTAAATGAGTCAGTCATCTAATCAACAGCTCTATTTCTATTTTGCTGAAGGATATAACACAGTTTTGTTGTCTTAGACCACAGAATACGGTCAACATTGATTAAATAAAACAGAATTGGAGTTGGAAGGAGTTTTGTGCCTCCCCCCTGCCCCCACCCCCACACACACATAATGGATGCCAAAAGCTATCTACACAGCTTTGATGTTGGTCATACTGTTACAGATATATCTACTAAAGGAAGGTACCAGTTTTCCCACCCCCACTTACATGCAGCCACCTTGGATTATAAGTCTCAATATACCGTGAACTGAACTCCCTGAGAAGGGAAGCTACTGGGAGCTAAGGGCAGAGCTGAGTGGCCGGGTGGATCTATGTAACACAGAAGCAGATGGGTCAACTCTTGTTTCTATGAACTCATTTGTACCCTGTTAGTACTGTGAAGGAGATTTGAAGGACATTAGTGGCGGACGTAAGTGGAGGACTTGGTAAATATACATGAAAGAGAGACATGGAGGGAGGCTGTTCCTGGTATAATGGCAACTGTTATCCTGATTTGTACTTTGATTTTGATTTTTGAGTTTCCCCTTAAGTCCCAACTTTGTGGGACCTGCCTAACCCCTTTCTTGTGTTTCCTGTCAGAGGGTAACTTAGACTTATGGCAAACTTTTGGGCCTTCAGAGTCTACATCAGGACAACCCTGTTTGGCAGGCATTTGTCCATGAGGGATTAGGGGATTGGTAATTTGGTGGTGGTGGTGTATGTGTGTGTGTGTTGGGGGGGAGTGGTTGTGGTGGTTATTGGGACATTATGCAATGAATATTCTTCCCTCTCTATGCACACTAATTCTTAAAGGTCTGTCACACTGAGTCTGCTTCACTTGCCTTTGTGCAATAGAAATCTGGGCCCCTTTTAGAATGTGCACCCCTTAACAGTTTGGGGCTTCAGGATATCCTTCGGTGGTATGCTAAAAAGAATTCAGTTTGATTCCCAATTCTGCCAATAATTATCCATGTGAACTTGGCTAAGTTGCTGACCCATTCTTAACATTGATTTTCTCTTTTTGGTAAATAGGGGCACTGAAGGTGTTGTATTCATTTCCTATGATTGCTCTAGCAAATCACCACAACCTCGGTAGCTTAAAAAATACAGAAAATTTAAAGTCTAAAGCCAGTGTTACTGGCTGAAATCATTGTGTTAACAGGACAATAGCACTCTCTGGAAACTGCCTGATGGGTCCAATGTCTCCTTGCCTCTTCCAGTTTATTTGATTGTTGGTATTCCATTACTATGCCACATCACTCTAATTTCTGCCTTTGTCTTCTTTTGTCTGTATAATATCCCTCTCCTCTCTTCTAAAGACAGTCATGATTGCCTTCTGGGTCCACTCACATAATCCAAATTATCTGCTTATGTAAAGTTCTAATTTAGTCATGTCTGCAAAGGTCCTATTTCCAAATAAGGTAACTTTTTCAAGTCACAGTCATTAAGATATAAATATATTTGGGGGGGGGGGAATTTTCAGCATACTGCCAGTATCCTCTTAGGATTGACATATACCTGGCATATTTTATGAATTCAAAAATCTTCCCTTTCCTTTTGCTTTTCCTCTCTTCCTCCAAATCTGTATAACTGTCTATCCTCAAGCTAGATAAAACTACAAAACAAGTTATGCCTGCCCTTGCCATCCCTTCTGCCTTTTAGTTTCCTCGAATTATCTAGTAAAGACATTTATTTCAGAGTAACTGAAGGCAATGTCTCAGACTTTGCAGGATTAAAAATAAAGGAGAAACATCCCCTATCCACAAGTAGTCTACACTTGGGGGTAGGAGGTGTATAGTTAAATAGCCATTTATAATGTAAGGAAGAAAGATGCATCATTTACACACAAGTATCTGTAATGTAGAGTAAGGTAATAAAGGAATGAATAATTGTTATTGAAAGGGATGACAGGAAAGGTTCTTGGAGCCAATGAAATTTGAATTTGGCCTTGTGGATAAAAAAGGATATCTATAGATTCATAATTTTGAAAGAATTTTCCAGAGAGGAGAGGAAGACACAGAGGACAGTGTTCTCTTGTTTCTCTGGACAATCAGTACCTTCCAACTTCCCTTTTTCTGCCTTAAACTCTCTCTCTGGCTTCCCCTCACTGTGCCATGTGGGGAAGTAGCATCTACTGTCAGTATCCCTTCAATTAACTGTTTTAATCTAGGTGTTAAAAGGAATATATATATATATATATATATATATATATATATGCCTCGCTATGGCATGTGAGACTGACAGTTCTTAAAATCTCCTCAAACAAAAAGAAGAGTTTCTCAACATGAATAAATTGCTGCTGGTATTTTATGCCATGTGTAAAATTATATCCAGGAAGAGTGTGTTCCTGTCACTTGTATGAAAGAAGATTACTCTAAACTAAAAGAATGATAAGCATAAGAAATAGTTCAAATGGTAAAATGCTACTAAGCAGCAAATATTCTGAGTCAGAAAAACCACTTCATTATTTTTTATTCTCCATCATGCCAATGGCGTCAGGAAGAAAAAAAATTTGCCTGCCAATTTCATCCCTACCACACCCTCCAAAAAGATGAAAGACAAAAATCCTTATTTTTAATTTTCTTTTCACATTTTCTAAGAGGCAACTTGGGAAAAAATGGACAAAAACAAGTCACACAACCCTCCCCCATTTTTCAGCTAATTCAAAATGAATTGGATTTACACAAGCAACAGTGCTTAAGCAAAACCGTTCCTATGGTTACACAGAAGGCTTTCTAAATGTGGCACAAGATGCAGGCAGCCAAAATGACTTGACTGTTTATGTTAAATATGAAGTCTATTCCCTATTGAAATTTAATGATCTACTAGCTACATTTTAGCAGCTTGCACCCTGATAAAATTATCATTTTGAATACATTTGGAGGGATAAATTGCTTTAGGAATTGGTGAATATTCACCCACTTTTATTTGATCACATCAGTGATTCAGTTGAAGACATTTCCCCTTGTACTATTAGAAATTGGGTCTACAAATTATCCTCAACTCTCGGTCTGCAAGCCCCCAGACACATTTTACTATCTTTTTACAGGTTAGCAGGTGGGAGATGTTAAACCTAACACTTGGTAAAAAAGCTCAGAATTTTTTTTCTTTTATAGCAACTACAAAGAATCAACACTATTTCTTGTGGCACTTCTCAAGTCATTCAGTGCTTCTCAAATGTCCAACAAGGTGAACAGTTCAGACAGGGTGAAGTTTGTTCCCCTCCTCCTACTACTTTCCTTGAATGAGAAAGACAATCTGTCTGTTTTGAAAAGGCGGCAGGAAATTGGAGCCAGGAAAGATATATTCACTGCATATTTTAGCTGACACCATTTAAATTTGCTACATAATAGCATTCCTTGATGTCTGCAGTAGGAACCTCCCATTCAGCAAAAACAGAAAATGAAAACAGCCTACAGGATGCCACCCCCACATATATATATTTAGTTCAATTCAACTAATATTTATTGAGTAGCTTATACAGACTAGGCACAACATAAAAAGCTATGGGTATAGAAATAAAATCCAAAGAAATAAGATAAAGTGCATACCTCCTAAACACAAATAGCTTTTGGTCAGGTAAAAGAGATGGAGAATTATCTTGGCATTTGCAACAATATGGATGGAACTGAAGAGGATTGTGGTACGTGAAATAAGTCAGAAGGAGAAAGATGAATACTGGATGATTTCACTTATACATGGAATTTAAAGAAACAAGGCAAAGAGACAGAAGTAAATTAAAACAAGCCCTAGACATATTTCTGCAGAATGGAGGCTACTAGATAGTGTGGGAGGTAGGAAACAAATGAGGGCAGGGGCACAATGGACTGTGAGGGAGGATGATTGGTACCTTGGTGGTGGTTGCAGTGTGGTAATAGACATCTGCAGAGGTGAGAATCTATTTGCCTAAATCATAAACAGTGTTGTAAATCAATGTTAGCTCAAAAAATAAATTTTTTAAAAGAAATATCTGTGTAAATGTGTTCCTTAGTATTCTCCTTTATTTGACTTTATAACTTGGAATCCTTTGTGGGTTTCAGAATTTCATGGAAACAATACATCTACATTAGCACCTAAGTACTCTTGGGTAATAAACGATTGTTTGCATTATTAAATTAAAAAAAGAGTTGAGCAAAGATCAGTAGCAAGGTAAATCTGCAAATTATCTTCACCATCTTCCATTAATGCAAACACACCAAATAAAATTTTCACTAAGTATTTGAGTTGCCAGGGAAAGATTGAGGTACAGGTCACTTGGGATATCTCCATAATTCATCCTGCCTGCTTCTTTCCCCCATCCCAAACACACACACACACACACACACACACAGATCGCCTCTGTAAGGTTATCCACTGGGAGATTTTTTTCTCTCTTCCTCTTTCTTTGCAGGGCCCCAACACATTGTTTGGGATTGTTTATGTTTCCAAACCCAGATCCCCTGCCAAAATAGAGTCAGTTTCTATTAAACACCAGGTCTTCATTTTCCATTCTTAAGAAATATGAATCCTGGGATCTTGGTAGATGATTTCTGTGAAATTCAACTGCAACATATTTAAATCTTTGGAACTATAGTTATCCAAATTTCTTTAGTCTTTTCTTCTTGAGGGAAGCTACCAAATCCTAAATAGAAAATTAGGGAAGCTGGACATTTAATAATAGTTTAATTATAATTTATCTCGAGAGAAATGTACTTAACAAATCTGACACTAGAGAATTTCAATCTGAGGAAATTTATTTTGAATTGGAAAGTAGAAATATATTCATCACCTATTGATTCTCTTGTCAGATTAATTCCAAAATTAAAGTTGCTTCTTAGTGCTCTAATGAGTCATTCCAGAAATGATTCATTATGATTATCATTACTAATATTTTTATTGAAAATTTTAGTAAATTTCTCATTTTAGAAAGTTCATTGAGTGAATGGAAGATGAACATTTATCTTTTTGTTTGCAAAAGAAGCTTTAAGAATTAATTTGCTTTCAGAATACAGTTAAAGGACTAATATCCAAAATATCACAGGCTTAAACATATGTGTTTATCTATAGATTTTATTTATTTTTATTTTAATTTTTTATATTTTACATCAGTTTTTAAACAGTATTTGCTTCCCCCCACCCCCTCAGATGTGGTCCCCATAGAGTTTACTTCACCTCAGTACCCTGTGCTGCTCCCTCCCTCCCTCCCTCCCTCCCTCTGATCTCTCTCCCTCCTCCTCCCCTGCAGGGTGTCTCTGATTTATAATTGTCTGTTTTTGCTTTGTTGTGTTTTGTATTATTTTTTTACAATGATGTCTTATTTGGTTCCCCTGTATTCCTGCTATAAGCGAAACCATGCGATATTTTTCTTTTTCCTTCTGACTTATTTCACTGAGCATAATTTCTTCTAGCTCCTATAGATTTCATAGGTGATCACCTGAAGTCTTTTTTATTCTGTTTTTAATTTTTTTCCATCTTTTTTTTTAAAAAGATTTATTCATTTATTTATACAAGCACTGGGTACAGTCAGAAGCATGGGAGGATGAGAGAATTCACCAGAGCCAGAGCAGGGAGCAGAGCATGCAGAAGGACCGAAATACACTGCTGAGGGGAGCAGCGGGCTGCAGGAGAGGTCTGCTCACCATGTGGGACCTCGCCTGGCGGCTGGGGATGGAACAGGCGCTGCAGAGGCTGCGGGCAGCTTCACGACCCAGCGCTCAACCACTGCGACACCGGGGAGGCTCCATCATTGTTCATTTTTAAGCAATATTTGCTTCCCCCACCCCCTCAGATAACCTGAAGTCTTATATTGAAGTGGACTTCAAAGCTCACTTCATACCTCCCTGAAAGAATAAGCCCCAACAACTTAGTAGGACATAACTCAGAAGGATTCTACTCTTTGTTTTATGGCTTGAGATATAATCTAGAGTGTCCTTGTTCACCTCTCTGATCCTTTAAGAATATGGAACATCTTGGAAAAACACTGAAATTTTGATAGGTAGTGCTGAATAGTCTCCTAACAGCCAGCTTCTGGTTTATCAATTATTTGTAAAATTATATTCTTTTATTCTTACAATAATTTCATAACTCTGCTAGAATATTGGTCTGATTTCCACATCAAGAATTGAGCTATATCTTCATAAAGAGCACCATAATATTCTTGGTTATGAAATTAGAGCCGGTTCTTCAGTCTGTAGGAAAGGCTTAGGTGGGAGAGGGACACAAAGTTTCTTAGTAGAGGAGTGAAATTATCAAAATTGATTTTGGACAGATTGTGAGATTACAGTGGACGTCACAAACTTGACAACATGGGGTCATGGACATGAAGCTTGTGCCAAAGCAGTCAGCTGCTTGGCATTAACGTAGGAGACAGATGATTCTATGTGACCAAGTGCCAAGAAGAGCACAGGTCTACAAAAAAATTGATTTTCCAAGAAATGATGAATCATTTTCCTATCCCAAATTTAGTATTTCAAATTCAAACAGGAAATGTTATTATACAGTATCTCGGAAGACATATTATTCTTTCCATCCTGTTCTCTTTGTCCTATTTACTAAAAAAAAAAAAAAATAGGAAGAGGAGAGAAAAATGATATCACTGAGTGCCAGATGCAACTTAAAATAATTACTCTAAAATATTGATGCCTCAAACACAAATGTAAGAAATTTTATTTAATAATTGTTTCCAATATGTAATTTAGAAAATTTAAATAATATTTTCATGGCATGGAAACAGTTAATTTTCCAGGGCCAATTTCCGAAGTTCACATCAGCAGTCCATGCATAACATAATGTAAGATGTATTTAAATACTCAAAAGTAATTTCATCAGGCAATGAACCATGGTGTCTTTCCCGTTTGTTCTTACTCAGAACACACTCACCAGTTCACTCGGCATCCATCACTTTTATTTTGTATCAGATACTCATTGTCTGAAGTAATAATGGATAAGTGATCTAAAGAATAGAGTATTGCTTTGAACTGCTGACACATTGCAGAATGCTGTATTATGCAGGATTGTACTGCTAGCCAAAATACCCACGTTCAGCTCAGAGCTCTTTGCAGAAAGCATGCCATTGCTCCCACATAGTTATATAAAAGATATTCTATAGTGGATGATTAAAAATGGAAGGCTTTCTCATTTTGTTCAATGAATGGGAAATTGTGTATGATGTATTTAATTTTAATCATATCTGTAGACACATTTTTCATGAACCATGCTTGAAAGCCTGTTTTTTATTTCTTTGATGTACATTATCTTGAAATAGTAACCAATCTGACACAAAAAGTGAGAGAGCTCTTTTTTATTTTTATGTGAAATGTATGGGAAGCAAACGTACTGCAGGTAAAAGTCCTCCTGCAGCAACAAAAACTATCTCATCAAAATGCCACTGATTAACCAATAAAGAGTAGAATCAAAGAAGGATTTCATATTTTGTCATTTGAGTAAGATTCTACATACGTAATATTTTCAAATGCACCCACATTCAAAACAACACAAATCCAGCAGAGGTCTGCCTACAACAAGAGGTCAATTGCATAATTTTTGTGGCAAAGTAGACATAGTTTACAATAGCAAATAGATAGGCTTTTCTTTATTGTTGTCACATAGAGGCAAAAATGTATGTGCATTTTGAAATGCTAGAGATCTATATGTCTGTGCATATATATATGAATATTTATATATATGTGTGTGGATATATATGTATTTATGCAAATATATACCTTAAAGATGATATGCTAGAATTTTAGGTAAATGGATTCTTCAGTTCAGGGAGGAGATGGTGTGTTTTGGTTAATTGAATTTGTAAGGCACCAGATTGTTAGTGAGAATTTCATTGACCTTTCTGTGAGCAGTGAAGCAAAGACCATGACTAGCATGTGTGTGTGCTCTTTCCTTGTACGTGGTGCGACACAACATATTGGTTTTCTCTGATGCTTTATTGCACACAATATAGAGACTATCTTTGAATCCTTGATGATTTGGGCGCTAGAATTTCTGCAAGGTAATAACTGTGTCCCGTATCTGAGATCTGTTTTTCTCCTCCCAAATTATACAACATACCCTGGAAGTGGGAAATATGGAAAACAGGGCAAGTTGTAACTCTTGTGCTAAGTGTGGGTGGGGGGAGATATGCAATACAATGTAAAATTGTCTAGCTACCTGAAATATACTGATCTCTAGACTTAAGGTTTTAGAAGATTATATAACATGCATGCTCACCTCATGGCCTCATGCTTGCTTTTACTAAATATTAGTATATAATCTACCTTTCCAGCCTAAAAATCCAATGTGTTCATTATCCCTACGTGGTTTATTGAAAGTTCTTTCTTGTTGAGTTATAGACCATTGATGCTTTTTCATAATTGTAGTTATAGAGGTTATAAACATTCTCTACCACTGCTTTGAAATTCCCTGTATATCTTCTAGAAAAAAAATTATCATTTGTAATAACAATATTCATTTAGGTTTTAACCACACAGACTTATTTTTTTACTTGTGACATTACTAGTTGGCTATTTTGCTGAATGATGACATAAAATGAAAATATTGCATTAATTTTAGTGGTGACAATGCTGGAATGTTTGGAAGAATTTTCTTTTGAAATTCACTGGCTTTTGGCACTCAACAGCTACTACCTTCCTCTCTGGTGAAGAAAATTCTACTGGCCTTTATATTAAAAGAGGATGACACTATTGCCTTCCTGTCACAGGAGGATTCTTATTAGATTCTTCATTAAAGTGAATGGATTCACATTGATCCATTTGCACTCTCTTACTTTGTCTCCCTATGATTGAAGGCACCATTTCTGAAACGCTGACCAGGGTGAAAGGAGCAGTGTAGCCAGCTGACCACTGTCATGATCTCTGCTGGGTGGTGATTAGGCCCTGATGCTATAGGGTAAATTGCTTAATCAGTCAGGTCCTAGTTTTCTCCTCTCAGATTAGTAGATTGCAGTAGATTATTGCATGTCCATATAGAAATTTTTTTCAAAAATGTTTGTGGACCCTGTTTTTATTTCCACCCTTCTCCCAAATCTTATTAAGAAAACCTTCACTTATAAAGGCAAATGAAAGAATAGTGGAATGACTGGTTTTATACCCCCACATAAATGAAGAAAATCATATTTTTCTATATTCTCTTTATAGTTATGAACCAGTTAAAAGTAATTTGCAGACTTCACAACACTTTGCTTTTAAGTATATCAGCATGAATCTTTTAAGAATAAGAACATTCTCTGACATAACCACAAAAAGTAATGATAGTTATCCAATAGGTTCTCTTACCCAGGTCATATTTAAATGCCTCCATTTGTTCCCAAATTGAATTTTATAATTCCCTTCCCCTCTGTCTTATTTAGAATCTGATTATGTTTTTTGAAATTACATTTAGTTGTTAATGAAGACAATAAGAATGTCATAAATTATATGGGCACCCATATGATGGTAATTTTTCATTCAAGCCCATTTGACTAGAAAACACAGAGTGAGAAACATGAATGAGTAAATCAGCCCATAATATGGTAGTTGTTTAACACCTCTTTGCTAACATGAAATTAGTCAAGATTTAGGTGACATTGCGTTTTACTGAGCACGGTGTAACTTAATGTATTTGTAAACAATAAGACATTTTTGTAGGAAAGGTATTTTATAAATTGAATCCATAAATCCATATAATATCTAGTGTCATTTTGATCATCTGTTATGTACCTGGTGTGGAGTCAAGCACTGAGTATTAGCTCATCTAATCTTCACAAGTCTATGAGTACCATTTTATGGAGGAAGGGACTGGGCAAATTACGTATTTATCAAATATTTACGTATTTAGCTAAAGACTTCAGAGTTACTATGAGAAATCCATCCATCTATCTATCTATCTATCTATCTATCTATCTATCTATCTATCTATCTATCTATCTATCAATCATCTATCATCTAAACTTGAGCCTCAGGCCTTATCACATATACTGTAGCACTTTGCCAGACAATGCTGGCTTCCTGAGGGGAGTTCATCTGCTCTCTTGCAATTCCTCCTCAGCCCCACGTAGCAGGTTAGTGTCTGTCTGCTGTATCATCCCAACAGAATCACTCTCAAACACTCTGCTTAATTATTGCTGTGACCTTAAAGGAACTCATATCTGTGAGGAAGCCCTCTGAATTACAAAGGATCAGTGCAGTTTTTTCGTTCAGAGAGAATTTTGTGCAAGGTCATGTCTGTTTCCTGAATGGACAGTGTTAGGATAGGAAAGCTGGAGTGTTTCCCAGCTCATTATGCTCTTTGAAGCAAATTCCCAGAAAATCAGACACACCCATGTCCAAACTTTAGTACAAAACACATCCTAATGCCAACTGGGCAAGGTTCGAGAGGGTTGCAACCATTATGGATTGCTAGTATTTTTATTCCTTTGCTTAGTGAAGATAATTGCACAACTCCTGTCAATTCAGAGGACACAGATGGATCCATCAGGGGTTTATCATTGTAAAAAAAAAAAAAAAACTGAATCGTAGAAGATAAATCATAGAAAGGAAAAAAAAATGAACCCCTGCTACCCATTTGATTCCGTCATAGAGAGTTTGGTTCCGCTGCCCTTTCAATCTTCCACTTAGACCATTCCTTATTTTCATGAATTCATTTCCCAGGAAGTGATATTTTTATCATTAACTCTGTAAATTAATAGTCTGCTAACTTAAAATAGATATATTCACACTCTTTCAGAGAAAATCTTTCCTAAAAATTTGAATTGATGGGTTAAAAAAGGAATGTGAATAAATGCCTGGTGGTCAATTGCCCTCCTTTGTGGCAGTAACTAAATTAAATGTCAACAAAATGTCAAAATTAATCATGAGAGTGATTAATACTTTATGTGAAAGATTTGTCCTTATAGAAATAAAAAACTGTGTGTGAGACATATATTTTTAAATGCCATATAAACTAAACATATGGAGAGGAAATCACACCAGGTTTGACCACAAATAAAATGTGAAATCAGCCTCCTGTCTTTCCAGTCACCCAATTCATAAATGTCCTAAAGACCTCTCATTTGCGGTACTCAATAAATACTAAACAGAACAGTGATTTTCTTTCCTGTCTAGTCAGGGTGTCATTATTTCTGGAAAGTCTCTGAGCTAGTGAGCACATAAGAAAGCACAATCCACCTCCACTCGAAATATGCCCTTTTTCTCTCCCTCTTCCTTCCTTTTGCAGCTTAAACTGCTGTGTAACCTACTGAAAATCCAAGAATGTTCGTGCTTTTTACCACTTATTAAACCTTAACCTTTCCTCTCCCAAATGCCAAGAAGTTCTAGCACATCTAATCAGAATATTTCATTTTGCCCTTTTCAATAAACTGTTTGATGTTGTTGGTTTGCTGCTCAAGGAAGTGGAAAAAAAAAAAAACAACAAAACAACACCAGGTTTTGAATCTGTCTCAGTCCTTTTGGGAAAACGGCATTTTATATCACTGCTTGTTAGGGTGTTTTCAATAGCTGCCTTCCCATTTTGGAGGTCCTTTGGGAGAATTCACTTGTGCCTTTCATGTCTTACACTTATTAATTAAAAAAATGATGAAAATTTATTAATTTCCAGATATGTATTACTTTTGACACCAAGCCTCCTTCTGTGCTACTGAACAGCCGTGTTTGCCACTATATACCATGATGCATCTTATGCCCAAGTATTCATGTGACTTCCAAAATGCCACACTCATTTTCCTCCCACCTCATTGACATTTCCTTTAAGACCTTCCTCTTGGCTCCTGTCTCTGTCATCTAAATATCAGCCTGGCTTAGCTTTCAATTCTCACTCTTCTTTAGGACATTGGTTTTTGGAAGAGTTCCTCTATTCCTATGACATCCCATATCTAAACACAGATGATTCTCACATTTTTATCTCCAGTTTGGAACTCTGAGCTCTAGTATTATGTCCAGCTTCTTATCCATCATCTTGTAAACTTATCATGACAAAAGAAATCTTGGTATTTTCTTCAAAAATGTTATTCCTCTAGACTTTCCACTATAAAACACACTTTCATCAGGCAAATGGCCAAGCCAAAATCATATGGGCCATATATGTTTTTTTTCTCAACTAGTGAGGGGTAATGTTTGATGAAACCATCATCAATTGAAAATATCAAAAGTCAGGTCTCCCTGGTGGTGCAGGAGTTAAAGACAATGCTATCACTCTATAATGCTAGCCACTACAGGGGGAGTCCGATGCTAGCTGGCCAGGGAGCAACCCACATGTCACAGCAGGCCTCTCTTGTCTCTCCCACTGCTCCCCTCAGCAATGTATTTCAGTACATCTGTCTGTTCTGCTCCCCACTCTGTCTCTGGTGAGTCCTCTCACCTCCTGCACCTCTGGCTTACACCCCAATTCTTGTATGCATAAATATTTTTTTTAAAAAAGAAAATTTCAGAAGTAGAAAATACATCGAATACAACTAACCTACTCAAGGTGCTCAAGACACTTACAGTAGCCTACAGTTTGGACAAAACCATCCACCACAAAGTCTATTTTATAATAAAGTTTTGGATACCATGCATTTTATTCTGAAGTTGCCCCTGCTGTTTCCACTTGTAAGCCTTTAACACAAACAAGTAACCTCCAGGCTAGTGTCTAGTTTCTAGTCTTTCCTTTCCCACAGTCAATATACAACACAGAGATGTTGTATATAAGATGTTTTAACTTCCCTGCTCAAAATTATTAAATGGCTGCCTGGTAGGAGCTGAGGAAAATATAACTTTTTTTTTTAAGATTTATTCATTTATTTATACAAGCACTGGGTACAGTCAGAAGCACAGGAGGGTGAGAGAATTCACCAGAGCCAGAGCGGGGAGCAGCAGGCAGCAGGAAAGGTGTGCGCGCCATGTGGGACCCTCCTCTGGTGGCCGGGGAGCAGCCAGGGATTGAACTGGTGCTGCAGAGGCTGCGGGCAGCTTCACAACCGAGCGCTCAACCGCTGCGCCACCGAGGAGGCCCATAACTTCTTGATCATAGACTACAAAGGCCCTGTGTGGTCACCTCCTCTGCTACCATGTTCCCCTCACTCACCCTTCTGCAGCCACTCAGTCCTACTTGCTTTCCTTCAAGCATGTCAAGGCCACCCTTGCCTCCTGGCAGCTCACTCACTGTTCTGTCTCTGCCTGTTCTTTTCTTCACATCACCTGAGTTCTTACTGACGTGTCCTCTCAGGAAGCTTTCTATAAAATAGCCCTGCCCCTCTCACCTCAAACTCCATATGCTGCTTTACTTTTTCTCATGGCATTATTGCTGTCTGCGAATATTTTATTGATTTTTAAGTTGTTCATTGCTGACCTACTCCATGAGAATGGAAGCCCAGAGAGGGTAGTACCTTTGCCTGTTCTGTTGAGACAAATGTGGACAAATGTCCACATCCCCAACACTTGGAAGAATACCTGACATATCACAGCCAATGATATTTGTTAAACGAATCAGGAGTCCTGGGGAAATAGGATTATTTAACCTGTCATGGATGTTGCTTTGTTGCTCTTAATGAATCATGATTCTTGTTTCTTTGTAGTTACATCAGTGGTATATCTCCTTGCTAAAAGAAACCCTTACTAAAATTCTGGGTATATGTGATTAAAAAAAAAAGTTATTGCTGAAAATTAGATTTATGTTATCACTTATTCACTTGAATTTTTTTTTAATTAAAGATTTTTATTTATTTATAGAAGAACCAGGGTACAGGCCAGATGTGCGGGAGGGTGAGAGGATTCACCAAAGACAGAGCGGGGAACAGAACAGGCATACTAACGAAGTACACTGCTGAGGGGAGCAGCAGGCGAGACAGGAGAGGTCTGCTTACCATGTGGGTATCTCCATGGCCGGTGGGGATCGAACCGGCACTGCAGAGGCTGCGGACAACTTCACAGCACTGCGCTCAACCTCCTGTGCCACCAGGGAGGCCCTTGAAAGTTGTTCTTTTGTTCAAATCTTAAAAAGATTTTGGCAATGGAACCTTAAGTTTAATGTCTATGACTACCACCTAGGGGAAATGGCTGGTAAATGTGGGTTTTTGTTCTAAATCCTGATTTGTTACTAAGTCCTTAAGTGACTTTGATGTAGCTGCTCCTTGAACTGCTTCAAGAACTATTGGGATGTGAGTTTTATTATCCCTTTCATAACTTTGAGAAAAATAGATACCTGTCTGATTTTTCTCTAACGAAGACCCCAATTTTGTCACTTAGCTGCCCAATGCTGAGTTCAAAAGACTGTATAGCTCAGTCATGTGAGATATGTGTCAGCCATGAAGAAGCCCAGGGGAAGAGTTTAAATAGAAAGTGAAACCTTCTTGATATACTCTGTCAAGACCAAGTGGAAAGCATACACAAGGAAGCAGACATAGCAAATAAGGCAGAAGACCAGGAACACAGTAAGTGGGAACAAGAGACACTTAGGATGGGAGCAACGATTTCTTAAATAGAACTAGAGTTCTTCGGAAACTGCCTGGGTCAGCCTCTTTTAAAAGCACAAGGACAGATTAAACTTACCCAGTTGGGAACAGGGGGAGTGCACAGTGTTTTGCTACTACCAGAAAGTGCACGAAAAATACCCATTAACAGTTGATGGCAGGGCCTCCCCCGTGGTGCAGCGGTTGAGCGCTGGGTTGCAAAGCTGCCCGCGGACTCTGCAGCGCCAGTTCGTTCCCTGGCTGCTCCCCGGCCACCGGAGGAGGGTCCCACATGGCGCGCAGCCCTCTCCTGCCGCCCGCTGCTCCCCTCAGCAGTGTACTTCAGTCCTTCTGCCTGCTCTGCTCCCCGCTCTGGCTCTGGTGAATTCTCTCACACCCTCCCGCGCTTCTGACTGTACCCAGTGCATGTATAAACAAAACAAAACAAACAAATAAATAAATAAATAACATGCCTCTATTAAAAAAAAAAAAAAAACAGTTGATGGCAAAGACCTCTGTTCTGGTCAGCAAGTCCTCCCTCTACTTTTCAGTTACCAGGCCATACAGTGTGAGAATTGAATTGTGCTTTATTATAAGGGACAGATCATTGATATTTGCAGAAGGTGCATTTATCGCGATGTGATAGGCAAACTGGGCATCCGTCAAGGAACATATGAAGAGAATTTTTAGAGTTTACCATATATTTTGGAGTTTCAATTCTTGATAATTTCATCTTAGTGCTATAAATACCACCTATCATCATTTCCCAACTCCACAAATTTAGGTGCAACAATTTGTTCTTATTTTGGTTTTCACATTCTGGCAATATATTTCCTGAGCTTTTGTTTTTGATCCTGTTGAAGTATAATAGTAATTCTAATGAAATAGTTATTACAGACGTTCATCAAAAGCTTTAAATAAGGAAACTGACTCAGGGAATTTGAGTAATTTCCCCAAGGTCATTTAATCATTATGTATCAAAACTAGGGTTCAAATCTAGGTCTGTCCCATCAGAGTCTCTGCTTGGAGGGGCTTCTTGGACTCTGTGTTAGCGATGAGACCTTGCTTCCTCTCCCTACACTTATCCAGTGTGTCCCACACCACTAGCTGGCGTGCCAGAAGCCATACACTTCAGTCCTGTCTAGTCAACAGACAGCTCTACATGCATGGTCAGAAGTACTGAAACTGTACCACTTGGATCTGAAGAATATTCTGATCAAACTGATGATATGGGAATCTGGCTGTGGCCTCCCTCTGTCCCATCAGTGTTTGACCAGTCTGTTTACCTGGACATTTGACTGTCTTCTTTCTTTATTGTATTCCCCCTCTCCAAGAATGCAGCCAAACCCTAAAATCTAGTTGTAGAACTGTGCTTGTTTGATTCTTTTGCTAGTACTTGATAATAATCTCTTTGATGACAGTCATGGCTTCAATATCATACCACAATTCTGTACTGACTTTCCTCCCTTGTGTCTTGGAGATGAGTGGTTGTCATTAGTTAAGCCTTCTAGAAACCCTAACGCACCCTTTTTTTTCATCTATCAAGGTCTGATAGATGGCACACCCCATGGCACTCTCCCCAGATACCCTCAAATATTATAATTTGTATTGGGGACACCCATGCCTTTAAGACTGATTTATGGGCAAGAAGAATGGTCAAGAATTGAGTCTTAGGTGATTTACAGTTAACTTGTTTGAACAAATGGGCATTTTCATTTCTTTCAAAGATGAAGGCCAACAGGGGTAGGAACCTGGAACATGAAAGGATGTTATAATCAAGTTAAAGGTAAATTCAGATTTCTGGAAAAGATACACTTCAAATAGCATTTAGGCTTGCTGGATATCATGTGCAGGAAAGGGAGTAAGGAAGAAATCTGTTTCCTTCCACTGCCTTCCCAAAAAGATAGGACACAAAAGGAAATCCTGACAGAACTATTCCTGTTGCCAAGAGGCATAGGCCCCTGAGAGGGTTTTTCCAATTTTTCATGCTCCCCCTCTGTTTATCCTTTAACAGAGTTTATTGTAGTGGTTTGTTTGTTAGTCTTCCCTGTGATAGTGTGTCCCTGGGAGGTCTGTCCTGGGCAACATTGCATCCAGTGACCTATCCAGAGACTGTGCTCACTCATTTTCAGTGGCTGGAAGCAATGAATAAGCGAATATGTAAATAGCCAAAATGAAGAAAAGCCAAATTGAAGAAACGATCCGTCCTGGCTGTGTTTCTGATCCTAGATGAGTTACCTTTAAGTCTTGTTAAAACCATCTATGCAATCATTATGAGTCGAGAGTATAAGGAGAAGCATAAAACTATATTCTTCATATGCACATTGCAATTTTGAAATGATAACTATAAAATTTCTTGCTGAAGTTCTTAAAGCCTAGAAATAGTTATGTTTGAAGTCTATGCCAAGAGAATGGATATATTTAATACATTGCTGACTAAAAGCCATTTGAAAAGTCCCTTTTTCATTTTCCCCTCACCCTTCTCTATCCATGTAAGGGAAGACCTAGGCACCTTGGTATAAAATTTGACTATAATATCACTCCTGAATTACCTGGCTTTGGTACATTTGTACATAACAGTTCGAATGTAGCAGCAAGATTTTTTTCCCCCTCCTGTTTATTTCTCTGAAGCTGTAATAAGCAATCCTGTGTGACATTGCCTGTGGAGCGGTTGCCAGGCAGCAGAAAGAGATCTGCAGCAGGAGGCAGGAGAGCAGGGGGAGAGGAGAGAGAAGCAGAGAGGAGGAGGGAGGCTGAGCTGGTGGGGGCTGGGCTCTGAAACTGCTGAGCCAGAATTCCATCTCCTACCATCCTTCATGTTCCAGGCGCATAATGAGCCAATAAGCTGAATCTTAGAGGAGAAATAAAGATGGAAAAGAAACAGCTGAATGTTGTCATTAAATAGGGTGTCAGAAATGTTTCTTCTTTTGTGCAGTAAGGGTTTCAGATCTTTATTTTTTTTTTTTTGCTGCTGAACTTTGATTCTTGGTAAATGTGGTTCTACAAACATCATAAAAGGGGTGCTGCTTGGTGGGCCCGCTTTGCTCTAAAGCAACAAACAATTAGCACATAATATCTTCCAGTACTGCACTTGGGGAATATACACACTATAACTTGAAAGGTTTCCACTTCTCTCACAGTGTGGAAAAGAAAAAAACATCGAGAAAGGGCATGCAAGCCTTTATGGAACAGGCAGTGTGGGGAGGTGTCTTTGTACCCTACAGCAGGAGGGCATACAAGGTGTTTAAGAAGCTAGTCTACTCATTGTGAGTCTATTTCTGAAAATTGGAAGCACTAGCTAAATCCCAGTCTCTTGACTTTATAAGAATCTTGTTCTAATGAGATGAAAATGACTGGACTGGTATCCAAGCCCAGAAAGGGTAGGGGCAGATGGCACACAGGTCCCCCCATGCCGGCCTGGACGGCCCCCAGCACACTGCATCTTGCCTTTTGCCAGCCTTCCAAGCTGTCTGTGACTCCTTGGACACTCTCCAGTGGTAACAGACAATGATTTTTATTTAGATGTTTGATTATTCTTGTTAATCAAATAGAACCAGAACAGAAGGTTTGTTCAAAACAAACAATGTGTTTACAGATAGCTTTGTTTGGTGGCTGCACATTTTAAGGCTCTGAAGTTGCTAGTCATTCTTTTTAGAAGATGCAAACTCACCATCTGGGGGAGAATAATGGGATGAAACGTGAAAATGGCGAGATGATCAGAAAGGACTTGGAGTGAGTGTTATGATGACCAAGTATCTTTTTCACTTTAGCTATAGGAAGGGTTGGGGGGTCAGTGATGTGAAATAAGGGTGATCAATTCTGAAAACTGTGGGAGAAACAGATGGCATCTCTCCCCCATTCCTCACTGTGTATTCAGGCTTATTTTTTCTGTTCAGTGGTCTGATTTTTTAGTTTCAAGTAAGGTCATGAATGAATCAATCAAGGATAATCAGTGATTTTCTGCACATTCTAGGAGGAAGGTAATGTATCAAAAGAAAAATACTCTTTAGCATAAACCACACTAAAAAATAAGAAGGAGATACAGATATGGGATTAATCAGTGAGATGAAATGACTGAAAATAAGCAAGCAAACCAAATCCACCAAGAACCAGGGCTTGATTCAGGGACAGCCTCATTCTGCTGTTTTTCAGAAGACTAACACTCTTTCCTAAGGAACTGCAAAATATTTGCAGACATTTGACAGTTCTCTAGGTAGCACAGTTGGAGCATGGACACTCAAGCTCTCTGGAATGTCCTGTGATTGAGGTTTTGTCTATATTGCACAGTAGGAGAAACTAATCAGGGAAGCTGCTGGTTTGCCTGACCACACTGTTTAACGATGGTCTCCACAGAGCCTCCCTGGAAACTGGAGATGAAATATCACACTATTTCATGTGAAATTGCACTTTTAATCAAAGCAAAAAGGAAAAATACTCTAGAGTCAGTCTCAAAGTTGTGTCACAATGGAAATTTTTACCAAATCCCACATTCTTTGTTTTTAACTCTTTAGATTTTCTCCTTAAAATTTAGGTTTTTTTGTTTTGTTTTGTTTTTTTTTTAGCAATGTTATACATGAGTGCAATGTCAGTGGAAGCTTTTCTAGTCTCATTTGGGATCCGGAAGTTGATAATATTGGAGCATAAAATCCCCACATTCAATAAGAGTAGATAGTCCACCTATGTAGGTCATACTAAAAAGTGATCAAAACCCAATAGGATTACGTCATCTACCTCCAGTCCAAATACAAGAGATTGCTCAAATAATAACAGACCCCCCTTTTCTGACCCTTTTTATAATAGAGCTGACTCTGTAATGCAGATGTTATAACATTTCCTCTTTGATTTCTCATTGTTTCCCATCTCACTATGTGGGACAGAAGGTTCCATGGACTTAGTGTCACCATGGGAGTGGAACATGATGAAAGAATTCTTGAAAGAAATTGTCCTGTGTCTTCTGGAGTCTGGGGAGCCATGGGTTTGAAGAGCAGCTACATTTGACATGGTATTTATTCAAAGTGAAACAAAAGCCTCATCCTGGACCATGAAGGAAGTAACATAAGAGGAAGGAAAAGATAAATTACTTATTCTCTATTACTAGACAAACGTTTTGATCCAATTGAAATTCAGAGTAAAATACATTTGATGGATTTAACTCCAACGGAACAGATTAGACAGATTCCATTTTCTACATGTCAATAATGGTTATGGAAGGACTAAGAGATGGGAAAGGGGATCAAACACAGTCTCCTTATAAACATACCTGTGTGCAGCCCTTAAAACATACACATAATAGCATGTTTTTCCTCATTGAGTTGAGATTGTCAAAAAGATATTAATGCAACTTACAATGGGGTTGTGTTTTTTATTTGCACTGCAAATAAGAAAGGACTTGTAATCCAAAACCTTTCCCATGCAAAAGTAAGACATGATTCTCAGGGCAAAAAAGAAAGAAAAGTAGAATCTGCATCTCCCTTTGAAGTATCCAACCCCAGCTGCCAAGAATAGCAGAACAAATAGATTCCTGTGAGAGGATAAGTACCTTTTCGATCCTGAGAGCTTTGTCATTTTTCAAAACTAGCACATTTTTCATAGTTTGCCATAGTGATCTTCAAGTGGATAAATGGATATGGTCAGAAGCAAGTTAATTCCCATCTAGTCCCTTTTTAAAGGATAACATATCCTCAAAGAGAAGTGGCAAAGGCAGTGGCAGATGAAGAAAATAAAAGTGCTGTCTGAAAAGGAATGGATTCAGAAACCAATTAAAATAAAGTATGGCTTTGAAAGATATCTTAAAATTATTCAAACACCATGCTATTGAAAAGGCAATGGTTTCTCTTAGCCATTTCTTCTTGAATGTTTTGGTTTTGTTTCCAGGAATGACGGTTTAATTAAAAATGGAAAATATGCTCAAATGGTGCAGATGAAGGCACCCAGGGATTTCAGAGTCAGTTAAAAGATTTCAGGAACAATTTTGATTTGCCAGTTCAGTTACTAATGGAGAAAGCTGATCTTCAGGGAAAGTGCATGGGCAGTGTGCATAGCTGTTACTGCCATCAAAGCCAATTATTACATGATGGGGCATGAATGGCTTTGGAAGTAGCAAACATTAAGCAAACTGAAAGAAATTAGCTTCATTATAGTCCTTTTATGCACCTAGGTACTTTCACGTGCATTTCTTCTGTTAAATATTAAAAGAACCCATTTTAAAGATATAAATTATTATTGCCCCATTTTTAAGATATATAAACCAAGACTAGGAAAGGTCAAGAATAGGAGGGTGTCCAAAGCTAGGCATCTGCTGGCAAATCCAGTGCCTTTTCTATTACATTGACTTGTCTTCTGTGCTAATGAAGATGCATGATCCTTAAATGCTGCCCCTGCTCCAGGACATCAAGGTATTTGGTAAAAGACTAAAAATATTCTACCCTCTTGATCCAGGGCAATAATATCCTTGAACAACCTAATTTAAAACACATTTGTATGTAAAGGATTGCAGGGTAACATCAAGCATTCAAGAAGATTCAACAGGAATGGTTACAAAATGCTGGCAGTATGATTTATTGAACTTGAATAAAAATGTTTTAGGAACACATAATGTGACCTTAAGAATTATTTCTGTATGGAAGGGAAAAAAAGACACTAATTGAGAGATGGGAGTGGGGGAGAGAGGGAGAGAGAAAGAGAGAGCAAGAAAGAACTACAAATCAATCAATCAAGGCCACTGATGTTATCTCAAAATGTGGTTATTAATTGTGATTAGAAGTTTGAAAGCAAGCTAAATAAAAAGTCCTGCACTATTTCCCCCTAAATAACATGCTACCGCTGCTATTCTTGATGTATCCATTTTTGACATCTATTTACTTCCTCTGACTCTGCTACCTCCTTTCAAACATTCCCACAACTGATGTTACTTATTTTGTTAGCTTATTGGGGCTATGTAAATATTGTTCACTGCAAAGATAAATTACACTTGAAAAGGTATAAATGCATTGTACATTTCACTGCTATTATTATTGTCTTTTTCTGTAACTCACAAAAAGAATGAATGAAGCTTAGCACATTTTATAAGTAGGCCAGTCTAGCTTATATTTTATTGGCTGTACTGACAAGTCATGTATTTTTTTTAAATAATAAATTTTATTTTTATATTCCCCCATACAATTGCAAACACCCCATTCTGACCCCAATCCTTCCCCTCCCGCCCCCCACCCCCCAAAAAGTGTCTCTGGTTCATAGTTTTTTGTTGATTTTGATTTTCACTTTCTTATATTCATTTTCCTGGTCCCTTATTTAAGTTTTCTAGATTCCTGCTATGAGTGAGACCATCCGATATTTTTCTTTTTCTTTTTGGCTTATTTCGCTGAGCATGATCCCTTCCAGCGCCATCCATGTTGCTGCAAATTGCATGTGTTTATCTTTTATGAATGCTGAGTAATATTCCATGGTATATATGGACCACATCTTCTTGATCCAGTCATCTATTTTTGGGCATTTGGGTTGTTTCCAAAGCTTAGCTATTGTAAACAGTGCTGCTATAAACATAGGGGTGCAGGTGCTCTTTGGAATTGATGTTTCTGTGTCCTTTGGGTAAATACCTAGGAGTGGAATTGCTGGATCATATGGAAGCTCTATGTTTAGTAGGTCCAGAAATCTCCACACAGCTCTCCATAGTGGTTGGACCAGTTTGCACTCCCACCAACAGTGCAGAAGAGTTCCTTTTTCTCCACACCCTCGCCAACATTTGTTGTTGCTAGTTTTTTTAATATGTGCCATTCTCACTGGTGTGAGATGGTATCTCATGGTAGTTTTGATTTGCATTTCCCTGATTACAAGTGATGTTGAACATTTTTTCATATGCCTGTTGGCCATTTGCATTTCCTCTTCAGAGAAGTTTCTTTTTAGCTCTTCTGCCCATTTTTTGACTGGATTATTTTCTTTGTTGTTGCTGAGTCTCATCAGCTCTTTGCAGATTTTTGTGATCAGTCCTTTATCATTAGTGTTGGGTGCAAAAATGTTCTCCCAGTTGGTGGGGTTTCTCTTTGTTTTTGTTATTGTCTCTTTTGCTGTACAGAAGCTCTTTAATTTGATGTAGTCCCAGCTGTTTATCTTTGCCTTCACTATCACTGCTTTGGGTGATGTGTCTGTAAAGATGTCTTTGATGTGCAAATCCCGTAGTGTTTCACCTATATTTCCTTCTATGTATTTTATGGTTTCAGGTCTTATGTCTAGTTCTTTAATCCATTTTGAGTTGATTTTTGTGTATGGTGTGAGGTAGTGGTCAAGCTTCATTCTTTTGCATGTAGCGACCCAGTTTTCCCAGCACCATTTATTGAACAAACTTTCTTTGCTCCAATGCATATTCTTTGCTCCTTTGTCAAAGATTAGTTGACCATAAATCTGTGGGTTTATTTCTGGATTTTCTATTCGATTCCATTGGTCTGTATGTGTACTGACAAGTCATGTATGTATTGAGCACTGAACTTTGAGTCAGCCAACTTGAGCTCCAATCCTGACATAACAATTTAGGTGAGTTTTTTCAAGTGAATTAGTTATTTTTTAGCTTTAGTTTCCCAGATGTTGTATTCAAATGTACTTTAACTTAGATCAGGATTTATGAGAATTTAGGAACTGTGTATACCATACATGTTGTTAAATTAATTTATAAAATAGGTTAGATTTTTTTCCCTAAAATTGTATATTATGTTCCAACTTTTTATTAGTTTATAAAATAAAGAGTTGGAATAGATTTTCTCTAAGGTCCTATAATATTCTAACTTTTCATTTACTGGGATTTATTGAACACATCCAAGTATTAGATTCTTCCAGAATAGGTCATTCCAATAAAATACAATGATAAGTGGCTTTTTCTCAGAATTCTCTGCCCAAAACTCATAACATGTCAAGCTTTTTCAGCTAAACAAATATGACTGGAAATTGGATATGAAATGTGAAAAGAAAGGAGAATAGACTTACAAGTAAGCTAAAGCATCTACCTAAGACTTCCCATTAATAATGTGTTATGTTGCAGACTGGGTACTGGGCCAGAAGTCACTAGATGAATGGAATTTATTACCGGTTCCAGCACTGTATAGCTCTGTGCCTTTGGCTCTCATTTATTCTTTCTAGTTCTTAGTTTCCTCAGCTGTAAAATGAACACGGCATTGTACTGGAGAAGTAAAATGAGGAATGGGCCCAAACATCAAATAGCCAACCAACATAAAGAAGATATTTGAGGAAAATCCACATTGGGAGAAAAAAAACACCATATTCAACCAAACATATCCAACCAAACTCATACAATTACAGTAATGTAAGGAATACAAAGGAATTTACCAATAATTTTATGTTCATCCATAAAATAAGGATAAACTAATGTAAAAAAATCAAAATTCATATAAGTTAAATACTCATCCTCTAAATATTCTTCTTGTCTAAGTTTACTTATACAAAAAAATACGATCCAGAATAATTACATTTCAGAAAGGTGATGAAAGGAAATAGAACGAAATGCCAGATATATGTTTAGATATTGTTGAACTATTAACAAATGAGAATATGTGTATGAGTTCTGAATGTACTAGTATTAAAAGATGATTATTAAAAGACATTATTACACTAAGAAATAGCTTATAGATCAAAAGTGTTTTTAAAATATATATGATATATATATGTTTATGTGTGTATACATCTAAATTGTATATATATGTAAATGTATTAAAATTCTGAAAAGAGGACTCCATTGGGGAATCTGTTTGAATTATATATCTGGGTGAGGGAAGTGAGATAAAGTTGATTTCCACATTTACTATAAAAATACTTAGTATTGTGTGAATTGTACACTTTCATTTAAAAAAATGGTTTCTGAGATACTAATGAAGAAGGAAAAAGGCATGGGATTTCAGAGTTAGATAGCATAGGGACTTATCCTAACCCTATTCCTTATTAACTTTGTACATTTGAAATAAGTTAATTAACTTTTCTCAGTAATGTTTTCTTATCTATAGAATAGAGATAAAAATAACTATTACATAATGTTGTTATAAGGATTAAAGATAATGTATGTAAAGCACCTGGAACATATTCAGAATTTAATAATAAATTGTAATCATTATATGAAGAAGATAGATGAGATAATCTTGGATTTATTTTATGGGCCAATGAAATGCATTCTTATTAGAATTCTTTATTGGCAGACACAAATTATTTTCTCTTTCATATTTCCCCAGTTAAAAAAGAAATTGGAGAAATGGAGAGAGGAGAATTAGAAGAAGCAAAAATGGAATAAATATTTCATTCCTCCTGTAGCTACAAAGCCTGGTATGGCAACTCTCTCTTTGTATTACATGTTACAGAGAAAGGGTAAAAGTTTTATATTTTTTCTCTTGAGAAAACTTCAGCCTAGCAAGACAGCAAATAGAAGAAATATTGAAATGATGTGTATAGATTTTAGATCATCTAGGGCACTTTCTAGAGGGAAAATGTCTTATCACACAATTGTATTCTTCCTCCTCATGACTATTTCTTCCTACTTCACCACACCTCTCCTCCTTTAAGAGGAACTGGGCTAGAAAGGGGAGAGGCTGTGATTTGAGACACCTGGACATGCAACCAATGATTCTTAGGTGCACCATCAAGATCAAACCACATAAAACCGCTTTCAATCTTTGAGGTCATTCTGCCAGGAAAAGTAAGTGCAGTACAACTAAGAGTAAAGGGGAGATTTGGAGGTGCCCTACCTCCCACACACTGTAATGATAGCTCAGAGGAAAGACTGAAAGTTTAGTGGAAGGAGGGAAAATGGTTGAATTGTCAAGGCCTGTTTAATATACCGGGTGACAAATGGGTATTGTTGCTTTGAGTTTTAAAAAAACAACAAATGAAAAATGGCTTGGGAGCCCTCTGCTTAAGGACAAGAGATGATTCATGTGTATAGAATGGTGATTTCACTCTTTTGGGATTCTACTTCTTTCTGTTTAGGATCAGGGTCACAGATGCACATTTTAATCAAATTGCTAATGATTCCTATTTACTCAGGGTCAACCCCAGCTCATAATATTATGCAAAGAAAAATGCTCTCCTTCCTCTGGGCAGGGAGCTGGTGCCAGGGAGCATGATTGTGCAAGCAGAATATGGGCTGCCTTCAGCCCTGCTCGCCCCTTCGGTCAGTTATCCCTGTGCAGCGAACAACCTGCACAACTGTATGCAATAGCCCTTATCTCATACACCCAAAGTGCTAATCAAACTGGAGCCTATGCTGTGTTTTCCCACCTTAATTATCTTTATTCAGGTGATTTTTGCTGTGAGCTCAAAAGTGGCCATTTTCTCAAGGCCAATTTAATATCTACAACTACGGTAAATGTTTTAAAATTAAATGCCAACAATCCTTAGTTAGGTACTAGTATCATTTTCTTCTTCCAGATGAATAAAAACAAGAATTGAAATTTAGTCAAGTTACTTACTGTAGTGGCAGGAATGGGCACAGTGCAGGTTCTCTACGATCCGAGCGGATGGAGTAAAAGGAGGAGTCCTGGAGCTCTCAGAGGCTTTTCAGGCTTTTACTGGGATTTACCAGGTACACGGCAGGCAGGTGGGGGTGCTGGGGGGTCGGGAGGCTGGCAGGCCTCCCAGCCCCCAGCAAGTATTCACACTTTCTGGGCTCTCCCAGTGTTCTCTGGTGGTCTCTGCTTCTCTTTCTTGTGGTTCTGCTCTCTGCTGGCGTCCCAGTGATGCTGCCCTTATAAGTTCAGTCTCTCAGCCCAGGTGTACCCACTTACGCATGCCCACACCCCATTCCAGGTGTCCACCATCAGGCATGCATTCAGGACTGCAAGGATCCCTCATCAATCCTAATGCAGGAGGGCAGAAAAGCCTGATACTTTTTACCTTACCCTACACTTACCAAGGCCACACATCTAATTAGTAACTGAGTTGACCTGAATCCACATTTGTAGGACACAGAAGCCCAATGTTTTGCACTATACCTTAGTCACTTGTTAATGACAAGCTGTGATTAACATGCATGCTACTTAAGGCACAATAATATTTTTTTAAATTTATATTTGATATGAATAAGAGGAAAACTCCACTCTCTAAATATTAAGAAATCCTTTGACTTGCCCAAATAAAATCATTGTTGGAAGTAATCATAGCACATAGATATTTTACAGCTATTAAAAGGAATTCCTAGAGCTTATCTCAGTGTTTGAAAATGATTATAATTTTCAAGTTTTCAATTAAGAATTCAAATAATTCTCTGTGAAATCATCTGAAACTCTGTACTTGACTCTAGTCCCTGAGTTAAATACTTGTGTATGTCTATAGCTTCATCCCTGTGTTAGTTAAGACAGAAATAAACTCTCCATGTGAGCTGCTTCTTAACTCTAGATCCAGGAAGGAGATGAGACTGTAAAATAAGCTGCTTGAGTTGGAGAAAAATCTCCTCTACACTTAAGCTCTTCATCAAAACTTATTCTGACACTGCATTATTAAATAAACTATTAGGTATGAACAGACTCAGAAAAAATAAAGAAGCTTAATTTCCAACTCAAGCTCAAAGATGCTCACTCAGCTGGAAAACAGTCAGATTGGTAGGACAATGCTTTAAAGCAAATCTCCATCTGCTCTGCTTTTGAAAGGTTAACAAATTAATCACATGGAAGTATCAACAAACAGGAAGTACAGAATTATTTACCAAAAAAAAATAAAAACATACAAAAAACCCACCCAATTTCAACACAAATTACAAAGCAAAAGGAACAGGGGATATAGTAAACAAAAATGCTATACCCTAAGATACCTTTTTTCTTTTTTTTTAATATTAATATTTTTATTTTTTTTACAACATTGTTCATTTTTAACCAATATTTGCTTCCCCCACCCCTCAGGTGTAGTTCCCATAGAGTTTCCTTCACCCATGCACTCGTGCACCATCACCTCAGTCCCCTGTGCTCCTCCCTCCTCCCTCTCACCCTCTCCCTCCTCCTCCTCTGCAGTATGTCTCTGATTTATAATTGTCCATTTTTTGTTTTGTTGTGTTTTGTACTGTTATCATTTTTTTACACTTATATCAAACTGAAAAGTTTCTGCACAGCAAAAGAGACATTAACCAAAATAGAGAGACACCCCACTGATTGGGAAAAAAATCTTTGCACTCCAATCAACTGATAAGGGACTGATCACAAAGATATACAAAAAACTCATACCAACTCAACAAAAACAAAATAAATAATCCAGTCAAAAAATGGGCAGAAGAACTTAAAAGACATTTCTTCAAAGATACCTTTTTATGTATAAAGGAACTTTCTAGAAACTTTAGAGCTTTAAAGAATGCATAAGGAGAGATGCAGCAGTCATTCATGCTGCTTGCTCAATATTTTCAGTTCTTGTGCATGTGGTGGGACTGTGTATTCACTTTTTTGTGGTCAAGAGGAGCCATGTCACTAAGTTGGGCCAGTGAATTCTGCTCAGAGATGATATGCATTATTTAACTGACAAAGCCAGACCTTCTGAAGCTCACATTTCCTTTAGCACAGGACTGGTCATATTTGCAATGTTAGCAGATTCGTTTCTCTGAGATCCGGGTGACTACAATAAGCAAGACCCCACTGCCAACCCAACACTTCATGGAAAGTGGCAAGAAAAAAATTTATATTTTAAGCAATTGGGATTTTGGTATTTGCTGCAGCATAAATGACTTCATCCTAAGTTATAAAACAGGATCAAACAATAATGAAAACAACTGAAATCATTGTTTATTAAAGTTGTTATTAAAAATACAATGTAAAAAATCCAATAAACACAAGAGAGTAGACTAAAATGCAAGACAAATGGCAAATTGAAGATGAGTTCTGGAAATATAATTTTGAAAAAAATTAGAAAGCTGGTAAAGATAAAAATGTAGTAAAATAACAGAAATTCAACTTAGAGAACCTCCTCAGTATAAAAATGAAGAATTTTACCAAGAAAAGAGACTCCAAAAATGTCAAGAAAAGTATATTAAACATAAAAAGCAACAATATAGCTGACTAGGGTTACACATTAACTACCTCCTTGCCACCTCCCCAAAAAAGTTGGAAAAATATAAATCCAAGATTGGGTAAAGAATACAACTTAAAAAACAGGAATGGGGCCTCCCCAGTGGCACCGGTGGTTGAGCACTGCACTGTGAAGCTGTCCACAGTCTCTGCAGCGCGGGCTGGATCCCTGCCAGCCGGCGAGAATCCTACATGGCATGGTAGACCTGTCCTGTCTCGCCAGCTGCTCCCCTCAGCAGTGTATTTCAGTCAATCTGCCTGTTCTGTTCCCCACTCTGTCTCTGGTGAATCCTCTCACCCCCGGCATATCTGGCCTGGACCCCAGCTTTTGTATGCGTAAATAAATAAATCTTTAAATAAATAAATGTGAAATTTACCAGGACGTGATTTTCTTCTTCATTTCCTTTGCCAGTTTCTGTAGTATCTATAAAAGCATGAGCTGTGATAAAAATTAAAGTCAGATAACAGAAATGTCAACTGACAAAAGAAAAAGGAATATCAATTTTTTTGATATCAGTTCAATTTTTTTTGTGTGTTTATTTTATATCACTTTACTGAAGTGTAAATGGTGTCATTCTTATTCCAGGTATGAGAATAGTTTTTCCAAATCGTTTTTACACTTAAAATACATTATTAGTATTAATGTATCTCACTGCACCTTCACCCCCTCCACATCCTAGTCTGGCTACACTGAGTGTTTGGTATTTCCTTGTATCAAAAGAATCCTGGTGAGTGAAACCAGGTAGGAAGAATCCTTCACCAAAGTTTCCAGGCTAGGAAGGCATATTTCTTTCAGGTGTATTGCACAAATACATTCTTACTGACTACCTCCTACAGTCAACTTCAAGGACTCAGTATTAAGTATGACCTCTTCCCCCTGTGAATATGGAAAGTTCATTTTAGATTACACTCTGTCATTTTCTGTGATTTTAATGAATTATGAAAGTCTGTTCTTATAAGAATCCTCCACCCACATCTTCCCCTGGCTCCCCACACTCTGCATTTCCCATTGCCTCTGGGTCTCAAGTTTCATTCATTTGAAAACTATTCTTGGAAAGATCTCCCCTCCTCCAGCTGTTAATCTGTCATTAATGGACCATAAGTCATTCAGATATACAGCACTATTATGCAATCTCAACAGAGTGGAAAAAATCATTTGCTTTACTGTCAATGTAAAAACTTTTATCTTCTTTGACAGTTTTATTCAGAAAACCTCAGCTTTATTTTAATTTGATTCTAATGATGGTTTTCAGAAAATGATTTGGGTAAGTAAAAGTTTAGTGCAATGACAGCTGTCATGATGTCTGTAGTGGCTTCTTTTAAGGAGTATTTATTGAAAAGATGCATTTCAAATACAGTGCATCATTTTTGGCACAGTGGATGGAAGTTAATTATTCAGAGCTAGTTATGTAGTAGCATTTACTCAGTCAGGAAGTTAAATGAGGGAAGTCCATTTGTTTTATCTCTTCTTTCTTTCCTAGCCAGAATGTCCTTAAGCAAAACTTACATCCATAGATATTCCCACAGCTTTGAATTTAAGGCAATTGTTGTTGATTGTCCTTACAAGATAAAATGATCATCCTATTTTTGATGCTTAAAAATAATGACCAGAAATATACCCAGGATGCAGGGGGTTAATGAATGAGTGACTATTTGCTCTTTATTTTTTTTTTTTGAACTGAGTTTTCTCCTTTTTGTACTTCTTTTACTTGTTATATTGAAAACAAGGAGATATATATATATATATATATATATATATACATAAAAATGTGAGGTTACTCTGTTTTGGCAGTACATTAACTAAATTAAACATAGTATGATTCTATCTAAACTTTTGAACTTTCTTCATTGGGTTAATATTAATCACATCTGACTTTATAGGTCTATAATGAATTTATATTTGGTGGGTAAAGAGTAAAACACAGACACCAAAGCCTATATTCTGAAAAGAATTCTACTTGGAAATATTTATATCAGCTTTTCACAAAGCAATATAATCAGCTGAAGTAAACATTAGCCCAAATAATGGACTATCTAATAGCAATTCATTGGGTTATAATTTTTCTGCAGACATCGAGTTTCGTGGAAATAGGGCAGTGATAGCTGAGAAAGCAAAGCCATGATATCTGCATGTTTTCAGTCTTAAGAGATCTGAGGATTCTGAAAAATTCATCACTGGTTTGAGGCTAGATTAATGACACTTCAAATGATTTTAAGACTGCTTTGTGGTTTCACAAAAACAGCTAGTTAACAGTTGAGGGGTGAACATTTAATATAAAATCCTAGATTGATCTTTTCTCTCAAGCTTATTTTATTTCAGAATTGCAATAATATAAAACAGGTAAAAAGTAAAAAGCAAACCAAAGAGGAATTGTTCTTTTGTTTGCTGATCTCTATAAAGGCGGGTGGTTTACACCTGCCCTGGAACTGCTGAAGGGAAACCCTGGTAGAGTTGGGTGTTCTAACATCACAGAGATTTGTTACAAATAGTTATTTGCAAAGTTGCCTCCTCTCAGTGGACGTTCACATATTCCTATAAAAGATGACTCTACATATTATTTGCTGTATTTTGTGACTTTGCTATTGTGACTTTTTATGACTTTGCAGAAATTAAGTAAAATGAGAGAAATTTTATTTCTCTTTTTTTCCAGATTGTGTCTTTATGCTAAATTTCTTAGCATTCACTGAGGAAAAGACAGGTTAGTGAGAGGATTATGTTGCGATTTCATCCTAATTATTTTAAGCAAAAAGTTCAAACAATGAAGCTTTTCTAAATAAAATGTTTCTAATCTAAAGATCTAAAGGCCCTGAGAGTTTATAATCTCTGCCTGCATAATTTAGGCAGCTTCCAGAAAGTTAAACATAGGCTTTCTAGACAATATCAGCTTTCATCCTTTCTTATAAGACCTTGTTGAATTGCTCCATTCATTGAAACAAAAACGAAAAGATTTAGCAAATATTAAAAAACATTAATTTCACTATAGTTTAGAAAAGACAATTATTAGTTCATAGAAGGGTGTGTATTGGACCACCACCTAAATCTTGTAGATATATATTTCATTAATTAACACAAGTAGAAGTTTGTTTGACAGTCATCTAAGGGGGGGGGGTTAAATATTGCATCAGAGTATTTCTGGAAAAGAGGTACTTCGGTGTCTGCTGTGATTTTTATGATTTTTTTTGTCTGTTTAGCTTGATTTTGGGTACTTTGTCATCATTCCGGTTATTTTCCTCTGTAGAAGGTTTGGGCTCCACGTCCATCCTCTGGACCTCATTAGCAGACCTCAGCTGCTGCAAGAGGGCCTGGAGACTCACTCCTCCTAAGCAGGCGTAGCCACGTTAGCCAGCTGTGGTCCACCCAGACATCACGACACATTAATTCTCAACTGAGTATTTCCAGGGCCAGAGTCAGCAGACTTATGAAAAAAGAAATACTTGTTATCCATCCAGTAATGCACATTCCATATAAACATACCCAGCAATCTCAAGCAATCACATTGTTTTGATTCATTCTAGGGATACTTGTAAATGTGAGGTAGGGGTCCTGAGTGCCTGTTTAAATACTTGCAGATTTTTCAGTCCCATTTGTTTTTGTGATTTTTCAGAATTGTTTTCAATTAGTTTTGGAGAGTGAAAATCTGGTTTGGAATTTATGCAAATTTGAAGGGACTACTCAGCTGTTCACTGTCAGTACATATATTGTTTAAAACCACAAAATAAAATTGCTTGTTGGAAGAAACACCTTTAAATAAACAGATTATTTTTGATATATAAATAGAACTGCTTGGGATAATCAGTTTGTGGTAATGCAGTGTTCCCATTCTAATCTTAATAATTTTCTGCTATGCTTTGAAGGATATTATCTTTCTCTTTCCATAGACCAGCATGAAGAAATATAATAAGAATCATTACCACTTAACAGGCATTGTATATGCATAATTTAATTCTAATAATAAGTATATTGTACTGCTTTTTATCCCTCTTTCACAGGTCAAGAAACTGAGTCTCAAAAATGATTTGATGGACGTCAGCCTGGTTCTATAGCTTGGGCTCCTAGACATCCATTCTATGATGTTTGAATTTTTTTTTTTAAAGATTTATTTATTTATACAAGCACTGGGTACAGTCAGAAGCGTGGGAGGGTGAGAGAATTCACCAGAGCCAGAGTGGGGAACAGAACAGGCAGACTGACAAAATACACTGCAGAGGGGAGCAGCGGGCGTGGCAGGAGAGATCTGTCGGGGCATGTGGGACCCTTGCCGGTGTAGAGGCTGCGGGCAGATTTGCAGCCCAATGCTCAACTGCTGCACCACCAGGGCAGGCCCCTATGATGTTTGAATTAGAAAAAAAAATAGCCTAATTGACAAGCCACTCCTCTTCCTCCTTAAGCACCCACCACTAAAATACCTACATTCTCCACCATAGTCTAATGGGTCCCCTGCGCACTTTGCTCCCCACCTCACCCCTCCCCATCTGGTAACCTCAATCCAACAGTTAGATTTCCAGATTTTGTTTTGCTTTGATTTTGTCTATTCCTTTGTTTTGTTTCTCTGTATTCCACATTTGAGTAAAATCATTCAGCATTTGCTTTTCTCCTGACTTATTTTGCTTAGCATAACCTATTCCAGTTCCATCCGTGTTGTTGCAAGGATCAAGATTTTGTCTTTTTTATGACTGAGAATTATTCCATTGTGTATTTATACTGCATGCTCTTAGTCCACTCATCTGTTGTTGGGCATGTAGGTTATTTCCATAACTTGACTATTGCAAACTGTGGTTCAATGAACAGAGAAGTGCATCAACTAGTGAGTGAATATGTGTTGAAACAAACGAAACTACCTTCTTCCTTTCTACTATTTCTCTAGTACAGACTTCCTTAAAAAATAATTTTCTATTTTTTACAAAGCACCATTAATATCTCAGATTGTTAGTTTGGAAATTAGTTTCTTTCCTTACCAAGATTAGATGTAAACCTAAGTCCCCTACAGTCTCATACATTACTGTCAAACTTTTTTTCTATCTAATGTGATGTAATCCCATGTCTTGGTATTCCTTAAAATGCTGACAAAATCCCTTTGTTTATGGTATTTGGAATGGAATGTTCTTCCCTTTCTGATCCAGTATCAGTCTCTTTTCTCATCACTTCAAGGTATTTTGCCAAGTAGCTGGGGGAGAAATTGCTGATGTTATTAGTCAGAGTTTAGAGCAATGTTGGAGTCAGTTATTATGAATGTGGTTACTGTGTCTTAAAGATTAGCAATTATAAGAAGTATTCCCTTTATGCATACCTTTCAAATGTAATAATTAGACTTGACTAGGGCATGGATTTTGTGTATGTGTGTTTATTTATTTTTTCCTTGCCACCATCCGTTATGTTCCTTTTTCCCTTTCTCTCTCCTTCCCTCTTAACCCAGAGTCCTCATGGTATTTATTGATGTACACTGATTTTTTTAATTATTTTTCATTATTTAGTTATCACTATATAAATGTCCAGTATTATTTTTATTGTTCTGACTCACTTTACGACACATAATTATTTTTGTATTGGTAGGATTCATATTCTTAGATAGATGCCAGAAATTGGGATTGCTGGGTTATACAATATTTTCATTTTTAGGTTTCAATAATAATAATAAATGTGTGTGTGCCTAAGAGCAAACTTTCAAAATATTGAAGTAAATATTAATAGAAAATAAAGAAGTAAAAATTAATTAAAGATTAATCTGCAAATATAGTAGGAGATTTCAAAATTCCTCTCTCAGCAAATAATAGGACTAATCAAGAGAGAATAAGTACAAGTTGATAAAATCACAAACACATACCACTTGGAAAACTTTAGTGACCAACATGATCAAACTGACACATATATAGAGTGCTGCCTCTGACAACATGGGACTACTAATTCCTTGCAAATTCACACACAACATTCACCAAAATAGGACATGTCCTTGTATATTTAAGAAGTCTCCATTCTAAAGATGGAAGTTATACTAATTATGCTTTCTTCATGGATTTAATGTAGAAATCAATAAAAGTTGACATATAGCAATGCCTCAAATATTTGAAAATTAAAAATCCAGTTCTAAGACACTCACTGGTAAATGAAGAAATTGCCAAGAAAATACATAATATTCTAAGATAAATGATAGCACAAAAAATTGTGATTTGTGGGAAGTAGCTGAAATAGTGCTTAGAGGAAAATTATGGCTCTATATGCTTATATTGGAAAAGAAGCAAGATTTAAAATCAGGTATCTGAACTACCAACATAAGAAAACAAATAAATAAATAAAGACAAACTCATATTAAATTAGAATAATGAAAGTAATCATGAGAAGAGCAGAAATTAATGAAAAGGATGAATAGAGAAAATCACCAAAATAAAATCTCATTCTTTCAAAATATTATTAAAATTGATAAATTTCCTGCCTATATTATTTTTTTAAGATTTATTCATTTATGCATACAAGACTTGGGGTACAGGCCAGAGGTGTGGAGGGTGAGAGGATTCACCAGAGACACAGTGGGGAACGGAACAGGCATATGTATTGAAATACTCTGCTGAGGGGAGCAGAGTACAAGTCAGGAGAGGTCTGCTGTGCCATGTGGGTTGCTCCCTGGCAGGCCAGGGGATCACACTCATGCTGCAGAGGCTGTGGACAGCTTCATGGGTTGCCTCTTAACCCCTTGTGCCACCAGAGAGGCCCATTTTCCTGTCTATATTAACCAAGGGAAAAAAGAACTCACAAATTACTAAAATAAGGGATCAAAGTGAGAGTGATAATATAGGTATGATAAGTATTAAAAGGATAAAAAAAATAAGAGCAATTTGAGCCAATAAGTTTAATAAAATAAATAGATTCCTTGGGGGGAAATACCAAATTTATTAAGGAAAAAGTAGAAAATTTCAATGGCACAATTTCTATTGATAAAATATAACAAGTAATTAAAAACATTTCCCAAAAGTAATTCTAGGCCCACATTGCTTCATTTGTGATTTCTGTAGAAAAGTTAAGAAATAATACATAACTTATATGGACTCATTCACCAAAAAAGGAAGCACTTTACAATACATTTAATAAAGTAAGCATTACCCAATATCTTACAGAGATAGACATTACAATTGAATACATGTGCACACTAGTGAAGTAGCCTATTCATGCACACTAACAACATATCCCCCCACTACTGAGTACCATAAGATATCTGCTTTATCCGCTTCTCTTATGCTTTGTAATTTAAGTTGTAGTTCAAGAAATAAACCTTGAAAAAAAATAAAGTCATGGAGATTAGAATAGTTAAAACTGTTTTATTCTTAGACAATATGATGGTCTATGTAGATGGTCAGGTCTGAGTCTGAGCAATCCACAAGGCAACTATTTAGGTAAATTTAGCAAAATTATAGGATGTGAGATCATTTGAATTATGTATGACAGCACTGAATGAATGGAAATTGATCAACAGTCTATGTCATTGACATTTGCATTAGAAAAAATGAAATACTTAAGAGATAAACTTCACATTAAAGTAAATAAATGCAAAGCTTGTACACCAAAAACCATAAAACACTATTGAGGGTGATTAAGGAAGACAAATAAATGGAGACATAGATCACACTTACATGATTTAGAAAATTCAGAACTGTTAAGATGTCAATTATTCCCAAATTGAACTATTGTTTCAATACAATTCTAATAAAAATTCCCTCCATATTTCTAAAAGTGGAAAATAATAAGTTACTTTTAACATTTATGTGGAAATGCGAACAGTTTTAAAAATGTTTAAGCAACAAACAAGTTTGAGTACTTGCAAATGATTTGAATACTTAGAAAACTATCTTATTCAAGATAGTATGACTGACATAAAATTAGGTAGACCAGTGGAGGGGTTAGAGAGTCCAGAAATAAACTCATGCTTTCATGGTAAAACTTTAACTTAGACTCCAATCCAATAGGGAACATAGTGTCTTCTCAACAAATGGTCCTGGGACAATAGGATCATTATATGAACCCTTGTCTCATTTCTTACCACATGTATAAAAATTAACTTGCAATAGACCTCATGACTAAAAATATGAACTAAAACCATAAAGCTTCTAATTAAATAAAATATTCAATACCTGAGATAGAAAAATACTTCTTCAACATGGCATAAAAAGCAGCAACCATAAAAGAACAATTGCTAAAAAGTACATTATCAAAATTAAACACTTTGCTCCTTAAAAGACACTTTCAGTAAGTGTACAGGTAAGCTACTTCTGCGAAGAAAATATTCTCAATGCATACATCTGACAAAGAATTCACTCCAGAATATACCAAAAAAACAAACAAACAAACAAACCGCCAAAACAATCCTCCTTTAATTCAGTAAAAATAGACAACAAATTCTACCCAAACATAAGCAAAATATTTCTGATCACCATCAGGAGAGGATGGTGCATATATTGACTGGAATGGACATTTGGATTTTTCTGGGATGTTAAAAGTATCTTGATCAAGATGTGGCTTATATTGGTGTATCCTTTGTCAGAACTCACATGGTAAAGTTATGATCTGTTCTTTTCTCCTTATAAATTATACCTCAATAGAAAAAAATGTTAGTTAAATTTCCACATTTGCTACAAAACTAATTTGCAATGATTTCCTCTTATGTAACATGGAAGTTAATATCATAACTAAAACCATTTATTTAATAAAAATACAGCTCATTGAAAACAATCATCATTGCAACAATGTGTACTTACATCTAGAAAACCTATTTGCTGTAGGATGTATGAAAAGCAAAAGTGTCAACTGAGCTCAGATTATGGTAAATGTTGTTGTGCTATGGCAAATGGAAATGCTCCCTTCTCATTTAAAAAGCAAGAAATAAATGTCCATACAATTTTTCATTTGTTAAGGCAATAATAAGGTAGCATATTAAGAGGATGAAACATGATTGTTCAAGCAGCAGGATAGATGCAAAAGAACCATGAACTAAAGTCAGGAGGTCTGAACTGTTTTCTTGGCACTGCCACTTTGTGAATGTGCACTGAACCCTGGAGAAATCCCCAGTGTTTCTGACTTTCCCGTCCCTCATTTACAAAATGAGGTGATTGAATTGAATGACCTCTAAGGTACCTCCTCCCTCTAACATTCTATGATCTATGATCTATTCTTGAACTAAGACCATAGGTGTCCTATGTTTTGACATTTTAATATGTCATGACGCTTATGCTTATCTTCATTCAATATATTACTATTCAAAGTTCAAATTCAAGAAGCTATTTTAAGAATAGCAGAAATATAAATTAATTTTAGTTGATATTTATGATCTTGTTAGCACATTATTTGGTACTAAGGTCACATAAAGAACTAATCATTCTCACTCTGATTCCAGAGGCATAGTATATATTGCAGTAACATAAATCATATTAATATGGATGTTAAATTAATTTCAAAAAGACAAATTACATGTTTTGCTAGTATTTACATATTGGATGTTGTGAATTTATTTCTTATTTATGGTAATAACATTAATTACAATGAATTTGCTTTATATTCATGTAGATGTCACACACTTCTAGAATTTAGCATTTATCATATTTGAATAAATGGCCACTAGCCTTTTACTTTCCTATTTCAGATGTAGTTACTCAAAATGAATAGTCACAAAATTAACAAGCTATGAAACCAGGGGAAAAAAACAATCTGGTAGTTACATTTTATTGATTTTGTCACAATATCAAAATATATTTCTTACCTCTGGCATTTATTTAGTAGTTTCATGTAATGAAATATTTATTAGCAGCAATGGCCTTACTGGAAATTACTTTGATCTGGGTTCTGTATTGAAGAAGCAGGTTTAAGAGGACTGAATATTCAGTGAAGCCAACATTCCCATTAACATTAGTCTGGCTCCACATTTATGCCTCTTCACCTCTCCAAAATTTGATGAAAGATAAAGTGATATAATGCTCAGGATAAAAATCAAAGAATCAAGATGCCAGAAAATTCATTCAAATCTCAGTTTTACCACTTAAAATAGACTTTATTTTAGGAAAGTTTCTCAGCCTCTCTAGGTCTGAAATATGTAGATAACATTCATATGTGATCCTGTTTGCGAATATACCTGGAACCTTCTAGGTGATCAATAAATATTAATTGAACATGGATTTATACCCTGTGCCTTCACTCTAACTTCTACCTTCTGTTTTCTTAATCTGTTTACTTTACCATTGCTTTATTAGATGGAAAACCCTTCCTCTATACCTCCCTACCGGTTCTCATTAATTCCCTATCCAGACCACTCTTACAGACCCCTACTCTTGTCAGCAAGTCTCCTAGCTCCTTAATAGTAAGTTCACTGACTCCTTGATTGGGAACCACCATCCTATCTCCCTGAATCACTTCTGCTGCATACCTGGACTGACACTCTGAATGTCAGTCTTCCTTCCTTAATGACACTGAAATCCTCAACTACTGCTCAGGAATATTTGTCCTTTCCAGTACTCACTACCACATACTGAAACATTGGATTCACTTTCTTATTGGCATCCTCCATTTTCTTGTAGTCCATCATTTGAACTGCCATTTAACCCATTTCTAGTCATGCCTGATATCACTTCCTGGCTCAAAGATATTTATTAAGTTCTATAGGTAACATGACAATTCTAATCTTTTAGAAAATATTTATTTATTTATACATAGATGAACTGGGTGTGGACCACAGTTGGCGGGATCTGGGGGGGGGGGGAGAGGATTCTCCAGAGACAGAGTCAGGGGCAGAACAGGTGGATTGACTGCAATATGCTGTGGAGAGGAGCAACAGGTGAAACAGGAGAGGTCTGGTACACCATGTGTGGGTTAACTCCCTGGCCGGGGATTGAACTCAAGCTGCAGTGATGATAGCTTGATAGAGTTGAGACAACCACTATACCCCAGGGAGGCCCAGCAATTCTAAATTTATTACAAGAACTTTAAAGGTGTCCATCAATTGATCCAAATGTTCCTTTCTAATCTTAATCTTTGTATCTATTTTAGTCAACTGAAGTGTGGTTTGCATGCCCTCTTTCTTCTGTCTTCATACTCCACTAAGATTTCTTTTCCTCTTAATGGTGCCCATTTGTCACATACTCAAGTTCCATCCTTTACTGACACTTTCTTGGGTCATTGCAGGAAGTTATCTGTCCACAATGTGTGGTTCTGCCCCTTTTATGGCCCTCAAAAGTTTCCACATGCACCTTTCCATTGAGATACTTGTATTATCTCCCATGTGTCCTTTGATTTCACAACCCAGATGTGACTCAGCTGTCCCTGCCTAAAAACACAACACCAGAGTTTGTGGAAAACACTTTCTTCAATAAATGAAAGAAGAGAATTCTGCTTTATTAAAATGAAACACTTTTTCCATAAACCTAGCTAAAAGGATATTTGCTGCAGAAAACAGAAATTTATTATATCTATAAAAGTATCCAAGTGGAACTAAATTTGGCAAAAGAGTGAATTTATTATGAAGGTATAAGGACATTTCAAGTACTTAAAGGCTGTGAATTATCAGGACTCAGAGAAGGAGCGACACTGCTGGAAGTCTGGGAAGTAATTTCTCTCCATCTCTCATTTATGGTTCTTTCTTAATGTCTAACATTGTTTGATCTATTTCTCTGAATTTTTTTGTGTGTCTTTTTCAGCCCATATTACAGATCTTGGCTACAACAACTTTTGAAATTTCAATTCAATTAAAGAATATACTGAAACTGAAAACTCTCAGTTATAATTCCACATTCCTAAGGAAGGACCTGGCATGGAACGGGTGGCCGTCTTTCATCCAGTTATCTTGACCAGAGAGCAGAGTCACATTATCTGATTTTTCCGAAGGAACTATCCTTCCTCAAAATGCAGGTTTGTAATATAACTAAAGCTATCTGTTATTCCCTGTGATTATGTGTGTGTTTGGGAAGAAATAGCTCCTTCAAAAAAAAAAAAAAAAGGGAAGTAGCTCCTTCAGAGAAGTGTGTGGGCCACACAGGCAACTAAGTAGCTGCTGCGTCAGTGGCTACACTTCTAAAGCAGTCTTCATTCTATCGCAATTTATAAGGCAATTTCTATAGTTTTGCATGGCTGTTAGTTTTTCAAAAATATTTTCTGATGTGCTGTCCCTTTGCATTTTGTTGCAGATGCGTTAATTCAATCACTGGGGCTATTCCTATTGAAAGGTTCAAGCTGGAGTTCTAACTTTTGATGAAAACTTATAAAATCATTTTGACTGCTGGAGGCAGTTTATCTTTGAAATTGGCAAAAGATCACTTTTGTCACAGAACCAGTTCTTGAAATAGGACCTTATCTTGAAGAAAACATCATGCAGCAAAGTGTAAAGAATTATTATTCTCCCACAGGCTAGACAACAACTGACCTCCAACATAGGATTTCATGAATTTGAAAAGGAAGATAAATCAATCTTTTCTGAATAAAAGTTATTTTGGCTATTCGATATCCATTGGGTAGGTGGCCATTTTCAGGCATGATTGGAAATTGCTTTTTACCCTGAAATCTGTATTTTCCCATTCTCTGGTCAGCAGGATATCAAGTGAGGTGAAGTGATCCAAGGACACATGTGTCAGAGGAAGGAAGCAGATCCAGAGCTTCTTACCTGAGATAGAAGTGAGGTGAGATGCTAATAACAGGCCCCCAAAATTGCTTTCTGTTGCTGGTAGAAGACAAAGAAAGGAGAATAAAACTGGAATAGAATCAGAAGAAAGATGAGAGTATAGGTGGGGATCAAATACTGACAATGGTGTGAATTGTGAATGAAGCAAGTTAGATAGTGAGGAGATCATAGAATGAATGGTAATGGAGCAAGCTAACTGGTGATCTATATAAAATTCAGTTATTGACAATTTAATAAAATTAAATACCCAAATTTCTGTTTAATCCTTTCTATCAGTTAGACATGTACTAAGTTGAAATTTCCAAACAGCTGATTTATCTCCATAATCAAAAATTCTAATGTTGACCAACCATGACTGATGACAGTTCAGTGATGATATCTGAGAACCAACATCTTTCTCTTTTTCCTCTCAGCCACCCTCAGAACAATGGTAATTTAACTCAGAATGGTCACCTTGTGGTTGCAAAATCGCTGGTGTACTTTCAGAACCTTCTCTGCATTCCAAGGAGAGAGAGAAAGAGAGAGAGAGATAGAGAGAAAGAGAGAGTATGTGAGAGAGAGAAGAGAGATTCTGAAAGGCTGAATCTGTGTCTGCCCTAAATAGAAGAAAAGCATAAAATTTGAGGAGGCAAGTAGTGATACTTATCTTCTCATTCCCATGATCAGTGACATCCAAATTTTTTTAAAATCAAGGTGAACTGAAATAAGGTTAGTGTATAACTGGGACTAGGGTCTAATCTTGTCTGAGTTTCAGGCCCTAGTTTCTACTAAATTCTTTCAAAGGAAGGCAGGGCTATTGCACTGTTGATGGTTCATGCACTGTCTGCGTGCCCTTACAACTTGACAGTATGCACTTTCGTCTTGAAGGAGGAAGAGCAGACAGGAACACAGATGTTCAGGACAGAAATAACCTGCATGTGTGCCTAACATGCACACAGCCAGTCAATGAAGGGGCAGGAAGCTGTGGTGCTGGGGGAGGTTGATCTAGGTGTATGGTACTAAGTGCTCTGTATTTTCTTTCCCAATAATGGAGAACTTGTGAGGGGTTCTAAGTAGTGTAATGTATGAGAATTAGAGGAATCTTGAAATGGAAGGTGAGACGGTGATAAGACCACACAATTTTTCTTTGCATCTATGAACTAGCTCCGAACATTCAAGTTCAGAATAAAAACATCGAATGTAAAATGCCTTTATCTTTAAAGTTGCCACATTAAACTTCACATAAAGTCACAATTCATGTATCAGCTGTTTTTGAATTATGGCAGAGTACTTTTTCTTTATATCCTTTATATCCTCATCTGAATTTAAATTGTTGTTCTTCATATTTAAAGGAAGAAGCACAGGTTTGACACTCATTAATGTCAAACATAAAGTAATTCAGAATGGTCCACCATAAGTTTGGATATACAAAAGCTTTATCCCCGAGTCTAGTAGAGTGGGAACCCTAATATGAAGTTATCATATTAAGAGATTTCTTACTTTCTTTTCCACACAAGAGGACAAACTGCAGTCTACTGGGGACAAAATTACTTCCTTTGTTTGAAATAGCCCAAACAGCAGGTGCTGACAAGACAAAGACACACTGCCTTTTCCTCAAAGGAAGCAAAGTTTCAGATCTGCATACCAAGCCAAAGTCCATAAAAAAGACTGAATGAGGGCTTTCATCAATTTAGGTTCCTTTACTTTTTTTTTAAAGATTTATTTGTTTATGCGTACAAGAGCTGGGGTGTAGGCCAGAGATGTGGGGGCGGGGTGAGAGGATCCACCAGAGACAGAGTGGGGAACAGAACAGGCAGATTGACTGAAAAACATTGCTGAGGGGAGCAGTGAGCAAGACAGGAGAGGTCTGCTGTGCCATGTGTGTTTCTCCCTGGCTGTCAGGGGATTGAACTTGTGCTGCAGAGTCTACAGATTGCTTCATAGTGAGGAGGTTGCAGATTGCATCATAGCGTAGTGCTTAACCCTTTGTACCACCAGGGAGGCCCAATTTAGGTTCCTTTTCTAAAGAGAGAAGTTTAGTGTGTTACTGTTACAGGAATTTGACTTTAAGAACAGAGTACACAAAAAATTGTTTAGTTTATTTTAATTAATGTTGATGCTTGACAAGATGCTTAATTGGGAGCTGTGACAGTTAATCTGGAAAAATATTGTGCAGGAAATGAAAGGAATTAGCTCAATTCAACAGATTTACATCTGTAATCTGCCATTTTATAGTCCAAACTATTTTAACTCAGGAACTCAAACATTTTCTGGGACTGTGGGTTTTATCAATGAAATGGAATAATAATTTTGTCTCCATTCAATAACTTTTTTGTTTATTTCAAGGAAGATTTGATTTAATCTTTGAAGTTGCCCAAAGTGTGAGCAAACACAATTTCCTAGTTAACGTGATCTAGAAAGTAGGATAGATTCCTCTGGATTTTTGAGTATGTAGTCAGCGAAATTTATAACTTCAATAATTAAAAACCCTTCAAATTCCAGGACCTCCCTGGTGGAACAAGGGGTTAAGACTCAACCTATGAAGCTGTCTGCAGCCACTGCAGCACCAGTTCGATCCCCAGCCAGAGAGATATACACATGACTGAGCAGACCTCTCCTGACTCGCCCACTGCTCCCTCAGCAGTGTATCTCAGTAGATCCACCTGTTCTGCTCCCCACTCTATCTCTGGTGAATCCACTCACCACCCGCACCTCTGGCCTATACCCCAGTTCTTGTGTGCATAAATAAATCTTTAATAAAAAAAAATCTTCAAATTCCAAACAACATAGTTTGTGTTGTGTGACCTGGACAATGGTGCTGAAAGCAAGCTGGTTTCATGTAAAATAAACTAAAAATAGCTTTAATGCCTTTTGTGGCAAATTTAATCTCTTGGGACAATTAATTACCAATTAACACCTTAATTTTGATTTACTGACAACCAGATAAATGGAATAACCAAAACTTGGGAAGGTGAGAAACCACAAACCAAAATGGTTACGAGGCAAATGAGTGAATATGAAATAGGCTTCTGTTCCCACCTTTAGAGTCTAAGATATGAGTGTTTGCTTTTAATTTTCTCAGCTCCAAAGTGGCAATGACATTTCTCAACTATTGTTCTGTATCTTGAAACCTTTCAACATTATGCTTTTCTCACAAAGATGGAAGTTCTCAATGGCTCCTGGAAATTTCTGTGAAATTTGTCTAAGCTACAGGAAGCCAATGCAAAAATAAGATGTTACCTGAATTGGTCGCTGCCTTCATCTCTGTTTGCTCTAGCAATATTTCTCCTAAAAGAGAACTAACATGCAAAATGATGAAACCTCAATCTCTCAAGGGGAAAACGAAGAAAAGATATTTTAAATTGTCCTTTTAAGTGTAGTAACATTGCAATAAAGCAAGAGAACACATTTTTTTTTTTTTTTTGCTGATTTCTTTAAAACCCAGGAGAGTCCTTTTCAAAGCAACATGGCAATATGAACTGACTCCCAAAGTATTCCTTACCTTTCTTCTAGTGAGGCCTTCTAAAGGAAATCATTCTAACAGGACCCACAGATTTGTGTGAAGAAATTTGCTATTGTCAGAGGGACAGCTTCACTGCCTCCTCAGGCACATCCCTCATGGGCTGCTGAGCAGGGAGGAGTCTCAGCCAGGTTTGTGTCCAGCCTCTCAAGCAGGGAAGAGTGGCACAACATGGTTTGTGGCCAAGACCCTGCAGGACACTCTGAGTCCTCCTGCTCCCCTCCCTTTACCCCTAAGACAGGCAGTCTGAGCTCCTGGACTCAGAGGACAGGGTGTTTCTGGGCCCCACAGGTGATACTCTGCGCCTGACACCTGGCACGGTCCTCCAGTTGGCACCTCCACAACCAGTTGTCCCTGCTGTCCTCTGCAATGGCACCGTTGTCTGCTTTGTCTTGCAGCCACTATGTCTGGTAGTGACCCTTAGTCCTGGACTCTACCCTGTGGTCCTGGATTCCTCCTGATGCCCTGAGGGGCTGCTAGGAACTAAGGGCCCCAGCCCAGTCACCATGATAACCTTAAGGCAGGAGCAGCAGCAGCCTCTCCCTCTTCTCTTCCTTACGTGTGCAACTCAGTGCTCCTCTTTGGAGGGCTGCCAGGCCATGTCAACTCATGTGTGTGGTGCCGGTCTGGGCTTTCCTGAAACCTGAGCCACAGGCCTTGCAGGCCCTGCTCCATGGGGCCATGTCCTGCTTGCTTAGCTTAGCAGACCTGTGGCCATCTTACCATAGCAAGCTCCCATTTGGACTCTGGTCTCTTCACCACAGACATTATCTGAGGTAGGACAGGCTCCAAGCAGCCACCACCATTCTCTGCTGGCTCTCAGCTCTCCCTTTTCTATTCTTTATGCAAATAAGTCCTGTTATTGTTGTTTCTCTCTGTGTCCTGCTTTTTCATAAGTTCACAGGAAGATCCACCAACTGGGTCACTTCTCCTTCCTCCCATTGCCTCATATTTACTACAGGGTTACGAAGCATGGAAACTGGCTAGAAGATGCTTTGGAAATAACAAATGTCTAAATGTTTGATGTCATATTTCCTAGACTGAGAGTTATGGTTCTTCCATTGGATAAAATTATTTAAACAGGTTTCTATACCAGTAAATATACTTGCTAACCATCCTTCTATTGTGCGGATCCTGCTTTTTGAGTATCACAGGGCTAAGAAAACATGGGTGTGTGTATGTGTGTGTGTGTGTGTGTGTGTGTGTGAGAGAGAGAGAGAGAGAGAGAGAGAGAGAGAAGGAAGAAGGAAAACTGTTGATGGTATATATAATCATATCAAGTGCTAGCAAAATATTATATATGGGGTGGTAATGGGTCAATAGTGAGATGTGTTTATTTGTGGTTGTAAAAAAAAATCTTCTAATTTCCAGATAATCCAGGAAAACAGCAGTGCAGTTGAGTAAGACACTTCTTCATCTGTATGAGGTGACTGCAGAGGAGACATGGCACAGTTCTATGACCTTGACTCTCTGTTTATCATCTCACCTTACTATGCTACTGAATGGAGACTTGCTAAGGCCACAGGGCCAGAAGCCAGACCCAGGGAGCGTGGTTGCACCTGTTTATTGGCAAACATCATTTTTGCATTCACTTAAAAATAGATAAATCAACAGGCAACTACAAACCTGAGACATTCTGCAGGTGGGGGAGGAGGGAGTGAATGGGGTGCGAAGAGGACAAGGGACTATGGTGATGGTGCATGGGTGAATGGGTGGTGGGAATTTCACAGGGACTATACCCTAGATGATAAAGCATGCATTGTATAAAAATGAAGAATGATGTAAAAATATATATAAAATAAATAATAAATAAAAAAATAGATGAGTAAAAAATGAGTTAAAGATGAGCAGAAAGAAAACATGATATTTATGTGATAATAATGCAAATGTAATGAGAAAAACATTGTTATGAAGAATCAGACAGAAAAGCAGGTCTCTGAAACAGAATGACTAAAAGACTCAAAAGAAAGCTTTCTGAGAATTCACACTAGAATGAGCAAATGTGGTAAATAGAATGGGGTGAGACAGTTAGGAGAAGAAATCAGATTGAGGGGATAAGGGCAAAAGAAGTTGCAGAACAGATAAACTGAGAATAAAAATAACAATAAAGGTAAAGGGCAAATGGGTAAATTAAGAAATACTGGCACCACAATTTTGGTAAAAGGAAAATTTCTGCATAGAAAAAGTTACATAGTTTGCATAACAGAAAATAAATGATGTGAACATTATAACTTGCAGGTTCTCTGAAAGTAATAACAAAAAGAATGGAATAATAATAGGATTTTAAAGAAACAGAAAATATATAATGTACAAACATTCTTTATGTTCTCCAAGTGTAAGTAAGCCACATAAAATAAGACAACTGCCGTGGCCTCCCTGGTGGTGCAGGGGTTAAAGACAGCACTATCAAGCTATAGCCAGCCACTGCAACAGGAGTTCAATCCCTGGCCTGGGAGCTAACCCACATGGCACAGCAGACCTCTCTTTCCTCGCCAACTGCTCCCCACAGCAATGTATTTCAGTGGATCTGCCTGTTGTACTTCCCACGCTCTCTGGTGAATCCTCTCACCCTCTGCATCTCTGGCTTACAACCCAGTTCTTGTATGCATAAATAAATAAATCTTTTTTAAAAAAGACAACTGCCAAGAAGAAAAATGTAAAAAAAGAGTAAGTTTGACAACTATAATTAATGGCTGGTATATTTTATGTGTATATATGCACTGTATATGTGTATATGTATATATTTGTATACAGACATACACACACAAATATATAGAGACAGAGAAAATGAAAAATAAATATTTGATTCATTTAGACACTTTTTTGCATAATTAAGTTAAATATAATTTTTACACTATAACTAACACTGCTCTAAAATATATAGGAAGTGGGCCTCCCTGGTGATGCAAGGGGTTAAGATGCAACCTATGAAGCTATCTGCAGCAATTGCAACATGAGTTTGATCCTCAGCCAGGGACCTACCCACATGGTGCAACACACCTTTCCTGACTTGCCTGCTGATCCCCTCAGCAGTGTATTTCAGTCCATCTGCCTACTCTGCTCCCCACTCTGTCTCTGGTGAATTCTCTCATCCTCCACTCCTCCGGCCTGTACCCCAGTTCTTGTATGCATAAATAAATAAATCTTAAAAAAGAATATATAGGAAGCTTACCAAGAGTCAATTTTAAGAATTCTCATCACAAAGGGGGGGTGTATTTTTTAATCCTTTTTCTTCTTTTTTTGTCATTGAATCTATATGTGATGATGGCTATTAGCTGACCCTATTGTGTAATCATTCATTTCACAATTTATGTAAATCAAACCATTTTGCATATCTTAAATCAATACAGTGACATATCAATTATTTTTGTTTCAATGAAATTGGAACAAAAGACAAAGTTCTACAGAAAATGCAGAGACAAATACCACTACCACAATACTTAAAACACCTCAACTAGACCAGATATTTTCCTTTGCTATTAGAGATTAAGTACTATTCTTGAGAAACTATTCTGAAAAGTCAGAATACTTCACGGATAGTGGTTATAAGTCAAGTATTATTTTTTTAAAATGTTCTTTAGCAATTTGTGTTAAACTGACTTTGTGGTAAAGATTACAGAAAAAAAATCATCAGATAAATACATAACAACTAAGAAAAACTAACTCACCTGATATTTTTGAAACAATTACAAGTAATAAATGAATAAATTTTAATTACTCATCTTCAGAGTAATCAAAGACATTGTTTCATTATGAAATCTAAAAATAAGCCATTCATAAAGAAGGGTTTTGGTAAAAGTTAGAGGTGGTACCAAATGAATTAATAATAGGATATTGTGTTATTTTAAATATAAACCCTCTTTTATTGGCCATTTCTTTTTTATTATAACTCATGCTAATGTGAGGTTATGACATTCAATTCTTATAATCTCTTTATGGCTATAAAATATTGAACGCAAACTAAGTTTTAATTTTTGTTGACTATTTAAAGGCATAAAAATATTTATGATGATGTTAAGGAAAGAACCCCAAAACAAGTGTCTAGATAACAAATTACAGGTGTGCTTGTAAACACACACATACACATGGAAGGGTAGCCCTAAAATGTTGCTACTTATTGAACATTGTATTGGGGGTTATTTTTGTTATATTTGTCTTTTTATTATTTTCAAATTTTCTTTTATAACTATGTATTTCTATCAGAAAAATGAATTATCAAACTGATAAGAGTTGAGTTGTTTAAAATGTAGTTTTTCCAGAATATTATCTATTCAGGAAATAAAAGATTTCTACTCTTTGTTACAATATCATGTAAAAATAGCTAGGGAGATATTTTCTAATTTTGAAGATATTGTTGGAATGAACATATGTTAAGCATGTTAGATATAAGTTATGTAGTTCACACCATCATCATTAAAGATTTTTGCTTAAATTAACCTTAAAAGAATTATGGAAAACTATTTACCCAGTCATATATTTTAAATTAACTTAAATGTTTTATTGTAACTAGTTGGAAGCAAGAAATATAATGTCCAATATTTGGGAATAGTTGACATTTGAAAACAAAATGTTACATCCCTTTACAAATTGCATTCAATAGACTACTTAGAATGAGATAAATAGAATCTAAATGCCATAGTAACAATAGCTTTTTAACAGAAGGAATCTTTCAAGGACAGAAATTTTTCTATAATTCTTCCTTCTCCTTGAACTTATATTTCTATTCTACTTGCCCCATATAATTTTATTCCGATTACATAGTCTCTAAAATTTTTACCAAGTTAATATAAATATTGATGTAGAAATATTTCACCTTGTCTCTTAATATAGGGCATCAATACTAAAATTGTTGTTATTTCTAGATTGATTAATTTCAAAATTATTGAATACAACTTATCCCACGAGGTCCATATAGTAAAAATCTTGGTGAAAAATTAACATTAGAATAATTATTAGATGTATATTTTAATAAATGATACACATTGCATATTTTAGTTAAATATTACTTGCTGTTATTAATGAATGTTCAATGGAATAAGACTGCTTTGGGCTTTAATTCTGTCCCTGTATTGCATTTTTATAAATGCAAATACCAAAAAACCTGGCATTTCAGTAAGTAGATGAATAAGTAGATGGGATGAAAAGGAATTTTATTATGCAATGCTATTCAATTATTTGTACTTTTATGAATTATATGTTAAGGAAGCACAAAGGGCTCAATCATTAAGATCACATTTAATGATCTATAAGAGGAAATTAATTTATGACCTCCTTCAATTTTGTTGGAAATTAAATGTGGAAACCACCTCACTCATAAAGACATGTTACCCAATCAGTGGGGTTATTCATTTTCCTCATCTATGGAAAGTTAACCAAATACATGTTATAGATTTATAACTTCTTATTAATTGTATTACTCTTTCAGTTAGAGGTAACTTATTTAACCTAACCTACAAAAACATTTGGAGAGAATCATACGTTGATAATATCAATATCTTTGTGGATATGTACATATGTATATATACAATTTTGAAATAAAATTATACAACTACAATTTTGATATAGAGCATTTTTATCAACCCTATGAAATTGCCAGGATCTACTTTACAATCAATCCAGTCCACTCCCTAAAAACCTTGTTCCTAGAACCACTGATCTGTTTTGTAGTTCTAAATGTAGCCTTTCCCCAAAAGCTTACATAAGTGGAAAAATAGTTTTAGTCTTCCATGCCTGATTTCTTACACTTAAAAACAAAAATCCTTTGAAAATCACGTTTTTTTAATACTATGGATATATCACAGTGTGTTTATTCACCAGTTGATGTATATTTGAGTTGTTTCTATTTAGAAGTCCAGACAAAGTGTCAATGAACATTTGAGCAGGATTTTTCATTTCTTTTGTGTAAATACCTGTTATATGGTAAACATCTGTGGGATTTTGAATGGGATTGCATTAAAATCTGTAGATCAATTTGGTCGAAATTAACAATTTTGAGGGATATATTTTCTTTTTCTGATTTAAGAATCAGGATAATACTAGTTTCATAGAATGAATTGGGAAGTATTCCTTCCTCTTTAATTTTCTGAAATTGTAATGTTTTTTTCTTTAATGCCAGATAGAAGTCTGCTATGAACCTATCGGACCTGGAATTTTCTTTGTTGGAAGTATTTAATAGAAATTCAGTTACTTTAAATAATAGAGAGCTATTTACTTCTTTCTCAGTAAACTTGGATAGTTTGTGCCCTTTCAAGGAATTTGTTCATTTAATCTGTTTTCATTTTAGCTCTGCCATTACTGTGCATAAGATTGTTAACAATGTGTTCCTATTATCTTTTTAGTGTCTGCAGAATCTGTAATATTACCTTTTCATTACTGTTATTATCTTTATAATTTTCCTTCTGTTCTCTTAGGATTTAATATGTTCTTATTTTTCTAGTTTCATTTGTTTTCTTTAGGGACTTAGATCTTCAGTTTGAGCAATTTATTCTTTTCTAACAAACATATAATAAATTTTAATAACTTTATGAGATGCAACAAAATGTAATAAATTTCCCTTTAAGTACTGCATTCAATTTGATATAATAAGTTTTAATTTTCATTCATTCCCAAATATTTTTGAAATTACCCTGTGGTTTCTTCTTCAACTCATGGATTTTTAATAAATGTGTGGTTTAATTTCCAAATATTTGGGAATTTTCAAAAGAATTTATCCATTTACTTCTACTTTAATTTCATTGTGGTCAGGAAAGATACTTTGTATGATTTTAATCTTTTAATATTTCAGCAATTGGGAGAGGAGTTTTGCAATCTTTCATTTTCAATTTGTTTAGTTCTTTCAGTTCTGTCAGTTGACCATTTTACCATTATGAAATATTTTTCTTTTTTTCCTAGTTAATATTCTTTGTCCTGAAATCTACTTAATATGATATTAATATAGCTACCCCAGTTTCTTTTGAGTAATGTTTTCATAAGATTCTATTTCCATGTTTTACTTTAAAATATATTATCTTTATATATAAGTGAGTGTTCTAAGTGACGTTAAAAAGCTTGGGTCTTGCTTTTTTATTCAAACTGACAATGTCTATTTTTAATTCAGAATAACTAGACTATTTGTAGTATAATTCTTGATATAACTGGGTATTACCTGTATACTGTTATAGTTCCAGTTCCTTTTTCCAAATCACTTTTGCTATTATTTCCACACATTTTACTTCTATTTATCTTGTAAATCCTACAACATACTATTTTTATTTAAACAACTATCAATTTGAAAATTAAATATGTGTATTTGAAATATAGTCATTAACATTTTTTTCTTGTGCTCTACATTTCCATTGTGTATTGTTTTCCTTTTGCCTAAGGAACCTTCTTTTAATATTTATTTTATTATAGGTCTGCTGATGATAAATACCCAATTTTTGATTACTGTAGCAATCTTTATTTTTTCTTTATTTTGGAGATAAGTCATTGCTAGGTATATACTTCTAGGCTAATTTCTTATTCAGCAGTTTAAAGATGTATCATTTACTGGCTTTTATAACATTTAGTGAGAAATCTGCTTTAATTTTAATTTATTTTTCTGTATGTTATGTTTATTATTTCTTTATTAAAGTTTTCTTTTACCTTTATCACTGTTTAAGCATTTGATTGTGGAACATTTTGGGTTTTGCTTTATGTTTATGATCTTTGGTCCTCCCCCCACCTATCTGGTAATTTAATTATGCAAATTCCCTATCTGGGAATTTAATTATGTTCAAACATTTAATATTATATCACAAGTCACTCTTGCTCTGCTGGTTTTTTTACTCTTATTTTTCCACCTGTGCTTCATGTTGATAATTAAGTATAACTGTAGCCTCAAGTTCATTGATTATTCTCATTATAATACATTGAAAATCCCATTTATCATATTTGTTAGGTATTGCTCTAGTCATCTTTAGACATTCAATTCTGGATCCAGTTAATGTCTTCCATATTTCTTCTCACCATGACCTATTTTCCTTCAAATCTTGAACATAAGGAGAATATTCATAATAGCTTTTCTAACACAATTGCTTATTAAGTTCATTGTCTTGGTTATTACTCAGTCTCCTTCTATTGATTGATTTTATTTCTGGATGTGAGTCCCATTTTTCTGCTTTTTTTTTGTTATAACTTGAACATGGAACATTTGTATTTTTTTTTTTGCCCAATAATGTAAATTTGGGGGTTTTGGATGCTGAATTCCAGTGTTTTTCTATAAAAGATACTGAATTTAGTCTAGCTTCAGTTATGTTATATGGTATCAGTGGGAAAATTTCAAGACTTACTTTAAGTTCTGACACTGTGATTCCAGAGTAGTCATTCAATTAGGATTAATTTCGCTGTGCAGACAAGATGATTCTGTTTTGAGGACTCTATACAGTCCACTTGTTATGAGATCTTTTCATATTACCTAGTGGAATCTCAAACTATTCCAACTTTGCACTAAATTCACCAATTGATCTATTGCTTTCCTTTACTTTTCTTGCCTTTTTAAATCTTCCATAGGCCACAGTTTCCAGCATACAAAGATCAGTATTTAGATTTCTAAAGTTTTGTCTCCATTCAGTAGCCTCATCTATATTACTATTTTATAGAAATTTTATTTTGTATTATATTTTAATTGTATGAATTTTTAATTGAGGTAACAGTAGTTCACAGCACTGTATTATTTAGAGTCATAGGTTCATACTTCTTCAGATATATATGTTACCAACTCCCCCCCAAAAAATAAAAAAAAAAAAACACCACTATCTACCACCATAGTCCACTGGGCACATTACCCTCTTTGCTTTACACCCTCATCATCTTCCTTGGATAGGTTCAAGTATGCAGTATAGTTTCTAGGGTTTATTTTGCTTTTTCTGTGTCTGTTTCTTTGTTTTATCTCTTTATATACCACAAATGACTGAAATCACCTGGTATTTGTCTTTTTCCTATGACTTATTTTGCTTGCCATAATCTTCTCCAGTTGGATCTTTATTATTGCAGATAACAGGAGTTTATCTTTCTTTTGCTAGCTAAGTAGTATTCCATTGTGTGTATGTATGTGTATATGTATATATACATATATATGTATATATACACATACATACATACTATGTCTTTTTTTTTTTTTAAACATTCTGGGTTTTTTTTTTTTTTAACGCTTATTTATTTATTTATACAAGTACTGGGTACAGTCAGAAGCGCGAGAGGGTGAGAGAATTCACCAGAGCCAGAGCGGGAAACAGAACAGGCAGACTGACGAAATACACTGCTGAGGGAAGCAGCAGGCAGCAGGAGAGGTCTGCGCTCCATGTGGGACCCTCACCCGGTGGCCAGGGATCGAACCAGCGTTGCAGAGGCTGCAGACAGCTTCCCAGCCCAGCACTCAACCGCTGCGCTACCGGGGAGGCCCCATGCTATGTCTTCTTAAATAATTCATCTGTCATTGATCATTTAGGTTGTTTCCATAATGTGGCTATGATAAATACCATTACAATGAACATAGGAGAGAATATATCTTTTCAAAGTAGTGTTTTTGTATCCTTTGGGTAGATACCAAACAGTGGAATACCTGGATCATATAGTAGATCTATTTTTACTTTGAGAATCCTGAATACTATTTTCCATAGGGATTGAACTAATCAACATTCCCACCAATAATGTATGAGCGTTCCTCTTCTGTATAACTTGGCAACATTTGTTGTTTCTGGACTTTTTGAAAAAAGTCATTCTCACATATGTGAGATGGTATCTTATTTTGGTTCTGATTTGCATTGCCCTGATGATAAGTGATGACAAAGATTTTTCCATGTGCCTATTGGACATCTGTAGAAATTTTAGCTTTTTTGGTCTGCTCACACTATAATATTCATCTCATTGATTTATTAATTTTGCTAGGCTATTTTGCTTTTCCCCCTTTTTAGCATATGGCCTTGATTACTGGTGGAAATTCAAAACCAGTGCAATCATTGGGATCATGTCATTGGTTCTTCTTCTCTTAGGAATCACAGTCTTTGCATTATTTTCCAAGTCTAATTTTGCTCTTTTATGCATTGTTCATGTTTTCTACCTTTTAATGTAAAATGGTAAATCTGGCCCCCTGTTCCATCTTTACTAGAGCAAAAGTTCACTATTTGAATATTCATTTGTTCCATGGCTTCACTTATAGCTTCAGATAGTTTTCAACATTCAAGTTATGATTTTTGATCCAAGAAGAAAACAAAGTCTACCAGTTCTCTGAATTTGGACATAGATAAACCTTTCTCACTCCTTCTCCATGTCACAGAAATTCTCCTTTACTCAACACAGGACAGCAGCTGTGGCAAGCTGAATATCATCTCTATGTGTTTTATATATATATATATATATATATTATATATATATCAATATATAGCTATACAGATATATATATATATTAAAGATTTATTTTATTTTTATGCATTTAAGAGCTGGGACACAGACCAGAGGTGCAGGGAGTGAGGATTCACCAGAGACAGAGCAGGTAACAGAACAGGCAGACTGACTGAAATACACTGTTGAGAGGAGCAGCGGGCAAGGCAGGAGAGGTCTGCTGCACCATGTGGGTTGCTCCCTGGCCAGGGATCAAACCCAAGTTGCAGTGGCTGCGGTTAGCTTCATAGGTTGCATCTTAACGCCTTGCGCCACCAGGGAGGCCCGTCATCTCTATGTTATATTGCCTTCAAACTTCTCTTAGGCAACTCTTTATATAGGAATTATTTCTTAATTGACTTTTTATTTTTGCTAAACTTTATTTGCATTTCTTAAAATATTTGACAATTTATGTTACTATATTACATAATAGTTTTATCTGCTGTGGTATGAAAGGGAAATGTAATTTAAACTGATAATGTAAACCACACATAAATACTCCTTCTACTGAGTTCATTAAATACTAAAAAAAAATATAACTGATATTTTATATGGTTTATATTATGCAGAAATTCTTGGAAAGGTATTTAAATACTGGGTATAGTGGTTAAGGATATTGGAATATATTTCAGAAAATTATTTTGGGATTTTGGATGTGTTTGGACTACATTTTGACTTCTTTCATTTAAAATGTGGAATATAAACTTTGACCAATATTTTCTATGCAACACATTATTTTAGAAAATAAAATGTACTCAAATAGCAAGTGATGTGTATTTTGGCACCAAATCATAAGTTACAAGGGCTAATTCTTCAAATTACAGGTGTAAATTATGATGGTGTGCTGCTCACATGGCCAGTACTACATAACAGCTAAATTTGGAGTAATAGAGGTAATTTTTATTTAAATAGAGTGTATAATAATACTGAGAATCACAGGGGAGTATAGTCAATAAAACTGAAATAACATAACCTATAAAAGTAAGCTCTATTTTCAAAATTTTTAGTCTACATTGGAGAGGAAATTATTGCAATATAATATCAAACAAGCAAAGAAGAATATACAATTTTATATAGCTATGATTAAGATTTTTTTAATTAAATACATGTATATAAAACACATTGACTATCCCTTAGAGGGGGAATTTCACATAATTTTTATATTGCATTTTGTTTCTTTTAACATTATCCATTTTTATATAGTGCGAATCAGTTTTTTTATAATGAAAACAAAAACATCTTAACATTTTATCCTGATCTCCTGATGGGCTAGTTATCAGAGTAAAAGAATAGCTCATAAAGAAAAAGATAGATCAATATATAACTCCTGAAAAAAATTATCTATTATATGTCATAAGGTCTATAATCAATTTTAAAGGCAAACTGCATATATACTGGAATAATATTAGTAGCATGTTTATTTTCAGGGAACTTATATAACAAAATGTAAGATTATATTCCAAGAGCAAAATAGTCCTATAGAAAAATAGGTAAAGATCAGGTAATTTGGGGGTCTCCCCGGTGGTGCAAGGGGTAAAGACGTAGCACTATGAAGCTATCTGCAGCCACTGCAGCACGAGTTCCATCCCCGGCCAGGGAGGTGACCCACATGGTGCAGCAGACCTCTCCTGACTTGTCCACTGCTCCCCTTAGCAGTGTATTTCAGTAGATCTGCCTGTTCTGCTCTCCTCTCTGTCTCTGGTGAATCTTCTCACCCCCCATGTCTCTGGCCTCTACCCCAGTTCTTGCATGCATAAATAAATAAACCTTTAAAAAAAGGATCAGGTAATTTACTTATGGAATGCAAATAGACAGCAACATGGGAAACAATGACTTTCAATCTTAAACCTAGCTATTGCTTTTCAACTATTATAGTGGCAAAAAATTAAACAAAGTAATAATAGTTCAAAGGGCCATGTTTTGATTTTGAGATGACTTAGGTAGAGAGAGGAGAATAATCACAGAGGTGAGAAGTAAATAGGACTCAGAACCAATGGAAGCAGAAGACCAGTACAAGAAATTACCAAGAGGTCATCAGGGAAAAGTGAGGTGAAAACTTACACATAGTTTTCCAACATGCTGAGATCAGGTATAAGTCACTTCTATTTAAATATTAAAGTAAATAATGATTCCACCAATTCCTGAGCAAGCCCAAAAATCTTATATCTGGCTTGACTTTTATTTGTGCAAAAAATATAAATTGTATCATTTTTCACTTGTTTGCTTTGGTTTCACTCTTAATCATATTTCCACATATTTGTACTTTTCACCCAAATCAGGCATAAAATACACAGTACTCAGGAACTCTGTAATCATTCTTTGTTTATGCATTCTTCTAACCAATGCCCAGTGAAATATATGTATATCACTGCACTTTAACTTTGGACCCAAACCAGCATGCTCTACTCAACAAGTATGCCCTCAGCACTATCTCCTTTAGAAGGCAACTTAGTAACTACTTTTTGCTACTAAATTTTTTTTTTAGATTTATTTATTTATACAAGAATAGGGGTACAAGCCAAAGGCTTCGGAGAGTAAGAGAATTCACCAGAGACAGAGTGGGGAACAGAACAGGCAGAGGGACCAAAAACACTGCTGAGGGGAGCAGCGGGTGAGACAGGAGAGGTCTGCCTCACCATGTGGGTTGCTCCGCAGCCGGCGGGGATCAAATCAGCACTGCAGAGGCTGCAGATAGCCTCACAGCACTGCACTCAACCCGCTGCACCATCAGGGAGGCCCCTAAAATGTTTTAACTTGTGCCTCCTGAAGGACTGTCTTTGTGCCATCGGTACCTTATCTCAACAAGTGTAATATTCAATTGGCACATGCCACTTTACCCAAACTATTTTTATCCTCAGTGTCCATGTGTTTGAACTCTATCCAGTGGTAAGTGGATGATATTCTGGTTAAACATGTTGTTAAATATTTTGATCAACATTTCTTGATGATATGATTTCTTTAAAACACACACAGTTCCTGGCACAATTTCTTTTACAGTTTGCCTTCCTATCCAACTCTCTCTATTGGTGTTTCAGAGACCTTACTAGATTGACACCTCAATGATTCCTCATGTGATCTTTCTCTTACCCCAGCCTGGTAGTGTTTCATCTCTTTTCTTAATAGACTGTGCCAGGGATTTTTCAATCAATGGTTTAAAGTTTGGGGTTGTCATACCTGCATTAAGACATTATTTTGAATATAGACTTAGTTAATGCCTAGCAGCAGATTCCTCTGAGTATTCTGAGACCAGTACCATGATAGACAGGAGGAGATCATTAAAGACTGGTTTTCAAGTCCACGTGGAATGAGACAAATGAAAGAACAGAAATAACTCAAAGCTGATGCCTGGAGAGGTATGATGCAAAAAGATAGAAATAATTTGAGTCTTGAAGGTCAAGCAGCTGCGACTTACAAATATCTGGATCCTGTGACATTCCTTAAAGTTTAAAATTAGTCATGCTTGATGGCCAATAAACGCTTTGCATGTCATAATAGCTTAAAAATCTCTGTCTTCCCAGAGATAGGGGACAAACCAGATCAAGAGTTTGTATATTCTACTTTACCTCCTCGATCTCAAGGGATAAATTCTGATTGGATAATGTAGTTATTTAACTGTGAGAAAGCAAAAAAAATGAATACCGAGCGCACTCATTTATTGTCTACTGAATAATAGATACTGTGTAAGGTACTTTGCCTAAAAATAGCTAATAGCTATCGACAGCTCACTATGTGCCAGACAATGTTCTAAATGTTGTCACATTATAAAGCCATTTAGTAGTCTAAAAAGATTTACAGGATGTTATTATTACTGCCATTTTACATTTGAGAAAACTGAATTTCAGAGAGGTTACTAAACCTTTGTCATGTTATATAACTAATACACGACAGACTTAAACTATATATGCTTGCTTATTCACTATCATTTTAATATATGGATGCATTTTTATTAAAATGTATGTTGTTAGCCTTAAAGCATCCTTGAAATTAATATCAAACTTCTACTTTATACTGTTCTATTATATAGAATGCATATACTCATAAATTGTGAAATCAAGATTCAAACCCAGGCCCACTCGACTGTAAAGACTGCCCTTTCTCCACACCCTTTCAAGCCAATAATTTGTAGGAAAAGAGTAGAACTTTCATGAATCACTCTGGAAAGCCATTATCAAATGGATACTAAATCCAGTGCCTGTTACTCATCTATTACAGAATATAAATGCAACAGTCCCAACAAGTCTACTTTCATCACATCCTCTATCTACTTACTTAATATTTATTTTCTACTCTTAACAACCCTGTGAAAAAACCCTCTAGCTGGCTTTATCTATCTTGTACATATGAAGGGACAATTGTTTAAAGATAAAAAGTACTTTACCCAGGGCCACCAGGCTCACAAAGTTCCTGGCTCTGAGTCCAGGGTTCCTTTCACACCACATAACCCACATATGGTTTCTTATAACAACGTTTTCTTTCATACTTATTATTTATATCCTCTCTCCTCTATCTGTCGACCCAGAATTAAAAACTACTTCATTTAATTTCTAGGGTGCTTTAAACAATATTTGATTCTCTTCTAGTTCAGTCCCAGAAAGGTCTACATAAGAAACACCAGTCATCGCTGTGACCTGGCCGCTTGTCATAACAAGTAAAAAGTTTCAATCCAAATTCTGGATTCTAAATGACTGAATCTGATTTTAATTTAAGTGGAAGAAGACCATATTATAGAGATACAAACAAATGGAAGAATAAAGAACTAGGCTCAGGAAATCATCAGGAACCCATGAAAGCTACCAAGTCAAGAAGCAAACCAATGTCACACCTCAGGCTCTGTGTGGTGAGAGAGCATGGCTGACAACACTGTGCTGTGAAGTTCACTGCCTCTGTCATTGCTCTTGATTCTCCACTATTAGCAATCTCAATAATCTATAAGTCTGGCCTCCCTGGTGGTGCAGGGGGTTAAGATGCAACCTATGAAGCTATTCACAGCCACTGTGGCACGAGTTCAATCCCCGGCCAGGGAGCTACCCACATGGCTCAGCAGACCTCTCCTGATTCACTCGCTGCTCCCCTCAGCAGTGTATTTCAGGCAATCTGCCTGTTCTGTTCCCCACTCTGTCTCTAGTGAATCCTCTTACCCCCCCCCCACCTCTGGCCTATACCCCAGTTCTTGTATGCATAAATAAATAAATCTTTAAAAAAAAAAAATCTCTAAGTCCTTCTCAATCCCAGAAGCTTCTCTTCAAGTTTCTGAGTTTCATGGGGGGTGGGGGGGGATCTTATTCAATGTCTTGTGTCCTCTTTCTAGCTTCCAAGATGGAATATTTTACCTCCTTAGATTTCACTAGTGTAATGAGATCTTGTCCCCATCAAGAATAGAATATTACATCACTGGAAGTTGAAATAAAGAAAAGACATACATCCATTTCAGAGACAAAGAACAAATTAGTACAACTGATAAAATACTTCTTTGTAGTAGTGTTAAGCACCTAATTTAAGCTTTAAGAAATATAATTTCTTCCACCTTCCTACTTAGACACACACACACACACACACACACACACATATATACATCTTTTAAAATCTATCATGTTACCTTGAACATATGACCCCACTCCAGTTTTTGTGCATCCTCAGTTAGAAAACAGTTACTTTATTACTGGTCACTCCCTACCAGGGAGGTAAAATGGATTTATGACAACAATGACTTCAAGTATCAAAAATTCTTAAAAGAAAACTGCTCTAAGGCACATGAAAAATATTCTCATTTTATAGTTCTGAGGCACAGATGCTGTTCTGTAACTTCTTTAGAGATCGCAACAAAAAATTATTTTTCCATCAAGACAGATTTGAACTTGCTTGCTATAGAGAATGAGGGTGCTATAAAATCCAGATGTATGGAGTTGCATGGCAACTTCTTTCTAAACTCAGCATAAACCCTGGAGAAGTGAGTACTTATGTGTTGCTGGGTTCATGTATGCAGGATCAGATAATCCAAGGGTGGAGGATATCATAGGACTGCTGGGCCACTTGAGTTTCTCAATTTCAGTTCAAATACTGATAAGTGACCACTTCTCAAATATTGTTTTTATCATTTATGCAAACATAATTATTAAATAAAATACATAGAAAGATAATTTGAGTTGAAAAATACCAGTTTTTTCAAACTAAATAAAACTAGTAATTTTCCCTTGGAAAAATGGAGGAAGCAAGAAAGAAAAAGGTTACAATGTATTGTAAAACAGTAACTTGGCTATGGAACAGATTTATGATCACATAAAATTTTTAAATAGCGTAAAAGCTTAGTCTCCTGTACGTGACAGTCTGAGGACATTTACAATTTTATTTTAAAAGATAAAAGGCTCTTCTTGAGCTACTGTAACACCAGAGATGCCCTGAAACCTCAGTAAAAATCTATTTTTACACTTTTACATGGAAGAGAAAAGATTGAAAAGAGTATATAGAGCATATAATATCAGAGCCAACCTGCATATCTGGGTTGTAAATATCTTGAATAGGTGTTCCTGAAAAGGGCATAAATGGCATTGTCAATTGCTGAAACAAATTCAGGGGACACTCTACTGAGCTCCATTGGGAGATGTAATTCCTTAAAAAACATGGTTATATTTTCAATGTCATACCATCAAAATATTGCCCAATGATGTTTCTTAGCCTAGAAAGGTGATGAAATAGTTTTAATCAAAAGTCCACTTCCTTTTCTAATAGTTGACTTCCTGGCCAAGATAAACCATCTATGAAGAAGACAAAATTGTGTTAAAAAATTCCCTTTCTACAAAAAGTCTGTAGAATCAAAGGAAGCTTTGTTTTAATAGGATCAAAGTAATTCAAACATGTTTCATTTAAATATATATTAATGTTTGTTGGTGAAGACACTTGACCTGGAGTCTGAACACTTGCCTCCACCAATCCCCCGGAATGGGAAGGCATTAAAACCACAGAAACATAGGCTTTTAGATAAATTAAGTTTGACAGTTTCCAGGGGGACATTTTAGAGCCCCTAATGCTAAGGGGTTGAGCAGAGGCTCTACTAAAAATTTCAGCGAGGGGCCTCCCTGGTGGCACAAGGAGTTAAGACGCAGCACTGTGAAGCAATCTGCAGCCACTGAAGCACGAGTTCGATCTCCGGCCAGGGAGGTGACACACATGGCACAGCAGACCTCTCCTGACTCGCCCGCTGTTCCCCTCAGCAGTGTACTTCAGTCAATCTGCATGTTCTGCTCCCCAATCTGTCTCTGGTGAATCCTCTCACTTCCTGCACCTCTGGCCTACACCCCAGTTCTTGTATGCATGAACAAATAAATCTTAGAAAAAATTTTCAGTGAATCCTTAAGTTGGAGTACTTGTTATTAAATTGTAAACAGTTGGACTTCAGATTCAAGTTTAAGCTAGATACACAAATATAAAGAATCTGCTAAGAAAATTGAGTAGAATATTACTATTATTCTAGTTAATGAAAGAAAATAATGAAAAGAGAAGTAGCAACGAGTGTAAAACTTGATTTATACATAAGTCTTTACTTAATAGTATTGGTAACTTAAGACTTTTCATGTCAATTCAATCCATCAAAAATTATTGAGGCAAAAATGACCCATGTTCAATCCTGTTTCTCGAGGAAAGACAAAATATGGTCAAGACAAAATTATACAAATACCTATAATGCAAGGAGTATTACAATAATTAACAGGAAATATTAATTCTCACTACAGGAATCAAGAATGACTTCTTCAAGGAAGCATTTACTTTAGACTTTAAAAGATGAGGATAATTTTCATAGATATTCAGTTTATGTGGACGTAATCTAGATAAGGTCCACATAACCAAGGACATAAAGATAAATAAAAATCATTGACATGTTTGAACAAAAGCCACAAGTAGTTGAGTAGGACAATGTAGATGAATCAGAATAGAAGGCAGAATGTGTAGTAAGAAATACTGTTATGTTAAAATAGGTCAAAGCGTGGTGGTAGAGATCTTTCTTATTTTATTTTTTTTAAAGATTTATTTATTTATTTATACAAGAACCAGGGCACAGGCCAGATGCATGGGAGGGTGAGAGGATTCACCAGAGACAGAGTGGGGAACAGAACAGACAGACTGCTGAAATACATTGCTGAGGGAAGCAGTGGGCGCAGCAGGATAGGTCTGCTGCGCCATGTGGCTGGGGATCTAACCAGTGCTGCAGAGGCTGCAGACAGCTTCACAGCGCTGCGCTCAACCGCCTGCGCCACCAGGGGAGGCCCTGGTGGTAGAGATCTTTCAACCTATGTTAATGTATACATCTAAGGAAAATAAATTCATTAATACAACTTTGAAATAAGAAGCCATTGCAGGGCCTCCCCAGTGGCTCAGCAGGTTGAGCGCAGCACTGTGAAGCTGTCCGCAGACTCTGCAGCATGGGAAAGATCCCTGGCCAGCCACGGAGCAACCCATGGGGCACCACATGGCGCGACAGACCTCTCCTGCCTCACCCGCTGCTCCCCTCAGCAGTGTCTTTGGTCCTTCTGCCTGTTCTGCTCCCTGCTCTGTCTCTGGTGACTTCTCTCACCCTCCCGCTCCTCTGGCCTGCACCCCAGTTCCTGTATAAATAAATAAATCTTTTTTTAAAAAAGAAGCCATTGCATTTTTTTTTAAGATTTATTAATTTATACAAGCACTAGGTACAGTCAGAAACGTGGGAGAGAATTCACCGAGCCAGAGCGGGGAGCAGAGCAGGCAGAAGGACAGAAGTACACTGCTGAGGGGAGCAGCAGGCGGCAGGAGAGGTCTGTGCGCCATGCGGGACCCTCCTCTGGTGGCCGGGGAGCAGCCAGGGATCGAACTGGGGCAGCAGAGGCTGCGGGCAGCTTCGCAACCCAGCACTCAACCGCTGCTCCACTGAAGCCATTGCAGCATTTAAATTTGATGAACACAAAGTTTCTGCAATTGAATATATGTGTCAAATTATTGAGCATATAGGGGAAAATAGAAAAAAATAGCTATGGAAGCTATGGACTATGTATGAGGCTTAAAGAAAAGTGATGTCTACTCACTTCAATAATCCCACAAGGATAACTATTGTTAATTATATTACTCAATGGAGGGGCCCAGGAGGTAAGAGAAGTTCATCAGCTGGCAAGCAGCAGAGTCAAGACTCAGTTCACGTTCTGTTTTCTTATAAAGACTGTGATTTCTGTCATGGAGCTCATTTGCCTCTGCAGAAGCTGAGAGGAAGCATGCCAGCAATACCACCAGCATCTTTTGGTGAACACAACTCAGATCTTCATTGGTGGCATCTGAACAGCATCTCAACTAGCCCACAAGCTCTACCAAGAAAATAAGCTTCCCAATTGCATCTGTGAAGCCCCGTGTAGCATAAAACATTGAGAATCACTAGCATTTTGGGAATAGGAAAATATTTGTCTTCTTTCCCTAGGAAAACACAATTACATACTCAAGTAGTGGGAATTCTAGCAAATTTTCAAATTTGTTGTATGAAATTCAGTGGAATGATAGGCCTTATATATGTTCCACTTTTTTAAGGGGAAACAGAATCCATTTTACTTAGCAACATTTTGAAATCAGTATAATAAAATTATAAAACTGTCTTATATAAACATATACATATATGTAATAGATTATATACACATGTGTATATACAACTAGCAAGCCGATTATTTCTTTCTTAAGTGCTTTAAAAGGCATAAGTTGCCACTTCTGTATTAGAAATCTTGGCCTTAATTGTTTACATATTTCATCTTAATAAATAGTTCTTTATTTTTTTCCCCAAATAGACAGGCCTAATCAGAATACCAGGCAGGGAAAGGACAAACACTGAGGTGAAAAATTTAGGAAGTTAAAAAAAAAATCTAGTGACAGCAAATTTTAGTAGCTTTTAACTGAGGTTGCAGATTTTAGTATTTTAACAGCAGTGAAATTTAAAGTCAATTCTTAGATTTGTACACACATGCTCATATAAATATTTGCAAGATTTGTGTGTGTGTGTGTGCTTGTGTGTGTGAGTGTACACAATGATTCAGTGTCACTCCACTTTCTTTCTTTGTTTTCAAGGTGATGTTGACTCACTTCTCCATATATTATTTTTTTATTTCTCCCTTATTCGATTTTTGGGAACAACTTAGTCATTGGGCAGAGGATGGATGAGCAACCTGACCGTGGTGATTAAAATACAACCATCATATCTCTGTGTCTTACGTTGAAAAAAATTGTGAGAGAATCTTTTTTGTTTCTGTCCTCTTTCTCCCATTTTATCATACCACCCGAAAAGCATAATAAAATCACTTCCTATTGCACTAAAAATAAAATAGAAACTAATTGCCATGACCTAAAAGACACCATATGATCCAGACATACTCATCTTTCTGACCTCATCTCTTTCCTTTCTTTCCCCACTTGCTGTTCTTTTTTGTTTGTTTGTTTGTTTGTTTGTTTTAAGATTTATTTATTTATTTATATAAGCACCAGGTACAGTCAGAAGTGTGAGAGGGCCTCCCTGGTGGTGCAAGGGGTTAAGCATAGCACTTATGAAGCTATCCACAATCTCTGCTCTGGCCAGCCAGGGAGCTACCCACATGGCGCAGCAGACCTCTCCTGCCTGTTCTACTCCCCACTCTGTCTCTGAGGAATCCTCTCACCCCCTGTACTCTGGCCTGTACCCCAGTTCTTGTATGCATAAATAAATCTTTAAAAAAAATAAAATAAAAATAAAGAAAAATGATTCAACGAACTATTGTCATACATATGTATGTATGTATACAGACACACACATACATATAATGCCTGAGTCCCATAACCAGATATTCTTATATAAATGACTTAATGGGGCTATGCATCAGTTTTAAGAAAAATCTCCCAGGTTATGCTAATTTACAGACAAAGTTGATAACCACTGCACTAGACCTTCAAACGATCTGTTCAGGTCCTGTCTCAGATAGCTCCCCTTGGAGATCTTTCTTATATCCACATAAGGAAACTCCCTCCTTATAATACTATCACCATTAGAAATCATGCTGCCTTTTTTGGTTATTATCCACACATATGTGTGTATGAGTATACAGTCTGAAAATACCTAAGCTTTGCTAGTATGTGGATACAAATGAGATCACAACAATATATAAAACACTAGGGTCTTAAAATTTTTCTGGAAGTATGCCAAAGTATTCTAGAGTCTTATACATGTTGTCTTGAACCAGTCTACTGGTTTGATGTATTTATATTTATTTTGTTCTTAGCTCATTATTGGTAGTTAGAATCAGAGGCATCACTAGTGCCTCTGAGGCTCCTGTGTACCAACACCATGACAACTTTCCTTGCCAAGGTCCCCTCTCTGGGTGCTCCCAGAGCAACCAGCTCCAAGGAGCCAGAGAAAACTGTGCTGTGCAGTGGTGGGGAAAATGACCCTCTTCTTATGTAGTTCAAATCTTGCCTTTTGGAGGATCTACTTACGTTTCCGTGCTCTGATATGATTAAAGGACTCATGTGAAAAGCATCTCCTTAGCCTCTGCTTATATACCCCTTTATCCTATCTTGGGATATACAAACACACTGAACCTAATATAGTATATACAGAGATTCATTTATCATATATCAATATGCTGTATATTAGGTTCACTTATAATTTATATGATGTTATAATGCAAAGTAGCTTTATTTTTTCATTATTTTTTGAAGATTTTTATTTATGTATACAAGTACTGGGATCTAGGCCATAAGTGCGGGGATGTGAGAGGATTCACCACAGACATATTGGGGAGCAGAATAGGGAGATCTACTGAAATACACTGCTAAGCGGAGCAGTGGGTGAGACAGGAGAGGTCTGCTGTGCCATGTGGGATAGTTTCCTGGCTTGCTAGGGATCAAAATCCTGTTGCAGTGGCTAGTGATTACTTGATAGAACTAGGACTTTAACCCCTGCACCACCAGGGAGTCCCTTCAATGTTATTTTAATAAAAAAATAGCAAAAAATAAAATATTTAAAAGGGGTGATTGACTGGGAGATGCACGCCTATTGTCCTCCTCTTCTCGATCTCTATCTCTATCTGAAGTACAGAAAGGCCCATCTCAAAGGCCCCTTCTATGTGCATCAGCCAATACAGCCTCTGAGGTGGGTATGTGGAGGTACAATGATTCTACTAGTCTAATATGAGCACAGGCTATGCACACACAAAAACACACAGATACATATATGTATAGATATGGGTATAGACATACATGCACACATATACATATATGTGAGGCTTCTGTGTATACTTAATTTAAATTCTGTATTATACATTTGAGGCTGGGATCTGCCTTTTACCAGCAGTGTAAATTTGGGTATGTCACTTAATCTGTCAAATATCAGTTTCTTCATCTATAAATGGGTAATTTCAGTAGATCCATAGTATTCACAAATTTAATGTTCATGGTGTCAACCTTGTGCTAGTGACTATAGCAGGTCTTGACATGTGATGATTTGTAATTTTACTGAGGCATGAAATTGAGGCGTGTGTGCCAAGGGGCTGTTGTGCAGACATGAGCCAGTTAGCTGGGACGTGAGCTTTGTTAACTGCTCAGCAGGCAACTAGCCACATGGTTCATTGTTTTCTGCTTGACCCTGCATACACAGTAACTCTCTTAAAGCAATTTAAAAAGAAGTGTGTGACTTTGGGGGTGAGGGACAAAACAATCAGCTGCTGATGTTGGTGGATAAAGATAAAAATATACATGAAGATGTTCTACTTATTGGTATCACACAGTCAATATCAGAAGTCTTCAACAATTTTTCTCATGCATGCCCCAAACTAATTTTGAAAACTTGTGTCCCTTCTCACATTTTAAATTGGCATCTAAACTTTGCTGGCATAAGTTTAAAAACTTGAAAATGATGTCATTTCTGGTATGCTATAAATATTGGTAATTTTAAACAGAATTATGTCACTCTTGATTTGTTCTACAGAATCCATATATTATAGTGACTTGATAACCACAATTACCCATTACCTGAATACATGAACAGGGTCTTCTAAGAGGAAGTTACATCTATTTTATGTCCTTAAACTAATATTTCCATTCCATTTACCCCACAGAATTTTATCTTCATAATATATACTTTATGTTTGAAATTTGTTATTGATCACTCTACTGTATTTCTTTATGACAAAAACACATGCATTTAATCTTTTGTAAATTTCCTGGGACCATAAAGATCTATTTAAAAAATATTTTGAGTTATCATTATGATTTATTGCATAATCTATTTTGCAGTAGATAGAAACAATAGAATCGGGGTAAATCAGATAGTTCATAGCATGAAAGTAAAAAAGTTGCTGGCAATGGATCTCTTAATAAGATACATGAAACATTTGTAGATGAGCATCACTTGCAACTAGACTGAGCCAAGATTCAACATTGACTCTACTGTTTTTGTTTTTACCAAAATGCTATAAAAAAGTCCATATAAAATAAAGACAAGTGGAATTTTTATTATATTGGCACACAATTCTCTGAAAACTTACCAAGTCGTGTGCCCTAGTGATTTATCATTAAAAATTAAATCACTAAAAATGATAAAAGTATATTGGCCAACAACTAAATCAGTATCTCCTTCAATTCTGGTGAAAGGCAACTAGAAAGTACTGAATTTAAAAAAATAATCGCTGCCCATTAATTTAGAACATTCACTTTCCTAATACCTTGAATGATATTTAAAATTGCCCCAATATTATACATTCCCAGCTTTTTCAATCTATGACAATGTTTCATGATAATGTTAGAAATTTAATTTTGTAAAATGAAAGAAGAATAATTATGAATGAGGAAGTTGAAAAGACTTATTTGAGATGTAAGTTCTCAGGTAAATAGGAATTTACCTGAGAACTTACATTATTAAAATTAACTCAGGTAAAAAGGAATTAGGCAATAGGAAACATGTGGAAGTTTATGGTTTGGAAATTGTTTTCCTAAAATTATCCAAGTACCCACTTAACTTGGGAAGTCTTCACATTCCTGTTTGATGACATTTCATTTAAATATTAATGACAGAGTATAGTTTGATAACATATATGGCACTACTTCTGTATTTGCAGAAAAAAAAAAACTTAGTACTTATTTGAATTTTATGGCTGAAATGTTATTTTGGATTAACTTTGAAACTCCCACCAACCTTGGGAAGTATCCTTAAGGAATATACAACCTACTGCCCAACCATGAAGGATTGTTCTGAGATTAAATGAGATCAAGTAGGTGGAAGTGCTATGTCAATTGCAAAGCACCACAGAAGTGTTCTGACATGAAAGATCTGGCTTCCTGGCTAAAGAGAAAAAAACAATGGCTTGCAAGGACCTTGCACAATGTGGCAAGGGTAGGAAGCTACTTAGTAGCTAAGGGATCTAAGGAAAGCTAATACTTTAGCATGATAGGTACAGAGCCGGATGTACATATGCATTTGGCTAACCAAATTAGAAAGAAATATATTTTTTTTTTTAAAAAAGAATTAGTGCTGTGTTTCCTGGAACAGCCTGAGCATTTGAGCCCATCTGTGGCTAACAGTTAGTTCTGAGGTAGGAGATAGACTCTATGCTCTGGAAGAACATTTAGTTTCCATGCTTTTGTTGTTTTTCTATTTATGTTTTGTGCTCTTATGGTTTTCTGGTAAATGTTTAAGTGAACTTTCATTGGAGTAAGAAGAAAATGATCTTATAATTTTCGGAAGTCTGCATTACATCAGACTTCAAAGTCTGTATTACTTCAGAGATCATAGTGCCTTTGGAAAGCAGACACCAATAATCCTCTAACTGGCTCTACATTTCCCCTCTCTGCTCCTTCCTACCTGTTCTCCACTCAGTTTCATGAATGAGTTTTTAAAAATGAAAATATAATTAATTATCTCCCTTACATAAAGCCTCATAGTGGTTTTCCATGGTGTACTTAGGATGAGGTTGAATACTTATGTCACCTAGAGCAGTAGTGTTGAAACTGGCTTGTACAGGCCTGCAAGAGCCAGTCAATCATTAATTCTTTTGAGCTGACTGTTAAGCACAACCATTATTAAAATTAACTTAAATAACCCTGTAATTAAATAAATCATATAAAAAGAAAAGCATGAATAGTCAAAATTCATCACTCTCTAATTATTTTGCATTTTCCTCTTATTTATGTTCTTAAGATAATTTATGTTTGCTGTATTTGTATGCTGAAAATACTATATATTAATGTGCAACTGCACGTCTTTCTTCAATTCTGCATTCAGTGACATCAGCTGGCAGCTTGACATAGTTATGTGGTTGTATTTATTCCAAGGGAATCTGCTACACTGTAAATCAGAATCAGGATTTTTTTCCCCTTAAAAAGCTGTTTGTTAAAGATTTACCAATACCCCAGTGGGAAAACATAACTAAACCTGGATTGAGCTATGGGAAGGCCAAATGACTTATCCTTAAAGATTTTCCAGTATCTTTTTGATGTTTTCTTTTCACAATCACTACCAGGCTAATAATAAATAAAATAATTTTAAATGGATGAAATTTTATTAACCTTTAAAATCACTTTCTTTGAAAAATTCTGTAGCCATCATATCTCGTAAGATATAGAACAAAATTCATCTCCTTAAAAATTCTACATCTTTGCCCTCGGATACTGAGACACTTTTGTTTCATCATTACTTTATTGCACAGCATGCCTTGCAGTATTATATATTCACAATTATCCTTATTGACTAAAATTTTTTCAAATAACACAGTCACAGTACATTATGCAAAGATGATGTTTTGTTTGGGACCTGGTAGCACTTGGTCACAAGACCCAGTGTTTTAAGGTTAATTTTCTCCATCTAACTTATTTCATTCAGCATAATATTTTCTTTCTTTTTGCATAGAAAACACAATCCAATTATTCTCTGGTCCAATTTTTATGATGGCCTTGGGACTTTTTCTGAACTTCATCGAAGGATCAAAAATTAAATCATGTTATTTTCAGCACTGCTGTTAAGGATTTATAAATTAGAATTTATCAATTTACTTGATATTCCGTAAGTCAGAATAGCTTCCAGTTTAGCTTTCCCATTTTAGCGTACATTTTAAGACCTTCTTTGAAAAGAAGCTATGTATCACAAGCTCATCAAGGGTAGAAATGTGTATCATTTCCTCAGACTTTTCGTCCACAAGGAGATTTGGAAAGATGAAGTTGTCTGTATACTTGAGAGTTACTATGTAGGGAATAAAACGTTGGTCAATTTAAGACTAAGACTATTTAAAAATATTCTTTCTAAAAAAGGAAACAAAACCCAATCTAAACAAACAAAAACAATCCAAGATAGATGTTTAATTACCCTCTACTCCAAATAGAGAGGAAAATTTAAATATTGTTAATATAGCCACATTAATTTCCTGGCTCACAACAAAGATAACTCTTGGAACATGTGACATTCATTTAAGAATTAAGGATTTTTTTTTTTTTTTTTTGTAGAGGCATGTTTTTATTTATTTATTTGTTTGTCTGTTTTGTTTATACATGCACTGGGTACAGTCAGAAGCGCGGGAGGGTGAGAGAATTCGCCAGAGCCAGAGCGGGGAGCAGAACAGGCAGAAGGACCAAAGTACACTGCTGAGGGGAGCAGCTGGCGGCAGGAGAGGTCTGCGCGCCATGAGGGACCCTCCTCCGGTGGCTGGGGAGCAGCCGGGGATCCAACCAGTGCTGCAGAGGCTGCGGGCAGCTTCGCAACCCAGCGCTCAACCGCTGCGCGCCACGGGATGGGGGGTGGGGGTGGGGGTGGCCGAGAATTAAGGAAAAATTTTAATTAAGAAGTAGACCACAAGCTCAAGTTGTTATCTATTTGAGTCAATATTAAAAAGATGGAAATGAAAGGATTGTCTTATCGTCTACCTGAAAAATTGCCTTTTTGTGGCACCAGGCAGGTGTTAAATAGATGAAAATATGTATAGTTCTGAGCAAGAGTTAATTTTGAGTTTCATCAACAATACCTGTCTTCAGGGCCTCCTCGGTGGCGCAGCAGTTGAGCACTGGGTTGCGAAGCTGCCCACAGTCTCTACAGCGACGATTCGATCCCCAGCTTCCCCCCCCACCCGGCCACCGGAGGAGGTTCCCTCATGGCGCGCAGACCTCTCCTGCCGCCCGCTGCTCCCCTCAGCAGTGTACCTCGGTCCTTCTGCCTGCTCTGCTCCCCGCTCCGGCTCTGGTGAATTCTCTCACCCTCCCGCGCTTCTGACTGTACCCAGTGCTTGTATAAATAAATAAATAAATCTTTAAAAAAAACCAAAAAAACTGTCTGCAAACAGAAGCATGGGCCTATCTAGGTTTCGTGAAACTCAAAGTTTAACAACTTGGGTAGGGGAGCATTTTGAAAAAAATAATTGCACAGTTGCAAAAAAAAAAAATGTTTAAGAACAAAAATTTTTAGAATGAAAAAGGAATTACAGAAATTATAACTTTACCTACATTTTCTGACCATCAATTCTTTGAAGGCCTTGTCACAGAAATGATTTTGTAATATTTTTTAGAGAGAAGATGAAGACAAATTAATCTTTCCTCTAATAGAATTAATCAAATCTTGTTTTAATTTTAAATAATTGGGATACATAAAACATGTGACTTCCCATACAGATGTTCTCCCTTGTTTATGCTACAGATTTGTGCCTCATGAACTCAGGGATTCTGCTCAAATCTACTGCGCTTAATTCTTGACACAAAAGAAAAAGCAATTGAGTGGTGGATTTATATTGTGTATGTTCCATCATCAAATATATTTCTGCTAGGAAGAAACTTTTATTTTATTTACTTATCGATAGGAATTAGTTTGATCAATTTGAAGCCTGGGAGAATTTTCCACAAATTAATCAAGATTAATTTTACCTTGTATCTTCTCCTTTCACAACATCCTTGGAGTCTTTGCATCAGCTGTTCCCACTTCCTAGAGCAGCTAAAAGATCCAAGCATAGCTATTTTCTTCAGTACAATAGGTATAGAACACAATGCTCCTAGATGCTGTAGCTCCTGGTCTTTCCTTGGATGATTCTTTCTTATCAACTGAAATATCAGATCCTCTAAGAGCCATCCTTAAACCTCTTTTAAAAGTGTCTCCCTTGGTATCAAATTATCCTATTTCATTTTTATAATAATTATTATATAAATCCACCCTATTTATTGTTTATTGTCTCTTCATGTGGACTGTATATTTCACATGAATAAGAAATTTGTAGGCATTAACTGTTTCAGAATATACAGTGTCTAGAATAATTCCTTGCAAATGCTCGAAACTCAAATCTGCATGGTGAACATATTAACAAGAAAAGGAAGAACAGGAAGACTGGATCTGATTCATGGGAAATTAGGAGTTTGGAAACTATAGAACAATACTGATTAGGATGTCAGGTATAGAATTATGACATTTCTAAGAAGGAAATTGAGAACAGGCCTCAGTAACTTGATCAGTATCACACAGACAATTTCATAGGTCTTGCATCAGTGTCTTTTAGGATTCTGATAAATGCCAAAAAGTATGGATGATAAGCAAACAGAAGGGGCACCTGCATTCTAAAAGGTACTTGGGAAGAAATGAGGAAACATCCTGTGAGCCTAAAGAATATCTGGCTTTGCCATTCTTGGGTTCAGGGCTAGCACCTGCTATTTTTCAGGGCACAGGTTGTTTATCTACCATCTCATTATCCATCATTGGTTTTACTATAGTAAAAGAGTCCTCTTATCTAAATTTAACTTGATGCTTATTTTCGGCTTCTGTAATGGAACTACCTCACAATCTGTGGCTCAAAATTGAGTCCACTGCACTAGACTATAAAGTTGAATACTTCTAAAATATTTGCTTTGTACTCAGTGATTTAGTGAATCTTCTGAGTCTCTATTTCTAAAATATTAGATCATTTGTTAGTCATGAACTCTCTAAAATATGTGGCTGATTAATTGATTTTTCAATTTTCATTCAGATATTTTGACCAACAATAGAGTGTTTTCTACAATCCACTCTCCCGCCCCCTGTTAGGTTGTGCTATTTGTAATGAGCATCTCTCACTATCTACTAAACTAAATATTTCTTATTCCCTATTGATTTCTCAGAGTCCACCAGGCAGTTGCCTTAGGAATGCAGTAGAATCTTTTCCTAAATGTGTGAGACTGAATTTTTAAAGCCTTGCATTGATTATTTCTATTTTTTCAACACTGGTGGATTTTATTATAACAAGAGGATCACATAAGTATTTTCAGCTCATCTAAGTAATGTCAGAATTTCATTTTTTTTCAAAGCAATCATTTGAGTATGGTGGTAGTCATATTAAAACATGTACAGCGCCATCTTTTGATGGCAAGCACTACCAAAAAATTCAATCACTGACATCAGTCACTTTGGCTTTTGTGAGCTTTTTAAAAATGATGGCAATCTATAGAACTTGCAAACACAGAATAGCATTTTCCCCCAGTAACATCATCACTTGCTTTTTGTTGTCATTTTTTAGGTGAGACCAGCTGCCTTGTGATCACTGAAATGTCAGGGAAAAAATCATTGCCACAAGAGGGGAAAGAATTAGATATTCTAGGAGGCAAACTCCCACAGAAATCTTAAAAAACCTGAAGAAGTGATTCTTGTTTGATGTACATGGATGACTTCCATCAGTGTTAATGGCAGTTATGGACACACTGACAAGCAAGGCTGCTCACCAAGTGTTCCATCTGTTCTCTCTAGTTTGTATTTATAGAACAAAGACATAGGCAATGGCCACTGGATTTAAAAGGAACAGGAAAAGGTGGAGGAGCTTTTTTATCCATTGCAAATATTTTATCTATGCATGATCACAGATATGATGGAACCTTCCTGGGCTTTATTCCTCTCAATTCCAAAGTTGAAAGTAGAAATGCATAATTTTTTTTTAAAACCACTTTCACTTAGAAATGTCTATAATTTGGTCTGTTATTGTTAAGTTATCCCAATAGTTAGTACATTAATCATATCAAGTATAAAGCATGTATAAAAGAATGTCAATATATTGTCATATTGCCAACTTGATAACAATTTATCCTGCCCATGTGGGAGAAGGCAGAGTTAGGTGGAAAGAAAGAGGTAATGTCTCCTCTGTAAATCCAATGGAGCCAAAATTCCTCTTTACAAACCTGTAAGAAGTATTCAGAGTGGTAAAGGGAAGGAACGGATGCCTGAATTTTTTATGAGATAAATTTGAAAATTATTGTGATTTAAATGTCTTTTCCTCATTGGTTCAACTATTTATATTGTATAGGTGTCTATATTACTTAATATTTATGTATTCATATAAGACCAATAGTGTTCTTGTGATTCATAAAAATACATGCAATGTTTTGCTTTTATTCTATGAATTATAATGGGAGTAACAAAGAATTTGAAATGTAAATCTCCAGCTGAGAGATGGTTGTATAGTTAATAGGGATTGAATCTTTTTTTTTTCTCTTTTGCTCTTTCTTGTTTTCTCTCAATTGAAAAGTTAGTCCATCATTAACAAACTTTAGGAAGGAAATATAGTTTCAGGGTTGTTTTTTTAATTGATTTAACAATACCACATGTGATTCCAAAGTTTAAGTTTATACCTCTTCAGACATATGTTACCAGGCCACACCACCATCAAAACACCCATACATGATTTCAGTGGTGAATTCTACCAAACATTTAAAGTGAATTGTACAATATAGGCTAGAAAATAGAATCAAGAAGATGGAAAACAGAAATATTTGCTAGTTTTTTGTGAAGCCAGCATTTCACTAATACTAAAATCAGATAAGATTTGACACAAAAGAGAAACCACAGTCCCAATGTCTTTCTCACACATTGAAGTAATACTCCTTAACAAAATATTAGCAAATATATACAGTATATCTACCACAGCCAAGTGAAGCTTATTCCAAATATTCAAGTCAGGTATAACATTCCAAGATCAGTTAATGTAATCTACCACACCAATAGGTTAAAGAAGACTCATATGATCGTATGACAAAGAAGAAAAACATCATATGGTCAAAAATTAATAAATTCAGAAAAAGCATTTGAGAAAACCCAACATCTGTTCATGATAAAAGCTCTCACAAAATTACTAATAGAGAAGAACTTCCTCAACTTGATAAAGAACATTTTCAAAAAGCCTATAGGTACATTACACTTAATGATGAGAGAAAACAGATGCTTTCCATTTGACTGGGAACAAGGCAAGGGTATTTTCTCTCATCACTTGTCTTCAACACTGATCTGAAAGTTTTAATCAAAGCAAGTAGACAAAAAAAAAAGAAATAAAAAATGTTTCTCATAGGTGACATGACTATAGAATATAGCAAAGTATCAACACAATGAAAAACATAGCCAAAGCACCTAGCAAGTAGTTACAGCAAGGTTGCAGGATACAAGATACAATACATATATAAATGCTTATGCATATAAATACACATATATACATATAAATACATATATACACATACATACATATATACATACACATATATACATATATATATCAGCAATTTTGGATATATATACAAACAAGTTAGGAATTAAAAACACACCACCATTTAGATTAGTACACACACAGAGACAAATACCTATATATAAATATAATTATATGTATAGAATTTATGTAATTTATGTATGCATATATATACATATACACACACACATATATATATACATATATATATATATATCAGCAACAAACAAGTTAGGAATTAAAAACACACCACCATTTAGATTAGTGCACACACAGAGACAAACAAATACCTATATATAAATATAATTATATGTACAGAATTTATGTAAGGAAAAATACAAATTCTAGGGAAAGGAATCAAAGGAGACATAAATAAATGGAGAATTAGTCTATACTTACAATTTAAATATAAATCTCTATATGTACAATTCTCCAGTTCTACATTATGTGTCCATGAATATTAAGATGTTAATTCTTTCCAACTTTGTCTATGTATTCATGCAAACTCAATAAATAGCCCAGCAAGTTATTCTATAGATATGAAAAAAATGATTCTAAAATTTATATAGAAAGACAAAAGACTCAGAATATGCAGCATAATACTGAAGAAGAACACAATAGGAAGATCAACACTATCGGACTTCTAGACTTATAATCATGCTAAAATAGCTAAGACAAAAATATTTTGGCAAAAGAATAGCCCAATATATCAATTGGTTATACAGATGTAAAAACAAACAAATAAACAAAACAAAAGTATTCAACATGCACCTTACACTTTTTGCAAAATTAATTTAAAATGTATCAAAGACCTACATGTAAATTGAAAAACAAAGCCTATGGAAGATAACAAGGAGGAATGATAGGTACAATGAATTTTGTGATGAGTTTTAGATATAGCACCAAAGCATGATCCATGAAAGAAAATAATGATGATTTTGACTTTATTAAAATTGAAATCTACTTCATGAAAAAAATTCTATTATCAGAATGAAAAGAGAAACTAAACATGGGAAGAAATATGTACAAAACATAAGGACTATTACCCAAAATAAATAAAAATTCAATGATAAGAAAATGAACAATGCAGTTAAAGAATGTAAAACACCTTAACAGATTTCAAGAATATAGATGAATATCAAATAAGCATGTGAAACAGTACTCTACCTCCTGTATCGAAGGAGTTTCAAATTGACACAATAAAGAGCTACCACTACATACTTTTAGAATAGCCAAAATATAAAACACTAAGAACAATGGATGTTGGTAAAGATGTGGAGCTATAGGATATTTAATTAATTAATTAATTTGTTTGTTTGTTTTAAAGATTTATTTATTTATGCATACAAGAGCTGGAGTACAGGCCAGAGATGCAGGGGGGTGAGAGGATTCACCAGAGACAGAGTGGGGAACAGAACAGGCAGATTGACTGAAATACACTGCTGAGGGCGAGTCAGAAGAGGTCTGCTGTGCCATGTGGGTTGCACCCACATGGGGATTGAACTAGTGCTTTAAAGGCTTCGGATTGCTTCATTGTGCTGTGCTTAACACCTTGTCCACCAGGGAGATCCCCATCTTTTATTTATTGTTGATGGGAAAGCAAAATGGCACAGACACTTTGAAAGATACTTTGACAATTTTTTGCAAAGCTAAGCATAGGTTTATTGTATGACAGCAATTGTCCTCCTTTATATTTACCCAAATGAGTTGAAAACATAGGTACACTCAAAAATCTATACATATATGTTTGCAGCAGGTTTATTCATATTTGTAAAGACTTGAAGGCAACCAAGATGTCCTTCAATAGGCAAATGGATAAACAATGGTGTATCATGTAATAGAATATTATTCAGATATTAAAAGGTATGAGCTGTAAGGCAACAAAAAGACATAGATGAATGCTTACTATTAATTGAGAGAAACCAGTTTAACTATAATTTACTAAATGAAAGAAATCAGTATAAAAATTTAGATTGTGTGATTTCAATTCTACAACATTCTGGAAAAGGCAAAACTTCAGACATATTAATTATATATAAATATATAATAAAAAATTAAAAAGCTGGGTTAAAAAAACAGAAATTGAGAGTAATAAAAACAGTTTTGTTTAAAAAGAAAAATAAAATCATCATTTCCAGGAGTCCTGGAAGGAGACCTAAGGTGGAGGAAACAAATTGTTGAGGTCAGTAGAATTTTAAAGTACCAGAATTATTCTTCCTAGTACTTGCAATGGTGAATAAATTAAATTATGCATCAATCAAAATCCATAATAATGTATGACCAAAAGAGTCAATCTTAATATAAAATATGAATTTCACTTCACAGTAGTATATGGGTATCTGTTTCTTAAATGTAGTAAGTTCATCATAATCATGTAAGATGTTCAAAAGTGAAGAATCTCTTCTCTCTCTCTCTCTCTCTCTCTCTCTCTCTCTCTCTCTCTCTCTCACACACACACACACACACACACACACACGTTAGTAGTTTGTCCCATCTAATCAATTTTCCTGTAAGTCTAAAGTTCTTTGATAATATATACTAAAAACTTATTAGAGACATACTATTCTATGAACTGAGAGAAAGATACCAGAAGCAACATAAAAATTAAGAGTTTGCTTTGTTAGATAACATGAAAAGTAAGATTTATCACTGGAAAAAATGCCGTATAATTTTCAACATAGAAAGAATAGCAGAACAGTAACTATAAAAATTTACATAGAGTTTAAGTGAAACATGCTCATATTTACTTTGCAGAATGGTTTATTTTCAGATCCTATTTAACACAGAGAGAAATAATAGTAGCTACATTGCTATGCATTGTTTAATTTCACTACTGAGCTAAAATATAAATGTGGTGAGAATGAACATCAATCCATATAAAGCACAGTACTCTCTCAAAGTAAATGGTATTTGCTTTTACTCAGTATTAGATAATAGTCCAATTCAATGTGGTTATGAAAGCTCATAATGTGGTTAGCAGATTTTTCTACCTACTCCAAGAGCCAGACTAAAGTTCCCCATCAAATTGAATTTGGGTATCAGGCAACAGGAAATGTGGCTAGAGATAACTGAGTTACTTTAAACCTTGAAGCAGTCACTGGGACATTTTGTCCATTAAGTTTACAGATGGCAAAGTAGATATGCCATTCACAGCTGCATGCATGAGGATATGACATCTTTGTCTATATTAATCTCACGGATCACTTGACATGACTCATTCAACTTCTTACTATTATATGAAAAGGAAACTAACTAGCAAGACTTATGGTGGTTTTAAAATAGATGCACCCCTGTTACTGTCCACTCTTTAAAGTTTTCGAGGGAAATAGAAATACTTCTTTTTCCCAAGTAATTGAGCTAACTGAGGATACATTTTATGCCTACATTTCCTTTTATAGAATACTATAAATAAGTCCCAAATGAGTGTATATGATACATATATTCCTGACAAAAGTTTTTCTCTTCAGTGGCAGTAGAGACACAATAATAAAACTTAAGGAAATTGAATTTCAGGAAAATACATTAACTTGAATTATTCAGAATTCCCAGAATAAAAACACTTTATATGAACTTAATAGTTTATTTTTACTTGAACTCTATAATCTTGAACCAACAATAAATCAGGAAATCTACTCAGCCATCTGTATCTGACCTATGTTTCAATTGTCACAAATACGTGTGCTGTGATGAATACCCAAGGTCATTATTCAGTGAGGCAACATGATCTCTAGTTTAGGAGCTTCAGTCAAAATAAAAGACATCTAGCCAGAATTAATAAGATAGTTATCAATGGATAAAATAAATTACAAATAATGATGCCTGGGATATATGAAGTAGCAGAAACACACAATACAAACCTTCAACACAAAAGGACAAGCATTTTACTACCAAGAACTTGGAGAGGCCAATTGAGAACCTGAAGGTTCCTAGACCTTCATCAATCCTAGAGCTTGAAAACTTGAAAACTCTTAATCAGAAGCTGGGAGTTAAGTTCTTATATTTGAAGAGTTATGCATGAAAAAATTAATCCAAAACTCTGTATAAACTTGACCTGAGAGCACAAGGTCTGAAACTCTGTCATTGCTAAAAGGCACATTCTTTTTCTATGCAGATTAGATTGCATTTCAAAGATGTTTAAATCTCTTTAACAGATACCACTTGATCCTTAAAAATACTTTTAAATGATGAACAACTCAGCATAGCCCTACAAGCTCTTTTGTTTTGTTAAATCACATTCATCTATTTACACAGTCTATTTCTAATGTCTGTTGCCACAAACTCAAAAATGGAAATCTTCATTGACTTTCATCTTCAAAATCTGACATATTGGCGGAGCAATCCAGGCTAATATTTAAATTTTAAATAGGAAGAGAACTGACACTCTAATACACAGAGGGGAATAAGTGGTGAAATAACACTTATAGGCTTGTAAACGGCAAATGTGTCTGAAGTGGGCAGACCATGCTGCTTTCATATCCTGAGAAGGAAAAAAAAAATGCCAACAAAAATAGCACTGATATGTCTGGAGGGCAGAAGCACTGGTATTAATAAAATGATTCTGCTGCCCATTAAGCATCTACCAATGAGATTCAAGGAATCTGAGAGCTGAAAGCAGGTGCAAAGGTTGTCTCACAGACATTCTCAACTTCCATGAAAATAATGACTTAGAGCTTCCAAAAAATGCTCTCCTCTTCCACCACGCCTTGTCTGTTGGAATTCAATTCCTGTGGAATGGGTGTGTAGTCTCTTAACAAGATCAATGAACTCTCTAACTTTCAAATATACATTATAGGCTTACATGATCGTTGTATTTTTGACATCCGCTCACTGAAAAAAAAATACAGAATGATAAGAAGCCTCTACTAATTCAATACCTAATAAAAAAATTTCAAGTCACTATGATCAGGGCCATTGCAATGGCTCACCTTAATTTAATGTTTATTTGTAAAGTGTTCTTCCATGATTTTTCCTTAATTGTTTTATTTATTTATTTATTTTTAATGATTTATTTATTTGTGCATAGAAGAACTGGGGTATAGGCCAGAGGTGCAGAGGGTGAGATGATTCACCAGAGTTAGAGTAGATCTACTGAAATACACTCTAAGGGGAGCAGTGGGTGAGAGGAGAGGTCTGCTGCACCATGTGAATAAGCTCCCTGGCCTGGGATTGAGCTCAGGTCGCAGTGGTGATAGCTTGATATTGCTGAGTCTTCACCCCTATTCCACCAGGGAGGCCCCCTGTGTTATTTTATTTTGAAGGTGCTTAAATCAGATCATCCCAAGATTTTTATCATTGATCTCAATGAGTTGCTCAGCTTTAGCTCTCAGATTATTTTGAGCTGAGAACTAAAAAGGCGCTGGAGTCTAAGAGAAGCACCTGTGTTTTCCCTAATCCATTTGCTCCACTCTTAAGTGAAGAAGTGATTACTGTTCCCTAAACCTATGTATGACCTACTCCTAAGTGAAGAAATGATTTCTGTTCGCTTTAATGACCTGGAAGAATGTAGTTTACAGGAGTATCTTCCAGATGTAGGTTTATCAGTGAACATGTGTATCTCCTTTCAGAGTAAGGGAGGAAGTCATCTTCTTGTCAGGCCAAGTCCTCTTCATCTCTCCTTGATGCCCTGGGCCTTATCATCTTACCCCTTGGATTAGGATTTAAACCTCTTTCTTCCCAATTGAAAATGTTCTGCATAATCATTGTTGTTAAACTGATTTTCTTTCACTAACCAATCAGATGCTTTTTTGATTACACAACCAAACTGAGAAGAATCCAGGAAAGTAGGGAATTTTTCTGTGTCCTGACAGTAATCACAGCACATCTTCAGGAGGGTGTTACTATAGTATCCCCATTTTCAGAGGAGAAAATGGAGGCAGAAAAAAATTATATAACTTTTCCCAAGGTCACCTAGCTAAATAAGAAATCACTGCACATTTCATTCATTATAACAGTAAATATTTATGTTTAATGCATTGTAGTGCATAGGCATATAAACAATTCTGTTAATTTACAGTGCTCAGTACACTGAAAATTTCACTTTCAGTGATGGCTCCAAGGTGTCTAAGAAATTCATGGGCTACAATTTTAGATCAGCTAGCTAGCTCATCTCCCTTTATTTTTGCTGAAGAATAGACTGTGGGGCACAGAAGGTATGTGACTATCCTGAGTTTACATAGCTAGTGACCTAGGCAGAACTGAACGCCTTGCTACTGATTTCTAATTCAGGGTCTTCATGCCAATTCTAGGGGGACTTTGTCATTTGTATCTTTGATTCTTTATATCTTTCTATCAGAAGTTATACTCTGAATTCAGTTTCTATTTAAGTTTCAGTTCTCAAAATCCTCTCACTGTGGCTTTGTAGTTTTGAGAAATTTCCTATTTGTATGATTATGAATCATTTTGTTTTCTTGTTATTCCAGTGAGTGCATGTGCCTGAAGAAATAATATTATATATTTTTAAAAATACCTGAGTTGTACCATTATTCAGATTAACTTTATCACAAATCAGTTTTTTACTGTCCTATGCAAAGCTAAATAAAATATATAAAATATCCCTACCCTGGTTTTACATCTATTTAATACTCTACTGCATTTTGCTGCATCAGCCTTGTTCTGTATGCTGCAGGAATTGTGAGTGGCCAAGTAATCCAACTCTTTTCTATTTTCTCATTGCCTTAACCCTTTTCTACACTCCAAGGGCAATCAATGCAGATATCTTGCCAAAGTTCATTTCTTGTGCATGTACTGCTAAGCATCATTCAATCATTTGAGTGGAAAGCTTTACAGGAGTTCATCTTAGGTGAAGTTGAATATGCCCATTTTTCTTTGAGAGTGGAATGAAGAGTTCCAAACAAGTCATAAAACTGTAAAAGCAATTTCAAGAGTCCATCCTGATTGTTCCCACTGTGAAATAGAAAGAAGCATCAGGGTTTCAAAAACATTTCTGTACTCAAGGATATATCAGTAACTATTTATTGAACATTCCTGCAGAAAACATTCTGCAGACTGGGGAGAACTCTGTAGCAGTTCGATGAGTTATTTACAGAGTTCCCAAGGCAAGGTGGTGTTATTCATGCTGAATATGAGTTGCCTAACAGTAAATCCAATAGTACCAGAAAAGAATTTATGACAGAACTTTTTATTAATTCATTGTTGGTATTACAACACTGGGTCCATATAATCATGAAATGGTAGTTCTGAAAATGACCTTAGAGATATGCTTAAGCTCCCCTATTTTATTGACAAGGGAAAATAAATTCAGACACAAGGAAGTTCGTTTCTGTGACTTTCAATGTGTGGCAATTAAATTTAGCCCTCAAACATCTTAACCCCCACCTTGGACTACTGTGTGTATGTCCAGTACACCATTGTAAATGGCAAGAATAAATTGTGACCAGAAGTAAACAAAATAAACAAATAAAAAACACTCTAGGATATTTGGGGATATGCAAAGGACTTAAATGTAGAAAAAAGTTTGAATAATAGATGGCTTTCTGAGCAATATTTTATATCAGCAGAGATTATGTGTTCTTGTTAATGGCACTAACTGCCCCTTAAAATAGGGATATAAAATGTTTGAAAGAAAAAGAATGAGAAAGGCTCAACTGCAAAAAAAAGTAAGTTTTCTTGATATTTGAAGCACACTCTAAATAAAAAAATTTATCAGGAGACATTTATAATTTTAAGAGGTTTATAATTTTAACGAAAAATTTGCTTCAAAAATTGGGTAATAATACAGAAATTAAATTTTAAGGAGATAGATCCATAATTAAAAATTGGGGTGGAGGGAGCTGGAATGGGAAAAGAAAGAAATGACATACTCGGAATTTATGCAATTTACTTGTCAAAAAAAGACTTAGATCCTTAAAAAGCATGTAGGAATACAAAATAACTTTAATGACTGAAATGAAAATTTGTATGTTAAAATCTGCTTTTGTAATACTTAAAAATTATTTAGATATAACACTATGTGATTCAGAGCTCATATCTCTTCAGATACATGTCCCCACACCAAACCTAGGACCAACGCTCACATGCTCCTCCACAATATTCTATTAGGCTCCCTCCACACCTAAGTAGATCATTGTAGATTATAAAATCTGTTGAGATTTGCTATATGTGGGGTTAGTGTTGGTAACTATGCCATATTTCCAAGGTGTAACAAATAGCTAAATGCAAAAGAAACAGGAGGAAAAATAATAAAGGCGAGGACACACTAGAGAAATTCAACAAAGTCATATCTGACCAAGAAAATAGAGAGAGAACACAAAATAATACCAATACCAACATGATTATCATCATAGGTCCCATAGACAATAAAAATAGAATAAAAATTATTTTAAATTCTAGAAAATCAGAAAATTAAAGGATTTTCTAGACACAACTCATAAATATGGAACCAAAATATTTTTGAATTTGTTAATAAAATCCAATAATTAATATGTATAATATATGTATATGTATATAAATATAAACAATATGAAAAACTTGGTTTTGTGATACAGGCATTTTTATATTTATAATGCATATATTGCACATAGTATATATGTAAAATATAACAAATACAAATAGGTATATATAGATATGTGTATATGATATATCTACATGGATACATAGAAGTTGTGTGTATATACATATATTTATATATAGGATGTTTATATTCTTATATGTGTACATCACAATATTGTATATGATATATATAGGATATTGTACATATCATCTCTAGTGATCCATATGATATAGATCACATTTACATTATAAAAAAGGATCAAAAAAAAGGGTATCTATCTACCTATGTGATATACATATCACATGACACACACTGTTTTTTTTTTCCAGAAATAAAATTTGATCTAGTAATAACATAAATACATACATAATGTATTTATTTTACATATATATACTTCTTCAACATCAATAAAATATTGTAAAAAATCATATGATTATCTGAATAGTTAAGAAACAATTTGACATAATTCCACACACATTTAGCATAAAATTTCCTAGGAAAAAATATAAATGAATATCCCTCTATGGTGATATAGAAGCCGTAATAAACAGTCATACTTAACCATGATATTAAATGTTTTCCAGATGTCAGAATGGAATGAAAATATACACTTATGTACCACATTTCATTAAAGTTTGTAACTAACTTAATTAGACAAGAAGAAATAAAACTTTTAAGCCTTGGAAAAGAAAGAGTGAAACTGACTTACAAATGACATTTATAGATGACATAATATTGAAGTGATATTATTTAACATTATTAAACAAATCTTGGAAAGTTTGCTGCATATAAAATCAATATCTATAAATTAACTATAACTAGGAATACTAGGAGCAAAAGATAAAAAGTAAATTTCAAACATTGCTACCTATAGCATTAAAAAGTTAAATACCTAGGATTAATTTAATAAAACATATACAACACTTTTGCACTAAAATCCTTAAAACTTTTCTAAGAGCCATTAATGTAAACTTAAACAGCTAGAGAGGAATATCATGTTTTGGATTAGAATATCTGTTCCAGTTCTTCATAAATTGATCTAATGATGCAATAAAATTTTAATAAAAATCTGAATAGTATTTTATGTAATTTGATAAGCTTTTTCTAAAATCTATGAGGTTGTGAAAGATTTAGAAGTCAAGGCAATCTGAAAGAAAAATTGTATAGGATTTATGATATATAAACCAGATTGAGACATATATAAAATCATTTGAAAATAACCTAACATTGGCACATGGAGACCGGTATAAAAGAATAGATTACAGGAAATTGTCCACCCATATGTGATTACTTGATTTATGACAAAAGTGCCTCTATTAACCACTTTAGTTTACAATTTTTGTATATTGTTACTAATAATTGACACTGAAAATTAAAATAAAATCATTTGTACCACACACTAATCAAAATATAAATTTTAGAACTGTTTATCTAAAATTAAAGCTGAAAAATAAAGAATTCAAACTACTCCCACTTAATTCCAAAGGAAAAAAGAAAAAAAAGAAAGTGCTCAGTTGAGATATCATAGAAAATGAAAGATACCTATCTTTACAAAATTATAAATTATTATAGAAGAATAACCTTGGAGTAGGAAGATACCTGTTAAATAGGACATAAAAGATATAAAACAAAAACTTATACATTAGAATTCATTAAAATTAAAATCTTTTAATTAAAAGACAATTTAGAAAATAAAAAGGCCATGGTATTGGAAAAAGTATTTCATTGTATTTATATATCAAATTCCTTCTATTCAGAAAATATAGATCTATAAAATTCAATAAGAGAAACAGTTAAATGGGTTTGGAAGATAGTCTTAGACATCTACTTCATGAATGACAACACCTAAATGGTCAGTCTGCCTATGAAAATTGTTCAATATCACCAGTCATCAGGGCAAAATAAATTATAGTCAAAAAAGATATCATCACACATCTCAGCCTAAACAAATCTATGTTTTCAAATGAAAAAAGTGAATGTTAGTGAGGAAGGAAGTGGTCAAACTAGAATCTCATACACTGCTATGGAAATTATATGTTGATAAAATTGCTTCTAAATTGGCAATATATATTTATTCATATATACATACACAAAATCCTGTAATTATTTTTAGTAACGACTCATTATTTTTATTTATTTAGTAATGACTAAATTTATACCCATAAGAAAGTAAGAAGTATATACATTCCTATCCAATATCAAATACCACCCAAAATACATGAACAAAAATTTTCAAAGGAACACAAATCGTAATGGCCCCCCATAGGAAGCAATCTAAATGTCAATCAATAGTAGAATGGAAAACAAATCATTATGTAGTCAAATAAGGAATAACAGAGAAATGAACACAGATAAGGGCCTCCCTGGTGGCCTAGGGGTTAGTCTCAAAACTATCACAATAGCCTTAATTCTTTCCATCCCATAAGCAGGAGCTAACCCATATATGGTGCAGCAGACCTCTCCTGTCTCTGCTACCCAATCTTTCTCTGGTGAATCCTCTCAGCCCCCATACCTCTGGCCTATATCCCAGTTCTTTTAGGCAAAAAAAAAAAAAAAAAAAAAAGAGATGTGTAAATAGAGAAACCATGTTATTTGCAACCACAATGATAAATTTCATAAAAATAATACATTGAACAAAGCAAGTCAGATGCAAAAGGCATACACTGTTACATTTATACAAGTTTCAAAAACAGGTAAATCTAATTGAGAGTGTTAGTACTAATCTTTGGCGAGGAAGAAAGTGTGAGCCCCCCACAAAGATGAAGACACAAGAAGACATGTTTGATGCTCTAGTACTGTAATTTATGGTCAGGGTGATGGTTATACAGGTGTGTTTATTTTGAAAAGTGTATCAAGCTGTTTACTTGTGATTTTGTATATACACACATCACATATTAATAAAATATTTATTAAAAGTAGAATTTGAGAATGTCCTCACGTGACTTCCATGTTAAAATAGAACCCCATTCAGTCTCCTTATTCACATGTGGAACTAGTCCAATACGAATTGGAGCTCTCAGCATCCATAATGAAAGTTCTGTTTATTTTAAGAATTGGAAACTGAAGTACACACTCATCTTTGTAAATGTTCCTCTTGGTATCCAAGAATAGCAAGCTAGGCAGAATAATTGAAAATTTTAGACTTAAATTAGCTTTATTAAACATTGAAATACAGAATCTTAATGGAATACATCAATGAGTTGGTAAAAAAAAATGGCTAGATATTAGGTGTTCACAATTTTTTTATCTGCCACTGTGAATGTTAAGAATAAATTTATCTGCAAGTAAATTTTAGATTAGTTAGGGTTATTTTTTAAAAATTCTTGTTAAAGAAACCCACCTATAGTGGCGAAAATAAATGGGCTTACCCCCTCCTCTCCACCTCACATAATAATCCAGACTAAGAGAGACTGTCCAATGGTACTGAGGAAAGTTCATTTAAAACTTTAGAGGGAAAACAAGAAGGCAATTAAGACTAGTCTAATCCTACCATCATCTAGAAACTTGCTTCATATATTTGCAAATCATATAACCAAAAAGAGGTTAATATCCAATACATAGAAAGAATTCATGCAACTATAAAAGCCTGTCAATGTCCTCTTTTTGGTCTAATTTTCCACTCCAATATCCTTAACATGCGCTGTTCTCATGCTTGAATCCTCAGTATTCAATCTGATATTCACATTATAAACATTCTAAACAGGATGAAGAATACAGGCTGGAGAATGGAAAGAAATAAATTAAGACATTTTCTCTGAAACTACCATTTTCTGTGATGTCTCCTGTCCCCTGCCCCCTACTATAAGACACTGAAGGGAGGTGTTATTTTGTTGATTTCAATGATGTTTCAAACAAAACTGTGGTTCTTTTGGTGAAGAAGGAGTGAACAAATATGGGTAGACAATGAGCAGCATCTATTATCCATGTTTTCTTACTCTCCCAAACATGTAGGTATTGCTGACAGCATCTCTCAATATCTGACATCAGGGTGCAAATCTATTTTTTATTAGGTTTAAAGAACAATTTGAATGTGGAATAATTTGCTTATACTTTCTACAGAAAACCTGACTCAGACCCTTTTTCAGATGCAATTTTTTGGAGAGTGGTATATTTGAAATGCTAATGATAGCATTAGAGCAATTCTTTTTCATGTGACATTTCAAAGGGAACATTTTTTTCCTAGTAAACATTAATGAATCATTTACATATACAGCAATGAAATTACTGCACTGTTCCATTTAAACCAGTATTTCCCAACTGAACAGAAATTGTTATTTTAAATTAAGGTTTAAGTTTAATAAAATCTAAGGGCAGGTTTGTAAAAATGTGCTGAGTCGGTAAAACATTAGTCAATAATTCAAGAGTACATAATAAATTTTCTACTTCTTTTGTAATAGTTTTCATAGGTCACCTAAAGAAGAAAGATATTTGGGTTTCATATGTTTTTAGGGAATACAGTGGGATCACAATTTGTACAGGTGGAAATTTGTCTACCTGTATCCTACTCTGGGGACCTTAATTAAAAGTTTTGAATATTCACAAAGATAATTTAAAAATCAAAAATAAAATGAGCTATGTATAGGAGAAGTGAAGTCAAGGAGTTAAAAACCCTATAAAACCCTCCTGCCTCTATATATTTTTTCCAAGATTTATTTATTTATTTATGCGTACAAGAACTGGAGTAGAGGCCAGAGGTGTGGGGGGTGAGAGGATTCACCAGAGACAGAGTGGGAAACAAAACAGGCAGATTGAAATACGCTGCTGAGGGGAGCAGTGGGCGACACAGGAGAGGTCTGCTGTGCAATGTGGGTTTCTCCCTGGCTGGTATCAAACTCGTGCTGCAATGGCTGCGGACAGCCTTATAGGTTGCATCTTAACCAGTTGTACCACTAGGGAGGCTTTGCCTCTATATGTTTTAACTGATCCTTCTGCTCCCTTTCCTGAGCCTGGATCTACTTACTGAGAGTCTGCTTAAAATTTGGCAGCTTTCTTAGCATCTCCCCCCACCCCCCCCGGCCCCATCATGCTGCCAACCACCTAAGTTGGAGAAGTAGGCGTATCCTTTCTTAATGAATCTCAGTCTTACTTGGCAAAGGGGGCCACGATTAAATGAGCTTGCAGGAATCTAGACTACCATATACCGTGTTCAGAACAATGAAATTTTTGCCAAAGAAAGAAATGTAAAGGCAGTCCTGACCTCTGTCTCTCACAGCACCCTCTCCTTTGCTTCACACAATTACAGAAATTTGATTCTGTATGTGCTGCAAGCCTCTCCCACAGACTTGCATTGTTTTGTTATGGATAGAGGGTACCCCGTATTCCTTGTGACCAGGTCCAGTCTCATGAGTTGTGATCCATTCAGACCTGTGGGGACCTACTCTTGGGACCATCCAGCGTCTGTTAGTAAACTGTGCTGCCTGAATATAGAAATTTTTACTTATCAGGTCTTTGAATTAGTGTTTGGTAAGTGAGGCCTGTTGAGGCAAAGGGGTATGAACATGAGCAAGGGAGAGAAATGGGATCAGGGTAAACACACGCAGGCACGACCTGTGGGATTTACAGGTAATTTAATGCCATGAGCTGATCAACTGGCATGGCCGCTCAGCACACATGCATTGAGTCTGAGACAGTATGGCAGAACTGGAGGGCCCAGATTGATGCCAGCCATAGTGACCACATCAATAGAAACAGCAACATCAGAAGCAGCATAGAAGCAACAGTCCAGGACCAGAGGAGAGCCAGCCAGGGGACAGCACTGGGACTTAGGATGGAGGCTGACTCCAGAGCTTGTCCCCACAGCATCTGTATAAATATTAACTCTCCAGACTTCACAGTGACAGGAATTGCCAATAATGGGGTATTAAATTTTGTCAATAAATTATTACAAAATAAAAACATGCACATGACATTGCATGTGTCAATTATGCAGGAAGCAAAATTACTCAGGGCATTATTTGAATTCCTTAAAGAATTTCATCTTTTCAGCATTGAAAACAGTGACACTATTGCAAAGTAAATAGCCACAAACTTAGAAAAAGAAACTCCACGTAATTGTTGGATTTAAAATAGCAGAATGTTATTGTTCTATGTAGGTTTGAATGAACTAATTTTAAAAAGTAAAATAATCTTTTAATTAAAATTTCCTTATATTTGAAGATACAACAATAGAATGCATAAGCAGGTGTTTCAAAGTCTATACAAATCAAGGCACCATTTTTTTTAAAAGATCTTCTTTTAAATTTATTGATGCACAGAGGAACTGAGTGTAGGCCATTGGTGTGTGTGTGGACGGGGGTGAGAGGATTTGCAAGAGACAGAGTGGGGAGCAGAACAGGTGGATATACTGAAATGCACTGCTAAGAGGAGCATCACGCGAGACAGGAGAGGTCTGCTGCATCATAGGTGGTTCAGCTTCCTGGCCGGGGATCAAACTCAGGCTGCAGTGGCAATAGTATGATAGTCCTGTGACTTAATCCTTACACCACCAGGGAGGCTCCCTATTTTTGATTTCTTATAAGTTACAAGAAAGCTGAGAGGAAACTTTAAAATGTCATTGCATAAGTTTATATTTATAGTTAAATTAGATTTACACTCTTGAATGAAGAGTTAATCTTTTTGAAAAGTCAATCCAGACTCACTAGCTCTATATGTAGTAAAATTTACATCTCAAAAATGTTTATCAGAAATTTATCCCAGCGTCGTCACAGCTTATAAGTTATAGTAAGAGTAAGAATCTTCTGAAAGTTAAACATTATCAAAATTATTTTTGAAGTAGGATTTGATGAAAGCACTGGTAGTTTTCAGATATATCATTTGAAAATTAATTTTTTATAAATGTACATTTTTATGGCTTAACAAAAGAGCTTGTAGAAAAGTAAAAGAAAAATTTTTTGATAAATGAAGATACCAGGTTTTAAAAGTCTTTTTTATTGTACTATATAAAATAGAATCTTAATTTTTCTTATTTGTATGCTTTTGTTGTTATTTTTGCATCACTCATACCACATTACACAACATAAATAATAAAACATTTTTAAAGATAAAGATGCTATAGTTAGTATTGTACTTTTTTCACTTTAATGTCACTTTTTCCTATTTTTTTTGAACAGGAACTCACATTTTCATGTTGCTCTGGGTCTTGCAAATTATGTAGACAACTCTGATTTGAGCTTCATAATTTCAATTCTGTACCCTCTCTCCACTTTGGCAACTCCAATTTCAGAGCCAGCATAATAAGCCAGTTCCTCTTCCCTCCTTATTCTGCATGATTCACTCCTGCATTCTTCACCACTAGTCATTTGAGTCAGAGTATATTATTCCAGTTATAACAGGCCATTTGCCATCATTTTGAACATTTGCTTTTTGCTAAATCCTTTACATATAGTACCTAATTAGTTGTCACAATCACTCTGTAGAGTAGATTTCCTGGCTTAATATTATAGACAGGGAAGTAGAGGTTTATGTTTTCTAATGTCACACACCTCATTGGAGTTTGAAACCTACTAGTAAAATGGCAAGAACATTAGATTCCAATTTCTTTGCATTTTTTGTATAAGGTGTGATGACGAGCGGCTCACAAATGGTGATGTGTTTCTTCCAAAGTCTTTTATTAAGGACTCTGCTTCACTGAATTCTTCTCTTAAGGCTTCCAAGGTTTTCATATCTCCCATGCTTTCTAAAATGTTCTTGTCCCAATCACCAAGAACTTACAAGGTCATTCTAAAATATCTCTCCCTTCATTCCGTCAAGTGAATGACATTTCATTTTCCAACTTTGCTCAAGTATGCACTTCCTTTCTACAAACTTGCCTTCTCGCATCACTTCTCAAGCATCAAGTAAACGTGATACAGCTTTTCTAGATCCATTGTTCACCACACATTTTTCTTTGTCTGTGTAAAACCAGTATACCTAAACAGTGATACATTGGTCTCTTGTATAGGATGATTAGTCTCTCACAGAGAGACTAAGATTGTGTCTTAATCACCTACATATTTCCAGCACAGCCAGCTAAATCAGTGAATAAAGGATAAGTAAGTGAACAAATGATGAAAAATAAACCAATAATAAAAGGGAGAAATAGTCCCTCCCATATTGGCCGGCTATTACCTTACTACTTTAATCATATCTATAATATCAGTGTAGTAGATATTTTTTATTCCTATACTGAGTGTCTTTTATGTAACAGTCCATTTATACCTCACAAAATTACTATGTTAATTGTATTATTATTTCCTTCAACATAGGGGAAACTGAATGTGAGAGAGGTTAATTGTCCACTTTTATACAATCATAAGAGCAATTTGAACTCAGATACCTCTAGCTCCAAACACTATATTCTTAAAAAAATACATTTGTTTCCTTTTAGTCTTCATTTATTCATTTATTAAAGTACTTGTCCCATGTAATAAAACCCTAATAAAGTCACTAATTCAGTTCCTCTGTCTTAGGAAATTGACTTCAGTCAATTCCTTCTGGTATCAAACCACCTTCTGGTGTCAAATTAGAAATTATGCCTCCATCCAACCTCTACTACTTTTCCTAAATCCAAGTTTGCAAATTTTTTTCCCTCTGATCCTTATTATATTGTGATTAACAAGATATATTTATTCGATCAAGTAAATATATATTTTTCATGTGTACTTGGACATATCCACAATTCCTGGTACGTAGTTACCCAAGCCTTTGGAATTTAAGTGTTCAGAGTGATGAAATAATCTCATTATGTTAATAACATGCTTTTAGGGAAGGACCTAAGAATAGGAGGAACCAATCATGGGATTAGAGATTGGAACTTACAGCCCCACTCCAGACCTCTGAGAAGGGAGGAGGGACAGAAGATTGAATTCAGTTGACAATGGTCAGTAAGTTAATCAATTTGCCCATGTAATAACATCCCCATAAATGTTCAAAACAAGTGGGGCTTTGGAGAACTTAATGGTGGAAGCATGGAAACTGCTATGTGCTACCTTGTCAGACCCTGGGCTCCATAAAGAAAGAAGTGCCTTTGTTCAGAAATAAGCCTAGGTTTTCTTCATCTGGTTATTGATTTTTATCCTTTAGTTTTATCATTAACTGGTGATCTAGTCAGTAAATGACTTTTCTCATTTCTGTGAGCTTTCTTAGCAAATTAATCAAAAATGAGAAAAGAATTGTGGGAATCGCTGATTCATAACAAGTTGGACAAAGTTACACATAACCCAGGCTTGCAACTGGCATCTGAAGCTTAAGTTGAGGGGCATAGGAATTTCCATGTAGTCTGTTGGTCATAAGCAGAGATAACAGCCTTTGCTTATGATTGGCATCTAAAATGGGCCTCCCTGGTGATGCAGGTGGTTGAGTGCTGCACTGTGAAGCTGTCCTCAGCCTCTGCATGCGGGTTCAATCCCGCTGACCAGCGAGAACACCACATGGCACAGCAGACCTCTCCTGTCTCACCTGCTGCTCCCCTCAGCAGTGTACTTCAGCACTCTGCCTGTTCTGTTCCCCACTCTGTCTCTGGTGAATCCTCTCACCCTCCTGCACATCTGGCCTGTAACCCGGTTCTTGTATAAAAATAAATAAATCTTTAAAAAAAAAATGGAGGGTAGTGTTGGGAAACTGAGCTCTTAACCCATGGACTCTGATGCTATCTCTAGGGAGAGGGTATCAGAATTGAGTTGAATTTTTGGATAATCTGGTGATGCCTGAGAATTGCTTGGTATGAGAAAGACTCTACCCACTGGAATATGATATAGCAACACTAAACAATGGCGAACGTAATACTGTGGAATCCTGGTATAGAAGGAAAGGAGTAGGAGGCCAGCATTCCTCTCGACATACCCATTCAGGCTCCTCCCAGCATATTTCTTGTTGGCAAATAGAAGTTTTGCCATATCAGAGACTCCTGGATTCTGTCTAGTTTTATAGTTTCCATGTTCTCTCTGGTCCCTTCCCTATATTTTGTATTCTCTCTAACTGGAGTATGTACAGAAGACAGAAAATTGCTGAAAATTGGCCCGCTTAATTTATATTTTGGATATATAACAGCTGAATTTCAAAAAATCAACAATTTACTTTTGGTTGAATAAGAGACCTAGTCAGAACTGAGAGGAAAGATAGAGAAGAAGTCTAGCCTCTCTCTAGCATGAAAATTCAAATTTGGAATTGGAATGACCCTTTAGCTAGTTTTTCATGAAGTAATTCTCTACAATGACATTTGATTTGAATTTGATATTTGGTAATGAATCTCTTTTTTAATGCTGAATTGGCTAAATACTCTATTTCAGGAAGCTTCTCAAAAGACAAATCATCTCTTAATGTTTATGAGAAACTAATAAGGGGTAAATCTGCAATTAGGGCTGTATTTTATATGAATTTAAATACAAGACTAATATTTATGTGTAGTGAGAGTAATTTCTCTTTTTGAATGGTAATTCTTTTTCTCCCTGCAGCTGAGTCTGTATAGTGCCCTCCACCATTTGTCAGATTTAACAATCCAGAGTAAACAGATCTGTGAAAAGTAACTACAGGTCCATCCTTTTGATCCCAATTTGTCAAACACTGCAATGAAGAGAGTGCTAAGTCTTTACAAAGGATGTGATATTTTTAATTTATCTGAAACTCTAGACCAAGTCTAAGAAGCAGACATTCTACCTTTCATCTATATTGTTCTTGTTGACATAAGAGTAGGATTTGCAATATTACATTCTATGACACAATTGAACTTTTCCAGTCTTCTGCATTTCTAATAGCATTTTTCAATGAGGATACATTTAGAGGACTATTTAAAATTTGCCTCACTTCTTTCATGAGATATCAAAGGCACAGAAAAGTTAAAATAAATTTCACTAACTTAAATTTAGTTTAGATCAAAAACAAAATTAGTGTTCAGAAAAAATTGGCAAGCCAATTCATTTTATACAAAATAATGGAAGCAAAAACCATTGAGAATACAGTGACCATAGAAAATGCTGCATAATGCTGGATAATAGCTACATGTCTTAAAATTCAGCCGAGATTTGGATGTTTTAATATGTTAACAAATAAGAAATAGCACTTAATAATTTGATTTGACTAGTTTCACAAAAGGGAAAATAATAGAGAGCACACTTTGCATTCTTTTCTCAAAATGGGGACAATTTATGTGGTGATAACTTCAGGAAAGAAGCTTTTGTGGCTTAGCCCCTCTTAAGGGTTCTACTTTGATCTGCCATCAGGAAAAAGAAATTTATATTTGCCTTTGATGGGAGGCCTTTATTTCAGGGGAGGGGAGTGAGTTTTCAGTTCATGAAGAAGAGCAGTGAAATACTTTACGGTTAAGTACAAGTTAAATTCTCTAATTTATCAAGAATAAAATTTCATCTCTCTGATTACCTTTATATTTTTCTCAACTGATTGTGAACTTTGATGGAAACAATGGGTAATTATTTCCTTAGAACTGAACATGGTGAGAAAAGCTTTTGAGGTGGATAAACTACAAGCAGTGATGATATTCAAGGTAGGGCTAATGAGTAGATAATCAGTAATAATAGGGCAGTAATTGGACATGAAGTCAAGTCTCTGAACTAATATGTGGGCAAATTGTTAACAGGATGTTAAAGTTTCCAAGGAAGATTTTAGGATCTAGGTAGGCTATGAAATACAAAAGTACATAGTTAGGCTTTTAAGTGATGGGCAGAAAAAGAAAAATATTAATGGGAATGTGAAATAGTGAAAGATGATACACTCTTGGATGATTATAAGTTAGAACAATATGGCTTGGTATTGTGCAGATCTTATGATCTTTCAGTTCTATTCCTAGACAATACCCTCAAGAAACTCCTGAACTCTGAGGCAAAGTACATGGTCTAGTGTATTCATAGAAGTTTTGTCAGCAATACAGCAATAGTTAAAAAAAAATAAAAAATTGACATTATTCATGGCAATCAATTATAATGATACAAATTTTAATTCCATTTAGAAGTTACAGAAATTTAGCAATACGACCTCAGAAAACAAGAATGAACAAGATTACAAGAGAAAAAGACAAACATACAAACAAGATGTAATTATAAATTCTCTCTATGTAAGTCAAAGAACCAAAAATATTAGTATGGATAAAAAGAAGTTTAACAACACAATTAACTAAATTGAACACATGGGATTAAAGAAACCATTAAACATTTATAAAAGGAAACCATCACCTGAATCTTAAGGTATTTCTTAACAAATTCCGAAAGATTGGAATAATACAAAATACAGAAACAAGGGTCTGGTCAGCAAAATTAAAAGCATACAAGGTAGTAAATAGCTATTTGTTAAATTGGTGGTAGAGAAATGGAAAAACAAAGAAATTAAGTTAAATTTCACCAAATAGTAACTTCAGGAAGTAGATACTAGTCTAGACTGGAAAACTAAGAAAGCGCTAAGACTCAAAACTCTCAAGAAGAATGTTGCCTGGCTGGTGCCTTTGAAGGATCTTGGTAAGATTGGTCCTGGGAAGACAAAGTTAAAAATTAGAATCAACTGCTTCTCTCAGAAAAAGGTGGTTGTTGAGAAAGTTGACAGAAATGGCAAGCAAACAAGGAGTAATTCCATTGATCCTATCCCTCAGTCTTCGAGTCTCCTTTTAATGTTCTGCACTGGTATAACTTAGTAATGGACCCGAGAAAAGGCAAAGAAGATAGATAACGTTAGAAAGCACAGTGTTTGCTTTCTATGAGTTCGGAGTTGAGAGAAAGCTGTTTTAATAATTGGAAAATAGAGCACTCACACTGTGACTATAATACAATTATAGTTTCAATACAAATTGAAATTGAACTCAATAATTAAAAGTTACTAGAAAACCCTCATGCTTGGGAACAAAGAATAAAAAGTAAATAGTTCTGAGTCAAATAAGAACTGGTAGTAAAGATTACAGCATATTTTAAACTGAATGATAATAACTAACATTATATATCAAAACAGAGTATATAAGTAACGTATCACTTAAAAGATAATAGCTCAGGATGTAAAAATAAATCTAGTAAATCAACAGAAATTAAGGGAAAAGAAATCAAACACACAGTAGAGAGAATGAAAAGTTAAATGGTAATTCTTTGAAAAGACTCATTATATTGAGAAATATCTAAAAAGAAAGAGCAAGAGCAAATAGGAGAAAGGCACATACAACCAATTTGGAAATGTAAAGATGACATTACAACCCATATTGTAAGCATTCAAAATGATAAATATATATAACAATATAATTATATATTACATTTATAATTCTTGCCAAAAAATTTGAAAATTTACATGAAATTTACAAGAAAAATATTACTTACAAAAATTAACTTCAGACATAAGAAAAAACATATATAATCTTATAATCCAAATAAGCAAATCCAGAATTGTAAAGAATCCCACAAAGAAAACTCTAGATTGACATGGCTTTTCTGGAAAGTTCTACTCAACATTCAAGAAATCAACAATTTTGAACTTAAATTCTTCTGGAATATGGAAGAAGTGGGAATAATCTTCTAAAGAATTTGTCAGAGTTTGTCTAAAACTTTACCAGGTTATGGTGAATCAGGTGAACCACTTCCAGCTGTGAGTGTCTGTATCTACATGCCTGAGAGCATCTTCTAGGAGATTTTGCTCAGAGTGTGATAATCCTGAAACACCGCCCCAGCACAACCCATGCCCACAGAAGCCCTCAATGACTGATGGGAATGTATATGGGAAAATATATGCAAATGACTCAAGTTCCTAGAACCAGGAGTGGCACAATTCTAGTTTGTACATCGTACTGTTCCCAAGGCTTTTCATGCAGAATTAATTTTTAGTTATTCATTGTAGAAATTGTCTTTATATTACTTTATTTTATTAACTGCTTTTCCCTCCCTGAATCACTTGCCCATTTCCCTGCCAGTGTTCCCTGTTGCTCCCAAGTAATTCCTATGCAACTGAATCCAAGTCTCAGAGGGTAATTCTGGAAAACCACATGATAAAAGTTCTCTATTTTTGGCACGAGGATTCAATTTATTTGGTGTAATACTTTAATCCCAAAATTGATCAGGACATGACAAGAAAAGAAAATTATAGTCCAGTAAATCACATCATAGATGTTAACGTTCTTTCTCCACAAAAATTAGCAGAAACAAATTCAGCACCAGCGTATCAAACTGTTTATCTCAGGACGATTTAAGGTACAGATAACATATAACTAATTATGAATGTCACTTTATATGTTAAAATATTAAAAAGCAATAAAAATTACTAATATTATATAAATATATGCAAGTATACATATATTATAATCACACTAATTACTAAATGAACAGAAAAGCCTTGAAAAAATTAGTATGCATTCATGATTTTAATTATCTTTGTAAATTGAGAAAATAATTTTTCAACTTGATAGAATACTTTAACTATAGCAACAATGCACTTAGAACAATCTTTGTATCTTTCGTTTTAAGGTCAGAAAAAATACAATGATTTCCACTATGATCAATGTTATTTGTTACTTTATTGAGAAATCTGTGGAATGTACTAGAATAATATATTTATATTGGGGGTCAACAAAATCTTAACTATTTTCAGATGATAATTACACAGATAGATAGATAGATAGATAGATAGATAGATAGATAGATAGATAGATAGATCGGTAGATGGTGAGAGCAAGGGTGTGTGTGTGTGTGTGTGTGTGTGAGTGTGTGTGTGTGAGAGTGTGTGTGTGTGTGTGTGAGAGAGAGAGAGAGAGAAACTGCCCATTGCTTGCATACAAGAACACAACTGACTTGCATAAATTGTTTTGTAACCTGCCACTTTGCTTTACTGAGTTATTATTTCAATAATTTTGTTTAAGTGGAGTCTGCAGGGTTTTCTATGTAAAATCCCACATCATCTGCCAATAATGATAGTTTTACTTCTTTCTCAATTTGGATTCCTTTTACAACCTTCTCTTGCCTAATTGTAGTTAGAACTTCAAACTACTTGTCTGAATAGTACTGGTGAAAGAGGATATCCTTCTCTTGTACCAGATCTTACTAGAAAAGTTTCCAGTTTTTCACCAAGTATTATGTTAGTTATGACTTTGTCATATATGACCTTTGCTATATTAATATGTCCCATCTATAGGACGTATTTTTTGTCATAAATGAATGTTGAATTTTATAAAGGGTTTCTTCCTTACATCTATTGCTGTGATTGAATCATTTTTATCCTTCCTCTAATTGATGTGGCAAATTACATTGATTGATTTTCAGATGTTGAACCATAATGTCCCCAGGAATAAATTCCACTTGGATACAGTGTGTAATACTTTCTTTTTTGTTTGGTTTTGTTTTTTAAGATTTATTTTTTATTTAGGCATGCATTCAAGAACTGGGATGCAGGCCAGACCTATCGGGGTTGAGAGGATTCACCAGAGACAGAGTAGGGAGCAGAACAGGAGGACTAGCTGTGAGAGAGACAGGAGAGATCTGCAGAGCCATGTGGGTCAGTTCTCCAGCTGGGGATTGAACTCCTGCTGCAGTGGCTTCCCTTGAGAGTGGTGAGACTTAGCTTGAGAGTGCTGAGACTTAACCCCTTGAGCAACCAGAGTGGCCATGTATGAGACTTTAAATGCATTGTTGGATTTGGTTTGCTAAGATTTTGTTGAGGATTTTTTCATCTATGTTCACTAGGGAAATTGGTCTGTAGTTTTCTTTTTTTTTGTGGTGTTTTTGTTTGCTTTTAGTATTGTGATAACGTTGGCCTCATAAAATATGTTTGCAGGTATTTCCACTTTCCCACATTTTTGGAAGAGTTTGAGAATAGGTGCTAGTTGTCTTTGAGAGTGGAGCAGTAGAATTCATTAATAAAACCGTCTGATCACAAACTTATTTTTGGGGAGACGTTTGATTATTGTTTCAATTTTCTTGCTTTTAATTGATCTTTTAATTGATCTTTTCAGGGTTTTTTTTGTTTTTTTTTTTATGACTTCCTGATTCATTCTTGGGTGGTTATGTATTTCTAAGAATTTGTCAGAGCACTGGTGGTATAGTGGTTAGCATAAATGCCTTCTAAGAATTCCCCCATCTCTTCTAGGTTACTCAACTTACTAGCATACAGATATTCATAGGACTCCCTTAGGTTTTTCTTACTTTGTGAAATATGTCTGTTTTAACTACTCTTTCATTTCAAATTCTATATTTTAGAGTTCACACTATTTTTTTCTTTTTTCTTCTTTTTAAAGATTTATTTATGTATGCATACAAGAACTGAGGTACAGGCCAGAGATGTGGGGGTGAGAGGATTCACCAGAGACAGAGTGGGGAGCAGAACAGGCAGATTAACTGAAATACACTGCTGAGGGGAGCAGCGGGCAAGTCAGGAGAGGTCTGCCATGCCTTGTGAGTAGCTCCCTGGCTGGGGATCGAACTCATGCTGCAGAGGCTGTGGATAGCTTCATAGGTTGCATCTTAACCCCTTACACCACCAGGGAGGCCCCTACCCTATTTTTTTTCGATGTGAGCTTAGGTATAGATTTGTCTATTTTGTTTATTTAAAAAAAAACAAAAACAAACTTTTGTTTTTGAAGCCTGAGGCTCACAGCTCAAACTGCAGATTTGCTGCAGGCTGCCACCTGGGCAGTGGTGACTGGAGGCTGAGTGGCAGGTTGATTTCCCATCCCACTGCCTCCATATTTGTTGGTGTGGCCAGTCTGAAAGACAAAGCATGGTGGTGGTTTCCCACCAGCAACCTTAGCACACTGCCTCTGGACAGCTCCCACCCTGCTACAAACAGGTTTGAGCACCGGGGCCCTAAGGCTCCAGCAACAGCAATGGGAGTTTCCCCCCTGCCTCTGGGCAGCGCCCAGGCAGACCTGCAGCTAGAGACTACAGAAGAGCTACACAGAGGCCCAGCTCAGTGGGCAATGCTTATTCATCTTCTGGTTTCTTAAAGTGAGAATTGCGGTCTCTGTATAGAAAATACCTGTTTCTCTTGTCTACTGAGAATGTAATTTAAGATTCTCTGAAGAGGAAATGCAAATGGCCAACAGGCATATGAAAAAATGTTCAACATCACCTGTAATCAGGGAAATGCAAATCAAAACTACCATGAGATACCATCTTACACCAGTGAGAATGGCACATATTAAAAAAACTAGCAACAACAAATGTTGGCGAGGGTGTGGAGAAAAAGGAACTCTCCTGCACTGTTGGTGGGAGTGCAAACTGGTCCAACCACTATGGAGAGCTATGTGGAGATTTCTGGACCTACTAAACATAGAGCTCCCATATGATCCAGCAATTCCACTCCTAGGTATTTACCCAAAGGACACAGAAACATCAATTCCAAAGAACACCTGCACCCCTATGTTTATAGCAGCACTGTTTACAATAGCTAAGCTTTGGAAACAACCCAAATGCCCAAAAATATATGACTGGATCAAGAAGATGTGGTACATATACACAATGGAATATTACTCAGCATTCAAAAAAGATAAACACATGCAATTTGCAGCAATATGGATGGCGCTGGAAGGGATCATGCTCAGCAAAATAAGTCAGAAAGAAAAAGAAAAATACCGGATGGTCTCACTCATAGCAGGAATCTAGAAAACTTAAATAAGGGACCAGGAAAATGAATAACTATAAGAAAGTGAAAATCAAAATCAACAAAAAACTATGAACCAGAGACACTTTTTGGGGGTTGGGGGCGGGAGGGGAGGGATTGGGGTCAGAATGGGGGGGTTGCAATTGTATGGGGAATATAAAAATAAAATTTATTATTAAAAAAAGATTCTCTTAATTAAAAAAATATTTGCAATAACTTTTTCTCTTGAATTACATTTTATGTAAGTTGTTTTTATTTCTTCTTTCTTCAGATAGAGCATTTTATATGTTTATACTATCATTTGACAACTCTTTAGAATAATTTCTTCCTTATAAACAAAGAATTAATTGGGGACACAGAATTTGAAAGTAGAAAAACAATTATATATGATTACAATTTATATGTAATCCTCTGTTTTATAAATGTTATACCATTTGCCTGAATTTCAAAAAGTTACCTAAGTACACTCGATGATAAGGAGCTTAAATGGATTAAAAATGCCCATTTGCATATTTTTGAAATCTAATCCTTACTATGTGGATGGTTAAACTTTAGGTAACTACCCAAAAATGTCTGAACTAGTCTATAAGGCACACTCAGAGGATAATGATGTGTTTTTGCCTATGAATTAATTTGTGTGATAGTGTTAGTATAATTGCCTGTCAGGGATATGCAGAATAAACAACTGTCTTTCCCCCTAGAGGGAGGATTGCCTAATAGACCTACTGTTCATAACTTCCTTGAAGACTGGAAGGTTCAGGAGGCCACTACTTATTCCACTTTGAGGGCAGAGGTTTGTCTTGGCAGGACTTCTAAAGAAACTCTTACTCATCTTCTTGCTTATGACTGTAACTGTTTCCTAGTTTCAGATTGGGGTCAAAGGGACTCAGCTGCAGCCTGTTTATTAATGGGGATAGGATTGTGTGCAACTGCTTATTATTTTCCTGGATCTGCAGTCAATTTAAAGGTCATCTTCCTTTACTTCATGAGTAAGTCAGCCAGAAGCAATTATCTTAAATTCTCAAAAAATGCTATTTTTCTCTGAACTTCTAAAAAAGTGCCCTTTTGTGTTGGCGTGTCTTTTATTCACATAGCTGGCATCTGATTTCAGCATATGGGCCATAGGAGGACAACCACTATGAAGATTAAATGGTGCAAAATAAGATTAGTGTGAAAGGTTAAACTTTAAAAATAAAGATACCACAGATTAAGCAAAGATGTGTGGAGGCAAGTTGAAGAGATAAATTTGTTTTAAATCAGGCAAGAAGGGGTTACAGTAAATTGAAAAAGCATTTTAAATATGAAATAAAATTCATCAGTCAGAAGAGGAGAGGTGGATTTATCATCCATGGACACTTAGAGAACTGAAGAAGAAAATATTGTCAGTGCCCATGCCAGGGAGTTGAATACCATCTTTTCTTGGTTTGGCATCCCTATAGAAGTGGAGATGTTGCTCATCCAGTAACTATCAGGTGTTTCAAATTGCCTCCTATTTATTTATTTATTTATTTACTTACTTACTTACTTATTTACTTATTTAATATTTTATCTATTTAGGTATACAAGAACTGGGGCACAGGCCAGAGGCACGGGGGGTGAGAGGATCCACCAGAGACAGAGTGGGGAACAGAACAAGCAGAGTGACTGAAATACACTGCTGAGGGGAACAGTGGGCAAGTCAGGAGAGGTCTGCTGCACCATGAGCATACCTCCCTGGCTGGGGTCCGAACTTGTGCTGCAGTAGCTGCGGATAGCCTCACAGGCTGCGTCCCAACCCCCTGCATCACCAGGGAGGCCCTGTCTTATATGTAAATGTCTCCAGGGAATAATGCATAGATAGCCTGCACTGGATCTTTGGCAGTCTTGACAGCTATGTTTTAGTAAGTCATAAATCATTTGTCCTAATGTCTATACCAACAACATTAGGTTTCTGATCTGCAATCCTGATGGCAAGTTCTGTACCCAGTACATTTCTCTAGTTAATAGTGTTGTCAGTTTTGATGATTATGGCTTTGACGTATAGTTTGAAGTCTGGAAGTGTGATGCCTCCATTCCCTTCTTTTTTTTTTTTTTCAGGAGAGCTTTGGCTATTTGGGATTTTTGGTGATTCCATGTGAATTTCATCAATAATTGTTCTATTTCTTTGAAGAATGACATTGAAATTTTTATTGGAATAGCATTGAATCTGTATATTGCTTTTGGTAGGATGACCATTTTACTAATGTTTATTCTTCCAATCCATGAACAGGGGATGTCTTTCCATTTCTTTGTGTCTTCTATTTCTTTTAACAGTGTTTTATAGTTTTCTTTGTATAGGTCCTTTAGCTCTTTTGTTAGATTTATTCCCAAGTATTTGATTTTTTTTGTTTTGATAATAAAAGGAATTTTTTTTTTATTTCTTCTTCTTCAGATTTATTGTTTGTGTATAGGAAGGCCATTGACTTTTGTGTGTTGATTTTGTATCCTGCCACTTTACTGAACTGATTGATGAGTTGAATTAGTTTTTCTGTGGAGTTTTTGGGGTTCTCTATGTATATTATCATATCATCTGCAAATAGTGATAGTTTGACTTCTTTTCCTATTTGGAGTCCTTGTATGTCTTTCTCTTGTCTTATTGTTCTGGCTAGGACTTCCAGTATTATGTTGAAAGGCAGTGATGAGCGTGGACATCCTTGTCTTGCTCCAGATCTTAATGGAAATGCTTTCAGCTTTTCACCATTGAGAATGATACTGGCTGTTGGCTTGTCATATATGGCCTTTATGATGTTGAGGTATGTTCCTTGTATCCCAAGAATTTCAAGGGCTTTTATCATGAATGGGTGTTGCACTTTGTTGAATGCTTTCTCAGCATCTATTGATATTATCATATGGTTTTTATATTTCTTTTTGTTGATGTGTTGGATAATGTTGATTGATTTTCGGATGTTGAACCATCTTGTGTCCCTGGAATGAATCCTACTTGGTCGTGGTGAATTATCTTATGGATACATTGTTTGATTCTGGTAGCTAAAATTTTATTGAGGATTTTTGCATCATCAAAACTGCATGGTATTGGAACAAGAACAGACACAGAGACCAATGGAATCGAATAGAAAATCCAGAAATAAACCCACAGATTTATGGTCAACTAATCTTTGACAAAGGAGCAAAGAATATGCATTGGAGCAAAGAAAGTTTGTTCAATAAATGGTGCTGGGAAAACTGGGTTGCTACATGCAAAAGAATGAAGCTTGACCACTGCCTCACACCATACATAAAAATCAACTCAAAATGGATTAAAGAACTAGACATAAGACCTGAAATCATAAAATACATAGAAGGAAATACAGGTGAAACACTACGTGATATGCACATCAAAGACATCTTTACTGACACATCACCCAAAGCAGTGATAGTGAAGGCAAAGATAAACAGCTAGGACTACATCAAATTAAAGAGCTTCTGCACAGCAAAAGAGACAATAACAAAAACAAAGAGAAACCCCACCGACTGGGAGAACATTTTTGCACACACACAACACTAATGATAAAGGACTGATCACAAAAATCTGCAAAGAGCTGATGAGACTCAACAACAACAAAGAAAATAATCCTGTCAAAAATGGGCAGAAGAGCTAAAAAGAAACTTCTCTGAAGAGGAAATGCAAATGGCCAACAGACATATGAAAAAATGTTCAACATCACCTGTAATCAGGGAAATGCAAATCAAAACTACCATTAGATACCATCTCACACCAGTGAGAATGGCACATATTAAAAAAACTAGCAACAACAAATGTTGGCGAGGATGTGGAGAAAAAGGAACTCTTCTGCACTGTTGGTGGGAGTGCAAACTGGTCCAACCACTGTGGAGAGCTATGTGGAGATTTCTGGACCTACTAAACATAGAGCTTCCATATGATCCAGCAATTCCACTCCTAGGTATTTACCCAAAGGACACAGAAACATCAATTCCAAAGAGCACCTGCACCCCTATGTTTATAGCAGCACTGTTTATAATAGATAAGCTTTGGAAACAACCCAAATGCCCAAAAATAGATGACTGGATCAAGAAGATGTGGTCCATATACACGATGGAATATTACTCAGCATTCAAAAAAGATAAACACATGCAATTTGCAGCAATATGGATGGCGCTGGAAGGGATCATGCTCAGCGAAATAAGCCAGAAAGAAAAAGAAAAATACTGGATGGTCTCACTCATAGCAGGAATCTAGAAAACTTAAATAAGTGACCAGGAAAATGAATAACTATAAGAAAGTGAAAATCAAAATCAGCAAACAACTATGAACCAGAGACACTCTATGGGAGGTGGGGGGCGGGGAGGGGAGGGATTAGGGTCAAAATAAGGGGGTTGCAATTGTATGGAGAATATAAAAATAAAATTTATTTAAAAAAATAGTGTTGTCAGGTCTAGCAAATGAAATATGGAATTCTCAGTGAAATTAAATTTCATGGAACAAATCTAATATCAAATGACAGAGAAATAGATGAAGAAATTGTGGAATATATACTCAATGGAATACTATTCAGCCATTAAAAACGATGAAGTGGTGCCTTGGAACAAAATGGATGGACCTAGAGGTGATTGTGTTAAGTGCAATGAGTCAGAAAGTGATACTGAATGGTTTCATTTATTTGTGGAATATAAATAATTGGAAAAATGTACCCCCAAGTTATATAGACCTGTAAATAACAGGCTAGTTAATCATAACATAAAGGCTCCCCTCAGCAGTGTATTTCAGTAGATCTGCCTGTTCTGCTCCCCACTCTCTCTGGTGAATCCTCTCTCCCTGCACACTTCTGGCTTACACCCCAGTTCTTGTATGCATGAATAAATAAACCTTTTAAAAAATTACAAAGAATTACAATTTATTTCTCAAAAATTGTATTTCAGGTAAGTGAAAAGTAATTCAGAACACAATGTTACTAAAAATAATTCACTGTCTAAATTTCCATCTAACCTAAGCAGCCTTTATTTTGCCTGGTGAATGTTCAATGTGCCAGTCTTATAAGGCACTCTTTGGCAACACTGGTATGAGATAATATTTGAGGATGAAGTAATTCTATGAATTTCTTAAGGTGTGTGATTGTCTTCCATCCATCTCTAATTTGAGCTTCATAATGAATATTTGCCTGTCCTTGGGTCCACGACGCCCATGTGTGTATTGTCACAAGAATAATGAGATGCTCTGACATCTCCTTTATTTCCTTTCTCATATTCCCAACTTTCATCATCAGTAGATGATGTCTCATTTCACATCCTCTCACAAGCTGCATGCATTTCGGTCCTTGAACACTGTTTCTAATATCATTTTTAAAATGCCAAGCATTTAATTTGCTTTTGGAGAAATATGGAAGTACATGATATATAATACTTTTCATGGGAATATAGCAAATGGAAAGAGTGGTTCAGAAATAAATATGCCCCAAGCAAACTTTTGAATTTGGCAAATCTTGCCTCTAGCACCTTTAAGTATGGCTATTTTCTAATTCAGGAGTTTTTACTCCCCTATCCCTTCCCAAGTACTGAAGATTCCCATGACTGTTTCAACTTGCCTTCCAAATTCTCTTCAAGAAAAGGTTTCTTCACCTAAGGTTACAAGTTCAATAATGGAAGCCTCCCTGGTGGCACAAGGGGATAAGATGCAAGCTATGAAGCTATCCGCAGACATTGCAGCACGAGTTCAAGCCCCGGCGAGGGAGCTACCCACATGGCACAGCAGACCTCTCCTGACTTGCCCACTGCTCCCCTCAGCAGTGTATTTCAGTCAGTCTGCCTGTTCTGTTCCCCACTCCATCTCTGATGAATCCTCTCACCTCCTGCACCTGTGGACTGTACCCCAGTTCTTGTACACATAAATAAATAAATCTTTAAAAAAATCAATAATGGGCTTAATTTAAGTGAATTCATGTGGACAGCAGGTAGGGAAGAATGAGTGGGATCATTTCACCTTTATATACAATATATAAAGAATGGCATTTCAATTTTATGGAAGATCAAAGTTTCTAGAAATATTTGTAAACTTCCTTTAAAAATTATGTGGACAGATGTATAGATGAACATAAGAATGAGAAAGGTCCTTTGCAGACAGTGAATCCTATAAGAGCTGGGAGCATGGCGCAGAGGAGGGCAGGGTGACTCAGCTTTCCTCGGGAAAGGGAATTAATATGCAGCCCCGCAGATCTATTGAAAATCAGGACTTATGGCTTCATTGTCTAAATTCTGTCCCCGATTCTGACTCATCTTGTGACTCTGTGCAACTTATTAACTTCTCTTTATTCTAATCTCAACTGCTGGAAAAGAGATTTAATAATATACGATTCACAGGAGGTTATGATCCTGAGTCATTAATGCAAGAATCTGTAGAGAGAAAATATTATTAGCTGGTAGAGAGGGGGTGATAAAAGTAATTCTGAAAGGCAACATTTAGAAATCTGGAGACAGCAACAAAATGTATAATGCCACAAGTCTGGTTAATAAAGAAAGCTTAGGGGCCTCCCTGGTGGTGCAAGGGGTTAAGATGCAGCACTCTGAAGCTATCCACAGCCACTGCAGCGCAAGTTCAATCCCCCGCCAGGGAGGTGACCCGCATGGCGCAGCAGACCTTTCCTGTTTCACCCACTGCTGCTCCCCTCAGCAGTGTATTTCTGTCAGTCCTCCTGTTCTGTTCCCCCCTCTGTCTCTGGTAAATCATTTCACTCACCCACTGCATCTCTGCCCTACCCCAGCTCTTGCATTTATAAATAAATAAATCTTAAAAAAAAAAGAAATGAAAAGAAAGAAAGCTTAGACCGAAGAACTTGAGCTAATGGAGACAGCAAACAGGGAAGCATCATCAGGTGCTGGGGCGACTCAACCACTTGTGCCACGGGAATGCTTGATTCCAAGGCCACTGCAACCCCTTCTTGGCACTGGGTCCCCTGTAGATCTTGACACCACCCCCTGCAAACTTCAGTCTACCAAAGACTTTCTCCCTCTTTGCCACTTGAATCTTAAAACTTGTTCCTTGGGCCTGCCTGATGGTGCAAGGGGTTAAACACCCCACTGTGAAGCAATCCACAGCCTCTACAGCAAGAGTTCGATCCCTGGCCAGTCAGGAAGCTATCCACAAGGCTTGGCAGACCTCTCTTGTCTCGCCCGCTGCTCTCCTCAGCAGTGTATTTCAATCAATCTGCCTGTTCTGTTCCCTGCTCTGTCTCTGGTGGGTCCTCTCACCCCCTGCATCTCTGGCCTGTGCCCCAGCTCTTATATGCATAAATAAATAAATCTTAAAAAACCCACAAATCTTGTCCCTTGATGATTTATTTGTGCTAAGACAGAAATAAAGTATCGAGTCAAAAAGAGTATTATTTTACAACTGGCACCAGAATTCCTTCTGAGAAAAGAACATATTTGGTTTAATATCAAGAAAGAAAGGTGAAGATAGCAAGCATAGGTGGGAAGGAGATAACTGTTTTTGAAAGAAATGATGTGAGGTGGAGAAGTTGAGAGGCTGGGGAAGAGGAAAACAGAGGGTTATCAGAGTCAGCATCCAAATTGGTAGCACTGACAATGATCATTTGGAAAAAAACTCACAAATCTAATATTCATTCTTAAGCTGCTTGCATTATTATATCATCACCACCCACAGCAGGCCTTTTGTGCTTTTAATCTGTGTATGGGAATGAAGGAAATGGGTCTGAGGCAGAGTTCTAGGTCACAAACAGAAACTGGACAGCTGGTGAATGAGGGTTAAATGATACATGAGTTGTATTACTTCAGAGGAAATGGTTTTTGAAGCTAGAGGTGATTATAAAAAAATGGAAATACCTTATCCCCTCCAGAATTTACAGAATTATTGGAAAAAACACGGTTTCCTATCACAAATGGGAAAAGGCTTAAGTGCATCTTGTTTTAATCTCCAGACTAGCTACCTCAACAACTCTAGAGCTTAAAATTGTGCTGCTTCCCTCTCTCTGGGGCTGTGTGATATGAGGCAGAAAGTTGGTGACCCCGCACCTCCTTTTTTATCTCTCCAATCTGTTCTCACCGGATCTACTCCAAAACACAATTCCAGAGAGTTTATTTGAACTTTGAATTATGGAGCTGAAAAATAAGGCTATTTTAAACAGTTGAAAAGTTATTTATCAAAAGCTTCACTCCTTGCAGAGATATTTCTATTTTTAACACAGATTGATTAAGATGACATGGGCTTTATGGAATAATTTTATGAGCAAGGCTTTCCAAAGGGTATGGAAGTTGGAAAATTATGTATGGGCTGGGTCCGGAAGATGCGAGGCGAGGCAATGAATCTAGTGTATAAAGCCTAGAATTTGAAATCCTCATAAGAGCCTAAGAAATTCACTGCAGGAACATTTTATAAATTATATTTTGGAAGAAAAATAGAATAGAATTTAAAGAGGAAAATTGCATAATTTTAATTCTATTGGTGACCTTTAGCATTGTGTTTTGCCACTAGAATATCTTAAAGACTTTAAAGTCTAGTAAAATGATTGAAATAATATTCTATTGTCCACTAAAGATAGAGTGACCACATTGCTCACTAAGCTATATTTTTAAGAAATGGTATTTGGTATGACATTTTGCTTAAAAAGTGCTAATAATGCCATAAGAGGGATGTGAGACAGAGGTACACAGAAAATCTTCTCTTCATATAAGAAAAGATATAATTTTCCACTTAAAAATGTAAGATTTTATTCTTGTTCCTTCACTCCCTTCAAATTGCTTTTTAAAAGACTAAACATTTCTTAAACTTCTTTTTTTGAAGGGGTACCTTTGAGAACTGAGTTCAGGGTTATCAAATTTCTCTCATTTGGTGCTGGTAGAGATCTCCCGTCTTTAAAAAAAAATGAGTTTTAAATGACAATCTTGCAGCTCATTTTTAAATAGCCTCTTTCCATTTCTGAGGAATTGCCTTGGAGTTCAAACAAAATGAGTCATTCAAGGAAAAAAAAATCACAAGCCATTTTTATGCATTATCCAGAGCAGAAATTTAATTTAATGGCACTGATGTAGAAGAGCTCCTTCATGCAGCAATTTTAAGAGTCTGTTCCTTTACTTTTATAGCAACGACAAGTTCGGTTATCTGTACAGCTGAAATAATCAAGAATGGTGAATGATCTGGGGCTCGTGTATGTCTGGGAAGGGGGTGCTGGTGGCAAGAAAAGTGGGTTGGACATATCACAGGAAAACAAAGGATTCTATTTTGTAATTTGGGGAATGTCTAGAGATTTTCCTCTCAGTTCTCTGCAGCTTCTTCCACTTTTACCTTTTGATTTCTATAGGAACAAAGAGGGTGGCAATTAAGGAATTGCAATGGTGCAGACTCTTTCAAAGTTCACACTGGTTATCCCCACTGCTTGTTCTGTCAAATTACAGAGAACTGATCAGGTCACAGAGTTATGATTTAAGTCTTGAGTACCCTTTTCTGCTATGGGGGCTCTTTCCTTGAATCCTTCACCAGAGAATGCATTCATTACAGGGAGATTTATGAATGTCTCCATTCATGTTCTCATTTGCCTCAAGAAGATAATTTACACTTTTACACTAAGTGGCGATACTATTCTGTGGGCTTTCTGTTTCACTTTGAAATGATCTCTGTAGTTCATTATTTTATTTCCTTAGAGAGATACTTTTTTCTAAACACATGGCCCATGAAACTATAGCTAAGAGATATCTGAATTCTTTAGCTGTTGTATACTGGTGAAGTATACTGACTCTGAGCCAGACTGAAGCCAAACATATCTTTCTTCTGGCCCCACGTTTTAGCAGTGTGCCCTCGGAAAAGTCTCTGTGCCTCAGGTTCTTCATTTCTAAAATCAGATTATAGTATGCTGCAATGAGCAATAAATAATTGAATAAATCTAGTGTTGCTTGACAGTAAATATTAGCTTTTAATTGGTTGTTATTATTATCATTACCCTAGAATTGAACATAAATTAAGTCTTTAGGACAGGATCAACAGCCATAATTGTGTACAGTCTACATGTCTTTTTATAAGTCATTTCATATACAGTGGCCCATCTTATATTCACTGATACTATGTAAGGGTATTCATAACCTGCATGTTTATTGCCATTTTATAGAAGCTTAAGGTAATTTAGTAAATAATGGAGCTAAGATTTAGATTAAATCAAGGTATATTAATTCCAAGGTCTCTATCAGAGATAGTTATAAGTAATAATACCTCCAACAACATCTTATTTAAAAGTTAAAATAAATTTGATATGTATCTTCCATTTAGGACAATTTATACAGAGTAATGGAGCTAAGCAGAAAACAATCACAGACAAATAATATTAAAAAAAATAACACCCCACGTGATTAGAACACTATTCAATAGTGTTCTTTAAAATGTCTCTGTTAGTAACTCTGGAAAAGCATAGAGGATTATAGGGGAAAAAAGAAAATATTAATGTAATCATAAGTACAACTTCAGATAAGACTGTCAAGTATGTGCATACACAGGTATACTCACATATGCAAGTTAATTTTGCCCAGGCTAGAAGCACAATATAAAGATGCCATTCATCTACCATGCCCCACCAGTGACCTCTCATTTGAATTAAAAAGTGCTTAACCTAGGGATTTAAACTAAAACTAATATTTTTATAATATGCCTAAGGTTGACTGAAATAAAATCAGAAAGCTAAGTTATTTTCTTTAGGAAATCATTATTATTTGCAAATAATATTCCAGCATATTACATATTCTTTAATGGAAGAATTAAGAAGCTTTGGTGAAACTGCTCATGACATCTCCCTTACATATAGGCTGAGCAATCTTGGAACAAAAGAAGTTGTCTTCCTAGGTCTTCTCTTGGTTAGAAGACCTGACCTGGGCCCAGTTGCCATTGCTCTCAGATATATATTCTCACTTGAGATATACTGAAAATTTGTCCTGGGAAGAAAGGTTTATTTATAAGGACTTACAAGTTCTGAGGCATCAGTCACTTTTCTTATCTTTTTAACTTTTACTCATGCAGGTGTGTGTGTGTATTGGGACAAGGGTTGAGGGGTTAGAGGGGTTTGGACTTTAACCTACAACTCACCTTTTCTTCATTGCATTATTGCACATTCATCTCAATGTTTCTCTCTGGCTTTTTATAGCAGAGAGCAAGTCCAAGGAAAGAAGAATGTCTCTATTTGTTGAGAACACTATCTTCCTATTCTGCCTCCCCCTGGCCTTATGCCCCTTACCCCTCCCAACAAGCAGATCATTGCTCCACTGCTTGGGATTCTAAGAATGAAGAAATGGAGGAGGAATACTGTGACATTAGTGGACAGTCTGCCATTACCTGATCGCATTCCCAGCATGCAGACAGATAGTAAGGCCATGTACTACTGTGCTCGTGGTGTCGAGAGCCGCATGAGGGGGAAGCATCAAGAACTACTATCTGGTGCCTCTCCAGATCCATTTTCTCTGCTCTGTTATTTGTGACACTTAGACCTCCTTGCTCACTTACTTATCACTGTGTATGTGACCCAGAAAGGAATTCAGAGGACAGGGAGCTTCACTACCATGATCCTGGTATTGGCTGTGTTCTGCCATAATAATAGCTCCCACTAGCAGCTTCTCTTCCTTAGTCCCAGCTCTTGTGAGCTTCAACACCAAATCACCCTTCCATTTTCTCATTAGTTACAGGGGTAGTAATGGTGGGAACACTGTGGATTGTCTCCTGGTGCTTCACCATGCCGTGTCTGTTCTCTGAACAATTTCCACCTCATAAGTTGATCCTTCCTTGAGTGTCCACAATGGAACCATTTGGATTAAAGTCTGTTTTCCTGCTAGTTGTCTGTTTAACACGGTCAGGAAACAGGATCAGATTTATCTTTGCGGACAGGACCATGCAGGCGACCTAGCATAAAGCCCTTGTGCATACATAGACTAGGTTACAGTGCGTTCTTCACAAAGGCCATTCACCTGCTCAGTGAGCTCCTGGATTCACTCTCAGCTCCTACAACCTTGGGCTGGACACTTTCATGGACCAGTGAGATGGAGAAGTAAAGGAGAACCCATCTCTCGATGGGTGCTGGAGGTGCTCAATGTCTTCTCTAATTCTACTAAAAGCTAACCTGAAGAGGGAAGAATAGAAAGGGTAGCTTAGCAGTTACTGATACTTTCTTCTGCTCACTGCTATCATATCTACTTTTCTTGTCTTGGGGCTATTTTGGACATGAAAGATGACAAGTCTTTTGAAAGCCCATGTTTTCAGTCATTAAAAGAATTAAAATGTTAAGAGCAACAATGGTGAATAATATCAATTGAGTCCCAGAGATGGTAGGCTCTCTGTGCTTTGAATGTGTTGTTTTATTTGCAATACTGTAAGAATTGTATCATTTTATTTTCATTTTACAGATGAGAAAATGGAGGTTAAAGAAGCAAAATAACACCTGTTCCAAATTATGTACAGTGGTTAGCAAACCACTCATTATTAAATATAATAATCACTTAATTTGCTAAAATATCTGCCATTTGGACCTCCCTGGTGGCACAGGATTTAAAATCTCAGCACTATGAAGCTATTGCCAGCCACTGCAGCGTAAGTTTGATCTTTGCATCTCTGGCTTACACCCCGGCTCTTGTATGCATAAATAAATAAATCTTTTTAAAATCTGCCATTTGATCAATGCAGGGTGGGGACAGCTCCAAGTGGTGTCAGCTGGGGTGGCTCAACCTTGGAGGGACATAATGGCTGCAGACCACAGCCACTGTGTAAGGCTTGCACACTTACATGTCTGGTGATGATGTTGACTGCATTTGGATCTGCAGGAGTTACTTGTGGGTGTTAATGTTGTACATAAATTTCTTTTTCCATTTTGAATATGGGTAACTTTTCAACCAAATAACTAATATTTAAGTAGGATTTTACAAGATCATCTGTGCTTTAAATATTCTTCTGGTATGTATCCTGGTGTATTGGGTATCTGGATGATGTTGGCAGAGTCTCTGAAGGCCAATTCAGAAAAATCAAGTAACTGATTCTTAGGTTAAGTGATATTAAACTAGAAACAAAATTATAAATCAAGAGTCAGTGAACTGTGTGGTGAATAGAAGCTGGTAGAAGAAAACTAAAAGTGAAAAGCATGGCATATGGGGAGTAAGGCATGCTGAGCTATTGTAATGTGGCATGGCTACTCCAAAATTAATCCCCTGGACCCTGGATTCTAAGGGTCATACCCCTGTTAATGCCCACCTTACCACATTAAACCCTCATTAGACTAATAGTGAATGGCTGTAGATAGGGAAGTTCTATTTTTATCCCTCAGCTTCACTTTTCTGCTGTAATCAGTTGCCACAAAGTGGATGGCCTAACACAACTAAGAATACTCTTTCAGTTCTGGAGTTTATCTTTCTGAAATTAAGGTATAGACAGCGCCATACTCCCTCTGAGGGCACTTGGGGATGATCCTTCCTTGCTTCTTCATTGACATTCCTGGGTTCGTAAATACACCTTTTCAATATTTCCCTCCCATCTTCCCTTATTTCTTCCCCTATATGTCTATGTCCAAATTTCCCTCATTTAATAAGGATGCCAGTTCTTGAATAAGGGGCCATTCTCAACCTGTATGACCTCATCTTAACCTGATTATATCTGCAAAGATCCAATTCTAAATACGGTCACATTCACAGGGCCTGGATTGATGTGAATTTGGAGGGCACCAATTCATCCTAACATGTCACATTTTTTAAAAATGTGGATACTGAGATCTAGATAGACTGAATAATTTTCCCAGGTCATTTGGAGAAACAAACTGGAATTTAAAATCAAGTTTTCTGACCCCAATTCTGTGTTGTTTCTACTGTAACATAAAATGAGAAAGTTTTCTGATATAAAATAATCTTTGATTCTCCACATAAAGTCTGTTGGGGGAGAAAAAGACAATAAGAGTATCATCTATATTTTCACTGAAGGAAAAAAAATGACTTCCTTGAACTTCTTGCCCTGTCTATCTGTTCCCATAGCAACCTGCTATAAGTCTTTCATAAATGTTATCACTTTATTGTATTTGCCCAATTATTTATCTGTTTCTACTAAAAGTGAGAAAAACACACTGGGGGTAGCAGTGGTGAATGATACAGAGAGGGAGACAAAGGGTCTGGCCTCAGTCACAAGGGTTAGATACAAACTTCACACTTGAACCCATTCTCAGCAACCTTGACTTCATTTTCTAGTGTATTCTCAAGGAATCCAACCTCTGCCCCTATGCTTAGGGCAACTCATCCATTGCTCCTATCAGCCACAGTGACGATGATTGATAAACTTCATAAAGACCAACAAAATTCTTGAGATCTAGAAAAATATTACCACCTACAAAATAGGCCAAGAACCTTTCAAAACTAAGGGTATTAAGGATTTCAATTAAGTTATAATAAAATAAAATGTGTTAACTAAATAACTGCAGTGACAACTATAGAAATAATAGGCAAAATAGAATTTATTCAGGACCTGAGTGCATTATAATTTATTTAATATAGTGTGGGATGAGGAGGGGTCTCAGGAAGAATGCCTGGAGCATAAATAGGTCCTAAAAAGGCCTGATAACACATTCAAATCAGCTCTGTTTATGAGAATCAAAACAACTGTCACATTGCCTGGCATCTGAAATAGGAGACTGAACAGTCTTTTTTTTTTTTTTCCCCCAGCACAAGTCAAGCAGCTCCTCCTTCTTATATAACTGACTTAGTCAGGATATGTAATGTGGCATTTGGTGAGGTCGTCATGTACTATTTGTGGCTCACTTAATCCCAGTGTTCCTCCCGGGGATAGGCCTATCAAAGAGATGTTTCATCCTGGTGTTTTTCCTGTGAAATTTTTGATCCAATTATCATTTAATCTTTTGTTACACAGTGTGTTGGGCAGGCAACTTAGCAGCTAGAGCCCTTGTGGAAAGGACAATTAGCCCAGGAGACATAGAACTGAAAATATTTGAAATCAAATAAGGTAACTCTGAACAGGATAAAACTTTATCATTATCTTATCTCTCAGTTCCAGATGACACCCAGATAGCTCAAAGAACAACTAAATTTTAAGGCTGTTATCAATTTTAGTGAGAATTAACTTGAGTTATAGCTGCCTCTCCATTTCCCGCACCCCAAGGAATAAAAGTCTTGTTACTCTTTATGCCTGAACAGCCCCACTATATTCAAAGTAGATCTCTGCCAACTTTGTGTGTGGTGCAGTCCCTAGGTAGGTAATCTTTTTTTTTTTTTTTTTTAAGATTTATTTATTTATTTATTTATTTATTTATTTATTTATTTATTTATACAAGCACTGGGTACAGTCAGAAGCGCCAGAGGGTGAGAGAATTCACCAGATCCAGAACAGGGAGCAGAGGAGGTAGACTGACAAAATACACTGCTGAGGGGAACAGGGGGCAGCAGGAGAGGTATGTCCTGCCATATGGGACCCTCACCTGGTGGCCGGGGATCAAACTGGGGCTGCAGAGGCTTCGGGCAGCTTCGCAGCCCAGCGCTCAACTGCTGCACCACCAGGAAGGCCCAGCTAGGTAATCTTGACTCTTGTTTGCCATGAGACTTTATTTTGTTTAACCACAGTAAAATCCAAGTATTAATACCACACTCTTTTTACAATTCCTCAACCATCTATTGACCATCATTCTTTCTTCTCCAGGCTAAAATGTTCAGGCCATGATTTCAACCACTCTCTCATCAATGTCCTCAACTCCCAGCCGTTAGTTCTTATGCCATTCAAACAACAAAGCTCTATACCCTGCCTCTGTCTTAGGAACTGTCACCTGTTTCTATACAGAATCAACTGATTATCACACTCATATTCACTCATCTCCCCTGCTGTGCTGCAAAGTTACCACTTGGAAGCAGTGTATTTTGTCAGTCTGCCTGTTCTGTTTCCCACTCTGTCTCTGTGAATCCTTTCATCCTGCCGCAAATCTGGACTGTACCCCGGATCTTGTATAAATAAATAAATAAATTTTAAAAAAATTTACCACTTGAAAATCCTCCTTTTAAAAAAAAATATTATTTTTATTTTAGACAATAGCTGGGGTACAGGCTGGAGGTGCATGAGGATGAGAGGTTTCACCAGAGACAGAGCAGGGAGCAGAACAGGCAGACAGACTGAAAGCAGTGCTGAGGGGAGCAGCAGGCGAGACAGAAGAGGGAGGCAAGATAAGGGAGGACTAACCTGGAAAAAAAGAAGACAAAAAACTATTCCATGCAAAGCATGCAGCCATTGTAACAGCACATGATCATGAAAGCAGGGAAGAGCTATGGAAATTTGAGTTATCTAGGTTGAGTGGAAAAATGTGAAGGAGAAGTACTTCATGATCAGATTCTGAAATGTGCACACAGACTGAGAAGCTCAGGTTTTTATACTGATGGTACTTGGGAGCCATTGAAAGTTTCTAATTATCAGAAGGGTACAATCACATTTGCATTTTAGGAAAAGAAAACATTTAGATGCAACATGAAATGTAGATTCTGGCAAGACAGACATAGATGCTTGAACAAGCAGGAGACAAGTTAATGAACTTTAGTAACCCGGGCCGAGAGAGACAATAGGGTGAAGTAGTGCATGGCTGGCCTTGAGATGAACCTGCATACGGGCACAAGACCCTCAAGCATCAGGAGTCCCCAACTGCAAAATTTCCAATATGAACATAGATGTTGGTGCCCAGGCCCTTGTGAAGGTTCAGCAGCTGACTGCACTGCTAAAAAGCCAGGGCAAAGGAAAACAAAAACTATTGATGCTACAGAGGAGACAAAACTATGATGGATCTATGTGAAGAACTGGCAGTCTGTTGTGAGTGTGAATGTGAGTGTGTGAGTTTGGCTAGGGATAGAGATTAATGGATGCAGTTGGAGTGCTTGCAACATCAGGTTGAGGCATGGGGAGAGGGAGTTACGGCAACTGGCTTTATATTCACTTAAACTTTTTAACTAGTGCATGCCCTCAGAGGATAGAAAAGAAGGTTTGTCACCTAGCCTAATCTCCTTGTCAACTGAATCTCCAAGTATTAAGATAGATTCTAATATATGCCATGAGGAAGACAGGTTGACCTTAGAAAGCCCTTAGTAAGATGTCCCCAGTTAAAGATTTGTCTATATGATAAATAAATCAGAATCTCTAGATTTGTAAGACCTGACTCCCTATAGAACTTCACATGAGCTCTACTACCCTGGGATATAAAATGGAGATTTTAGGGCTTCTTTGGTGGCACAGGGGTTAAAGTCCCAGTGCTATCAAGCTATTGCCAGTCACTGTGCCATGAGTTTGATCCCTGTTCAGGGAGCTGCCCCACATGGTGCAGCAGACCTCTCCTGTCTCTCCTGCTGCTCCCCTTGGCAGTGTATTTCAGTAGATCCACATATTCTGCTCCCCATTCTGTCTCCAAGGACTCCTCCAACCCTCTGCACCTCTGGCCTACATGCCAGTTCTTGTATGCATAAATAAATAAAAATAAGTCTTTATTAAAAAAATGGAGATTTTGAATAATTTAATGCTTCTTGCTATGTAAAGTAATTCCAGGAATCTCACTTAGAGACCTCACTTCTTATTTGGAGCTAGAGACACGCTTCCTACAGGAAAAACAGATCCAGCTGGATGCCCTCCATGTTCCAGTGAAGGAGGAAGTTAGGAAATCGGTATGGGCAGTCAGTTAGGAACAGGGTGCCCCAACCCCCTAAGTCCACTTATCAGCCTGATTGAGAAACATTCGGTTGGAAGCATGAGGGCACCATGCCCTGCCAAGCCCAGGTGCCTTAGGTACATTTATCATTCTGATTGGAGAATAATTTCGACCAGAAGGGTGCCCCCCCAAAAAAACAGTAAACAGTGGAATGTCCAGAACACCAACACAATAACAAATGCTAAAGCATTGGGCCAAAACTAGTTTCTGGAAGTCAGGCCAGGTAATGTGGACAAATTCAGTGGGCCTGTCTAGCCTCAGAGAACCCTGAAAACTCAGTGCACCTTGGTAACCTAGGAGACCCTGTGGGCACAGCAAGTGGCAAGAGACACAATGCAGACCCCCAACAACCACCCCCCACTCCTTGTCCACTATAGACATGTAAACACCGGCTACTCGCCACCTCAGTGGCTATCAACTTGGGTCCCCTCATTGCTCAAAGAGCTTTTCTGTCCTTATTCCTGCCTATCAATAAATCTCTTGCTTTTCTGTAACTTTAGTCTGGATGTTGAATTCTTTCCCCAGCGAGAACTGAGAAAGAGGCTGCCTGGGGTCCTTGGCCTCTGAGTCTGCTCCCCAAAATCCCTATTCACTAAGTCCCTATCCCTGCTCCCACTCCTCTTGATTGCTGATATCCTTTCTATTATAGTAAAGCTTGATACCAAATAAGATTTCTGTTTGATTTCCCAATCCAATTCTGTGTATTATAGCTGAGAAGAACTAGAAAAATATTTTCAGTCATGTTATTGTATGCCTACTTTTTCCTAGAAATGCTTATTCAGGGAAAAACAAGTTATACTTAAATCTTCTGGTTATAAGTGTAGCTTGTTTGATTAAATCAAGTGTTTCATCCCCATTCATATATCTATATATATATATCTATATATATAGATATATATATATGGATACATACATGCATTTTTATTATTTTGAATTAAAGTAGCATTGTATTATACCAATAACAAAAATTTCAGGTGTGCATCATTATAAATCACTATGTATATATAATACATTAAGTTTATGACTAAAAGTCAAATTCTATTCTTTACAGTTAACCCCTTTTATATATTTTTAATTTATCTTGCCAACTGAATGTAAATTTTTATCTACAGCACCTGTCAAGTTTCCACTAACCTGGACAAATGAATGTAGTGTCTGCCACTTTCACCCAACAAGTTAATCCCTGACTTATTTTCAGTACATTAGCAGTGCAAACTAAACGTCCACTAGTGCAGGTCTTCATAATCTTGTTTCTTGAAAGGAGCCACCTGAGTTAGAGTAAAAATATCTGTAGGAGAAGTTCACTGCTATGCAAAGCAAGTATAGACACTGCTTTAAATCCACAAGATAAAGCAAGAAAGTCAGGCTTTTTTCTATAGGGCAATTTAGGCTAGCAGTAAGGCAATTACTGCCTATAACAGAAGAAAGCTGTCCTCGCAAGTAGGCAGCTGGGGAGCTGTGAATTGGCTTTTCAACACCTGAAGCATAAGTTAGAGAAAGTTAATGGCTCTGCTTTGAGAATGATAAGAAAAACCTGGGGTTAGATGAGATCCCTTTCTGTGCAGTAATTTTGCACATTTTAATAATTAGCAATACATCAATCTTTATGATATCACCATAAAGAGGCATATTGGGGGGGTGTTTAATTCTGAGGATATTCTATTGGCAGTGGCCCTTGACTATAGAGAGCTCTGTGTCAAGGCATGAACATTCAGTTAAGATGAACCCCACTGGGCCAGTGTGGGTTCTCATGCCCAGGTTCCCATGCCCTCTCTTAGACTATGGTGGGTTCATAATGTGAACCCCACTAGGTCATTGGGGGTTTCCATGCCTAAAAGGACACCATTTGGGATATAGCATATATAAAAATAACATATATCTAAACATATTATGAATCCACTTAGGCCTGAGTGGGGATCCTCTTAGCAAGGGCACCCACTCTATGCAACTGGGGGTTCATATTATGAACCCTACTAAAGGCTGAGTGTCCCCCTCAGCAGGGGCACCCACACTGGGCCCAGTAGGGTTCTTATTATGAACCCACCGCAGGTGATTCTCATGTCCAGCCAAATGTGGGAATCACTAATTTAGACAGGACTAAATTAATTCCTTTCCCCTAAATCCAATCCAACTTTCACATAGCCAATTTGATAGTTAGTACTGAAATAATTTGGCAACTTTTAGATTTCTAGAGGAAATAGCATTTTTACTTTGTGTTAATTAAATCAGAAAAATGTTAGTACCAGGCACTTTACTTACCTAAAAAGGAAAGTCAAAACAGAATAAATTAATGTAGTGGTTTAAATAATTACATTCCAGAATTATCCTGAGGTCCAAATGCATCTGATCTATTCCATGCATTTTTAAAACTTCTGTAGAAGAGAGATGGGAGATATAGGCAAATTTTGTGGCAAAGAGAATTTAGTGAATTTAGGTATTGGACAAGAACCCTGGTTACCTTGAAAGTTAAGGGCCAGTGGGATTAAATCTCTGGAGTAAGTCTACACGTCTCCAGACAAAAGCACACATTTTATATTCTAATTCTTATTTATTTAAGGAATTTGGTCCAGTTTTTGCAGCTGGCTCAATTTCCATCTCTATGCTATATCATTAAATCTTCCCAATATGGATAATTCTAACTTCCAGTCACTCAAATAAGAAAAGTATTTTTACATTTTGTTAAAAATTAACATGAATTAAATCAGTTGAGCTGATATTCGAAACTATAGCAATGACTGCCATATAGAATTTGATAATATTTTGATGACATTTTCTACGCATTTAGTAACAAACATTTATTGTGTATGCACTACAGTGTGTATACATATGAAATATGTGCAAACATATATATGTATATGTGTGTGCCTATAGTGTTTTTGTATATATCCTATTTTTAAGGGGATCCCCTCAAAAAAATCAACTAATTATATTTTCATATGTTTCTCTCATTCTGAAGAACCAATAAAACTCCCTAGTAAGATGTCTTTTGCACAGTGATTAAGAATATGGGCTCTGGTATGCCAGACTGAATGAAATGCTGTAGGGATTAAATGAGCTGATTTACATGCAGAGCGCCCAGCACATAACATTCAATAAGCTTCCAAAACTATTATAACTTGTTATTATGATTCTTATAATTCTTATAGCATATGTTAAACATTTAAACATTTTGTTTTCATCATCATTTTTAATTGCATTTTTTTTTATTAAGGTAACATTGGTTTACAACCCTGTCTGTTTCAGGGGTACAGATTCACAGTCTTTCAGATGTTTGTGACCAATCTACATCCACCATCACCAAAGCCCCCATAGTCCTCTTCCATAGTCTATTGGGCCCCCTCCCCCTTTTTATTAAACATCCCCAACTTTCCCCTCTTGTAGGCTTAATTTTGCAGTCATATTTCTAGCATTTGTTTTGGTTTAGTTTTGTTTGTTCCTTTGTTTTGTTCTTTATATTCTACAAATGAGTGAAATCATCTGGAATTTGTCTTTCTCCTTCTAACTTATTTCCTTTAATATAACCCCTTATAGTTCCATCCTTGTTATTTAAAAAGACAATTCCATGCATTATTATTATTGTTGTTGCTGCTGTTAGTTGATTTATTCCCTGGAGAACTTGTTAGAAGAATGAATTACAAATCTAAAGGAATAAACCTACCCTGTCAAAGACAAAAACTGTTCATACTTAGAAAAGATCAAATAAAATAACTTAGAATAATAGGCTTAGAATAAAGATTCTTAGTGGTAAACATGGAGTAGAAGAAGATTGTACAAAATTGAGATTATGTGCAGCAAAGATGTTATTTGACAAAGTGGCAAGATGATACTGACCAGACTTATGACATCAAACATCTTATCGTGTTTCATAAAAAGTTATGAAGGGACTGTTGGGCATCCCCTTTGAATGATATATAAGGACAATATGAATCAAGGCTAACAGATGTGGCCAAAGACTTGAGAATTATGAATGAGAACTCAAGCCAAATGCCTCCTTGATCACTGTTGAAGCTATATGTGCATGGTCAAAGAAACAAGGACCATAAGAATGTAAACTTTTTATTGTACATATCTTTTAACCTTTACTTACTAAGTATAACAATATATTATTTTTAATGTACTTCCTAAGGAGCTTAAGGATGTCTCAGAATAAGTATGGGTAAATAGCTCTGTAAACTAGCAAACGGCAAATACTATAAGCTCTGTGAGTCACTGATTCTCTTTCACAGCTGTTTACCTTTGCATGCCATTGTAGCACCAAAATAAGATATGAATAGCTCCTAAATGAATGAGTCTGACAGTGTTGCAATAAACCTTTATTTGCAAAAACAGATTATGAGTGGCATTTGGCTTATGGGATATGGTTTGCCAACTCTTGTCTTAGATTTTGAATAGGTTTTCCTACAATTTTCACATTTAGTGAGTACTTACAAAGGGAATTGATAGGCACATCAAAATTGTTGGTTTTCTAATGGTTGATAGAGAATCATGTATCTATGAGGTTGAAGGAAACTGACTACAATAGTCCACTTCAGGTAACATGTACTGGCATGGTACATGACGGGGCACATCAAATTCAGGGAGTGCCAATGCCCAGATTTCATGCATGTGCTATCATGCATCTTTGACAAATTTGAGTCAGAAAATAGTACGGATACCAGGCCAAGCAGAGACAATACTGCTAAGGTAAAACTGGAGGGATGCAACTTCATAGGGATAAATGAGTGAATATGATTAATTGACCAAGGGAAAGGGCTGACACAGTCCTGACTTAGGGAAAAATCACTCAGCTGTGAAACCTACAAATACAGAGGATATATCTCTTTATATAATTGAGGCTCGAAATCAGAGCCTGCAGTCCAAAGATGCTTAATAAATGCTTGTTCAAAGGTACTCAGTTAAGTGACAGCAGGATATACAGCCACAGTAACCACAATCCAGTGGTGGTCATCATTAAACAGTGGAGGGCCCAACTCAGAAGACTGGCAACAGGAGAATAAAGTCTCATTCTAAAAAGTGGAAATACAAAAGCCAACCAGAGCCCCAGAGGCAGCCTAGTGTGAAGAATATATTCCAGTCTTCAAAATGAGGGCTACCTAGTATAGCAGATAAAATAAGGAGGAAAATTCCAGGCATAACTCCAGAGGGAAAATATGGGCACCTTTTGATTAGAGTACTAAATTCCCAGTCTGGTTGATAACAAAGAGGACTTAAAGGATTCTAAAAGAAGTCAAATGAGATTCACCATATGGAACAATAAGATTGGAACAATAACTTCCAAACAAGGAAGAAATTTTCACTTCAAAACTCAATAATGTTGATAATACATTTTCCTAAGTGAAAAAGGATGCCAGAGAATAATGGAATTTGCAGACATGGGTATCCTGTGGCTATAGCCAATATTTGGAAAGGATAGACGGTGACGTTATTAAAATATATTGTTATCACTAAGATCATAGAACTAAGAATCAGTTATCCTGGATTTAAATGTTGATCCTGTCAACTATTGTTCCACCACATTTAGTTTTGCCCCTTAAGCAAGTTTATTCTCAGTTCACATTCCTGTAAAATGGAAATAATAACTGTGTCTACCTCATGACATTTCTGTGAAAATGTAACAAGTAATATATGCAGAGTTCTTTATATCTGACTGTACAGTAACTGCTTATTAAAGGAAAGGCTTTGTTAGGTAGAAAAGAAAAACTAGAAGGGTCATGAGTTTAGCATTCCCTACATTAGCTTTGCTACATCACATTTAGATTCCACAAATTTCAAGTCTAGGAGCACCAAGTTCATTTTTACAATTCTTTCCTATCATGCCAAAAAAGCTAGCACTCTTGGACTTTGCAGTTTTTGCTAAAGGCAATTGCTGGGATAGATTGAATGCCTCCAGGGCTTGGGTTGAAGTTTAGAGGCTGCGCCACTGTGGGGATAGATTGGCAAGTAACCAGCTGGAAGAAAAATAGATGAGCTCCAGTATTGTAAGGAGGATTTTTTTCCCTAAACCTTTTTCAAAATCAGCAAATGCTCACTCTTAGATTTTTCCTGAAGCCAAGAAATGAATCAAGCATGAAGTACTTGTCCTTAAAAGGCTATTTGTCAGATCAGTCTCATAGGTTTGTTATGATTTTAATCTGAACCCTTGGAGGGGTCAAGAGAATATGAGCATGTAGCAGTATTCAATATATCAGCAGATTCATCAATTTATAGTTTTATTATTTATGGTTTTCTGGGGCATGGTGACCCTCTGCTCCAATTCAAGGGAACTGATTTGGACAGAAGACAGAGGAGAACCTCATTATGAAAATAATATATTCAGTCTCCCCTACCTCCCTGGACACAAGGGTTCAGAGTCTTACATAAGAGAAAATATTTGTATTGTCAATGAAGTAATTAATCAAAGAGTGAAGAAAAGTAGCAAATGGCATATTGCCTGATGCCAACTGCTTTTGGAGAAAATGAAAACCAAAATTCAAGTGCTATGAAATCTTGTTATAAATGATATTTTCTTTTTTCCATATTTTACTAGTTGTAAGGTGGTTTGGAGTTCCAACTAAGCTTTATTAAACATTTCAAATATGTCTTCACTATGAGCATAGACACTTAAAACAGCTTCCAACATCCCATGTGGTAGGAATTAATTCATACCAAGTTTAAACATCATCTTCTTTAGTTTACTGAGTTGAGAGGAGAAAAGTTTAATTGGGAAAGAAAACAAAACTTTCAGCTTTCATATTCTTTTATTTCGAATGATTGAATAGAAGGCCCAACTAGCCTCCAGGCAGTGCAGGCATTAAATTACATTTTCATCTAGCAGAATCAATATAGTCATTTGTCATTAAATAGTCACTAAGTAAGAAAATGTTAACAACATGAGGACATTTCTTATGAATTTTCTCTTGGACTGCTTACATCAGAATCAACAATAATATTACTAAAAAGTGGTGATAATCTTGGCCATGCCCCAAACTTAATTAATTATAATATCAAGAGTTTAGGCCCCAGATTATTTGCTCTTGGCAAATACTCTGATTCTCATGCACAATAAAATTTCAAATCTAATGCTTTAGAAATTCTGTTCTGACATTAGATCCAATAGTCTGAAAATAGCATTTTTTAATATAAGGCATAAAATTTATAATTTATTTTTGTCCTTAATTTTTGGCAATTTACAGATTGCTTTATTAGATGAATATGTTGCATAGCAGTTCCTTAAAACCAAGTAAAAATTTTCATTCTTAACCAAATGTGCAAAATTTTGGTTATTTTTCTTACTGGCACCACATACACTGTACTTAATTTGAAACTTCAATACAAAACCACCATGTCTTTCACCAAAAAAAAGTAACATTTAATAAAAACATATGAAACTATTATCAAGCATTAAAAGATATGATTCAAGGATTACTCATCCCTCATAGAAGAAGCTCAAATAAGAGAAACCTATAATTCCTCTAGTTTTACTTTAGCAGACACTTCTAAGTCTTCCTCAGTGTAGGGAGAAGACTGAAGCATAATAAGTTAGTTTTGCTGATTTGAGGAAATAGAGAAATGAGTGTGAGAAGTTTGATACAGGAATCATTTTCAGATCAAGGAACTCAAAGGACTGAGTTACACAAAGGAAATACTCCAAAAATATGTAAGGGACCCAATCGGGTCTATTGTTAGACACCTAACTGTACATGCTTTACGTCAAACTCTGTAATACCAAGCAAAAAGTAAACAAACAAAAAACTCTCAGGAAGTAATAAGGTACACAATTACCGAGTTCACGCAGAGGTGGGAGATATTCATCTTCTACCCAAGCAGCATATTCTCTAGAGACTCCAGAGGGTCAGGCTTTAATATCAGTGCTAACCTATTGGAAGAAAGGTTAATCTGAAACCTTTCTATACACCTGAGTCTAATAAATATAATGCATCAATTAACAAAGATTAATACTAGCTTAATGGATCAAATCGATTGCCAAGTAACTTAACAGCCTGCCAAAATAAGCTTTAGATATTTTTAAGCTTTTAGATATTTTTGTAGATATACAAAATCCAGTTATGTATATTCATATACACATATTATGACAATGACTAATATTTATTCTGAAAACTTTATGTATGTAAAGACAGAGAAAAATGTCATTCACACAGAGTAGAAAAAGCTGTCCAAGAAAACAGAAATTAAAGACTTAGTAAATAAGGACCTTAACATTCATAAGTAGATGAAAAAAGTTAACTGAGTAGACTTGACATTCAATTCATACTTGACACTGAATAATAGATCAATGAATTTAAAGATACAACAATAGAAACCATGCAACTAAAGCACCGAGCAATAAAACTAAAAAAATGAAAAAAGCCTCAATAATTTGTAGAGTAGTATCAAGTGGTCGAATATATGTTATTTGAGTGAAAATAAACGAGGGGGCCACAGGAATGTGTAAGGAAATAAAGTTCAAAATTGTTTTCAAAATTGATGATATTCCAAGGTGCTCAGTAAACACTAAGCAAAATAAACAGAAAGAGGGCCTCCCTGATGGCTTAGGAGTTAAGACTCAGTGCTCTCATTGCTATTACCACTGCAGCCTGAGTTTGATTCCTGGCCAGGGAGCTAACCCACATACGGTGCAGGAGATCTCTTCTGTCTCCTCAGCAATATATTTCAGTAGACCCGCCTGTTCTGTCTCCCACTTTGTCTTAGTGAATCTTCTCACCACCCACACCTCTGACCTATACCCCATTCTCTATGCATAAATAAATCTTAAAAAAACAAACAAACAAACAGAAAGCCTTCCCAACACATAGGCTCACAAACAGAAATAAAGGGAAACCTTCCAAGACACCAGAGAAAGAAGTTATAATATATATGGAACAAAGATAAGAATGATCTCTTAGTTTTCATAAGAAAAAAAAATAAATCAAAACAGAAGACACTGGGAGAATAATCTGTATATTGCTGAAAACAAACAATCAATCTAAAATTTACATGCAGCAAAAAGATTTTTCAACAATAAAAGAAAATTAGAAACACTTATATAAATAGTACCTAAGAATTTGTTGTCAGCAGACCTATACTACAAGATCGAAGAGAAGGTTCTTCAAATGAAATTCTGAATCTCACAAACAACAACAACAAACAAACAAAAAAAACACAAAAAAAAACAGAGAGAAAGAGTGTGAGAAAAGTTAAAAGTGTACCAGAAATATTTTTAATTTTTTTATTTGAGGCTTTAGCATAAAAATTATAATGAGTTATACGATATATAGAGATAAAATATACAGAGACAAAAGATATATAGAAATAAAATATATAATAACATTAACACAAAGAACTGTGGGTAAATACAACAGAAGAATAAGATTTTCATGCTGTACATGAAGAGCTATAATATTCAATAATATTTGAAGATATATAATTATATATTAAAATTGCATATTATAAATCTTATAGCAAACACTAAAAAGCAATGCAGAGATTTACTATGTAAGTGAAGACTGGAAATTAAATATTCAAAAGTATGCAATCTGAAAAAATACAAGGGAAAGAGAAAAATCAAGGAATAACAGATGGAAAAAATAGAAATGATTCTAAACTAATACCCATCGACATCAAAAAATAAATATAAAATTTATGTGTTAGAAATAAAAGGCAGCCATTGTTAGATTGATGAAAAAATAAAAGCACCACCTATCTATGCTCTGTTTAGAAGAAATACATTTAAAATATAGAAAACAGGGGCCTCCCCGGTGGCGCAGCTGTTGAGCACTGGGTTGCGAAGCTGCCGGCGGCCTATGTGGCGCCGGTTCGATCCCCTGCTGCTCCCCAGCCACCAGAGGAGGGTCCCACATGGCGCGCAGACCTCTCCTGCCGCCCGCTGCTCCCCTCAGCAGTGTATTTCGGTCCTTCTGCCTGCTCTGCTCCCTGCTCTGGCTCTGGTGAATTCTCTCACCCTCCCATGATTCTGACTGTACCCAGTGTATGTATAAACAAAACAAACAAACAAATAAATAAATAAATAAAACATGCCTCTATTAAAAAAAATTAAAATAAAATAAAATAAAATATAGAAAACATTTATTTTTAGGTAAAAGGATGAAAATGCCATGCAATACTGTACAGTAATTATGAGAATGTCTCAGTGAGGATTGAATATCTAAAAAGCAGACTTCAGTACAAAGAAGCTGATCAATCATAAAGATGAATGATTTGGCTGTTTAAATTGAAATTTAATTAAAACAATTATATTAAAAAAGAGATTTTTTTTTTAAATGATAAAAAGGTCAAGTATGGAAATAGGTGGCTTGGACTGTTCTCTGTACTGCTTTAATGGACATTTAGAGAACACCTCACCCAACAATGGCAGAATGCATATTCTTCTCAAGTACACACAAAAAGGTATTGCAATGGACTATATGATTAATCATAAAACAAATCTCAGTAAATTTTGAAATGATTAAGATTATGCAAAACATATCTAGTCATTGTGGAAATAAATCACAAATTTAAAAAGTTATCTGAAGTACCCACAAGTGTGTGGAAATCATGTAACTTATTAATAAATTGCCCATGTGTTAGAAAAGCAAATAAAAGAAAACATGAAAATATTTTGCTATGAGTGACAGTGAAAACACAATATATTTATGTGTGATATTGCTAAAATAATACATAGAGAAAAAAATACTAGTTGTAGATGCTTATATTTAAAAAAAAATCAATCTAAAATAAAGTATGAGTCTACCTTAACAAACTAGAAAAAGTAAAGAAAACATAAGTGCCATCAGAAGTGAAAAGTTAATAAATGGAAATCAATGAAATTGATGACAATTCAACAATAGGAACAAAATCTATGAAACTTTGCCTTTAATAAATGTTCAATGAAATGAATAAATCTGTACTTAGGTTAATCATTAAAAATGAATAAAAGAGAATATACATCAAGATAATGGATGGAATATTAGGACACATGCTACATACAAAAAAAGTCATAAAGGGAATATTATAACCAAAATTATGCAAATAAACTTGACAAAATACATGAAGTGATCACTTTTTTGAAAGACACAAGAAATGAAATTAATCAAAAGAAATTAAAAAGCTGAAAAGCCCTGATCGATTTTTAATTGAATTTGGAATCAAATATTTTCGTACAAAGAAAACTACAGAACCAGACCACCTATAAATTTTCTCGACCTGATAAAAAGCATTTATAAAAAAACTGCAGTAATATCACATAAAATATTTCCCACTAATATGGGAAACACAGAAAAGATGTCTGCTCTTAACATCTCTATTCAATATTGTACTGGGAGTCCTCACCACATAGGAAAAAAAAAAAGAATAAAATTCGTTATAACTGAACTGAATAAAAGCAAAATATCTTCATAACTAATCAATATGATGCTATATATCAAAAATTCTAAGTCCATATGAAAGCTATTAGTCTTAATGGACAAATTTGTATCTATTACATGCCATAAGATACAAGATCAATAAACAAATATCAATTGCATTTCCATGTACTAGCAAGGAATATATGGACAATCAAATTTAAAATGTTAGTTTAAATGGCATTTAAAACCATGAAGTGATTTGCTGGAGATGACTTCAACAAATACACATGGAAATTGTGTTTCAGTGTATACTACAAGAGAGTGCTGTAAACAATTCATTTCTAGAATGTTCATTGTTTTCCTTTTTAAAGTAAATTCTTCTACTTGAGTGATATATTTTATTCTGTCAAATATTTTCTTGAACATATTAACTAGGGTTATTTCAAGGTCCATGCCTGCTCACTCAAAGAACTAAAATAGGTCACCTACATATGTGTTTCTAACATATGTATAAAAATTACAAAAATTAAAGAAAAAAGAACTTTATAGTGACAACAGATCAGTGGCTAAATGTAACAATGGTTGGTTTAAGCATCTTAGGGTGAAAAAGATGTTCTGTATCTTGAGGATCATGATGATTACATTTTCTTTAGGTCCCTTAGTTTTTGGCTAGAAGCAAATGCTAGGTATTTTATAGAAAATGTAAGGAAGACATTCATCCTTTCATACATGCATTTATTTCTGCAATCCTGAGATTTCATCACATACAAGTCCTCTTTCTCAGGACCTGGCACAGAGGAGGACACTATGTACTTGAGCTTTCAGTCCCCTGGTGATCCTTTCTATTTCTCATAGTGTTTTTGGCTTTCAAATTTGCTCACACTCCTTTATTTACCTAGAATGTCATGCTGCCTCTATCTGTATGTTCAAACCATACACATTTTTTCAAAGTCAATTTTAAATGTCACAGACTCAATGAATCCTTGCGTCTGAAATAATCTTAGCCACATCTGAGCTCTCATGTTAAATTATATGTCTCTCTAATGGCATTTTTTTTTTTTAACCTACCTTGCATCATGAATGACATAGCCCATCCGACTGGACTTCAAACTCTTCTATGCTCTCCAGTATTTAGAAAAGGATCTGGGGAAAAGTAAATAGATATTTATTAAAGAGATGAATAAGTGAATATGCCATTGTAATATGTAAAATCATGATCTTTGGCTTAATATTTTCTGCCAAATCATTCACCAATCTCTACTTCTAATTACTGAGTAAGAGTCTCAACACTACCATATCTTATTCTAGCTTGCAGCTTCTATGACACTCTATGCTCACAAACCAGATAATCAAGCTTATTAAAGACTGTGTATTAAATAAATGTAATTAGGTACTTAGGGAGGGTGTAATGACTTTTCATACATTAAAGCCTGGCTTAAGAGTTTAGGCTTTCAATCTAATTGTCCAGGAGGACTTTTTGTCAACATCCACATTTGGGGCTTTGTTTTAAAGGGTAGACAATGGCTTCCAGAAGTCTGACCTCCATAAAAATAGAGTACTGTATTGCAAGAAAAATCATCTCTTTTATAGAAAATGGTCATCCTTACACTGGCTATATATCCTCTCTGACAAATGAATTCTGGTGTTCAGGTCTCAGAATCAGACAGCTGTCATAGCACCACTGAGGATTCCTCTAAATTGCAGCAGATGGTGCTACTTATTTGGCCATCTAGAGCTATTCTGAAGTATCAGTTGGCCAACTGCTGTGGTAGAGGTATGAAAACAGGAGATTTATTTAGAGCCTGAGGATGCAAGCACAAATGTTTTGGGATACAGAGTTTAAACTCATATGGAAAATTTGTATCCAACAAATTGCCAAACTAGATCCATTAGAGGGTGTGACTGTAAAACCCCATCCTTCAGATGAAAGCAGTTGTGGAAAATGCAACTTCCTTAGGCAGCTGCACTGTAATCTCTTCCATGCCCTTTTCCCCTGAGCTGCACATATGCTCATGGGCATACTCACATGTGCACATGTGCACAACGCACAGCTCATGTATTCTTACACATACAGTTGCCTATCAGCCTGCAATTTAAATTTAACACCACTTAGGAACCAGCTGGGTCACCTGTGGTTGGTTGGTCTGTAGAAATATGCCCAGTATGTGTCAGTATTCTACATCAAATGCAAGAGCCTTTCTTGACTCTATATTTAAGGTAGCAGCTGCAGTCCTATGCAGCTTTTATCAATAAAGAGCAATCTGGGCTTTCCATGTCACAGAAACAGAGGATATTTTGGACATGCTTCAGCCATTTCCATAACAGCTATGGCTCACACCTTATCAGAATTAAATCTAGTTAATGAACATGCTGCTTACTCCTGCATAGAAAATAATTTTTAAATGTTTTCTTAACTTTAATTTATATCATTAACTATTTACATATGGAACCAAGAGATAGCTTGCAGCAGCTATTAAGCAGAATGGTAGTACATTGTAAACTTTTTTTGTAAAGTCCATAAATTTGCATTATGTGCACAGTGAGTTTCTTACTTGAGAAAAATGAACTAACTAAATTATTCAATTGAACAGGAATTGAAATGGGTGTACTACATTGCCTAAAAGAAAGTAATTTAAAAAGTGAAAAATAACACAGAAAACTTAGAGATTATTTCCAGGCATCCATATAGAGCCCTAATATGTTAGAAATACCAAAATGCAAATAAAAATGACATATAAATAAACCTAAATAAATAAATGGATCAGCTTTGCATGGCTTATCAATATAATTAAATGAGACTGTGATGGAGAAAAAAAACACTTAACCATGGAAAGAATATGTAACCACGCAGAAGAGAAAGGCTCCAAATTGATCAAGATGGAAGACAAACTAAAAATGAGAACAGCAAAACATATGAACACACATACTTAGACTCTCACAACTAAAGTGACAGCTGCTCCAGAGTGAACTCACAGAATGACACGCGCAAAATGTTTGTAAATAAAAGCAAGGGAAATGATCAACTACAGAACAAGTGTGGAAAGGACAATCAGGATCACAGGATGCACAGTGCCTTGGGGGCTAGTGAAGTGGGAATAGGATTGTGGATACTTTGCACCTCATGGGAGAAAATGTTATCAAAGAGCTCTCTACCATATTACCTTTCCCACAGGTCCTAAATCCTTAAACACTTGTAAAAGAATGTAGGTGGGGAGTAACTTTTGCTCTGTTGGGACAGGAAGAGCCTGAAGAAATAGCAGTGCTCATAGTTGTCAGCAATTATCAACAGTGTCTTGTCAGATAGCCATTGTCATAACTGATTCCCTTTCCAAGCAGGATAAAGCTTTGCTATGATTTGAGGTTCATGGTTCAAATGGCTGAAATCCCATTAATTTCTTCTCATGGAAAAAAACTATGACTGACTTGCTGTGTTTACCATCTTTTGCTATCATCACCCCTACTCAACTCTTACACAGAATTAAATTTACCATTGACATCTCTGCTTTCCATTTTTATTTCAAAGTCCTAAATACTACCTCTATTACATTTCATTCACATTATCTGGAGGAGGTGCTGTATATATAAACAATAGCAAAATCACAGTATTCTGAGATAAATTTAAGAAAGTAAATACAGAATCTGCATGAATATTTGTTGTGACTAAGGGATAGGATCTGTTTTCGATACTTCGCATACTATTAAACTCAGTTAATTCTATAGCATCTCTTTCACATAAATAATTATTTTATTTTACTAAATAAAGAGGTTATAAAATATACCTACTAATATACCTGCTAGAGCTAGAATATGGCAGAACTACAATTTAAACTCAGGCAGTTTGGGCTACATGTTCACTTATTAACTATTATGCTGTATGATATCTTTTTTTTTTTATATAGGGGCATGTTTTTTATTTATTTCCTTCATTATTTGTTTCTTTGTTTTGTTTATACATGCACTGGGTACAGTCAGAAGCGCGGGACGGTGAGAATTCACCAGAGCCAGAGCAGGGAGCAGAGCAGGCAGAAGGACCGAAGTACACTGCTAAGGGGAGCAGCGGGCGGCAGGAGAGGTCTGAGCGCCATGTGGGACCCTCCTCTGGTGGCCGGGGAGCAGCCGGGGATCGAACCGGCACTGCAGATGCCACAGGCAGCTTCGCAACCCAGCGCTCAACCGCGGCGCCACAGGGGAGGCCCTGATATCTTCTTGAGAATTGAAAAACCTCCAGAAAAAAAAAAAAAGGGCGATGCTATTGGAACAACATGTAAATTATCCTTACAAATTATAATTTCAAGCACACTTCTGGATAACTAACATAACAAACCTCTGAAGTGCTCATTAAGAATTAAGATTCTAGAGTAAGAGATTGATGAGACTGTAGTCCTCCATATCTATATTGAATAGAATGAGATAATCTCTGCTGGCAGGCAGAATCTCAGAAAGCTTTTAAAATTTTGAGGCAATTGGAGTGGTTCCCCACCCCCCCAACCCCCTGGTATATCTTTAGTTCAAGTCCACCAAATTTTGCAAAGCAAGGCAGATGTCCACAGAAGTTATATGATTGTGAGAGAGTTTAGAAGTATAATTGGGATTCCTGTTCATATCAAGGGAATGAATAGTATGATTGCGCCACAAATGGTGAAAAATCTGTGTTTGATTGATGAAGGCAGTACCATGGTACTGAACTAAAGTAAGGCAACAAGACTATATGGTGGGTTTTAATAATGTTAGTCATTAATCATTGTCATAATTCATTATATAAAAACATTGAACCAGCTCTAATTTCTTAGGATGAATGACAGTCATAGAGAAAGTAGTTCGATAGGTGTAGATATAAACAAGTAAATACTGTTCGGTGTTTGTTACTATAATATTATATTAGAAGGTGGGGCCCTTCTGAGGTGATTAGGTCCCAAATTAATGCTTTTATAAAAAGGCCCAAGAAAGTTCCCCTTGTCCTTTCTGTCATGTGAGCATCCAAGGAAGAAGTGAGTAGCCTGCAACCAAGAGGAGGATCATGTTGGTCTTGAATGTCCAGTCTCCAGACTTTTAAGAAATAAAATTCTGCTATTAAAGCACTCAATCTTTGGTATTTTGTTACAATAGCTTGTAAGACTGCTTGCTCTACCACTCAAAGAGTGTGCTTTGCTAGAAGTGTTACTCAAAAATGTTATTGGATCAGGATCATATTTCGAACGATTGAGGATGCTCCAAGTTGATAATAAATGATATTGTGAAGAAAATATTAATTTTTTTCATATATTGCCTGCACAGGGCTTGAAAGTCAAGATTAATAGAAATGTGTTGAGCTGAAGAATGACTGAGTAGCAATCTTAAGGTATCTTAAGATATCTCTACCTAGAAATACATAGAGATATATTTTCTTAAATATATTTACATGCTATAAAGCAATAAAATCTGGAGTCATTTGTTTTAATTATAAAGGGTTATGGTTTTAAAATCTAGAGATTATCCCAATATTTTCCCTTTCTCTATTGAAAAGAAAAAATTTTCCCCATTTCTCAGAAAGAAGTTTTTTTTTATAAACTCCAAAATCTATATTTTGAAGTTCTTCATATGTAGTATAAAGTGCTTTTTATTCACATGCAGGTGACATCTGCCCTCATTGTGTCACCCAAGACTGGAAAAGGATATGATGCTGAGATAGTTATGTAAGTAAATAATTTGCCTTTCTCTAGTGAAAAAAACTCTAGGATTTAAAAAATGTAAATATTGTAAACTTACCTGCTATATTATAAATAATAATTTTCCAAGGTGTGATTAACCGGTATATTTGTTCTATATAGCTGTCCCCTAAAACAAATACTTCCGAGATTTGTTTGTGCAAGGTGTTAATAACCATTGCAGAAATAAAAAAAAAATAAAAAGATCGTACAACTAAATAATTTTGAGATATGTGCCATACCTTAGTTCTCTATGGGTTCTAATAATGCCTGTAATCAAGAGATATGTTCAATCTTGATTTAGGATTTACAAACCAAAAATGACCTCAGAAGATCTTCTTTCCCTCCCTTAATGTGTCAAATGAGTGTCCAGAAATTAGTGCAATATCACAAGTCTATTTTCCACCTAAATATCCTGGAAAACTGACAGTTAATGTTAGCTTTTGTGCCATTGCCCTAAAAGTGTTAACAGAAATCATTCTATTGACCTTCTAAAAAGCAACTGCTGTTCACAAAAGACAGTGCCTTTCAACTCTGACAGCACATTAGAATCACACAGGCAGCTTTAAAAAAATAACAATGGCTGTGTCCTAAACCACACCAATTAAGAGAGACTTTTAAGATGAGTCTAAGATTCTGCAAGATTTGAAAGCTTCGCAGATAACTCTAATGTGGTGGCAGAATTAAGAACCACTGACTCAAGTTCTCAAACTTGATGAATGTAGCTTAACTCCCTCATATAAATGCAGCTACAGAGCTTATTATTCAGCAGGTCTGGGGTGGGCTAGAAATCTTTTTTTTTTTTAATTAATCAAGTACCACTGTTTTATACACTTGTTAAAATTTTGACAGTATAGGATTCTCCCCTCAGGTGTGGTCACCGTAGCTCTCTCTCTACCAAAGCACCCAGTCCTTGACTATATTCTGCTATGCCCCCCAACCTCTCCTCTTCATTTCACTCTCCCTCACCTATTGGATGCCACAGATCTATTTTCAACTTTGAAGTGTTCATTTTAATGTTTGCCTTTGCCTTATCCAAGTTTTGCTTTTCCTATATTGCATATAAGTGACGCCTTTTGTAAACAAATATTCCAGTTTATTCTGATTCCGTGAGTATATTTTAAGATACATCACAATGGCTGAATCTAACGTTCTGCCTGCTTCACACCAATTAATGAATAATCTCATCTTCTAGAAAAGAGAAGAGCATAGATTAACTCTCTCCATGGCACCACCTAAGCCACCTCTATTTGCAGACTCAAGGGGTTTGAAATTACTTTAAAATTCCTATAGCCATGTTTAACAATTCTGAAAAAATTGGGTAAATATGAGCAATAAGAACGAAAGTGCAGCTACCCTAAGACTGGTTTCTCTTAATGTTTCATGAATCTGGCTTTTCGGGGCAGTACCCTGCCTGTAAAACGGCTGTTTTAGATCTCAACTGCAAATGAAGGAGAGTCAGACATGCACAAATATGAACTTCTAGCAGAAAACATATGGCAAAGCTGCCACTACTGCTAATAGCTGAGCAACTCTTTTCAGACCAAGATCTCATAAATAACAACTGTGAGTTCTGGACAGAATATAGAAAGCTTATGGATAATCGAAACATAGAAGAATAAAACAAGAGGATTTTTTTTTCTTTTTTTATGGCCTTTAATTAAAAAGGCCATAACTGGTATGCAAACTGGATAAAACCCATAAAGAAACTAGGGATAACTGAGGAGCCAGAATACTGGGTATGGAGCATTCATAGTTACTGGAAATGAAGAAAGAATCTAAGAGAACTACAGAGGAATACCAAATTTGGTTAACAACTCTGCTCAAATCTTTGGTACACTCCTGAGCTGCTTTCAAGAAGTTTAGTTAAGACATTAATAATAACAATAATAATAAAATAAACAACTGAATTATGAACTCGGGATCTAGAGTTTGAGTTTTCTTTGTAGGAATATATCAGACTCCAAACTCAGCATCACACATGATTCATAACATATAGTATATATCCTCAAATTACCTCACCTATTAAGACTAAGAAAATGTGACCCATATGCAAGGGGAAAAAATAACCAGAGTCCAACTTCAACATGGTATAGAAGTTGGAGTTATCAGACAAGGATTTTAAAGGAGCTATTTTAATGAAATAAGATAAAATATTCTTTTAATGTGTGAAAAGATAGGAATAGAAATATGAAAAAGAACCAAATGACATTTCTATTTAAAAATGCAATGTGTAATATAAAAGATTCAATGGATTTGCTTAATAAAAGAATGAACAGTTCTAAAGAAAGGGTCAGTTAATGTAATGATGATACACCAATAGAAATTATCTAATCTGGAGAAGTGCAGAATTTATTTTATTTGAAATAGAAAGTAAAATAATAGTAACTCAGCAGTATGTAGGACAATACCAAAAGAGATTCTTCTATGTGTTGATTGTTTGTCAGCATCTGGGCATTTTGGCTTTCTCTCTGGTGCCTTGGGTAGTTGTTTTCAATATTTTGCCCAGAATTTATAGTAGTTGTTTGTGGAGCTTGGTCTGATAGGTATTATTCAGCTATTACCATATTGGAGACCTAGAGGGTTTTCAGAAAAAAATAATTGAAGCTATAGGGACCAAACATTCCCCAAATTTGGTGAAAGACAAATTTATAAAGCTTACAGCAAACCCCAAGTAGAGAAAATACCAACAAATGCATCTAAGTATACCAAAGTGCTATAGACCAAAAATAAAGAGAAAATTTTGAGAGCAGCCAGAGAAAAATGGCATAGAATAAAAAAGAAATGAACTACACTGGCTTTATCAGAAACAAATAAAGATCCAAAGACAGCTGACATGTGCAAAGTGCAAATGTTATGCAAAGGAATAGACATGGGAGAGGGAATGGGGAAACACAATAATTTAACAAAGCCATCAGGGTCAGAATGGACTAATATCAGACAGCCAAGATGCAATCACTGTGCAGACACTGATTTAGCCAAACATCACGGACCAAGATGAGTTACAGAAGAGAAAATTCCACCATGAGTCACAGCACAAAATAGAAAGTGGCACATATTAATGCGGTACAGATATCATAGAGTAAAATATGCAGATGTTTAAAGGACACATCAGAATTTGAACTTGGATGACCTATGTTTGTCCCAAATTATGGCATCACATTTGAAAAAAATAGCAACCCATATTCTCCATCTACTCCTCTGCCCCAAATATATAAACACTTTCATCTATCTTATGGGAATATTCCAGTGTTGGTTCTGCTCCATTTGTGTGATTTAATGTAGCTATATATTTCAAAAGTCTGTAAAATATTTATATTCTTTAACACAAAATTTTCCATTTGATTAATTTAGTCCAAGAAAAGTATATGAAATTCAGACAAACATTTATACTCAGGATATTTATCAGTTTTATTTACACAAATATGTTAGAAATAACATTAATGCCAGAAATGCTGTAGACTTAATTAAATGACAATGGGAGATTTACAAAGTGAAACAATATGCCATTAAAAAAATCATGTGTGTCAGTTTCCTTACAATATATGAAAATGTTTTTATGATATATGAAATGTTGAATTTTAAAAATTCCCATTAGCATTGTCTGAAATATAGTTAAAAAACTAAAAAGGAAATGCCAAAATGTTTATACTGCTTGCCTCTGGATTGTAGAATTATTGTCTTGCTTTGTTTAATTCTGATTACTCTACTTTATGGGTAATTTGCAAATATTTCACAAGGACCATGGATAATGTATAATTTTTTAAAAGTAAGAAAAATAGAAAAATAAAAATGGTTCTTATGAAAACCAAGACTGTCTTCAGCTATGAGTTACAGCTGAAGTAATGAGACTTTGGTAGGAAGTTGGAGTCTCAGTGAAATAGTAGATCAGAAGCTAGACAGGGAATAAAAAATCTAGGCGTATACTGCTCATAATGTAAGTGTCAGGACACTCATGATTTAAGAAAATCAGAAAACTGGCAGGCATGGACCAGAGATATATAAGCAAAGGACTATCAGCAGGATAAAACACTATAGGCAAATATTCAAAGAGAAATTCAGAAACCAGAAAAGAATAAAAATTACATTACTGAGGCAAGGCTATTTTGAGGGTGAGTTCCCTATTCAGGAAGTTTCATATGTGCTATTTGCTACAGTAGAAACCTGCTTAAGGATCTGGCCAGGCTACTCCATGTAGGAAAGCAAATAAATCAGCAAATTCAACAACAACAAAAAATAATAGTGGCTCATAGATTTTGTAATTGTTTACATACCTGACACTAGATATGGGGTAAGGGAGAGACAGACAGAGAGAGGATTAGTTTAAGCATCCCTAAAAATTGTGACATAAACCAGTATATAACAGTACTATAAAACCAGTACATAAACCAGTACATAAGTAGGCAGTGAGTGCTGTGACTCCATAGATTTGCAATATAGCATATTCACAAACATAAGATGTAAAATACTACAGATAGAAGAATTATGTTAAATCCCACATTATATATATATTTAATATCTGTAGTCAATATAATGATTGCTATCTATAACACATCCTTTCATTTGTCAGCAGAAGAACAATCTATATTTATATCCATTGTGGGACTGGATAGGCATTTATTGCATTTTTCAGACTACGGTTCTCTAAAATACTTTTATTTATTTCATTCTATTTTAGAAATGCCAAGTATTAGAATTTACTGGCTGCATGCTTTTGATCTGTTACAACTGTCTGCCACAGGTTCATCCCTTGGAAGATTCACAATAACACAACTGAAAATTAACAACCTATTATCCACCTACGGCTAATGAAAAGTGAATAGAGGATCCCTAGATATTTTCCCATATCTTTACAGCTTTTCACAAATACAATGAGACATGCTGGCCCCAGCACTCTGTCGGCAAAATGCCTACTTCTCTCCTGCCAATGTTAATATCAGAGTATATTTCTTATGACAATATCTTTCAATATCAAATTTCTCTCAATCAAATGTATTATTAGTTATATTCACTCAGTTAACCTAAAGTTAACCACTGCTCTGTTCAAAGTTTGCTGGAATTGACCAAGGATGCCTATAGTGATAATAAGATTAAGGTGAATGAAGAATAGGATAACATGGCTTAATTATATACCATACTTCCATTCACCTTAATTTGAGAAAGAGCAAAGACTGGATAGAATTTAAAAGGTGGCAGCTTGAAAATGGATAAAAAGACTTTTTCTGTAGGGGCATAATCAGTTTTTGGAATTCACTGCTGCAAAATATTTCTTAGGTTAAAATTCAGTAAAGTTTCAAGATAAGAATAAGAATGGCATCTGTGGGTACACTAGCTGGATGGGAATTTATGGAAGCTATCAATCCTCATGCTGGTAGCCATAAAATCATCACCAGCTGGTGCTGGGATGGAAACCCTCCCTGTGGTATCCCACTGCACAATTGGCCAGATGCATGATGTGCTGTTGTTGTACAAAGGCAAAAGAACCCAGAAAGCCTTAGGCATGAGTTCTTGCCAAAGGAAAAATTGCCACATGATGGAAACTCTCAAGCAAGCCATAAGCTGTGAGCCTGAACCCCAGTTACCTCCTCTTTCTGTTTTGTGATCAAATGTCATTTTTCCCATTATGGCAAAGCACAATGATTCTTCCTTTCCACAGAATTTATTCAGTGTTATCCCTGAATTAGTATACACTCTTTTGGCTCTTTTGGTTAGAAGACAAGTAATCTCTGCTGTAAATAACCACAGTTCGCCTTTCATTTAAAAGTGGTAGTTCCCAAAAGTCCCCTTTAAAGGGGCAACAATGATGATGGTGGGGATCTGGGGTTTTGTTAATGGACACCATGGCAGGTCTATTTGTTGGCATCCTCTCTGACACCCTGAGCCTTTTAATTCTGTCTGACAGATTCAGGCCATGCTCCAGATCTCACAAAAGAGGTGAGAGAGAATATTGATCTCCCTGTTATTGTTGGTGATTTACTGTTCTGTTCCTTTAGCAAATTTAAACACACACACACATAAAAACACTCCCCACTGGGGTCACAGCTGCTGGATGGCAGAGTAATGAGTGATTATTTTCTTATCTCTCCTAAGCTTTCTAGTAACTTCTCTTGTGGATTCATGAGAGTCCTGCAGATTTAAGCCAAATAAATAACATCTTTTCACCCTAAGTCAAAGTGGTCCTAAACATGATAATAAATACCTGCTTAAATAGAAACTCATATATGTTAAAAACTTGTAGGAAACTGAAATTGGCAAGCTGTAAGCAGCAATTTTTTGACCATTAAACAGTCTAAAACATACTTGAAATGTGTCATTTTGAAGTAGTCCAACGAAGTGTTACCAAAAGGATGAATACTGTACAAGGTGTAGCTCTAAAATCATGAAGCAGTTTCTTTTCCCAAAGCTCACTGGTCATAGCTGAGATTGGTTCTCTTAAAGTTTACTGTATTAGGGCAGACTCTAAGTGTATTGTCATTGCACAAAATGTTTTTGGATTTCTTTTCTTTCTCCCTGTCCCCCACCCCAATATCTTTCCTTTCTGTCTCCTCCCAAATATTTCGTTGCTTTATATACTTATAAAGCATTTTGCCGCACAACTATCATATTAGCAAATTATGTCATTGTCTTAATGTTCTCAGGCTGTCATAACAAAATCCACTGACTGGGAGATGTAAATAGTAGAAATTTATTTTCTTACAACTCCGGAGGCTAGATATTCAAGGTCAAGTTTCCAGTGGGGTTTGTTTCTAGTGAGGTCACTCTTCCTGGCTTCTCCACTGCAGATGACCACTTCTCCACTGCATCCTCACATAGCCAATCCTCCATATGTGCCCAGAAAGAGTATGAGCTATAGTGTCTCTTCCTCTTATTTTACAGACACCAGTTCTTTCAGATTAAAACTCTACCCTCATGACATCATTTAACTTGAGTTGCTACTATTTATTCAAGTATAGTCACCTTAGGTGTTAAGACTGCAACATATGAATGCTGGGGGCACAGAATTCAGTGTGTAACAGCTCTCATTTATTTGACTTATAGAAATCTTTCTTGCCTATATAAAAATCCAAAAATATTAAATGTAAATTTTCACATGAGATGAATGACATTTAATACTTAGTAAATATTAATTCTTAGTAAATTGAAAAATATATCACAGGCTCTTAAGGCAATTCCCAAAGAAGTTCTAGACATGTGTTGAAAATGTGGCATTCACCAGAATAAATAGTTCTCCAAGATGACTTATCTCGAAGAATTTTTGTCTTTCCAAATTAAAAATTTCTATGTGTTCATTAAAGAAAATTCCATACTACAGCAATGTTTCATTGTTTTATAGGAAAAAAAATATGTTAGTACTCCTTTTGCAATGGCTGAATAAGCTCCAAAAAGCCCTCTGCCAATAACAACTATAAACTTTGGACAAAATATTGAAAACAACATCTTGAGGGCTCTGGAGAGGAAATGAGGCAGACAGATTCTGAAAAGAAGTTGTCACTAGGAAAAAGATAATAGTATCATGCACATTTTTTGTTTCTGTGACTTTGACTCAGTGAAAAGTGGTTAAAATTCCAATATTCTGACAGAGAAAACCTTCAATATTTATTTACTGAGAAATCAGGGAATGGAACCAATAAGCAGAGATTATGGAGAATGGAAAGGAATAATGGGGACAAGGAATCCAGATAAAGGAACCCCAAAAATGTCTTCTAAACTTTGCCTGGGCCTCCAGTTGATCTCTGAAATGTTTGCATGGAGAATGCCACCAGAAAACCATCCAAATATAAATAAATTCATTGGATTTGAGCTGTTATCCAGCACAGGTAATTCAGAGTTTGTGGTTTGCATCTGACTAGGTTAATTATCTAGAAAAACAAAACATCACTAACCTTCCAAGTAAAAGAGCAGAATCTATAGCCTACACAGGATGTATTTACTATATTTAAGATGCAATACAAATTATGCTATATTCAGATAACCAAGAAAATATGAACCCTTTGTAAGTGAAAAGACATCCAATATCATTCAATCCTGTGATGATCAGATTTATGTATCAATGATGGGTTATATATATATATGTATTCAATTAAGTAAAATAAAATGTACTTGTAATAAATAAAAAATAGGAAATAACAGCAAAGAAAATAGAATATGTAAAGGCAACCAAATAGAAAATTTAGAAACAAAGAAATAAATATGCAATATTCAAAATTCAAATTCACTAGTTGAACTTAATAATAGAATGCAACTAAAGCAGAAAAGATCAGTGAACTTGAAGACAGTCCAGCTTAAATCATCTAATATTGAAGAAAGGAGATGAAATTGATTAAAAAAATAAACAGACACACAAGGTATTTGACACATCAAGGTATCTAACATATGTGTTATTACAGTCCAGAAGGAAAAAAAAAAATGAAGGGACCAGGAAAATAATCTGAAGAAAGAATAATTGAAATATTCACAAGTTTGCTTCAAAGAAACTTGAAGCGCAGCAAATCCCAACCAGAATTGATACAAGAAAAACACCAACTCCCACCCTGCCAGGTGCATCAAATTCAAACTGGTCACAACAAAAGATAAGGAAAAAATATCTAGAGCAAAAAAAACATATATACATAAAAAGCATAATGGTTAAAAATCACCATTAAATTTTCACCAGAAATTGTGGAGGACATAGAATATGGGGTTAAGACGCAATCTATGAAGCCATCCACAGCCATTGCAGCACAAGCTTGATCCCTGGGCAGGGAGCTACCCACATGGTGCAGGAGACCTCTCCTGTTTCACTCCCTGCTCTCCTCAGCAGTGTATTTCAGTCAATCTGCCTGTTCTGTTTCTGACTCTGTCTCAGGAGAATCCTTCACCCCCCACACCTCTGGCCTGTATCCCAGTTCTTGTATGCATAAATAAATACATCTTTTTTTTTAAGAAAATTATAGAACAGACATCTATATGACACTGCACCCCAAAAAATCTGAGTACACATTTTTCTCAAGTGTGCATGGATCATTCTCTAGAATCGAGCACATACAGGACCACAAGACAAACATCAAAAGATACATGAAAATCAAATTCATTCCAACTATCTTCTCTGATCATAAAGGCATCAAGCTAGAAATAAATCATGAAAGAAAACAAGAACCTTCCCACTTCATGGAGATTGAAATCCACACTACTGGAAGACCACTGGACTAATGAGGAGCCCAAAGAAGAAATTAAAAAAATACTTTGAGTTGAATGATAAGGAGGACACCACTTTCCAGAACATATGGGATGCAGCAAAAGCAGTAATAAGAGGAAAATATATAGCAATACAGGCTCACATCAACAAATAAGAAAGAACTCAAAGAAACAACCTCACAAAGGCTCACAAAGAAAAAAACGGGAGAAAACATGTATAAATAGGATTATAAATGAAAGAGGAGAAAAAAAAATAAATGAAAGAGGAGAAATCACAACAGACTCAGTAGAAATCAAAAGAATAATAAGAGATTACTATGAACACTTATATGCAAACAAATTTAACAACCTAGAAGAGATGGACAAATTCCTAGAACAATATAATCATCCAAAGCTGGACAAAGAAGAAATAGAACAACTAAACAGACGAATTACAAGCAGCGAAATTGAAGCAGTAATCAAAGCACTCTCCAAAAACAAAAGCCCAGGCCCAGAAGTCTTCACAAATGAATTCTACCAAATGTTCAGCAGTGAATTAGTGCCTATCCTACACAAACTCTTTCAAAATATTGAAAAAGAAGGAATACTACCAAATACGTTCTACGAAGCCAACATTACACTAATACCAAAACCCAACAAAGACAGAACAAAAAAAGAAAATTACAGGCCAATCTCCCTAATGAACACTGAAGCAAAAATCCTCAAAATCCTTGCCAACAGAATCCAACAATGCATCCATAAGATAATTCACCACGACCAAGTAGGATTTATTCCAGGGACACAAGGATGGTTCAACATCTGAAAATCAATCAATGCAATCCAACACATCAACAAAAAGAAATATAAAAACCATATGATAATATCCATAGATGCTGAGAAAGCATTCAACAAAGTGCAACACCCATTTATGATAAAGGCCCTTGAATTTCTCAGGATACAAGGAACATACATCAACATCATAAAGGCCATCTATGACAAGCCCACAGCCAATATCATTCTCAATGGTGAAAAGCTGAAATAAGCCAGAAAGAAAAAGAAAAATACCGGATGGTCTCACTCATAGCAGGAATCTAGAAAACTTAAATAAGGGACCAGGAAAATGAATAACTATAAGAAAGTGAAAATCAAAATCAACAAAAAACTATGAACCAGAGACACTTTTAGGGGGGCGGGGGCGGGAGGGGAGGGATTGGGGTCAGAATGGGGGGGGGGCTGCAATTGTATGGGGAATATAAAAATAAAATTTATTATTTAAAAAAAAAAAAGATCTGGAACAAGACAGGGATGTCCACTCTTACCACTGCTTTTCAACATAATACTGGAAGTTCTAGCCAGAGCAATAAGACAAGAGGAAGACATACAAGGAATCCAAATAGTCAAGGAAGAAGTCAAACTATCACTATTTGTGGACAATATGATAATATACATAGAGAACCGCAAAAACGCCACAGAAAAACTAATTTAACTAATCTATCAGTTTAGTAAAGTGGCAGGATACAAAATCAATGCACAAAAATCAGTAGCCTTCCTATACACAAACAATAAATCTGAAGAAGAAGAAATCAAGAAAACCATTCCTTTTATTATTGAAACAAAAAAAATCAAATACTTGGGAATAAACCTAACAAAAGAAGTAAAGGACTTATACAAAGAAAACTATAAAAACTGTTAAAAGAAATAGAAGTAGACACAAAGAAATGGAAAGGCATCCCCTGCTCATGGATCGGAAGAATTAACATTATCAAAATGGCCATCCTACCAAAAGCAATCTACAGATTCAATGCTATTCCAATTAAAATTTCAATGTCATTCTTCAAATAAATAGAATAAAATATTGATGAAATTCATATGGAGCCACCAAAAACCCCGAATAGCCAAAATCCTCCTGAAAAAAAAAAAAGAAGGGAATGGAAGCATCACTCTCCCAGATTTCAAACTATATTACAAAGCCATAATAATCAAAACTGCATGGTATTGAAACAAGAACAGACACATGGATCAATGGAACTGAATAGAAAACCCAGAAATAAACCCACAGATCTATGGTCAACTAATCTTTGACAAAGGAACAAAGAATATGCACTGGAGTAAAGAAAGTTTGTCCAATAAATGGTGCTGGGAAAACTGGGTCGCTACATGCAAAAGAATGAAGTTTGACTATTACGTCACAGCATGCACAAAAACCAACTCAAAATGGATTAAAGAACTAGACATAAGACCTGAAACCATAAAATATATACAAGGAAATATAGGTGAAACTCTACATGACATGCACCTCAAAGACGTCTTTACAGATGCATCACCCAAAGCAGTGATAGTGAAGGCAAAGATAAACAGCTGGGACTACATCAAATTAAAGAGCTTCTGCACAGCAAAAGAGACAATAACAAAAACAAAGAGAAACCCCACCAACTGGGAGAACATTTTTGCACTCAACACTAATGATAAAGGACTGATCACAAAAATCTACAAAGAGCTGATGAGACTCAACAAAAACAAAGAAAATAATCCAGTCAAAAAATGGGCAGAAGAGCTAAAAACAAATTTCTCCAAAGAGGAAATACTAATGGCCACCAGACATATGAAAAAATGTTCAACATCACTTGCAATCAGGGAAATGAAAATCAAAACTACAATGAGATACCATCTCACACCAGTGAGAATGGTGCATATTAAAAAAAACTAGCAACAACAAATGTTGGCGAGGATGTGGAGAAAAAGGAACTCTCTTGTACTGCTGGTGGGAGGTACAAAATGGTCTAACCACTATGGAAAGCTCTGTGGAGATTCCTCAATCTACTAAAGATAGAGCTTCCATGTGATCCAGCAATTCCACTCCTAGGTATTTACCAAAAGGACACAGAAACATTAATTCCAAAGAGCATCTGCACCCCTATGTTTATAGCAGCACTGTTTACAATAGCTAAGCTATGGAAACAACCCAAATGCCCAAAAATAGATGACTGGATCAAGAAGATGTGGTGCATATACACCATGGAATATTACCCAGCCTTCAAAAAAGATAAACAAATGCAATTTGCAGCAACATGGATGGAGCTGGAAGGGATCATGCTCAGCGAAAAAAGCCAGAAAGAAAAAGAAAAATACCAGATAGTCTCACTCATAACAGGAGTCTAGAAAACCTAAATAAGGGACCAGGAAAAAGAATAAGTATAAGAAAGAAAAAAAATCAAAATCAACAAACAACTATAAACCAGAGACACACTTGGGGGGGCAGGGAAAGGAGGGATTGTGGTTAAAATCAGGGGGTTGCAATTGTATGGGGAATATAAAAATAAAAAATTAAAAAAAAGAAAAAGAAAAAAATAAAAAGAAAAGAAAATTGTGGAACTGAACTTTGAATATTGCTTAATTTTAAACTTAATACTAGAATCTAAACCTAGTTACATAACTCTGATTAATGAGCAAATGCATGAGAACCTCAAACTGAGGTCAGTTTTATTCATTATCAAACAAAAGAAGCACCTTGTTTCATGACTATACAGGACAAACACCTATCATCAGCTTTTATAAATAGACTGCAGTCATTTATACAATGCTCACACTAAATAGCAATGAGGAAACATCAATTCAATAGATTACATGAAAAGTTATCTTTTGATAAATATTTGAATTACACCATTTGGCAATTAAAAAGCTTTTCAGCATGTTCTTCTGTCTCTAATATGTAGCACTGAGAAATGAGATTTTATTAATATGTTCTGTAAACTCAGTATCTGAGCATGTCTATCTTCTCAACATTTCATTTAAAATAGCACATTTTCTGTCTGAAAAAATTGCTTGTCTTGATATGATTCTCTAACAACATTCTTCCTCACATATTTCTGTGTGATGCCTGTCACCCAGAGATTTCAAGATATTTCAGTCATGTCAACACACTCAATGTGTGTGTGTGTGTGTGTATAGTAAACATTTTTTTTGCAAGGTATTCAAAATTCTTTAGACATAACTCACAAGTTTCCTTCATTAGAATTGTGATGATTTTAGGGAAGTGTCTCAGAATTTGCTGAGGACGTGAGAGAAAGGTGAAGAAAAAAATAATGCAGTCACAGCTTTTTTTACTTCTTAAAAAAGTAATCAGTGATTTGATTATCTGGATTTCCATATATGAAAACATTGATTTTCAAATGGGAAAAAGTTTGCAAACCACTAATCTGCACATGCAATTGAAGCTCTGAAATAAGCTTTAAGTATTAGAACTTATTCAGAGATATGACATCCAGTGGGTCAAAATTGAAGTCACTAGGTAATTATCCTACAGGAAAGTTCACTTGGGAAAATACAATTGGGAAAAATTGCTTTGAAACTCAGCCCTGAAATTATTAAAGAGCACATAAAGAAGACAAGTGCTGTAAATGCACTCTACAGCAATAATTTGAAGAACTTGCATGGAAATATGTGTGAATTACTGAAAACATCCAAGTGTTAGATGTATAAACAAATATAAATGGTTTTAAAAATGAACCAATGTAAATTTCAGTAAAAAAAATCATAAAAATGAAACCTCTGTAGACTATGTATGGTAGAATGGCACACTTGAAGAGAAAATTTATACTTGGAACAAAGCACTTAGAAAATCCATCAAAATGCATTACAGCATATAATAAACTTTTAAAAAATGGAGAAAAATCACAAGACACTGAAGATAGAGAAGTTTAACTGTCATTTCTAGAAACAGCCAATCTTAGAAGAAATGAATAGAAATCACAAATGGAAGCAAAAGGATACTATTTTCTTAAGATAATAGAAAGTATGTATTCTCACCATATGTTTTCTCACCATATGCTAAGCATGACTGAATAATGAAGGAGCCTCCAGAGGGATGGAGGGAGGGAGGGAAGAAGAAGAGATAGCAGGGAGAAAAGGGAGGGACCTAGACATATCATGATAAAGCTTTAGAATTTTAAGAAATATCTTAAACCCTACCAAAGAAAATAGCTTAAACAGAAATTAAAATCTCATTATGCCAAATATGGTCTCTCAGCCCCAATTTATTTTTTACTACCTGCTATGCAAAAACAAAAATGAACTTTTTAAATATTTTCCTTTGCCAGCTGACACAATGCTAAATCTTGCAGGTAAGTAACAGGAAAGACAAGACAAAAAGTAGATGATTTGCTTCCTCATTCAGTCTGCTGTCTTGTCAGGCTTCTGAGGTACACATCCAACTCCTGCAACACATATGACACCTCCAAAACCTGCCTCCGCAAAGTCTCAGCTCCCCCAGATCCAGCATCTGCAGTGTCCAGTTTCTGGCAGCTCCCAGCAGTCAGCAGCTTCCCTTAGTAACATTCTTGAGTGTTATAAAGTTAGGCCATAGTTTATACAATGTACCTCATGTCTGATACCAACAGCTACTTTGGGGGTCCCAAAGACCACCCACACTTCTTACACTAATTGCAAGTTTGAGGGTCTCCAAGTCTGCTTTATGTTTGCTCATTCACTAGACATATTCACAGAATTCACTGAAAGTTGTTATACTTACAGTTTGGTTTATTCAGCAAAAGGATTCAAATTAAGATGAATCCTGGGCCAATTCAAGAGAGTTCCAAACACAGAGCTTCCTGTCCTTTCAAGTGAAGTCATGGTCAGTGTTAACTCCTCCCTGCAATGATTTATGACAATATGCTGTGTATATTACAACCCAGAGAATTTCACTGAAACCTTGGTGTTTAGATATCTTATTAGATCATCAACATATTGACCATCTGCATGCTAGTCCTTAGAAGATACGCTTATCAGCAGAAACTCAGAGAATGCATCCCAAGAGACAGGACAAATGTTCGGCTTCTCTTTGGTAAAGTTAAATCTTTCCCACAAAGATGGCTTCATAGCAGAATACCCTTGATAGTATTGTTAGTGGACAGAATGAGGGGCACCCAGGACCACCAAACCTGCCTCCTCTAAATGTGTTCTGCCATCTGCCATATCAAGAGACACACATACTATTAGTGCATAAGACCTTCAATAGAAAAAGAATTTTAATATAATTAGTATGAAGTTGTAGAGAGAAGAAATGAGAAAGAAGATAGTTAAAACAGTTTCCCCATGAAAATCCCAAAGTTACCCATCCCCTCATGGGTAAGTGCCCAGTCAAACAGGATTGGCCCAAAGCAGGGCCACTGAAGCACAAAAGCTTGCCACAAGTCTAAGAGACTTTATGGTGGGGACCCATAGAAAAGGGGCAGAAGGGACAAGCCTAGAAAGCAAAGAGCAAAGTCAAAATACAACTTAAGATTAAGGCTGCCATTGTCAGCCTCCCCATAGGTCTCTCACCCACATCTCCTTCAAGTGTTTCCTTCCACATGCCCCAAGTTCCTTGTGCAAGTCAAAGGCCAAGAAGCACCATGGCTTTTTTTTTCACATGTCTCTCTGTTCCATGTGCCTCCTCTTTTCCCAGCCTTCTTTCCCAAGTTCTTTCCCCAGTCTTTTTTAGCTTCTTTTCACTGCTCTACTCCACTCTTCCTTGGACGGGGCAAGGAACTGAGAACGTCCCCTTTCTAGAGCGATCAGACTTCCCAAGAATGGCTTTTCTCAACATCCTAGAAGAGCATCTCTACAAAGGCCCACCAATATGGCACCACCACCCAAATTTCTGTCATTCAAGAGTTATGGATATGCACAGCTCAATATAGTCTGAATCTTAACCCTGGCATTACAAACTGTTTCTTATTTTTTAAATATTCTACTCTCCTTAGTATTCGAATCTTTAATATTTTAATCCCCTCATAGTTAATGATTTTATTAAACATTCCCTATTCATATTTCTGTATGGGTTTTGGGCCCTAATGTTAGGTTATATACTAATTATGTAAAGATTTTATATTTATAATGAAACTCTCCAGAAGAGAGTGGAAAATAAATTCAAAATACTATTTGAAAGTAGCATTGACATCAAATTCAATGTCAATCAACGTTGTATTTTGAAAATGAATAAAGAGACATATAATAATCATTACCTTTGTAAAAGGAAGAAGAAGGGGGCTGGTGATGGTATTTCAAAGAAACTTAAGTTTAATCTGTATTTGTTTAAGCCAAACATATGTATATACACATGTGTGTATGTGTGTATGCCTGTATTCATAGATTTCAGTAAACTATTTATTTATTTATTTATTTATTTATTTATTTATTTATTTATTTGAAGATTTATTTATTTACCCATACGAGCACTGGGGTACAGTCAGAAGCACGAGAGGCTGAGAGAATTCACCAGAGCCAGAGCAGGGAGCAGAACAGGCAGACTGATGAAGTACACTGCTGAGGGAAGCAGCAGGCATGGCAGGAGAGGTCTGCATGCCACGTGGGACCCTCGCCAGCGTCCAGGGATGGAACTGGCACTGCAGAGGCTGCGGGCAGCTTCACAGCCCAGCGCTCAACCGCTGCGCCACCGGGGAGGCCCACAATTTATTTATTTTTTTAAATTTATTTTTGCAGGACCTCCCCTGGTGGTGCAGTGGTTGAGCGCTGGGTTGCAAGGCTGCCCGCAGCCTCTACAATGCCAGCTCAATCCCCGGCCACTGGCGAGGGTCCCTCAAAAAAAAAATATATTTTTGCATAGACGAAATGGGGTATAGGCCAGAAGTACAGGGGACAAGGGGTTGGTGAGAGAATTCACCAGAGACAGAGTGGGGAGCAGAACAGAAGAACAGACAGATCGACTGAAATACACTGTTGAGGGGAGCAGCGGGCAAGACAGGCGAGGTCTGCTGCGCCATATGTGGGTTTGCTCCCTGGCTAGGGATTGACCTCACGTTGGCACAGTGATAGCACTAAGACTTAATGCCTAGGCCACCAGGGAGACCACAATGTAAAATTTAAAATCCCAATGTTAATAATTTGAAAACATTGACATTTGTCTAAAATTGTTTTAAAAAATTAAAGCTATATACAATAATGTTAGCAAGATTTGCAATGCAATTCCTGTAAGTCCTCTTGGATGGTAATGTGGCATGTGGTTTCCCCCTTGTTGCCAGTAGGATACAGGTTCAACTGATTTGTCCACTGTGGGATGTAGCATCACTCTACAAAACTTATCTTCTGTTTTAAACTTTAGTGTCCATATCCTGTGCTACCACATAGGAACCCAAGTGTTAATAAATAATTGAAAAATCAAGTGTCACATCACCTGACACTGAACTTCTATTAAAGTGAGGTTATTTTATAAAGCTGAATGCATTCATGAATCAGTTAGCTCTTCATATAGAAAAGTAGATGGAAATATGACTTATTATTTTAAGTGATTATTGTTTTTTAATTAACTTACCTATGTATTTAATCTTGCCACACATTTTCACAACTTGGGATATTACAAAACAGCCCTTTTTTTACAAAAATTACTTGGGATGCAAGGAGTTAAATGATGTTAATTCTGATAAAATACTCCTCTATATAGAAAAAGGGACACAGAAAACAAAAAACCCTCCTTTTAAAGGAACAGAATCTTCAACAAGACACTCAGTGTCAATGGGTTCATTCCTTTGATCTTGCTTTTAAGAAGCATTAACTATACTTTGTTTCTTACAATTGCTTACTTTCAAATAAACCAGCAGATGACCTTTCAACCCCTATTGGTGGTGTGACTGCTCTTTCAGAGTCTATAATCTGGAAGCCTCCTTATCAGTGCCATGGTAAATACCTGGAATTTACTATCATTGTCTCCAGGCTGAGAGAAAAAAAATGGTCAAGTCGCTACTACAAAGTTTAAAGTTTTAAAAAAGTCTTTTAAAGTTACAGGCAACCACATTTTGCCTGGCTTCTAAAACAAAACGTAACTGCAACCCACACATCTTTTCTTATATTCTGGCAAGAATAGCAGAAACAAAATGTCATGCACTTAACCAGTATGTGGAAGCCTAGAATGTAAATATGAAAAGTGTAAGAATTTTTATAGCTTTCAAACTATAGAAGATAAGTAATATCTTTGTAATGTGAAGAGAGCCATTTTCATTATCACAAGGCCTTGACAAGTAGCTTCCCACGCAGCTTATCAAGTCGAATTCCACTAATACTGCCAGAATACTGATTTTTTTCCATGCTTTGTGATGTCTGAAGGGAGAATTTCTATGCAGGTGGTTAAACCGATGCATTGATGAACTGATATGTCTCTGCAGAGGCTATTGATAAGCAAATTTGACAAACTGATTTTTGGCCTTCTGCTTCCACATGCTTTGCAGACATTTATTTTTCTCCATGATCGGAGTTATTACCATCTACATGTCTTTCCTCAGAAAACTGCACACCATTTGGTTCTCACCAAAACCTGATTTTGGTTTTGGCTTGTCTTACAAGAGATAACTCTTGGCACATAGCCTAGGCCTGCTCAGGTTTGGCCCTTCTCATCCCAAGTTAGAATAACATTAGAACAGGAACAGATGTAACAGCTTATTTTCAACTGCTCTCATGTGTACAACCCTGTTCTACATGTTCCTCCCTCCAAAACTGTGAACTGGGGAAATCCCCAGTTCAGTATCTATCCCCAGTTCCTTGTATCTAACATACAAGGAAACAGAGGGAGTAGAGTAACTAACCCAAGATTACACACCTAGTTTTGTCTACTGTTGCATTGTTTTTGTTTTCTTATTTTTTTTAATATTTATTTTTTATTTATCTATGCATATAATAACTGGGGTGTGGGGGTGTGGGGGCCAGAGGTGTGGGGGCCATGAGAGAATTCAGTAGGGACAGAGTGAGGAGCTGAACAGGCAGATCTACTGAAATACACTGCTGAGGGGAGTAGAGGGTGAGACAGGAGAGGTCTGCTACGCCATGTGTGTTAGCTCCCTGGTTGGGGATCAACCTCATGTCTCGGTGGCTGGTGATACCTTAATAGCACTGACTATATAACCCCTGAACCACCAAGGTGGGCCTTTGTTTTCATGTTTTAATGGGGAGTGGCAAGGCTGTGTCATTGGCACCTAGAGTCTCCGTAGGTACAGCTAGGAAATGTTGTGGGGCCTCCCTTGTGGTGCAAGAACTATGCATAGAACTATGAAGATATCTGCAGCCTTTGCAGCACGAGTTTGATCCCCAGCCTGCCAGGGACCCACCCAGAATGCATAGCAGACCTCTCCTGTCTCGCCCAGTGCTCCCCTCACCAGTGTATTTCGGTAGATCCACCTATTCTGTTCCCCACTCTGTCTGATGAATCCTTTCACCCCCCGCACCTCTGTCCTGTACCCCAGTTCTTGTATGCATAAATAAATAATCTTTGGGAAAAAAAATAACAGCTAGGCCATGTGGCTATCTTACTCACTCTTGGTGTTCTTGAATCTAATATTTTCATTATATCACCTTTTGATACTTCTGGATCTATTTCTCTATTCCTGGCACACCAGAAAGACTGGATACATATTTGTTGAAGAACAATGGGTGGATGAATATAGATAGACATAATAAGTAGTTTATGGGTTTTTTTCCTGATGATTTAGGAGCAGGTTCTTATATTTTGATTCAATAATTACTTATTGTCCTTACGAATAGGGTCTATGTGATTTTATGGTAAATGCTTCCATGGTAACATAAAATGTTACTGATAAAACATCATTACTTATGGTAAAATCTTTTTTCCCCACCTTGCCAAAATCATAGTTCAGAGTAAAAAGGGGTTTGAAATTATATATTTTGCACTATAGAAGTCAAAACAAAATATAAATCATGTGAATGTATAGGCAAACATGCAACTCCAACTATCCTATGTACTTTTCCATTTTCCCTCCTGAAATTGTTTCTGTCAATATTTTGATTTAGATCCTAGCAAAAGGGGAGAAAGAGAAAGATTTAATCAGAAGATTGTCAAATGCCTGCATATGCCTAAGAATTAGTGGATACTATAGTGTTTGAAGTCAGATATGTATAATTCTTAGGAGATGCATCTTTTTTAGGCATTGCTTTTTCTAGACAATTATTTACTTACATGAATTCCAGATACAATTCCATATTTTTATCATTTTAACTATTTATGTTGTGTTTGTGTGCATAATGTATATATTTACAGTTCTTCCAAAATACCAGCTTGTGGCCTGAACATCAAATAAAAGAACCATTTTATTTTAAAAATTAAACACTGAAATTTGGAAAAGTGATGATAGGCATTACAGATGATGAAACTGTTTAAATAATAAGGAGTTTAAGGTTTTTTCAGGCTATATGTAAGTATGAAGCTTTAACGTTTGCATATGTTGAGTAATTTAAATATTCAATTTTGCAGTCTGTGGATCAGCTAGTCGCCTTAACACAAGAAGGAGGACATGGTTCTTCCTATGCTTAATGAGGTTTTTTTGTTTTTTTTTTTAAATAGAGGCATGTTTTATTTATTTATTTGTTTGTTTGTTTTGTTTATACATGCACTGGGTACAGTCAGAAGCGCAGGAGGGTGAGAGAATTCACCAGAGCCAGAGCGGGGAGCAGAGCAGGCAGAAGGACCGAAGTACACTGCTGAGGGGAGCAGCGGGCGGCAGGAGAGGTCTGCGCGCCATGTGGGACCCTCCTCTGGTGGCCGGGGAGCAGCCGGGGATCGAACCGGCGCTGCAGAGGCTGCGGGCAGCTTTGCAACCCAGCGCTCTACCGCTGCACCACCGGGGAGGCCCTGCTTAATGAAGTTTATGGTAACTTCTTATTATTGATTATTAAAGCATTTTTTGAAGACTATACTGTTAATTTATGAGCAATTAAAGTTTTGCATAGTTTGATTTCAAGTTTTCTGACCAGCCTCATCTTCTCTATTCTGCATATGAATACTAATGTCCAGTTAGGCCAAACTACAAACCATTCTTCTGCCCTCAATTGTGCTATTTATTTGTGATATGTATCATTTCACTCTCTATGTCTTTCTCCAATGTATCTACTATAAAACCCCCGGAGAGGAATATTAGAACTTAAATGTGTAGCTCCTTCCTTCCCAAACCTAATCACCTCCCTACAACTTAGGCAAATTATGTTAATTATAATAAAAGGTCAGCAGTTCCATAATACTCCATATATTTGTGATATATAAATAGACAAATAGGATGAAAAGTTATAATTTATTTAACCAGAAGTGAATAAAACCTATGAACAATTAGTATTCTGTTTCTCTTAGGAACAAAATGATAAGACCAAGGTATTTGATGTCATGTTTCCTGTCAAATAAGTGATTGATTAAATGCTTCATTTTTTAAACTGCTTAATCTATTTTCATAGTAACGAAATTCTAGAAGTCAAATTTTCTCTTCTCTTAATAGTCTTCCCTATACTTTCCACAGATAGGTATTAGTTGTTAATTTCAGAGGAAAAGGGGTAAGTTGGTAAAAATAATTGATTTGCTTATTATCTATGAATTGAGAATGAGAAAGTAAATCAGGAAAAGTGCTAAGGGACAAGTTAATTGCATAGAGGCATTTCATAGGGTATAGATTAGCACTTGAAAATAAAATTAGAAGTAAAAATAGTTCACTAGCATATTAAATTGGGGAAAAGAAAAAAAATATTCAATATTTAGTTGTGTTTTGCTTTGTAAAAACTGTTAAATGAAAATCCAAATTGCAAAACAGAAAAAAAGTAGGATTCTTTATTGGCCTTATGAAATATCACTTCATAAATATCACCATGGGGCGAAAAATGTAAGATTCTATTAGACACCAAATTGAATAAATAAGTCAACAAATATTTCTTGCTGATTTACATAATTAATAAGTAAATAATAAAGGAAATGAAGGAAATGCACATGCCCCCAAAGAATGATATTACAAGCATTATGAATTAGTTCATTTATTTGCATTTAGCAGAATTTTGTTTAATTAGAATTTGCATAGTAATTATGATAATGATAATAATCGTCACACCCTTTTTGTCTGCTATATATGTCATGTACTTTGTGTACATTTAAAACTTGAGTGTTTGAAGTTTCTAGCAAGGGTGTGCGGCTACTGGTATGCCCCTGACCAAAGAACAGTCTGTAGGCCCTTCCTCTCCCGCCTAACATGCAGCTTCTGGAGGGACCCACATGGAGCAGTAAGGCAAGAAGATGATACTCTGGACCAACCAGCTCAGCAGAATCAACCTGGTGTTCAATGGGGTGAAATGTTGCAGGCAGATCACCCTCACATCCAATATACATGTTTTATTTAATCCCTGACTATAAATTCCATGAAGTCAGAGATAATATCCCTACTATATGGATGAGAAAATGAACATAGATTTAAGAAATATGTTCATTTATTTAGTAAACATAAGACCAAAGCTTGAAAGCATAGTGTCCTGATTTGATTTGAAAATCAGAGTCTCTGTCCATGGACATCTTCTGAGGAACTAACACTACTATATTTTCATGACAAAGTTATGTAGATATTAGTTTTTTAAAAGGTGGAAAACAGATGTGCTTAGATCACTTAATATCCAGAAGGATAAAAATGTTATAAAGTAAATCTAAGGTGATGCATCTAATTGCTATAATTCCATGTTAAAAGGTAATTTGCACATATATATTTTTCTAGTTTAGGCAATATACTATAATAATTAATTTGATGACAAACTTCATTTAATATGCTTAAAATAACTGGATGACATTTGGCCAGCACATTATGTAATAAATGTCTTATTGAATTTAAATTAAATTCCTATTTGAGCTACCAAATTTAAATTACAATCTGGCTGATGAAATAGGAAAACCTAAATTGTAATGGACTAGCACGCAGAATTACTTGACAATGAGCAACTATGGAAAGTTCAAGGATTTAGTGACCATGACCAAATTCTTTAGAGCACAGATAAGTATATATTTGTGATAATTATACTTAATTAGTATTTTAGAGCTACAAAAATTATCTATCATATCCAATGCCTTCCTTTTCAGAAAAATAAAATTGGATGTTAAATGATTTTTCTAAAAGTCACACAGGGAGAGACTTGGTCTATAAATAATATTCCCAGCTAAAGTTCTTTCTTTTTATTGTATTAGACAGTCTTATATATCAAACAGATGGGCATATAATAACACATTGCCTAGAACATACTAATAGGTGTGCCCATATTAGTATTAGTTCCTATTGAATATCAATAGCTTACATCTTATGTTTTGTTCAGTTTGACGTTAATTCTTCAAGCGTGTCTCCTGCCTAGGATCCTGGCATCTTAGATTCTGATTTCTTATAAGACTAGAAGCTGGTATTACAGATGTGAGGACACCAGAACAGGAAAACCTTACAGTTTAGATATTTTTTTCTTATATGTCAGGCACTCTGACTTCCTACCTTTCCAAGGATTGTCCTGCCTCCATATGTCCTTTAACTTGAATGCTCTATCTTGACCTCTACCTTTCAAGTCCTATCCATCCATTCATCCATCCATCCATCCATCCATCCAATTATTCAATAACATTTGTCCACAGGTACAGTTCTTGTTAATTTTTCTCGAAAATGTTTATTATGACCCTACCAACTTCTCACATATATATGTGGCCCCCTGAAATGTCAGGCTCCCTAGTGAATCACCATATCACTTTACAAATATGAGATTCAGGTAATAAGTGGATATCAGCCTTGACTGTATATATGAATTCTTAAAATACTAAATCCAAACCCATCTTACAGAGTCTGAATAGCAAGGTCTGGGGTAAGTAATGAACATTGGTAATTTTAAAAAACTTTCAGTGATTTAAATGTGAAGCCCAGATTGAGATATATTGATTAATCTATGTGGCCACACAATAATGGTTTTGATTCCAGTCCTGGTGGTTGGAAAGAAGTTAATTTAGCTGGTAGGATTCTCATGCTCATAAACATTAGAGTCTCCTCGCAGCGTTTAGCACATTTAGATTCATGCCTGGACATACCTCTGACATTTATATTTTATTATATTTTGTGAGAAACTAAAGCTCTTTAAAAGTTATTATTAATAGTTAATTCAGAAGGAGAATGAGACTATAGCAATCTTTGCAGGAGGAGAATACAAAAATAGTATCAGTCTCCTTCCTACATTCCACTCTCTCTGATCCAGCAATGAGTGCTAGACTCTGGGATAGTTTCCAGATTCCCCTCTGGAATTCAGTAACTTATGGAGTTTTACATGAAACATGAATCATGGCTAGCATTAGACAGAGATTTCTGAGGTTAGTCATGAAATAGATCAAGTAAGAAATCCAAATGATACAAGAATGGCAACGAAGGTGTGAGAACAAGAAGGTCCTGTTTAGTTGATGGAGAGAAGGGAGTAGTATAGGAGCTTGGAAGGAATTACTATGTTTAAGAGAGCTAATGCACAATGTTTGTGTGTGTGTGCGTGCATGTGGGTGTGTGTGCATGTAAATAGACAGAAAGTCTCTGTAGAGGGAGTCCAAGGGCCCAGGGTCCAGACTTGAACAAATACAAATATTTTATTCTTTTTTTATTTATAAAGATTTATTTATTTATTTTTTATACAAGCACTGGGTACAGTCAGAAGCACAGGAGGGTGAGAGAATTCACCAGAGCCAGAGGGGGAGCAGAGCAGGCAGACTGATAAAGTACACAGCTGAGGGGAGCAGTGGGTGTCATAAGAGGTCTGCGTGCCATGTGGGACCCTCGCCAGGCGGCTGGGGTTCGAACCAGCGCTGCAGAGGCTGCGGGCAACTTCGCAGTCCAGCGCTCAACTGCTGTGCCACTGGGGAGGCCCTATTTTATTCTTTTTTAAAAATATTTATTTATTTAGCATATAAGAGCTGGGATACAGGCCAGAGATGCAGGGGTGAGAGGATTCAGCAGAGACAGAGCGGGGAACAGACCAGGCAGACCGACTGAAATACATGGCTGAGGGGAGCAGTGGGCGAGGCAGGAGAGGTCTGCTTTGCCATGTGGGTTGCTCCCTGGCTGGCCGGGGGATCGAACTCATGCTGCAGAGGCTGTGGATTGCTTCATAGTGCAGTGCTTAACCCCTTGCGCTACCAGGGAAGCCCCAAATATTTTATTGTTAATGCACTAACCTCATCTAACCCTGTTGTACTTTATCAATATCCAAGTTACAATAGACAAACTAGTCCCACTGTAATTTACATTTCTGATTAATATAACATATATAAATTATTCTGTCTGATCTCATAAAGTAATCCTTTTCGTGTTGTTTGTACTAAAATTCAAGAGTAAGGAAGGATCTATGTCTCATTCATCTTTGGAGATGTCAAGATACTTGATGTTATTTGTTGCATACATTTGGCATACTATAAATTTGCTTTAGCACATTCATACACACTGAATCACTACAACTCTTGTACTGGCCATCTATGCCTTTCCTGCTTCATACTTTCTTTTGCACATGTTCTTTTTCAATACTCAAAGACAAGCCTCTTAAACAGCGGAGGCTCCTAAGCCACCCTTAAACTGAGTTAAGTTATATCCTGGGTATGCTTCTATTTGTGGAAATAGAATATTTTTCTTTATTTAATTATATGTTTTGCTAAGCTCTCAGTTTCTTGAAGAGACAGACCACTTCATCCATGACTTCATCCTTGGCATCAGAAGATTCCTGGACAATACTCACAAGTATCTATTGAATTGAAATGAATATGATTATATAAAACACACACCCAAATCTGTGTGCTGGATATAATAAAATGCATCACTAAAATTTTCTGGTGAAGCTTGAAAGAAAAAGGAAAAGGAAGAAGTTTCAGTAATTACTGAAAAACAACTTATTGACAATTAAGCACAATGATTAACATGATGTTGCATTACTGATACTCATTGTTGCTACCTAAATAATAGAATTTGAATTTTGCCCTTAAATCTTTGCACTAATGAAAGCATTGAACAATCTGCCCATACTGCAGTTACTATAGAGATAAGAATCATGTAAAAAATTATTCTCAGTCAGCTAGGACAGGAGATAAGATGCATTTGCATTTATTAATTTTGGGTTAAGTTCTTTTTTGTATTACTAGACAGGTGGCAACTGCTTTTGTCCTCCTCTGAATATGAACAGCTTCTAAAATTTAAATCTCAATTGATGTTTCAGTCATTCCTGGATGACAGGCAGTTAACAGAAAGAAGAGTTCACTTGCCAAAGGGAGAGATATTCAATGAAGCTCTGAAGCATCTTTAAGAAGACATGGTCATTTTCCATGTCATTAGATAGCTCCCTACTGCCAACAAGCATCATTGCCAGCTTGCTTAAAATGGGTTGCTGACCATTTCCTTTCATCAAGATAATTCTTTCAAACAGACAGAGCAGTGTAAATCTACATATAAAGGAGAAATATTAAGTGAAATACAGATGAAGTTGTAACTAACAGTGCACTCAAATATCTACTTACACTCTTTTTTTTTTAAGATTTTTTTTATAGAGGCATGTTTTATTTATTTGTTTGTTTGTTTTTGTTTATACATGCACTGGGTACAGTCAGAAGCGCGGGAGGGTGAGAGAATTCACCAGAGCCAGAGCGGGGAGCAGAGCAGGCAGAAGGACCAAAGAACACTGCTGAGGGGAGCAGCGGGCGGCAGGAGAGGTCTGCGCGCCATGTGGGACCCTCCTCAGGTGGCCGGGGAGCAGCCGGGGAGCAGCCGGGGAGCAGCCGGGGAGCAGCCGGGGAGCAGCCGGGGATCGAACCGACGCTACAGAGGCTGCGGGCAGCTTCGCAACCCAGCGCTCAACCGCTGCGCCACCGGGGAGGCCCTTTACTTACACTCTTAAATGCTGGTTTTCAGAGCTGTTCTGAAGAGAAGTTGATTTGGTTATCTAAGCAAAGTAAATTCTTCATGGAAGGGAAGACTCCTTTTCTCTCCACAGTCTCTGTGGCACTTTTCTAATGTATACTCAATTCTGTCTCTCTCTCTTTTTTAAAGATTTATTTATACATACAAGAACTGAAGTGTAGGGGTGAGAGGATTCACCAGAGACCGGGTAGGGAACAGAATAGGCAGACTGACTGAAATACACTGCTGAGGGGAGCAGCAGGCATGACCCACTGCTGCACCATGTGGGTCACCTCCCTGGCCAGGGATTGAACTCCTGCTGCAGTGGCTGCAGATAGCTTCATAGTGCTGTGTCTTTTAATCCCTTGTGCCACCAGGGAGGCCCCTCAATTCTCAGCAAATGACTTTCAGCAAATGACTGAAAGAGACAAATTAAACTTTATGAGTATTTTATATTTTCTTCAGGAATTAGTCTATCATACTACTTTAAGATAATTATTTTTGATGGTAAAAGTATGAAGATCTTACAATGTTATCAAATTCCTAGCACAATGAGATGAGCATACTGTGAAGAGGGGAGGGATATGAGGGTGGAAATATATGTGGGGGGGTTGATAAACTACTGTTTTATAACCCTACCAGTTACCCATCTTCTTATATATAAACAGTAGCATTTAAAAATTCACATCTTTGAAATATCTTGCCTTTATTAGAAAATAAAGCATGTAAGTTGCATAGAATTCTCAGGAGATAACTTCCAAAGAAACATAAATAAACACCTTTATAAAAGCTAAGTAATAATAAGTAACTTTGAGCACTGAGTGCTAGAGAGAGTACTTCTCATGAATTTTACTATATTATATTCCATATAATACATATATGTATTTCATATGTTTGTGAACTCTTCTATTTATTCATATATTTGTACCTGGACTGCATTAGTGAGCAGCAACAGCCATCAAGAGTCCTTAGTCTTGGGCTTCCCCGGTGGTGCAGTGGTTGAGCGCTGGGTTGTGAAGCTGCCCGCAGCCTCTGCAGCACTGGTTGGATCCCCGGCTGCTTCCCGGCCACCGGAGGAGGGTCCCACATGGCAGACCTCTCCTGCCGCCCGCTGCTCCCCTCAGCAGTGTGTTTCGATCCTTCTGCCTGCTCTGCTCCCCACTCTGGCCCTGGTGAATTCTCTCACCCTCCCGTGCTTCTGACTGTACCCAGTGCTTGTATAAAATAATAAATAATAAAATAAATAAATAAATAAATCTTAAAAAAAGAGTCCTTAGTCTTGTGGATGTCAGGCCAAAATAATTCATAAACTGAGTAGGCAAGTATATAACAGAGCAAATTAGAAGCGGTAGTGTCATGGAAAATGATTATTGTAGAAAATATGAGGAAGATTAACAGTAAGAAAACAAGATTTGACAAGAAAGTTAAAGAAGATGAGGGAAGAGGCCAAGGAGGACATCTAGATGGGTGCACCGAGCAGAGGGAAGAGCCAGAGCATGGACATTAGGACAGGAAGGCACACATGTGGTGGAGGATAACTAGACAGTGGCTGGACCAAGATGATCAATGAGCAGGAGAACAGCAGGAGAGGACAACCTACCTAGAAGTAACTTAGGAATGGGAGGGTAGGACAGATGTCATCGGGCTGCGTAGGCCTTTGTAAGGACCTGACTTCTGGTCTGAGATAAATATGTAACTTGAGTGTTAAGCAGACACATGATATGATATATATTTTATTTGGACCTGTGAGGAGGTGAGAGATGACTTCCTAGACCCGTGTGAGAGCAGAGGAAAGGGTGAGAAGTGCTTGGATACTGGTTATGCAGAATGTGAGACTACAAGAGGATTACTTCAAAGTCTGCACAACTAGAGTGAGGAGTTTCCATTGATTACATGGTGAAGGTTTTAGGTGAACATCAGAGAGTTTTGGGCTTGTTAAATTTGAACTTTATATATTTCTAAGTGGAAATGACAATAGCTCTATGAATATTCAAAGTCTGGAGTTCAGGAAAAAGACCTGAGTTGGAAATAAAATTTGTAACCATGTCACCCATGAAGGGTTGATATACACAGGAGGCGAGGCAGACATAGAAGGGTGAGTTCTGAGTCCTGGGCATTCCATGGTCTGGGAGAAGAGGAGGAATCAGCCCAGGGGACTGAGAAGAAAATGACCAGTGAGGTAAGAGAAAACCAGGAATGTGGGGTGTGCTCAAGTCAAGGTAAGCATGTATAATGGAGAAATTGACTGTGTTAAAGTCTGCTTTTGATTTAAAGAAAGATGAAAACTAAGAAATGACTTTTGTCTTTAGCACGTGGAGGTAACTGATGTCCTTGACAGCAGATTTGATGAGGCAGAGAAAGAAAGCCTCATTGGAGGACTTTAAGAGACTCCTTTCTGCATCTATGACTCATTTAGCATGCATTAAATGAAAGTGTTTTTGAAATTGAATGAGGAGAAAAATTTAGTGTTTCATTTATCCTGGTGTAAAGATCTGATCTACATGTAGTATAGGAAACACTGCATCATAGTAGTTCAGGGTATGAGCTCTAGGGACCAATACCAGGCTCCTTCTGGTAATGACTTACTCTTGACAGACTATCAAACAGCAGATTTCTTAAACTTGGTGTCTGTGAATGACACCAACCCTCCACCAAACGTTAACTATAAGCAGAAGTCCATATGTACTACAAGATTTCTGTATTGTGCACATTTGTTAAGATTTGGATATTGATGAAACTAATACAACAGTGTCCATGCCCATGGATTTTTTTTTTTAAGATTTATTTATTTATACAAGCACTGGGGTACAGACCAGAGGCGTGGGGAGGTGAGAGAATTCACCAGAGACAGAGCAGGGAGCAGAACCGGCAGAAGGACAAAAGTACACTGCTGAAGGGAGAAACGGGCGAGACAGGAGAGGTCTGCCTCGCCATGTGGGAATTCTCCCTGGCCGGCTGGGAATCGAACCGGCACTACAGAGGCTGCGGCTAGACTCATAGCACTGCACTCAACCCACTGTGCCACCAGGGAGGCCCACGGATATTTATTGTAAGGGAGAAGTTGATCCAAGTTAGAGTTTTTTTTTTTATTAAATAATAAATTTTATTTTTATATTCCCCCATACAACTGCACATGCCCCATTCTGACCCCAATCCCTCCCCTCCCGGCCCCCACCCCCCAAAAAGTGTCTCTGGTTCATAGCAAGTTAGAGTTCTTATGAAAGCAGAAGTCATGAAAGATTGACAGAAGGGGTTGGAGACTAAAACAGTTCAAGTGCATATGCATGTTAAGCAGCAACTACATTCAGAAATCACCATATGTATGCTTTTGCACAATCTTAAAAATCTGTCTCTTAGCAGCTGCATATTAGTTATCTGTGAGCTGAGGTTAAGCAAAAAGAATCCTCACATTGATGTCCTGTGTCACAATGAGAATTATGCTACTGAGGTACGATATACTCAGAATAGACAAATAGGGTCATTTAAAAAAAGGTTATTCATCAAAACAAAGTATTATTATTCATCTCATACCTTTGAAACCCCGTTATCAATTATATTTGAAAATATGTATTTTATAACAAATATCTACTTCAATAAGGAATGTGGGGTCTCTAACTTCACCAATATTAGGATCTTTCTGCATGAAGATGGTCCTGGAAAGCTACATTTTTTTTCCTTGATAAAAGTACAAGTATCTTCCTCCTCAGAGTCAGGTTTTGAAAGAGTATCAATAGATCAATCCCAGTCACATGCAATTTTCATTTATTCTTGACAGTAACCCTAGGTTCAAAGCTATCCAGATACTGCCAGACTGATTTGGTGAATCGCTGTCAAGGGAGAGATTATGATTTTTACAGTTCAGTTGGAAAAGGAGCCAAGTTTATTATCTATCATGCTAGGTAACAGACTGTCTATAATATGCATCTTTCTCTCTCTTTCAGTCCCTCTGTGCTGTTTTGAGTGAAACTAGTAACAAATTTCTGCCATCTGACAGCTCCTTGAGGTCTTCTAAGGTAATTAAGCCTGCCTTTAAGCAAAATCCATCACCATATAACAAGATGGGAAATTCACAGAACTGTGATACAAACACAGGCTGAAGTCCTCTTTTCTGAACTTTAGCATGGCTACTGTTGAATGGAAGGGGAAAATTAACAGTAATTACAGTTTAAATTATTTGCATAATGCCATGTGCCTGTCATCAGTACATTATGCTCTGAACAGGCAAGGAAAATAGTCACCTAGAAATCAGGATAAATTTTAGGAAAGGTGTGCTTATCCCGATTTATGTGACCTAGAAGAAGCACAGGGGCAAGAGATTCTTCCATGAGTAAAAAACTGGTTATTAAAAATTAACAGTAGGTTGGTTTGCAGTTGGCTGGCCCTCAGATTCAAGCTCTGTGTATAATTGAAACAGAATGTTCTGTGCAATGAATTGAGAAAGTGTGTGAGACATCTGAATCGTATATATTTTAAGGTAATGAGAGAAGAGAACATTAGAACATTTTAGTCCAATCTTCTCATTTTGCAGATAACGAGGCCTGGATACTGGATGTATTTGCCTATTGACTTATGGAAATAATCCACTCTTTCTGTAAACATTTTTTTCTTATCTAGGTAGCACTGGTTTAGAACACTGCATATGGCTTAGGAAAATAAGCTCATACATCTCCAGATGTGTATTATGAAAACACACCTACTGCCAAAGTAGTCACGGGCCTCATTTAGACCACTGGGTCCCCAGCCCCAATTTGTTTCCCACCCCGCTCCAGTAACCTCAAATCTGCACTCAGCTTTCCAGGGTTTGTTATTGGTTTGGTTTTTTTCTGTTCCTTTCTCTGTTTCTCTATATTCCACATATGAACGAAATCATCCGATATTTGCCTTTTTCCTTCTAATAAATGTTGCTTACATAATCCCCTCCAGTTCCATCCATGCTATCATAAAAAGCAAATTTTTATTTCCTTTTTATACCTAAGTAGTATTCTATTATGTATATATAGCACATCTTCTCAATCCACTCATTGTCATTAGACATTTAGGTTGTTTCCAGAACTTGACTATTGTAAACAGTGCTGCAATGAACATAGGAGTGAATATATCCCACTGAAACATATTCATATTTTTGCATTCTCTGGGTATTCCCCTCTTAGGTGGGAAATTTCTAGATAATATGGTTAATCTATTTTTAATATTTTGAGAAATCACCATACTGTTTTCCATAAGAGCTGAATCAGTCTACATTCCTAACAACAGTGTACGAAGGTTTCTGCATCCTGCTAAAATTTGTTTTTGTTGTTTTTTATGTGAGCCATTGTTAAGAATAGTCCATTGTTTTAGTGTCATTCAAAAAATAAGAGAATCTGGGCAAATTCATTGTTTCTTAGAGAGGGGAACAAGAAAAATTTCTCCCATTATTCTAATCCACAATTAATTATATTATTTTGAATTTTGGGTCCTCTAAGACATTTTAGCATCCTTCCTTACTTAGGTTACCACTCTACCAGGCGTGCACCTGAGAAACCCTAATTCTGCCCTCTTTAGCCAGAAAGACAATGTGATGTATAGATTTGTGGAAGGGGAAGACATAGGTGTAAATTCTGTTCCTCCAGACTTTGTAATCTAATTTAAATGAAATCATTGAACCTGTGTGATTTTCAGGTTCCTTAACAGCGAAACCAAGATAATAATACTTTCACATAGAGCTGATACAAATATTAAATGACGTTATTTATGTAGAAGAACATCACACATTGAAAACATAAATAAATGATGCAGAGATAGTACTTAGATACATAATTTTGGGACAAAACAAATCTGTGTTCAATTTCAGTTGAGGTACTAAAGAGCAATGCAACCTTTGGATTACTTTATTATTCCTGGTCTTTATTTCTTACTTCTTAAAATAGACATGATGACTCTCTTTGTGAAGTTGAGTAAGGATAGTCAACGTATACAAGGCACTGACAATGATGTGCACAATAAAGAAGGCATTCAGACACACAAGTTATTGTCTATGTTTAAACCTAAGTATGCATTTGAATTGAAGACATAGTCCTCAGCATCTATTCTGAATATGCTGAAATTCCACTTTGGATTCGGGTGATACTTGTTGAGTGAATCTGTGTTACCCTTCTAGGTAGCATTCTATGAGCCACTTAACATGCCCTGCTTGGCTGTTAAGTACTTTGTAAGTTGGGGTGACAAATTTTATGTATATGTAAATGACATATTACAATTCTCCTAATTCATTTTATGGAGATTTCAGTGTAAATATAAGGATAAAAGTGAAACTTGATAAAAATTTTAAAGTCAAAGACATTTTTAGGACAGCCAGGATATTCGAAGCATTAATCACTTTTAAAGGGCACTAAACTAGATGGGATTTTCCCTTCTTTGGTAATTCATCTGAGTCTAGGTATCAAGAGACAAGACTGAAAACAAAACAAGACTTAAAATTTCCTGCTCAACCTTCAAGTGATTTCATTTTGTATTATGCAACTCTGCCCATATTCATTCAAAACTTGTGAGAAGCCATTTACCACAGAGAGACTGAGGAAGCAAATACCAAGTCTGGGTTTCAGGCGAAAAAGCACTGCAGCCTAGGTAAACATTTTTGTGGTGGAAAAAAATAAGGCAGTAAAAGGTGTGGAAGTGATTAGTGTTTCTGTTCTGAACGCTGTGTCGTAAGTCTCTCTGTAAACTTCATGTGGGTGGGAAGAGCTGAGGTTCAGGCTGAAACAGGAACTGCAGTTCTCTATAATCTGGCAAAAGTACATCTTGTTTTCCATTTCAGAATTTGGTCAACAAGTTTGCTCCTGTATTAAATAGACATTGGTGACAGTGCCTTGCAGGAATTCTGCTCCCAGTGTTTGAAAACAGGGACCTTCAAAGGCGTATGTAAATTACTCTCTCATGGAAATTAATATTCCTGTATTACTGAGAATCATGACCTGCTTCTTATTTCAGTCTTACTGGACTGTTACCATAAGAGATGAGTGACTTTCCATGTTTACCTCAGAGAGAAGCGGGAAAAGGTAGAGAGGAATCTGAGCAAAGTCTTGGTTTTGAAGTTGTTGCTTACAAATTGTTCCCTAGAAGTCAAATGAGTACCTTAGGTTAAAGTTGATTTCTACACTGCCCACAATAATTAGTTGAAAATGAAAGCATTGGTCAGCATACTAGCAATTTTGTTTTTATTTTTCCTGATAGCATTTTGATCAAAAAAAAAAAAAAAGGAGCAACAAAATTGAGAGGCTTAGCTTCTCAAACAATAATACCCTTGACATCTTACAATCATTGTTTAATTTTATCCTTGCAATAATTTTGTGTCAGTGATAAGAAGGACACTTCAGAATCTGGGAAAGTAAGGATGTAATATTATTTCGTGATGATTTGCTGAACTTCTAAGAAATTCCTTTAAACTTACTCTTGGAATAAATATAGAGAGGCTCCTATAAAACTAAACTCAAGATCTTTGTTTTATCACTAAAAAATAGCATGGCACTTTAGATAAGTTAATTATACTAGGATGTCTTGCTGTATCTCAAAGAAATTTTTGAAAGCACAGGATGTCATGGTAAGTTTAATAATTATATGATGATGCTGACTCATTCGATAAAAGTGAAAAAAGTAGAAAAGTTTCACTGAAAATGACCCCCATTTTCTGATATGTTTCTCTTCATTTATATATCAGTTGTTTTTTATATGGAAATGAGGTAGTAACTCATGAAATTTATCTCATTCTATGGTAGCGAGTAAATAATAATTCATATGAATTTTACAAAGTAGAGGAAGTAGAAATCTGGCTTTACCCCTCAACTCAGTACTTTTTATTGACAAGAATTTGAGTTAATTATTTTCAGTCTTTTTTTTTTTTTTTTTTTTTTTTAGTTAGGGGTAGGCTGTGCACATAGGAAAGAAAGATACAAAATAATTCAAAGGTCAGAATTCTAGACAATAGGAGAGGAATAAAAGAGGAATTGATTAGTATTGTCTCCTGTTTGTATGTGTGTGTTGAACTTACAAGTTGTGAGTTGGAGAAATTTGTCCGAACTCCAGACTGTCTTTACAAGCCATTTGTCCTCTCAAGGCTATTCATTATGTCATGAAAAAAATGTGTGATGTATGGGCCTCCCCGGTGGCACAGCAGGTTGAGCGCAGAGCTGTGAAGCTGTCTGCAGCCTCTGTAGCACAGGTTGGATTCCCAGCCAGCCAAGGAGAAACCCACATGGCACGGTAGACCTCTGCAGCCTCGCCCGCTGTTCCCCTCAGCAATGCTTTCAGTCTGTCTGCCTGTTCTGTTCCCCGCTCTGTCTCTGGTGAATTCTCTCACCCTCCCGCACCTCTGACTGTACCCCAGCTCTTGTATAAATGAATACATCTTAAAAAAAAGTGTGATGTCTATGTGTGTTGAGGCAGGGTATTTTTATTATTTTCCATATATACATATTAATTTTGAGAATTCTAGCATTAATTCTAATGTGAGAAAAAGAAAAACTTTTCCCTTATAATTTTCCACTTGCTGATAACATCTATTAGTATTTTGCTATATTTTCTCCAGTTTTATACCTTCTCTAATAGTAAATGGTAAGTTAATGAATAATGTTTTCATGTGTACAAGTAATAGTTTAAAAATCTGTTAATGCATGCATAGCATTTCAATTTCAGTTTATGGGTAAAACTTAATTTACTAATTGTCTTCTCTGTTGTTAGATATTTATATTATTTTAAATCTTTCATATTATATAAAATATTCTAATGGTTTCATCTTCTTGCATATTCATATTTGTTTCCGTACACTATACATGGACTCAGTTTAAGTATGTTTAAACATATGTACATGGTAAGGTTTTGCTATTTATTGGAAATTACTTCCTCAAGATGCCTGAGCTGTGAATTCTCCTTAATAATACATAAGAATCCCCTATACTAATCTTTATTTTATCAAAATTCTTTATAATGGCAAGAATGAAATAGCATAACATTTGATTTTGGTGGCAGCTTATATATAACTCAAGTAGCAGATGAACGACTGAATATTTGTCAACATCTAAAATTAAAAAAATACATCAAAGAGTTTTGTTTTATCCCTTTCATGGGGCTGTGTGTCCTGCATGCTTTGGTAAGGAAAGAAATACATGAGACTGGAACAGGGGCCAGCAAACCTCTATAACAGATCAGAGTTATTTTAGCCCTGCTTGCTTTAGAGAGGTGATCTCTCTCACTCCTCTGTTGCAGTGGGAAATCAGCCAGAGACAAAATAGAAAGGAAAGGATGTGGCTGGATCCTGACAAATTATTATTTACAAAGAGAGGCTGCAGGCAGCATTTAGCCAGCAAGTCAGTTACCAAACTCTCCAATAGAATATGGGGCTCCTCACCTCTCTAATATCAGTCTCAGGTTGATGAATGAACTAGCAAATGAAACTCAAAAGAATTACATAATGTATTGTTAGATAGTGTTTCTCTGGAGATCTAATCTCAACAACCTAAAAGGAAACAAAATATCTCTTGTTCTACTCACTAGTTACCATTCCTCTGGCTTCTATATAAGCTCTTCTGGGACTCACTGTCTAAAGCAAGTACCCATGGAGATTCCAAAAATAGGCTAAAGCCCAGCCCATGTCCACAAAAGACAGTTCGAAACACTCTCTGACCTTCATCCTTTGCTCTCACTTGCTCACATGTCCAATTTACAAATGTCCAGTTATTTCAATACACTTAGTTTAATAATCCTTCTAACGTGGCTATCAATTTTATCTCAATAATTCCCTCATGTGTATTATTCTCTGCCATATTTTATCTTACTTTTAAAAGCCAATCTTAAATTTTACCTTTCCATTTGTCTTGGCTCTTTCTAATATAGTAATTTTCCAACATAAATTTTTATGGAATTTAATCTAATGTTAAAAAAATAAGTTTTAAGCCTCACCATGTAGCATCTGCATGAGGTGCAAATTTGTATTCATTATCTCTACAGCCATTAATACAGAGCCCCTGTGTGTGAGATACACTGTCACCTGTATGGGTAACATAGAAATACAAGACTTGGGCCCATTTTTGAAAGTTTATTGGTAATGGAGCATCAAGAAATGTGACTGAATAGAGTAAAATATGTATCATTTTATAAAATACACAAAAACAAAAGAAGGCTGTAACTAACTAAAATTAGGAATTTGGGGACCATTTTTTTGGGGAAGAATGTAACTCTTGAAGATAAATAGGACATAGGGGGAGGGAGTTTCACATAAAGATAACAGTAAGACTAAAGGTCCAAGAAGAGTAGAGAGAATGATCTCGTAGGAATGGAGCTTAATGATAAAATAAAAGCAAAAATGTCTAGTATGGTGGTGGGGCTGAGGCAACCGAGAAAGATAGTCACCCACCTGAGTATTGCCAGCCTAAGGGTTCTCTATGTATCCAAAGACTGTAGAGAGCTTTCTCTATCCTAATTGCGGAAAAAAAAAAAAAAAAAAAAAGAGCTTAAACCCTTTTGTTAATTGACAGGAAAGGCGAAAGTACCCGAATTAAATTAACACTACACATGTCTCAGGGTATCATTGCTTCAACAGAGTCTCTGTCATAAAATGCTTTTCAAATCAAAATGAATAGGAATGATTTCCTGGAGCTTTGAGTTCCCCTAGCAAACTACAACTAATTCATATATTTATCTTCTAGCTCTACAATATACTGAACATTTTCAGACATGGGAACAGATCTGACTCAGAGGCAGCATTCAGTAACATTTGATAGGATGCTTTAGTTCTGTTGCACTACTGTTTTAAGATTATTCATCATTTCCACCCACACTTCTTTTTACTGACCAGTGTTCTTGATTTTTCCACATTTTCACCTGAAGTAGAAAAAGTGAGTGATACGATATGAGACAGGTGGAGTTGTAGAAGAGAATTGCTTAAGTTTAGTGATTAAAGGTCAACTAACTTCATCGATGAGAAACCTCATCTAGTGGTGTTGAGTACTTGTCAATGTCCCATAGCAAGACATGATAGTAGTGATACATCCAAGCATATCAGTCACTATGCCAATACATTATCTCTTTGCCTCATTTAATCTTATAGCAATCATGGCAAGGTGGATACTGTTGATCCTGTTTTACATATAAGAAAGGTAAGCCAAGGAGAAAGAATCTATGTTCGCAGAGCTACCAAACAGCAGGGTCAGGACGTGAGCCTAGTCCTTCTCCATTCATTTCTTCTTCCTTCTCTAAAGAAGTGTTACCCTAGTTTTGCTCATGGACTGGCAACACCACCATCACCAGGAAGCTTGATGGGAGTTCAGTGGCTTGAGTTCAATGTCAGGTGCAATTAATCAGAACCCATATAAATAACAATACCATCAGTTGATTTATTTGCTCATTAAAATTTGAAAGGTACTTTTCTAAATCACATTATTATACAACTGGAGAGTTTAGTTGAATGTTTCAAGTGAAGGAATGAATGTTAAAATAAAATGCATCATGTTTTATATCTTGATCTAAGTGGTGAAGTGGTGACAGACAGGAATCTGCATATAAAAAAATTCATCAGGCTGTATTTTTGAGACTGGCCATTTCATGTACTTTATTGTATGTATGATATAGATAAAGGAAACATAGTAGATCTTTCAGCATTTTTGTTTTAAGATTTTTATTTATTTATACAAGCACTGGGTACAGTCAGAAGCGCAGGAGGGTGAGAGAATTCACCAGAGCCAGAGAGGGGAACAGAACAGGCAGACTGATGAAATACACTGTTGGGGGAGCAGCAGGCACAGCAGGAGAGGTCTGCACCCATGTGGGACCCTCACTGGAGGCAGGGGATCCAACCACTGCTGCAGAGGCTGTGGGCAGCTTTGCGCCCAGCCCAGGTGATAGGAGAAGGAATATATTTTCAGGAAAGTGAGATAATACCTAAAATATTATAAAATAAATTTATAATTACAACTGAGTTACAGTCATGTAGTCTGCAAAAAGAAAAATTAATTTAGCTTGAAGGAATCAGAAAAGATGTCACTAAAGGGCCTCCCCTGGTGGCACAGTGGTTGAGCGCTGGGCTGTGAAGCTGCCCGCAGCCTCTGCAGCACCAGTTCCATCCCTGGCCATGGGTGAGGGTCCCACATGGCGCACAGACCTCTCCTGCAGTGCCTGCTACTCCCCTCAGCAGTGTGTTTCATCAGTCTGCCTGTTCTTCTCTCCACTCTGGCTCTGGTGAATTCTCTCACCCTCCCACGCTTCTGACTGTACCCAGTGCTTGTATAAATAATACTTTAAAAAAAAAAAAAAGAAAAGAGAAGATGTCACTGAAGAAATGATATAAAAACTGGGATCTAAAATATAAATAGGGCTTGTCTTAATGAATAGACTAGAAAATGACTTTTCAGGAGGAACAAGTGGCATATTTGCAGATGCTAGATGGTGGAGGACATGGAAAATCTCAGCACATGTAAAAAGGGTATAGTAGCTACAGTCAGTGAGTAAGAGAAGGACCAGAACTGATGTGGAAGATGCAGGTCAGCACATAGCAATCTTTGAAGATCATCTTAAGGACTTTGAGAATTTTTCCTGAACTAGCAAAGTAATCCAATTTTAATTGGACATCCGATTAGTCCAGAATCATTAATTTCTTTTCTCCATTGAATTGTCTTTGCTTCTTTGCTAAAGATAAATTGACTGTAATTGTGTTGGTTTATTTTTGGATTTTCTATTCTCTTCCATTGACCTATTTATCAACTCTTTTGCCAATACAATGCTGCCATAATCACTGTCATTTTTGGAGTAAGTCTTGAAGTAAGATAGTGTATTCCTCCAACTTTGACTTCTTGGTATCACATTGTCTATTCTGCATTTTTCACACCTCTATTTACCCTTTAGGATAAGTTTGTCAATTTCAACAAATTAGCTTTCTAGAATTTTGGTTGGGATTGCTTTGAATCAATAGATCAAATAGGAAGAACTGATATCCTGACAATATTGAATGTTCCCCTTTCATGAATAAAGAAAATATCTCCATTTATTTTTTTCTTTTTTTATAGGAGTTTGGAGTTTTCCACATACAGATTCTGTACATTTTTTTTTTTATAATTAGACCTGAATAATTTTTGGATGCTATTGTAAATGGCATTGTATTTTTTTATTTCAAATTTGAATTGCTGATATATAGGAGAGTAACTAATGTTTGTACATTAACTTTCTATCCTATAACTTTGCTATGATCAATTTCTAGTTGTAGGAGGGATTTTGTGGATTCTTTGAGATTTTCTATGTGGAAAATTGGTCATCTATTAACAAATATGTATTTATATCTTCCTTTATACTGTGTAGCACCTCTTATGTAAGTTACCCCTATTGTTCATGCAAGGATTTTTAGTGTGATGCTAATTAGGAATGCTAAGAATGGATTCAAAATAGTAATAATTTGGGGGCCTCCCCGGTGGCGCAGCGGTTGAGCGCTGCGTTGCGAAGCTGCCCGCAGCCTCTGCATCAGTGGTTCGATCCCTGGCTGCTCCCCCACAGCCATAGGAGGGTCCCACATGGCACGCAGACCTCTCCTGCCGCCCGCTGCTCCCCTCAGCAGTGTACTTCGGTCCCTCTGCTTGCTCTGCTCCCTGCTCTGGCCCTGGTGAATTCTCTCACCCTCCCGAGCTTCTGACTGTACCCAGTGCTTGTATAAATAAATAAATAAATCTTTGAAAAAAAAAAAGATTATACCTTAAAAAAAAGTAATAATTTTATATGTAGCCAGGATCCAGAATCACCTTCATATTTAAATTTTGAAAGATGTCAAGTTAAACACAATTATTTAAGAAGGGCTTTAACATTTGCCAGTCACTCAATATAGTGATATATTATTTCTTATATTTCAAATGAAAATTTATTTGTGAAAAAAAATTTTTTTTGTGAGATTGCTTTTCACCTATATGAATTTTCAGAAATATATTTTCATTCCTCTTGTAACTCTGGTCTGCTGTGGTGAATTTTTCTGTGGTGAATACTAATTTTGGCCAGGCTTCTTAAAAAATATGTTAATAAAATGTTTTATGATTTTGGTACTAGATGGTCTATGTGTGACTGGTAATGGTGCAAAAATGTAATGATGATATTAAGGCGTTTGTAGGCACCTGAAGGTTTTCAAAAGAAATCAACATATAGATTGCAGTCCCTTAATTTTCCTACCAAAAATTGGGTTGGCCTCCAATAAAATGGGACATTAATATATAAATGATACAGAATGGCACAGTAATTTCAAGTGTTATGTGCTTCTGTCTTAATCCAGGACATAGTATCAATAGTCTGATTTTCAACTAATCAAAAACAAAGGGTTTGGGCATTCAACCTGAATCTTGTCTATGAAATGAACATCTAAATGTAGATGTTCATTCTTGATGGAGATGAACATAGAAATTTGGCTATAGATGAATTGCAAGAATGTCCTGACATAATGATTCTTTCCTGTTTATCACTAGCTTTATATATATTAAAAAGGATGCAGCAGTTGCCATGGCAAGCTTCTAACTCTGTTGAATACTGGAACCTGGTATATGAAAGTCTGAGGTTTGATGAGACTGTAATTTTGAAATGAACAGTCATTTTTTACACAACCATTCACCTTATGCTAGTTTAAATTTGAAAATGTACAGCTGTTCCATTTAACAAAAAAGAATAGACATTTGAGTTTAAGAAACAATATATGCTCTTGAAATTTCATACTTAATTTTCAATGTCACAAATTTAGAATTTTTAAATAAATTTAGGGTCTATAAATTATTGAGAAAGAAATTGCTTTTTATCCCCAGAAGTTGATTTTTATAGAATTACCACTTCATTAATACAAATTCTAATGGTTTTTATATTTTTGCATTTACATCAAATGCTATTTCAAATTTCTTTCAGTAAGATGAGGTACACAGCATATGTATCCTCAGTTATCCTGTTGAAGTAACTTTTTAAGAGTTTTTTGGCCATTGGAATTCATTTGTATTCATCTCAATATTCAGGAGTATAATAAATGTATGGTATTCATGTCGATGACATATACTCTATAAAAGTTTAATTGTCATTCTGCATTAATTAAACCTGAATTAATGAACACTTTCAAAGTTTTGCAACAGTTGAATCACCAGTTCCTATCAAGCGTGACTGAAGCAGAATTAGCTCATTCTGAATGCTAAAGCTAGCTACAAAAAAAAAAAAGAAAGAAAAGAGATACACAAGAACCTCTAAATTATAATATTGAGCAAGCTGTGTGCATTGGCAGAATGCCAAATTCCAGGTAGAATTTAAATCTGTGATCAATATCCTCTGCTTTTAATTGTGTTCTAAGGAGACTAATATATTTTTTCTTTAACAATTTTACATTATGTAAAAAATTTTGAACACTGACATAAAATTTGCTGACATTATTCCATGTTGGGAAAGTTGTCTGCATTCAGGGCTGAGTTTTTGACCAGTGTAGAGGTGGTGGGCAAATAGGCACTATGGGGTTTAGAACACGTGCCAATTATGGCAGTTTGGCATATTGGATATTTTAAGCTGGAGACATCTGAGAAAAGGCACGTGTAGGAATAACTTTCTGACCTTCTCCTGAAACAAGTGGAGGCCTCAGATATGAGGAAGAGAGTATCCCCCTGTGCAAGATGTCAAGAGAATTTGAATAGGACTTGCTCTTTCTCTTAGTTAACTACCCTTAGATTATGACCTTTAATTTTTATCTTATTACATTTTCCCCGCAAATTTCCATTCTTCATAAAACATAGTATTAAAATGCTTAGGCTTAACCACTATTTGTGGTCTTAATTTCCTTCCTGAGACTCCCATATCACACACATTTTGTATTAAATCCCTGTACATGCTTTTTTTTTTCTTTTGATGCGTAATAATCTATCTTTTGTGACAAGGACCTCACCTAAGAACTTGAAAGGGTAAAGGTGTAGATATTTTCCCTCCCTATAAGATCTAGGATGAATTAATCCTGTAATACTAATAACTTTTTCTTATTTAATTCCTTTACTAATACGCAAAGAGAAACAAGCCCCCATGTTCAAAGGGATCACAAGTGAAATTTAAAGGAGGGCAGTGACTCAATCAAGTTGCCAAAGTCAGAATCAGGAAACAGAGGCAAAGTTTCTGACTCAAGATTTAATCATTTGTTCCCCACTCTGTAATTGATGCTACCTTTGAAAAATATAGGTGACTGAGGATCAAAACCGTTTACATAGTGTACTAATCGCATCACCAAAACTTGACTATTCTGCTACCCTCACCAACAAAATTTTAGCACCCCAGGGAACTTCTTTTCAGAAAGATGAAAGTTACAAATAATTTTACTCTTCATTCCAGGAACCCTACATCTTCAACAGAATGTTTCAAACAACTGATCACACCCCAATTCTGTGAACTCTTGCACCTAAATACTCCTTTCCCTGGGTCCACCAATTCTAAACCATTAATCATGACTGTCACCCAATCCTATCAATGTATGTATCCCCTTCACCTCTATATGATATTGAAAGACTACAATGTAGTTTCAGAATCATGCACCAGACTTCAGAATCTCTATAAACATCCCATTGTTTTTCTCCTTTCTGCGATGACATTAAGATTGTTGGGGTAGTGTTTCTTTTACCATGATAATCAGAAACGATTTTGTCTTATCAGCAGGTTATTTTGGTGATGTTTAGGGAAGCTAATTTTTGACAAATAGCAGAATTTTTCTTAGACTAGACTAGGAAAAAAATGAATTCATTTCAGATGTACTGAATTTGATTGCAAGTGGAAATTACAGATAGAAATAGCTATTTGACTTTCAATATTATCTCAAGAATCACCATCTCTGGGACTTCCTCTAATCCCCTATTCCGAATCTGAATTTAATATCTGTGAAACAAGAACTCTGAGCATAGCACATCGGCTCACTTCACTAAAGCTCTAAGTATTGTACGTAGCATTTATGAAAGCCTATACAATAAAACTTCATCCTTCCTACCCAAGTTCTGAACTGGAGCATCATATTAACATTGAAGCTAACCGCAGATTCCTGCCCCATCTCATCCTGCTGTCCTGCTCAGACCCCTGCAGATAACAATGATCTATTCTGCGACTAAGAGCTAATTTTTAAAGAAATACTTTGAAATAATCATATATGTATGTCTACCTACCCAATGTTTTTAAAAATTCATTTTGACCTTTAGAAAATGGAATCACATGCTATTCTGCAACTTTCTTTTTACACTTATTATGTTTTCAAGATGTGTGTCAGTTGTAGATTGCCGTAGTATTTTCATTTCAACTGTTGTTCCCCTAGTATATTTTACATTCTTATTGGCAGAGAAAACAGTTATAATTAAGTCTGAAATGAATTTCCTAGAATAGAATTAGAAGAATTCTAATTCTAATACGGGGACAAAAATTCCCTTTATTTTCTTTGAGAGTACACCACAAATGATCTTTATTGATCTTGAAAAGAGGGGCTGTGTGCAAGACTAGGACAAGGAAGACTGAGACAAGGAGCTATAGTGGATTTCTTGTCCTGGGAGAAGTTAAGCAGGGGTTGTAGACTGACCACTGGAGAGCAACAGTTCTGTGAGGAGGAGGACCAAGCTAGCAGGCTATGAGCGACAGAGAAATACCAATTGAGAAAATATCCGCAAAACATGTGTCTGGTTTTCTCTTCTAGCTTTCTGTATATCTCCTGCATTATGCCCAACACTTACTTTAAGTCTATTGCTACAAGAGCTTGTGTTTTAGGGTTTGAGGATATGAAATAAGAGCAACAGTAATGGTGTCTGGAACAACACTCCATGGAGATAGGACAGCAGCTTCAGGAGGAAACATGATATTATTAAATGTGGGCAGGAATTTGGAAAACAAGTGCTGTCCAGGTATATTCAGTGCATCCCCAGGGCTCAAAATGGCAGGGGGGGGGTTTGAAGGAAGACGTCAAGAGACATTGCACAGTATGTGGGGTGAAGTTCAAAGCTATATTATCTAGACATTAAAGGAAAAGTGAGATCCCAAAGTGCTAGGGGACTTAAGTGTTGACAATTACACAATGAATTATAATTACTCATTTTCTATATCCCCCATAGGAACTCTAGTGACTAGTTTATGTTTTATCTTTGCTTTCCTCTGTCTTGACATGTCATTCATGAGTGAATGAATGAAATGCAAACTATTAGGACCAGAATATAGACTTCAGAAAAAACAAAGCCTAAAATACAGATAAGGAAGTCATCTACTTAGAATCTAAAATGAAGTTGCAGATAGAAGAAAAATCCATACAGAAAGAAAAGGCAGGAGATCTTCAGGTTGGGGAGCAATCTGACCAGTATTTATAAGTGAGAGATTCAGTGCCCTGTCATCTGCAGACAGAACCCACCAATCCCGCTGGTTTCATCATCAGGCTGACACTTGCCCTAACCTCTGAGTCATGGAAACTGTATGAAGAGAAATTCCCCACTGACCATATTTTTGTTTGCCATGGAAAGTCAAGGGGAAAAAATATCCGAATCCAACTGGAGCTGTTAATCATCCATTATAATCATGGTGCCTCTATTGAGTCTGTGATTGAATATATGGTTTACCAGTCTACATAGAGTTTACTCGGAGAGTTTTGATCTTTTTTCTGTTCTTAATTTCTTGTCTGTAGGTCTTCCTCGCTCATTTGTTAACTTTGATTACTGAAAAAGGACTAAAGCTATAATCCCATTGACCATTCTTTCTGGCCCGTGTCTAATTCCAAATGAAATATTCAACATTGACAAACGTTAGAGGAATAATTGTGCATTATAGAGAATAAAGTATATACTGTCTTGATCTTTGAAGAAACAAATATTCATTTCTTAAAGGATGACATACTCAGAATGTTATCTAGAATATGAGAAGCTTAAACTTTGCATGCAGACTTGGCATGCAGGAAATCTAGGGTATTGTTACCAACGTTGCTTTGTGGGCCTGCAATGTTGGCACCACTTAAGAGCTTGTTAGAAATATAGACTTCTGGGACCTCCCTGGGGGCACAACGGGTTGAGACGCAACCTATAAAGCTGCTCACAGCCACTGCAGCACGAATTCGATCCCTAGCCAGTGAGCTATCCACATGGTGCAGCAGACCTCTCCTGGATCACCTACTGCTCCCCTCAGTAGTATACTTGGTCAATCTGCCTGTTCTGTACCCCACTCTGTCTCTGGTGGGTCCTCTCACCCCCCATACCTCTGGCCTGTACCCCAGTTCTTGTATGCATAAATAAATAAATCTTTAAAAAAAGAAATATATACTTCCATTATGGAAAGAAGTATGGAGATGCCTCAAAAAGTAGAAATGCCATATGAAGTGCCCAGTTACCCTACTTCTGGATATTTACCCCTAAAATACAAAACCACTATTTTTAATAGGTAGATACACCTCCCTGTTTATTGCAGCAATAGCTTTGAGTTGCAAACAACCTAAGTAACTCTTGACAGATGGTTAGATAAAGATGTGTGTGTGTGTGTGTGTGTGTGCATGTTCATGCTATAAAATGCAATCCTGCCATTTGCAACTATTTCTAACGTATATGTTATAGTGCATGTAACTTACATGTCATAATGCAACAATACTTCAATAAAAACTTGTTTAGAAAAAAGGAAATACAGATTCCTAGACTCACTTCAGCAAATGGAGGTCAGAATATAAAGACTATTCATTCAAATCTAGATCATAGAAACTTAAGGAAAAAAGGTTTTCCACTTGTGGATGGTCAGCAACAATAAATATTCAGAGACTAGAAACAGGAAAAACTATGTTCTAGGAGATGTTGCAATGTAACTTTCATGTGCTTCTTTAGCTGTTGGTTTATTTATCTGTCACAGGAAGCAATTTGGTGGGTTATATCATTTTATAGCCATAATAATGTTTTGTGCCAACCCAGCTGCCTCGGCCTGTTGCTGTGACCTCAAATGCAACAGATGAGGCCTGAGAAAGGAACATTGGATTTGGCAATTAGATAGTTATTGGTAGCCTTGGAGACAGCAGCTTTAATTGAATAATAGGCATGGGCATCAAATTTCTAGGAGCTGAGAAAGAGAAGCTAGAGAGATGGAAAATTTAGATACCCTTCCACTCTGTAAAAATTTGCTTAAAGAGCAAGGGAGAGGCCAAAAAAGAGTAGCTTGATGAAATAACAGATTTAAGAGATGATTTTTAAGGTGATAGAAAAGTAAGCAAACCTGTTAATTGGGGGAAACAAGAAAAACAGAAAAACTGAAGACAAAATAAAAGGGGGGTTATGATAGAACTAGTTCTCAGCAGAGCTCAATGACAGGTGGAAAGAACACTCTTCTATATTTTACTTGTGCTAATTCTTCTATTATGAATTTTTTTTAAGTTTTATTTATTTTTTTATACAAGAGCTGGGGTACAGGCCAGAGGCGTGGGAAGGTGAGAGGATTCACCAGAGACAGAGCGGGTAGCAGAACAGGCAGACAGACCGAAATACACTGCTGAGGGGAGCAGCATGCATGACAGGAGAGGTCTGCTGCACCATGTGGGATTCTCGCTAGCCGGCGGGGATTGAACCGGTGCTGCAGAGGCTGCAGACAGCTTCACAGCACCTACTACTATGGTTTACATTAACACTTTATTACATATCTAATCACATACTCCTCAATCTTTCCATTAATCCACATTATTTTTGGTGCATTTCAATATAAAGTGTCTTCCACCAAAAATCCAGATTGTGAAATTCAATGATTAGAATTCAGTATTTGTTTACAATAAGTTTGTCTTTTGAAGTAAAATTTATATGTAGTGAAATGTAAAAATCCCATGTGTACTCTCACAAATGCATCCATCTATATAACACAAACCTCTATCAAGATAGAAACTTCTTAGCACTCCAAGAATTTCCTTCTTGTCTTTTACAAGTCAATCCTCATCTACACACCCCCAGAGTCAACCTCTGTTGTGATGTTCTGATGTTTCCTCACACAGATTATTGTTGCATGTTCTAGAATTCTATATTAATAAGAGATAGCACCAAATGAGCACTGATAGATTTATATAAGCCTTCTTTGACTTAGCATGATGTTTCTGAGGGCTATTCATATGGGTGGGGAGATCAATGGTATTTTCCTTTTTATTCCTGAATGATATTTTATTGCTTAGGTATTCTTATGATGGATATTAATGACTATAGTTGCCAACATTTTGTACAAGTCTTTTTATTTACATAATTATCATGTATTTTGGATAAATACTTAAAGACAGAATTTCTGGGATTTAGATAGCTTTCTCTATGTTTGAAGAAACTGGTATACACTTTCCAAAAATAATTGTACCATTTTTAATGCAAACTAATAAATTATGAGATTCTACTTTCTCCAGTTCTTCTCTAAAATATGTTACTTTGTTTTTTGTCACCCAATGGATGAGCAGTAGTATCCATTGTGCTGATAATATTTGATGTTTGTTTATTTATGGTATCAGAAGGCAATCTTTCATAGCACTCTTGAAAAACTTAGTATTATTGTACTTTTAACAGAAGGTTGCAATTGCTAGTCTATAAATTGTCTCCTCACCTAGAATAAACTTCTAGAGAGGGACTGTCTTGCATTATTCTTTATTATTGCACTAGCATTTAGCCCAGTGACTGTATTCAATAAATGCTTGTTTAATTTAATTGAATCAAACACATTCCTGCTGGCAATTCTATCAGTGGAGAAGTCAGCATGAAAGCTTCTCCCTCCCCTTCTCTTCATCTTTTAGGAGATCAGTTGGCCAGTGGCATTCTGAGTACAGAGAAGAATGACAGTCACAGTAGGGAAAAACAGCATGGAATGTTCTCTCTTAAGAGACATAGTCTGACAGTTTATTTGGCCTAATATTTAGACATATATTTCAGAGCAAAAACTTGCATATGAGATGAAAGTTTCGAGTTGTTTATATCAATTATATTTTAGCCATCTGGACTTTTGCTAATAAATATCATAGACAACTACAATGTGGACAATAATCAGAAAGTAAAACACAAGTTCAAGGGAATAACAAAGGGGATTTTATTTCCTGAAAATCAGCACGAAGCTGAATGCTAGAGGCTGTTTTGTTTGTAAGCAGTAATCCCCAAGAAATGTAATGAAATTCTTGAAGCATATTATTGCTATAGTGACATACCACACACACACACACACAGACACACACACACACACACAGACCCGCACATCAAGCAACACAGATTTGGTTCAGAAACATATAAAAATGCCCATATACCATGTTTCTGAATTTATTCACTTAGGAAAGAATCATTTTTTGTCATTTCACTTGGATGAATAAAAAACTTTACATAAAGGTGATAAATGCACATGATTTTTGAAATTATAATAAGTCAACAAATCATTTTCTGTAACAATGAAATGCATGCTATGTCAGAAACATTTTCAATAAGAAAGGTTATTACTGGGATTATCCCTAAATACTTCTAGCCCACTTTATCCTCTATGGCATTTTTTAAACACTTAAAATCTACATTTTAATATACAATCTTGTATCAATATCTTATTCTAGTCATTCAGAATATGATATCTGACAAATAAGCAATTCTGCCCATCAGAGTATATGTGATATTTATTCTCATTCCTCAAAGATTTGAAAGATGGAATTATAATCAGGGATGGGAAAAGTGAATAATGAAGAAATGTGAATCCCTACTATGGCAGGGATTGCAAGCTGTCTGCATAAAGGCAGTCTTTATGGAATGGCCTGTAGGAAACTGTCAATGAGACAAAAGCTATATTGGGCCTCCCTAGTCACCCAGGGGTTAAGTCTCAGTGCTATCATCACTCTAGCCTGAGTTCAATCGCTGACCAGGGAACTAATCCACATGTTGCAGCAGACCTCACCTGTTTTGCTGGTTGCACCCCTTAGCAGTATATTTTAGTAGATCTGCCTGTTCTGCTCTGCACTCTGTCTCTGGTGAATCATTTTACACAAACCCCACCCCAATTCCTGAAGCAACCCTCATTATATTTAGAATTTACCCCACACTTGGTTACAAAAATATTTGCCATTGTATGCTCATCTAGAATAGGAGAAGCCATGCGTGTCACTTTCTCTGCTTGTTCATTTCCCATGTCTTCTCTTTTGCACATGCAAGCCTTCACCTAGTTGAATCAGTTGCTTTTCGCCATTAGGTTTTCATAATGTCATGCATAAAATACTGTAGAGTAATAACAAAGCTCTTCAACATAAAAACATAAATTGTAAGCACTAAGAAAAAACCTGGAGTTCTTCTGTTGTAAATTTCTTAATTTACAGATAAGGGAGCTGAGAGTTGGGGAGTTGAAATATTTTTCCCGAATGTGCAAAACTTATTATGAACAAAGTAGGAACTACATCACAGATAATATCTACATTTTTACCATTTTCCATTCTCAAACAAACAATATGAAAATTACAAGTCAAGAAATTATAGAAATTAGGAAAACTAATAGGGCAATGCTTATTTTTTCACCATAAGGAAGATATTATGGTAACCAAAGAAAGTTTGAGAAAATAATTATGTAAAATTGGATTAATGTTCACTAGTGAATGTTTAGAATAAAATTAGTTCCATTACTAACATATCAAATAACAACTATTTCTATGATGTTCATGATTCTGTTGTGGTTACAGTCTTTTCAGAGTTACTAAAAGAAGGCTTTGTTCCAGTTACAAGAAAGCATAAGCTTTGTTACATTTTTTAACACAATTCCCATAAAATAGCATCAAAAAACACTGTGTCAGAAAGAACAAAACCTCCCACAAGCCTCTTGCTCATTGTGCAATTACAAAAAAAAGAGTTTTAGAATCTATGTACAACATTTGTTTCCAACTTCAATTTAAGGAACCAAGATGTGAAATCATAAATCATTCCTCCCTGTAACCTCTTGCTGGATGAGCACCAGCATGGCAAGTCCTGGAGTGCTCAATTACCCCAAAGCTTTGACTTTCTGGGATTCACATCAGTTACCCAACAGTGGGTGTTTGATGGGAAAAGTCTTTCCAGGGGCTTCTGAAAACGCCATTGCTTAACTGCCAGTGAGAATAAAACCATGTTTTGGTCTTTCCAACTGAAAATGAGCAGTTATTTTCATAGCGTTATTGAAAGTCTGACAGATACAAAGAAGCAGAGGCAACCATGAGAATTCTCTGATTGGGCATGGAAAATTGGAATAGAAAGATGAGAAAGATTTGTAGACAGACATGAAAGAGAGTAAAATATAAAACTGGCTATTACATTTAGGCTTGTCTTTCTATTTAACTCTCTGAATTTGGTGAACTTAAAAGCATGGGTTGAAAGGAACTGTTTCATTGTGTTCTGCTTTAAGAAAATAGAGAAAGTAAGTACAGAAAAGGCATAATGGTGGATATAATTAAGACTATGAAGAATCCAGTGGAAGTGAGAAGGAGAATTCTTAACAAAACAATGTTCTGCCTTTATAAAGTCATAATTTGATAATTCAATGGAGGACAACATATCCAAAATACCAGGATCAAATTATTTATTTGTGAGCTAAGCTGCAAAATGTGGAGATGCATCAACTATTTTCACTTTTCTTTGTTTATGGAAAATAAAGTTATTTTTTTAATCATAACCAAAGCTAGAAACTTTAAACCTGGACTTCAGAGGACACTTAGTTGCATTTTCTTCTCAAAAAAGACCAAGATTTGAGACAGAAATAGGGCAACTGCTGAATGTTCAGATGAGTCAGTCAGGAAAACTTACCATATTGTTTTCTCTCATTTTCAGTCACCCAACTTTAAATATTTTCCTAGGTCAGCCCTTCTAGTATTTTACTACTCTATAGCATTGCTAGGGAACAGCCTTAATGTCTTCTTAATGCAGTGTGTCTCTTAAGTAGCTACTGGTGCCAGACTCTACCTTCACAGACATTCATTCTCCTCAAACATTCAAGATACTAGTTACTTTGATCTAATTTATATACAGTAGCTGTATTTTCTTTTGGGGCGGGGAGATTTGAAGTTGTGTGGGGGAGTTATCTGAAGCTTCAAGATGGTGAGAGCATTTAGAAATGTGAGCGCACTGCCAGTGACTATAAAAAGAGCAGATGGAAGGCTTTCCAAAGCTCTAGAAACAATGTCCTGCCTATAAACTCAGCAATGAAAAATAGTCTGTCCAGATGTTTGGCTCCTAGCAGTCATTTCAACACTTTAGATGAGGTCATTGTTGGCTACCTCTTAGCCCCAGTCCAGGCCTGGATAATCACACAGATTCTGAAGCTGAGAAGGAGGGGCAAAGGGCTGGCACCTGCAAGTTATCAGTAAGCTTTTACCTTTGTTAATTAGACATCTAGTTGCTTTTAATAATGTTTAAAAAAATATTCTGTTCCCCTCAGCTCTGCTACACACAACACCTACTGGAAGATAAATGAGAACAAAATGATAGAAAATATATCCAATCTATCAATGTGATCATGAAATCATATAAAGGGAGTTGGACACCGTACAAGTATAATTGTCCTTATGGATATGATTCTATGGATGAGAGAACAGAAAGTGATTGCCGTGTGCTTGTTAAATGCTTTGGTTAATACAACAGGATGCTTACTTTCATCTGAGCATCACGGATTGTTTTGATGCAACATGATGCTGGAACACAGATGTCAGGCAAATTATGCCTTTTAGATCTGGCCCAGGCCTTTCTAAGTTCCATGGAAATGTGGGCTGATTTTCTATTCTGAATTGACTAGGGCAAAACAGAATTCTGAAGGAGGCTTCTTTGCAAGAAGAGTGTCTCTCACGATTTAATTTCCATAGCAATTTAAGGAAATGATGTGGGGGCGGGGATAGGCAGTGAGTTGGTAGAATAATTGCTCAGATTTGACAGGGTGTGAGAAAGCTGAAAGCACACAGTTTCATGCACATAATATTAACCTCCACACATTTCCAAAATGGCCTCTTTATTCAGCAAAAATATTCTCAACATCTATGAATAGTTATGCTGAAACTGACATCATGACAGGTCAGAAAATACCAGAGGGCATAACAATATATATTTTTCAACCCCCATTTGAAGTTCCTTGTAACTCAAGTAAGGTGATTTAAGATAATACTGACATCTCTCAAAGATTATACATTTGTGCCTTCTCTTTTATTAGAAATTCAAGGTGACCATAGTCAAAATAGAATCAGACTATGGCCCTATACTAATAGGAATTTTGTACACAAAGATATGGAATTCAAATCTTCAAAATGTGACAGCATTTATTGTTAGACAAAAGTCAACATTCTTTTAAGATAGTCTGCGTTTATCAAGATGCTATGTGTTACACCGAAAATAATAAAGTAGGAAATATTTCAGATAATAACCATGAGGATGTGTGAAGAAGTAACTAAATTATTGTCTTTGAAATCAGATACACAGGCAGTTTGATACCAGTTCTGCCACTCAACAACAATGAGAATTGGGTCAATCACTTTAACCTCCTGGGATTCTACTTCTTCGTCTGTTTTCTTAGTGATAACATCACCCTATAAGATTACCATGACAATCAGTATCACAAATGTAAGAGAGCTCACATAAAACTAGGTCATAGGATGCACTTGATAAATTCTTGCTACTATAAGTATTATACAAAAAGCCCTATATACTCTCCATTCTGCCTACCTTGAACGACTTGATTAAAATATTACCACTTATTGTGATTCCCACTTTGTCTATCATTTAAAAAAAAAATACCTGAGTTAAGTTTAGGTGAGACAATATTGCTCAAATGATAAGTCTTAGTTACCCTGATAATATAACATATCTGCTGACTCACTATCTCTTTATATGCTATAAACACAATGTGAGTCCTGAGACTAATACCTCAAAACTTAAATTCCAAATTAGATAAGAATAAAACACATGATTAAATGCATTATTAAATTAATATTGACTGAGTGAATGAAAAGATGCTGAGATCTGATTCTAGAAATTAGACAATATTTTAGGTGAAATGACTATTTTACTTTTTAGGGAAGAAAATAAATCTCAACTTGACTCACTCCTCTACTTCTCTGGCTAAATAGCTGTAGGGCTCTGCATAACATATGAGAAAATATCAGAATTCTTACTTGGACATTTATGTTTCATTTGACTTTCTGTTTCTACAGAGATTATCCATAGAGATTGCACTAATTTACATTCCCAGCAACAATGAATGAGTCCTCCTTTTTTACCACATCCTCACTAACATACCTTACTTCCAGTCTTTTTGATATAGGCCATTTTCAAAGGAGTAAGGTGATATTTCATTGTGGCTTTGATTTGCATTTTCCTTATATAAGTGATATTGAGCCGTTTTTCTTATGCCTATAGACCATCTTAATATTTCCTTTAGAGAAGTGACATTTAGATCTTTTACCCATGCTTTGGTTTGCTTTTTTGTTGTTGAGTTGCAAGAGTTCCTTATGTATTTTGAAAGTTAACCCCTTGTCAAGACATGAGATGTGCAAATATCTTCTCCCAGTCCAAAGGTTGCCATTCTGATTTTGTGGTGGTTTCTTTTAAAGTATAAAAGCTTTTTAGTTTGATATGGTCTCACTTTATTTTTGCTCTTGTTTCCCCCATCATTCAGGTGTGTCCACAAATACATTTCTGTGATTGATGTCCAGGACTATATCACCAATGTTTTCTACTGTGTATTTTATGGTTTCAGGCCTTTAATTCATTTGAATTAATTTTTTTGTGTATGGAATTAAGATCTTGTTTCATTTTGTTGCATGTGGCCATCCAAGTTCCCCATTACCATTTATTAAAGAGGTTTTCCTTTCTCCAGTGTATGGCCATGGCTCCTTTGTAAACGCTTTACTGTCCATATTTATGTGGTTTAATTTCTGGCTTCTTAAATTCTATTTCATTGGTCTAGTTTCTGTTTTTGTACCAATAACATACTATTATGATTACTATTGTTATGTAGCATATTTGACGTGAGTGTGATACCTCCATTTTCCTTTCTCTTATGCTTGCTTTGAATATTTGGCACCTTTTGTAGTTCCAAACAAATTTTAGAATTATTCATTCTATTTCCTTGAAAAATGTCATTGGTCCTTTGATAGGTATTACAGTGTAAATTGCTTTAGGTAATATGGCCATTTTAACAAAGTTTATTCTTGAAAATCATGAACAACAGAGATCTTTCCCTTTCTTTGTGTTTTCCTTTATTTCCTTTAACAGTGTCTTATAGTTTTATCTTTTTAAGATAGCAAAATTTTATTTTTCTTAGTAAGAACATTTAAAACCAATGAGTGTTTTTCTGCTTTGTGTAAAAATGAACTAAGTAAATAGGAATAACAAGGACCAACTTTGTCCTGAAACAACTAGAAAACCCATCATAAATATTTTATTTTACTTAAAGTATAAGATCTTCAGCTCCTTCATTAGGTTTACTCCCAAGTACTTCATTCTTTTTGCTCTAACTATGTTTATAGCAGCACTATTTACATTAAAGTTATGGAAACAACCCAAATGCCAAAAAAATAGATGACTGAATCAAGAAGATGTGGTATATATATATATATATATATATATATATATATATATATATATTGGAATATTACTCAGCAATCAAAAAAGATAAACTTATGCAATTTGCAGCAACATGGATGGAGCTGGAAGGGATAATGCTCAGTGAAATAAGCCAGAAAGAAAAAGAAAAATACTGGATGGTCTCACTGATAGCAGGGATTTAGAAAACCTAAATAAGGGACCAGGAAAAAGACTAATTATAATAAAGTAAAAATCAAAATCAACAAGCAACTATAAACCAGACACACTACAGTGGTGGGGAGGGTAGGAGGATTACGGTCAAAATAAGGGGGGTTAGGAATATGGGGACTATAACCAAGATGAAAATGCATACATTGTGAAAAAGTGAAAAATGATGTAAAAAATATATAAAATAAAGGGGGCCTTCCTGGTGGTGCAAGGGTTAAGACACAACCTATGAAGGGTTAAGACGCAACCATTGCAGCACGAGTTTGATTTCTGGCCAGCCAGGGAGCAACTCACATGCCACAGCAGACCTCTCCTGTCTTGCCTGCTGCTGTCCTCAGCAGTGTACTTTGGTCAATCTGCCTGTTCTATTCCCCACTTTGTCTCTGGTGAATCCTCTCACCCCCCTCCATGCCTCTGGTCTGTACCCCAGCTTTTGTATGCATAAATAAATAAATCTTTAAATATATATATAATACAATTTTAAAAAGTGAAAAAATAGGATTTTTTTTAAAAATTATCTTTCTTCTTTTGAGGCATGTTTTATTTATTTATTTGTTTGTTTGTTTTTGTTTATACATGCACTGGGTACAGTCAGAAGCACTGGAGGGTGAGAGGATTCATCAGAGCCAGAGCAGGGAGCAGAGCAGGCAGAAGGAACGAAGTACACTGCTGAGGGGAGCAGCGGGCGGCAGGAGAGGTCTGCGCACCATGTGGGACCCTCCTCCTGTGGCCGGGGAGCAGCCGGGGATCGAACCACTGCCGCAGAGGCCGCGGGCAGCTTCGCAACCCAGCGCTCAACCGCTCCACCACTGGGGAGGCCCAAAATTATCTTTCTTCTAATTCACTATTTACATATAGAAATACAACAATTTTTGTTTATTTTGCATACTTAAGTACATTCACTTATTATCTAGTAGTTTTTTCATGGGATTGTTTGGATTTTCTATGTACATCAACATGTAATTAGTGAATAATGATAATTTCACTTCTTTGCATTTTGGATTCTTTTTCTTTCTATGCTTACTATTACCATTTCTATTCAACATTGTATTAGACATCTTAGCCAGAGCAATTAGACAAGAAAAATAAATAAGTGGTGGATAATAACTATGGAAGAAGCAAAATTGTCACTATTTGCAGATGATTTACTTTATATATAGAAAATACAAATGATTCCAGAAAATAAAAAGCTCTTAAAAATAATAAACAAATACAGAAGAGTGCCAGGCTATAAAAATAAATTGATCTTGATCAATCAAAATCAAAAATCAATATATTGTTTTGCAGGTAATGAACCATCAAAAAGAGAAAGTAAGAAAATAACCCCATTTGCAATGCACCAGAAAGAATAAAATTCCCAAGATAATTTTAAACAAGGAACTCAAAAACTTGTGCACTGAAAACTAAAAAATGCTACTGAAAGAAACAAAAAAATCCATGAAGAAATTAAAAACTGTATCACATTCATGGATTGGAAAAATTAGCATTGTGAAAAAAAGGTCATTTTACTTTAAACAGTATATTAATTTAATGCAGTCACTGTCAAAACCCCATGATATTATTCACATAAGTAAAACAAAAAAAATCATAAAATTCATTTGAAACTACAAAAGTCCCTGAGTAGCCAAAACAATTCTGAGCAGAAAGAAAATGGAAGCACATGCTCTCTGACTTCAGACTATATTGCAAAAGCCATAGTAATCAAGACATCATAGTATTAGAATAAAAAGACTCAGCCCATAAGACCTGAACTAAGAGTTCAAAAATAAACCCACACTAACATCAACAACTATTTTATGACATAGAAACTAAGAGCATTAAGTGAAGTAGAAGTCTCTTCAATAAATGGTGCTGTAAAAGCTGATCAGCTATACAAAAGAACGAAACTAGACCACTCTCTAATACCTTACACAAAAATTAATTCAAAATGGACTAAAGATTTGAATATAAGGCCTAAAACAATAAAATACATAGATAAAAACATCAACCTAGTGATATATAGTCCTAAATCAAAGTAAACAAAAGCAAATATAAACAAATGGGACTATATCCAATGAAAAGCTTCTATGCAGTGAAAAGAATCATAAAAAAAAAAAAAGGCAACCTAACGAATGGGAGAAGATACTTTGAAATCATGTATCAGACAAGGGGTTAATATTCAAATATATAAAGAACTCATAAAATTCAACAACAGCACAACCCAAACAAAGCCATTAAAATTTGAAAAGAGGATCTGAATGAACACTTCTCCAAATGTTTATTCATGATGTTTCACATCACAGATGGCCAAGAGACACATGAAGAGGTGTTCATCATCTCTTATTAGGGAAATGCTAATCAAAACAGCAATGAGATATTATCTCCCACCTGTGAGAAAGGCTATTGTCCAAAAGATAAGAAACAAGTTTTGAAGATGATGTGATAAAGGGAACTCTTATACACAGTTGGTAATAGATTCATCAAAACATAAAATTAGAAATCCCACACAACCCCAGCATACTGCTTCTGAGTAATCATCTGAAAAATTCAAAACACTAATTATAAGAGATAGGTGCATTCCCATTGTTCATTGCAGCATCATTTACAATAGCCAAGAGTTGGAAACAACCTAAATGTCCATCAACAGATAAGTAGATAAAGAAGTCATAGTATATACACAATAGAATATTATTTAACTAGATAAAAGATGAAATCCTGGCATTTGCAGCAAAAAAGATGGACCTAGAATGCATTATACTAGTGAAATAAGTCAGATTAAAAAAAAAAAAACACAAGCATGATTTTATTCACTTGTATATGAAACATAAAGAAACAAATTGAATGAACAAAAGAAAACAAAAACAAACTCTAAGAACAAAATACTGGTTACCAGAAGGAAAGAGGGAAGGAGGTAGGCAAATTGAGTTAACAGTATTAATGGTGATGACACTTGGTGGCAAAAACTATGTAGATAAAGATGTTGATTATAAGTCTCTCCACCTAAAAAACTTACATAATGTAATAAGCCAACATTACTTCAATTAAAAAAAGGGAAGAAAAGAAGATGTCTCTTTTCATCCCACAGGTTGATGCACTAGACCAGGGCATAGGGGTGCAAACAAAGACAAATCCTGACCGAAACCATGCATAATAAATAATGAGAGCCCCTTCCTGAACTGGTGGGATGAACATTCAGTCTAGACCCCATGTCTGACATTTTCCTCAAACCTAAATCTGAAGGATTTATTTAATTTACTTTAAGAACCCAGGCCTCTCTGGTGGTGCAGGGATTAATTCTCAGTGCTATCAGGCTATTGCCAGACACTGCAACATGAACTGGATTCCCCCACCAGGCCAGGGAGCTGACCCAGGTCGAGCAGCACACTTCTCCTGGCTTGCCCGCTGCTGCCCTCAGCAGTGTATTTCAGTCAATCTGCCTGTTCTGCTCCCCACTCTGTCTCTGGTGAATCCTCTCAACCCCCCCACACCTCTGGCCTACCCCCCAGTTCCTGTATACATAAATAAATAAAATAAATCTTTTTTTAAAAGTACTTAAGAACCCACACATAGTTTTAAGGGGCATTTAAATACAAATCAACCTGACTCCATTACCCATGATAACGAAGGATATTTGATGTCTTTTTCCCAAACAAAATTCCCTACCATTGATGCATGCCCAGATATAATCATCCTGGAAAAGTAAAACAGCATAATTAGTACCACCCTGTCATATTTAATATGTTACATAATATTGTACAGTTTTAGTAGCCCTGAAAAAAAATAATGAAAATAATTCCTTTGCTGGTACTAAATCTTCATTTCATTTCATTTTGGTTTCATTTCATTTTGGTAGTGCTTTCAAAGTCCACTTCAAATTTGGGGCACTCTTGAAACTGATTTGATTCTGAGATACATAGTTAATTGGTTTCTGCATTTGAATTAATTGCATAAATGTTCAAAGATTTTTTTAAAAAAAGGATTGTACTCTGTTAATATTGATGCCATGGGAGACATCACAATTTTTTAGCTGTATTATTGTATTTCTAAGGAGATTTTCCTTTCTCAAGAACCTTTGCATATGTAAGACTATGACAAATTTCACTATTTAGTGTGGCTCTCAGCCAGGTAAAGCTGCATGATATGTTCTGAGGCAAATATTTCTTTATAGAGTCGTTGATTGCAATCATCAGTAGACTGCTGAAAACAGGAATGAAATAACAGATGCTTATTTTATCTTTTTCTCTAGCACACAACATTGTAGCTGCAACTTACTTTGAAATAACTATGGTTCCTTCTAACCACAGTTTATACAAACACCAGGAGGTTGTAGAGTGCTACTCCAAAACAATTCATACAACTTAATTCACTCAATTACCAAGAAAAACACATGTGACATAAATATGGAAGGCATTATATTATATATTTTCACAAATGCAGAAACTGAGGTTTGTGAAATTTGGATATCTAAATCATGACCATAAACAAGTCAAAGGTTGTTTTTATTGTATAATAGGTTGTGGAGGGTGTCAGGGAACAATCAGTTTCAAGTTCTCATGGGTCTTCAAGATAGAGTAAAATTTGCACAAATTTATAAAATTTTGGTCAAAACTTTGGATTAACTGTGTGTGCTAAAACATGCTCAGGTAGAAGTCAGTTACTAGGGCCTTCCTGGTGGTGCAGGCGGTTTAGCGCAGTGCTGTGAAGCTGTCCTCAGCCTCTGCGGTGATGGTTCGATCCCCACCAGACTCAGAGCAACCCACATAGCGAGCAGACCTCTCCTGTCTTGCCCACTGCTCCCCTCAGCAGTGTATTTCGTCAGTCAGCCTGTTCTGTTCCCCTCTCTGTCTCTGGTGAATCCTCTCACCCTCCTGCGCATCTGGCCTCTATTCTGGCTCTTGTATAAATAAAATAAATCTTTTTTTTTTTAAAGAAGTTAGTTACTAGTGAGTGAACAAGCAGCTGCATTACAAATGAATCCTTTTATTCTTTATTGCTAATTTTATAAGGATTTGAATAAGGCAAGTGCATATTTTGAGGTATTCATTCACTCATCTAAATAATAGCTATTATGCCTCTCTGTGACAAGGGGAGAACTACATGTGGGAGGTACAGTGAGGAGTGATAATGAATAAATCTCTGAATTCAAGGAACTTATGGAATGGAATTAGGAAAGAAGTTAGTAATAAAGAATGAAGAGAATTATAAGAGATGATTTTCAGGTTGTTGTGAGATGTAACCTAAATATTGGCCAAGAAGTTTCTCCCTAGCTGATGGGCTCTCCTGCCTGACTGTGACAATGCAGGTGACTTTCTTTTTCTTTTCTTTTTTCAATTAATCTTTGGACAGTATTTGATTTCTCCCCTTAGACGTAGTCCCCATAGTTCTCCCACCACCACAGTACCTGTGATCCATGACCACAATCCCTTGTGCTTTTCCCTCCCCTGTTTTGACCCTTCCCATCCCTCTTCTCTACAATATGCCTCAGATCTATGGTTAGCTTGCAATTTTTTTCTTTTTCCTTACCCTTTATTCAGTTCTATATATTCCACATAACACGTGAAACAGTTGAATATTTATCTTTTTCCTTCAGACTTGCCTTTCTTTTTCCTTATAAACCTGTCCTTTTAAAATGTAAAATAAATAAATAAATAAATTTTTAAAAGTTGGGCAGTTTAAAGATTGGTAAAATAATACATTCTATTTTTTGCTCTACTTTACTGCTTTCATGAAAGAAAACATACTGTGTAATAGCAGTGTGTATAAATTTAGGGACTTGTGATAGTTTCAGGATGTCCATTGTAAGTACTGAGGGTAGAGTATAGAACTCTCCTCTGCCTATTTAACTAGATTGCTCAGTAAATGATGCACTTACAAAGTCAGGAATTTGATTGCCTTAAATGCTGATTTTTTTTTTTTTGTCTCAAGCATGTAATCTGTGGTCATAACTCTGTCGTAAGAAAAAAATACCTCAGAGAATGTAGATGGGAAAATGAACATTCATTTCCAATTCTGAAAAAAATATTGAGGTGGGGAGAATACTACTGACAACATCTACTTTTCTGTTTACCTTAAAGACATCAACTTATTATACAGTTTATATACATTCTATAAAAACATAGAGTTTTATATTTCTTTATGTAGTGTTTGGAACAAAGAATTCAAGTTAATTTATATTGCTTCTTATAAATGTTACAATTTTTTTCAAAGTGTCACAAGGAATTTTTGCAAGATTTGCACTATATCTGTCTGAATATTCAGTAGTTATAGTACTATATTTTACATAACATCTGTTGAAATATCATTATGTAGCATAGTGTAATTTTAATTGATAGCATATTTTAAAAAAGTCAAGTCTAAATTTAAAATTCTTTTTTGCATAATGGACAACACCAACTAAACATCAAGGATTATGTTCAGAGAAACTAGACTACAGTTAACACAAAGCACAAGCAATATGCACACTTCTTTGAGTCTTCTCTTTCAACAATGTCATAGTTTTTGTATACAGGTTTTTTTTTACATTTTATTATTGTTTATTTTTGCATGTGGGGGTTGGGGGGAGTAAGAGAATGCACCAGAGACAGAGTGGGGAGCAGAACAGACAGATCTACTGAAATACGCTGCTAAGGGGAGCAGCGAGTGAGACAGGTGAGGTTTGCTGTGTCATGTGGGTTAGCTTCCTGACTGGGGATCGAACTCCTGCCGTCATGGTGATAGCACTGAGATTTAACCCCTAGGCCACTTGGGAGGCCCCGTTATTGTACAGGTCTGTCCCCTACTTGATTAAATTTATTCTAACACATTTCATGCTTTTTATGCAATTGCATGTGGGATTGTTTTCCTGATTTCTTTTTTCTAGGTCTTTATTTGCATATAACAGCACAATATATTCTTCTAAATTATTTTTACAGTCTGCCACCTTTGTGTATTTGTTGATTACTAACAGCTTTTTGCTGAGTCCTTGGGAATTTCTATGTATATTATCTTTCCATCTACAAAATAGTGATAGTTTTTATTCTTATGTTATAATTTGAATAGCTTTTATATTTATTTTGTCTAATTATTTTTGATTAGCACTTCCAAAACTATATTGAGTAGTAATGGTAAGTGTGGGTTCTACAGGTAAAGTTTTCAGTTTTTACCATTGAATATTTTGGCTGTGTGCTTGTCATATACATCCTTAATTGTTTTGATGTTCCTTCTATCCCCATTTTGTTGAAGGTTTTTATCATAAATGGGTATTTAGTCTTTTCAAATAAATTCTTCTGCATATATTGAAATGATAATGATTTTGTCCTTCTTTTTGTTGATGTGGTAGATCACATTGACTGATTTGCATGCATTGACACATTCTTGTATTCCTGGAATAAATCCCTGTTGATCATGGGGTATGATCTTTATAGTGTATTGTGGAATTCAGTTTGCTAGTTTTCTGTGCATGGTTTTTCATCTACATTCATCACAGGTATTAGTCTTTTTTATTTTGTTTTGTGTTCATGAATTAGAAAAATTAGCATTGATAAAATAATTATATTAACTAAGATAATCTACAACATCAATAAAATCCCTACCAAAATCTCAAAGCCACTCTTCACAGAACTTTAAAAAAAATCAAGAAATTTACTTGGAACTACAAAATATCCTGAGTAATAAAAACAATCCTGAGGGGAAAAAAAGACCTCAAATGGAAATAATCACACTCTATGACTTCAAATTATGTTACAAAATAATAGTAATCAAAACAATTTATATTAGGATAAAAATGGACATATAGATCATGGGAACAAAATTGAGAGTACAGAAATAAATATGCACTACTGACAAATCATTTATGAAAAGGAAGCAAAAGAAGACAATGGATTGAGGAAATTCTCTTTAATAAATGGGATTGAGAAAATTGGATAACCACATGCAAAAGAATAAAACTAGACCAGTATCTCATACCATACACAAAAACTTATTCAAAATGAGTTAAAGACTTAAATTTAAGCCAGTGTAGGTGATATGCTTCATGACATTGACTTTAGAGATATCTTTGGGGACTTGATTCCAAGAGCAAGGAAAACAAAAGCAAAATACACAAATGGGACTAGATCAAACTAAAATACTTCCACAAAGTGAAACTATTTTTAGAGAAGATACAAAGAAATGGGAACCCTTGTACACTGTTGGTTATGATATGTTGGTTCATTCATTATGGAAAATAGTAGATGTCTCAAGAAAACAAAAGATATTTTATACTCTCTAGCTATCACGCTTCTGAGTATTTACATGAAAAATTCAAACATATTACCTAAAAAGAAATTAAAGTATACAGAGAAACTAATTTGAAGAGATAAATGCACCCCCATGCTCATTGCAGCATTGTTTACAACAGCCAAGAGTTTGAAAAAACTTAAGTACTCATGAATGAATGAGTGTAAATTAAGGTGTGGTATATGTACATCATGGAATATTACTGTTAAACAAAGATGAAATTCTGGCATTTTCAGCAAAATGGATGGATCTAGAGAGTATTGTGGTAAGTGATATGTCAGAATGAGAAAGACACACACTGTAAATTTCACTTATATATGATCTATCACCAAAATAAATGAACTAAATAAAATGTTATACTATAAAATCAAATTCATGATTACCAGTTGGAAGAGGAAAAAATTGTGGGCAAAACACACAAAAGTGATCAATTTTATGGGGAAGGATAAAATTGTATTTTCAGTGATGAACTTAATGTGGTAACTAAAATTTAGGATTTATAATGATGTACTTGTAAAACTCATATGATGTCATAATGCAATGTTAATTCAAGAATTTTTAAAAATTCCATATGTATACGAGAGAATATATTTTTAAAATATACCCCAAAATTTTTATATTACCCAGCATATTTGATTTAGGAATCCTGGACCGATCCTTTAGAATGTGACAAATTATATAAAAATTACAGAATGTCAAATTGTATGTAATATTTTAAGGTCAACTCTCTAATTTTATAAATGAGAATATTGAAGCACAGAGATGGATGACTTACCTAAGGTCACTATGCTATTCAGCAATGATGCTGAAACAACTCAAGTCCCTCAATTCAAAGTCTACTTGGAAGTCACCAAGCTACTGAGTTTATATTGTATAGAAAATTCAAAATGTTTCCAAGTTGACTTTCAAAGAATTCCTTTAATATTTTTGAATGCATGCTACTGTTTGTCTGGTGTCTGCATAAAAGTTAAATGGATAACGCATAAATAAAGAATATTCAGATAATTTTGTTCACTCCTTTTGATCTTTGTTGGCATCAAGATAACTACTAAATATTTTGATAGTCATTGCAAAGATACTTTATAACCCATCATTGAAGAATAGGCATTCTGAAAAGAAGATAAACTAAAAATGTTTTTGATTATTATATATCCATCTGTCTGTATACATGTCTGTCTGTCTGACTGCTATGATGAGCACTTTGCAAAGAAATATAAATTATTTTATTGCTGTGCATAGAAAAACAATCATTGTAATTTACTAAACTGAGTAGTCACATAATTTCTGTCAAGGGTTATCATTAAAGTCAGAGGACAATAGTACTTTTTTGGTCCTATAATATTTCAACACATTGTTCCATCTTTACTGCTACATGGAATAGGTGGAAGCAGATCAAATACCTCTTCAATCCAGGATGAGGAAGACATTGGATCTGTCTAAAGTATTGATTTGTGTATAATTGTTTTTAATTGCTGTTAGACAAAGTTCAGCCTGAAAATTGACCTGAAAAAATGAACAACAAAGAACTCAAGATAAGATAGCAGTATGTCTTGCATGTGGATGGGAAGAATCAATGAAGAATTTAACTAGTAATATAGTTCTTAGAAGACCTTTAGTAGGAGGGCAGAGCACTCACTTGTGACAAGAATGAGGCAGAAGTCCAGTCATCAGGTAGAATGCACCTCTGGGACCAAAAGAATTTTTTTGTACATATAAGAGGAATCGGTCAACAGTAAAGTAAAGGGAAAGATCTTAGAGGATGAGTTATGAAAAAAAAAATTCAGTTACTAAAATTGCAGGATAAGATTCAATTAAAAGGGAGGTGAGTTGAGGATTAAGAAAACAGAAGGATTCCAGGCAATAGATCTGCACAGCTTCAAGCTCCAGAATAAGGTATAAGTTCACATGGGAGGATTTAACTTGCCTTACCCTTACAATTTTAAGTCTAAATCTTAGTGCCTCATAATTTCTCTGAGTCCTAAATCTACATAATTTTTATATGCTAGAAAGTCTTGTGGATATATGTATGTGTATACATTTGTATATAGAATTATTTCTCAATTGATCTCAAATTCTTTGTATTTTTCTTTGGATTTTTATAGTTATCTTTTTGTCTTTTATTTATCATAATACCATCTGAAAACAATGATATGAAATTTGGTTTCAAACATATCCTGTAATTTGTTTTGTGAATAAAATTTCCTTTACACCCACAAGTTATTTGGCAAATTAAATTTGGTAATTGTGCTTTTATAGAAAAGTGACTGAATTCAGAATGACTACATGCAAAATTACTCTCTGCTGTGTAATGTCTACTGAACAGTCTTACAAATGCATTAATGATGTATGCCTTTAAGCAGATACCTTAATTGTAGTATCTTTTACTTACCATGAAAACCAGAAAAAACTAAACAAAAACACAAAGAAAATAGAAAAAAAAAACATGTTTCTGAGTTTCTGACTCATTCTGTAACATGAGTACTTTATAGTTTTAAATTTGTTTGCTAGCTAGGTCAAGAATATTAAATTATAGAAGCAATTTCAAGAGCAAGTTGGTAATACAAAGTAATAATAAGATATTTCTCCAAAGAATTCAGAGAATTTTTTTTCCACTGAACTTAACTAAACCCCTTTTGAGAGAAATAGGAAATGAATACAAGCATGAATAAAAAGATGAAACACAAATGTTTAATAAGAATTCCAAATTTAGAAAACTATATAAGCCAATCTATTCTGTAAACTCATATTGCATTACAAACATTTTATAACCAAACTAATGTATAAACCACTAGATGATATTGCAGTTGAACTTAAAATATTCCATTTTTTTCCATACTATAACTCATACTCAGTATGAGGTATAAAAGAGAGTATCCATTTTAAGTGAAAGAAATATGAAATCAAACAAAAAGATAGAATTTTTCCTTTTGAATTAGCAAAATATTTCTATTTTATTTTGCTTTGCATTTTTTAATTGTATCATTTTTAAATAGTTTTACAATACTATATATGATTTCTGGGTATAGTTTCATACCTCTTCAGATGTATATTACCATACTATACCCACCAAAAACACCCATTATAGTTCACTATGGTGAGACGCTGCCCCATTTTTCTCCCCACTTCCACCCTCACCCTCTGGTGGCTTCAATTCTGCGGTCAGATTTTTAAATATTTTTTGGTTTAATCTTGTTCCTTTGAAATACATGAAATCATCTTGTATTTGTCTTTCTCCTTCTGACTTATTTAGCTTGGCATTACGCCCTCGGGGTCCATCTATGTTGTTGAAAGATTTCATCTTTTTTTCCCTAAGCTGCATAGTTTTCTATTGTGTATATATACTACATCTTTAAACAGTCCTCTGTGTTGGACACTTACATTTTCCTATAAATTGGTTATTGTAAATAGAACTTCAATACATTGGAATGCATATATCACTTTGAATTAGTGTTTCTTTTTAGAAATTTCTAGAAATTAGATCTATTTTAATAGTGTGAGAAACCTTCGTATTGTTCTTCATAGGAACTGAACCAGTCTACATTACCAATAGTATATGAGAATTCCTTTTCTCTACAGCTCACCGATACATATTACTTCCATTTTTGTGATATGGGCCTTTCTCACAGGTGTGAGGTAATATGTCATTGTGGTTTTCATTTGCATTTACCTTCTGATAAGTGATGATGAGCATTTTTCAAGTTTCTGTTAGCCATTTGCATGTATTAGAGAAGTGCCTATTTAATACTTCAGTCCTTTTTTTTTTAAAGATTTATTTATTTATACAATCACTGGGTACAGTCAGAAGCACGGGAGGGAGGGTGAGACAATTCACCAGAGCCAGAGCGGCGAGCAGAGCAGGCAGAAGGACCAAAGTACACTGCTGAGGGGAACAGCGGGCGGCAGGAGAGGTCTGCGTGCCATGTGGGACCCTCCTCTGGTGGCCGGGGAGCAGCTGGGGAATGAACCAGTGCTACAGAGGCTGTGGACAGCTTCGCAACCCAGCGCTCAACTGCTGCACCACCGGGGAGGCACAATACTTCAGTCCATTTTTAATTGGCTTATTTCTGTTGTTGAGTTGCATAATTTCATTGTAGCTCTTGGGTATTGGGTATTAACCCTTTGGCAAATATATGATGTGCAAATATTTCCCCCACTCAATTAATGTCTTTTTCTTCTAGTAATAATTTCTTTCATTATGTGGAAGATTTTTAATTTGAATTAATCCTTATTTTTGCTTTTGATTCCCTTCCTGCTGTAATCCAGTCAAAAAAGAAATACTGAAAGTCAATGCCTAGATGTGTTTTGCTTATGATTTCTTCAATGCATTTTATGGAACCAGGTGTTACATCCAAGCCGCTAACCTGTTTTGAGTTAATTTTTATATATGGTGTGAGATAGTGGTCTAGATTCTAGAACACTAGGTTCTTACAGGTCCCAGACTTTTGCATGTGACTGTCCAGTTTTTGCAACAGCATTTGAGAGAATTTTCTTTCTCCAATGTATTCTCTCAGCTCTTTTATCATCTATTACTGAACATATAAATATAAGTTTGTTTCTAGAGATAGTTTTTAAATTCCCTTCCACTGGTCTTTGTGTATGTCTTTATTTTAATATCATACCATATTGATTGATGTAACTTTGTAATATAGTTTGAGCTCTTGGAGCATAACATCTCCATTTTTCTTTTTTAGTCAGAATTGCTTTTGTTATTTAAGATTTTTTTTTGTATTTCCATATAAATTACGTAAATGTTTTCTCTCTTTCTTTGAAGAATTCCATTGTAATATTTGATAAAGATACCTATTTAATTTCTGAGCTCATTCTCTCATTTTTTCTGAATTTTGTTGTATCTATTTGACTAGCTTTTCTGAGTTCTCTTGTATCACTTTGACTTGCCATTCTGTTTCATCTCTATTTTAGTTTCTTTATTTTAGTAATTTTGAACTCTGTTAAGAGATACAATCTTCCGCAACTTTGTGGTTGGATTCTGGAAAGTTGTGCTGTCTTTGTGATTGTATATTTCCATGTGGTTGTCATGTGGTATATTTTATGTTTGCCCATTTTGCTACTTTAAAATTTCTTTTCTTCCCCAAATATGTGTAGCAGTAACTTAGAGAATTAAACTACATTTACTTTACCCAAAGTCATACTTGGTTTTCTATGTTTTTTTGTTTGGTTTTGTCTTGTTTTGTTTTGATCTTTGAAGACTTTCATAGGTCCCAGACCTAATTTTGTACTTTCTGAGTCAGCAGAGTGAGGAAATGACCTGGAGACGTGAAGTCAGCCGGTAATATGTTGGGACATGAGATGGGGACTGGCTCATACTGTGGCAATGCTGATATCCCCCCTCTCTGGAGTTCCAGATCCGAGACCAGATAATCTTTGTACTGTCAGTGTGCTTTGAGACGTCAGTGCCAGCCGGGATGGCTGGGGGAAGTGAAGTGCAGTCTAGAGTACTTTCTCCTTCCTTACCAGGACTCTGGACTAAGGAACAACTCAGCCCTTTTTCTTGGCTTCCCCTCTTTCAAGAATGTGTGCCTCCACACCATTTTCACTCTCTCTCCCCATGACCTATGGCTAAACTGGCAGCCCTCCCAACCCAGACAACAGCTTCAGGCATCTCTCTCCACCAGCAGCTATTTGATGATGCTTGAAGGTCTTCCTTGTCTCCTCTGCACAATCTGTGTTGGTGTCTGATGTCCAAGGGACACTTCAGTTTCACCCCCAATCCATGAAACTCTCTGGGCATAATGTTCCTCTTGTTACCTATTAGATGTTACTCTTGGTAGTGAAGCAAGGAGCCTAGTGTATTACCCTCTTGAAGACATCTTACCAAAATGCTTTTAAAATCATTGTAATATAATAATGTGTAAAATATAAACAAATATAATCCTGATTAAAATGTAACTAATAATTTTTGGAAGGGAAGAATTTTTAACAAATCCATAACTTTCAAAACTTATTTTACTTCAGAATATAACCTAGAAAATAATTAGACATGTGGATATGGGTCTATAAATAAAAGCACTCATGAAGTTTTACTTAATATTGAACCCTAAATGTTTGGTTAAAAAAATTTTGATGCAGCCATGTGATAAAATATTTTTAAGCATTAAACATTTTTAATAACATCTGATAGCTATGATAAAATAATAAAATGTGATACAAAACAGTATATGAATTACATATAGTTCTTTGGTAGCAAACAACAAAAACAAACGTTAGCTAATTTATAGTAATCTGGTGTAGAAGGAGGAGGAGGTCGAAGAAGGAGAAATGGAGACTAAGAGGAAGAAAAAGGTGAGCTAAAGATTCAGACTCATTAGAGGCAGTTTTGGGAAGTCAGGGGGTGGGTGGCTACCCATCTGCTTACTACCATATGACTCATTTTTTTTTCTCCTGTCTTTGAAATACTGTATTCAAAGTATAAGGAGAGAATCAAATTGGTGTAGACTTAAGTGTCTCCATCTAACTAGAAAAACCTTGACTAGCTGGAAAAACTTTAACAAGTAGTTCTATTAATTCTATATATTATAAACAAAAGATATTTTTAAATAAAATAATTGAAAAAATAAAACATTATTAAGGGAATTAATGTGATTATGCTGTTTTATTTTTTCTGCCTCCAAGTTTTACACATTGAGAATTATTTTCCTTTTGAAAAAGTAACAGTAACTTATTTTATCAGTTATTTATGTGCTAGGGGAGGTTAGACTTAGGTGGGGATTGAGTATATTACCTTGATTTTCTTAAAATTTACCACTTGAGTATGTATTCCCAGATGTGGAAACCAGTCTTAATATTCTTTTGATCATGGAATTTATTCTTTTTTCTAAAATCAATACTACGTCAAGTGTCTCAATGCAAGTGCTTTGCCTTATCTCTTCCATGTCCCCAGACTGTACTTTTTCCTTATGCTTTTAATGTACAATTGAAGTTGCGATGTTTTATTTTGCATCCTGTATGTTAAACTTTCATCAAAAAGTTTCATTACTAAGGCAAAATACAATAAAGTACAATTTACCTTTCCAATTCATCTTATGTTAAATACCCATTGATTAATAAAATGCTTTATGGGAGATTTTATTTCTAATTAACTGTGCACAGTATTTCAAAAATAATAGCTTTTTCAGTGTTAACTTGTGAGTTGATAATTTATGATACATTTCCTTTTTCCATTACACATGTAGCAGAACAGTCAACTCAAAAACAAATTCCAGATGAATTTGACAGGATTTGAAAACTGTTTTTGAAGTTTATTGAAATGGAATCTCTTTACCCAAGGCCACAACCTTTGGTGATTGTGATAAAGATGACTAAATCATCAGTAATCTAACCAGGGAAGTAATAAAAGTGTTTTTGTTTTTGTTTTTGTTTTTTTTCTTTAAAAGTGTGGAATGGAAAAAGGAAAAAAAATATTTACTACAGACAAATAATTGGAATCAGTAAACATAGAAGATTACCAGGGCTCTATTGTATCTCTGTACTTACTAAATTAACTCAAAGACAAAAAAGTGATCATTAGTACTAGTAACAGTTGCCACTTAAGTCATCTATAAAATTATTTTAACCAGTAGGCATTTTTACTCATTACAATTCTATGAGAATAATGTCTTAAAAATTAAAATTCTTGCTGGTATCTGGCAAGTGCTATATTGGCATGATATATAAATATCCAGGACCAGACGTGCAAATAATTTATTCTTGTTCTTGTTCTGCCACTTTCTGGCTTAATGACCTTGGATTATTTACTTAATCTTACTAAGCACAGTTTCCTTACTAAAGAAATAATGCCAGCTGCTGCCATTCACAACTCTCAGGGTCATTCTGTGGATTTGATGAAATGTAAATGTGAAGATGCATGAAAGCTATAAATTTTCTGGGAAACATAAGGTGGTAGTAGTGTTATTGTCATTCTTACCATGATAAGCATAAAAAGAGAAATGTAAGTTTCTAATTATCTTTGTTTTCTAAACTAATGATATTTGTAACGGTAGACTCCAGCAATTCCAATAACAGTATTATTGATAGTGATGATGGAAACGTTCATTTAATCTTATAAATTTTGATTTGCAAACATTTTTTTAAAAATTGATTTTAAAAATCTCAAAAAATTTTATGGCATTTATTACAACTTCCTGTGAATTCTTCATGATTTGAATGTTCAGGAAAGGAGACAGATTGACGGTGCCAGCAACTGGTCACCTCCAGGCAAGGCATCAGCATTTTGAACTTCTAAAGGCCTTGGCCAAGTTGCATTTCACAACCTGAGAAGATGGTGGTCTGGTCTCCAAGGGCTGTTTAATTCTACAGGGGGTCCAGGAAGGGCCTCATTTGCACCAGTAGTTTTCATGTCATAATCCAATATGAGTAGAACTGGAGTCTGCTTGTTTGCTTTATATACATGGCACTGCTGGAGAGTGACAGTAAGTACAGAACAAGTCCTGGAATGGAAAGACCATGCTGAAGTCTGTGTGTGAGGCTGGAGTGATAAACTGGTTGATCTCTAAAGAGATCTGTCAACAGCGGGTAGCAAACTTTTTCTGGAAAGGGTCAGATATTAAGTATTTAAGCATCTTAAAATTTTATAGGTGACATGCAGCCTCAGTTCCATATTTAATTTTGCTCTCTCCCTGTCAGCAGTGTACCTCTGTGTGTGTGTGTGTGTGTGTGTGTGTGTGTTTATAACTCTTTAAAAATGAAAGAACCATTCTTAGCTAGAAGTCTTTATCAAAATAGGCCATGAGTTGGATTTGGTCTACTGGCCTTCTCTGTGGACCCATGTGGCAGGTGACACACAGCTATTTGCCAATCATATGTATGGCATGAATAAGTGCCTCCTAAAATACACTATATCACCCTCTAACCTCCTCAAGCCTCCTCAAACTTCTGCTCACAGATCTATATAATTTTATAATTGGAGCTTTATAACTTAAATTTTCCCTCCTAAATTGAGAATTGTTAAATCAGCTAAAAAAAAATCAAAGACTATGCATTGGAGCAAAGAAAATTTGTTCAATAATTGGTGCTGTGAACACTGGGTCGCTACATGCAAAAGAATGAAGCTTGACCACTACCTCACACCATACACAAAAATCAACTCAAAATGGATTAAAGAACTAGACATAAGACCTGAAACCATAAAATATATAGAAGGAAATATAGGCGAAACACTACGTGATTTGCACATCAAAGATATCTTTACAGACACATCACCCAAAGCAGTGATAGTGAAGGTAAAGATAAACAGCTGGGACTACAGGCATATGAAAAAATGTTCAACATCACTTGTCATCAGGGAAATGCAAATCAAAACTACAATGAGATACCATCTCACACCAGTGAGAATGGCACACATTAAAAAAACTAGCAACAAAAAATGTTGGCGAGGGTGTGGAGAAAAAGGAACTCTTCTGCACTGTTGCTGGGAGTGCAAACTGGTCCAACCACTGTGGAGAGCTGTGTGGAGATTTCTGGACCTACTAAACATAGAGCTTCCATATGATCCAGCAATTCCACTCCTAGGTATTTACCCAAAGGACATAGAAACATCAATTCCAAAGAACAATTACACCCCTATGTTTATAGCAGCACTGTTTACAATAGCTAAGCTTTGGAAACAACCCAAATGCCCAAAAATAGATGACTGGATCAAGAAGATGTGGTACATATATACCATGGAATATTACTCAGCATTCAAAAAAAGATAAACACATGCAATTTGCAGCAACATGGATGGCGCTGGAAGGGATCATGCTCAGCAAAATAAGCCAAAAAGAAAAAGAAAAATACCGGATGGTCTCACTCATGGCAGGAATCTAGAAAACTTAAATAAGGGACCAGGAAAATGAATAACTATAAGAAAGTGAAAATCAAAATCAACAAAAAACTATGAACCAGAGACACTTTTAGGGGGGCGGGGGCGGGAGGGGAGGGATTGTGGTCAGAATGGGGGGGGCTGCAATTGTATGGGGAATATAAAAATAAAATTTATTATTTAAAAAAAATAAAACCTTCACATTTACCTATGAGAAAATGTATTTATTACATTCCCATAAATTGAACCTACCCACCCCTCACCCTGCCTGCCCCCAACACCTCACACCCCTTGCCCCAGTGCTGTGCTCCACTTGGAACAGAAAAGCAAAGCAAGTTGCATACATATCCCAGGTAATCATCTAGTCTGTTTTCCTTGCCTTCTACTGGGGCCTGGAGTGTGCCTCCTCTCTCAGGTCCTGAACCCTGAAACCACTCTTTCTATATATAGCTTCTTTGATTCTGTTATCTTTTGCCTCATGTGTTTTGATTTCTGATCCTTGGTTCCTGGGAAGCCTTCTTATGAATTGGTTTGTCTTCTTGGGATTTACTTGCCATCTCTTAAAATCCAAAATGAGACTTAAATATTAGAATACACCTTATCATATAGTATGAGAATTAGGTGAAATATCCTCAGGTAAAAAGTCTAGCAGGTTGCTAATCAAAAATCAGTATACAAAATTAGAACTACTTAGTTCCAAATGTCTGGCAAGTTAGTGGTGGAGAGGAGAATTTTTCTTTAATCTGAGTGCAAGAGCAGAGGAATAAAAAAGTTATTTGTTCATTATTGATGAAATTCATATGGAATCACCAAAAACCCCAAATAGCCAAAGCTCTACTGAAAAAAAAAAGAAGGAAATGGAGGCATCACACTCCCGGACTTCAAACTATACTACAAAGCCATAATCATCAAAACTGCATGGTATTGGAACAAGAACAGACATACAGACCAATGGAATCAAATAGAAAATCCAGAAATAAACCCACAGATTTATGGTCAACTAATCTTTGACAAAGGAGCAAAGACTATGCATTGGAGCAAAGAAAGTTTGTTCAATAAATGGTGCTGGGAAAACTGGGTCGCTACATGCAAAAGAATGAAGCTTGACCACTACCTCACACCATACACAAAAATCAACTCAAAAAGGATTAAAGAACTAGACATAAGACCTGAAACCATAAAATACATAGAAGGAAATATAGGCAAAACACTACGGGATTTGCACATCAAAGATATCTTTACAGACACATCACCCAAAGCAGTGATAGTGAAGACAAAGATAAACAGCTGGGACTACATCAAATTAAAGAGCTTCTGCACAGCAAAAGAGACAATATCAAAAACAAAGAGAAACCCCACCAACTGGGAGAACATTTTTGCACCCAACACTAATGATAAAGGACTGATCACAAAAATCTGCAAAGAGCTGATGAGACTCAGCAACAACAAAGAAAATAATCCAGTCAAAAAATGGGCAGAAGAGCTAAAAAGAAAATTCTCTGAAGAGGAAATGCAAATGGCCAACAGGCATATGAAAAAATGTTCAACATCACTTGTCATCAGGGAAATGCAAATCAAAACTACCATGAGATACCATCTCACACCAGTGAGAATGGCACATATTAAAAAAACTAGCAACAACAAATGTTGGCGAGGGTGTGGAGAAAAAGGAACTCTTCTGCACTGTTGGTGGGAGTGCAAACTGGTCCAACCACTATGGAGAGCTATGTGGAGATTTCTGGACCTACTAAACATAGAGCTTCAATATGATCCAGCAATTCCACTCCTAGGTATTTACCCAAAGGACACAAAAACATCAATTCCAAAGAGCACCTGCATCCCTATGTTTATAGCAGCACTGTTTACAATAGCTAAGCTTTGGAAACAACCCAAATGCCCAAAAATAGATGACTGGATCAAGAAGATGTGGTCCATATATACCATGGAATATTACTCAGCATTCAAAAAAGATAAACACATGCAATTTGCAGCAACATGGATGGCGCTGGAAGGGATCATGCTCAGCGAAATAAGCCAAAAAGAAAAAGAAAAATACCGGATGGTCTCACTCATAGCAGGAATCTAGAAAACTTAAATAAGGGACCAGGAAAATGAATAACTATAAGAAAGTGAAAATCAAAATCAACAAAAAACTATGAACCAGAGACACTTTTTGGGGGGTGGGGGGCGGGAGGGGAAGGATTGGGGTCAGAATGGGGCGTTTGTAATTGTATGGGGGAATATAAAAATAAAATTTATTATTTTAAAAAAAAAAGAAAATACATCTATAAAAAGAAAAAAAAAAAAGAAAATCAGCACACACATCTCTCTACATTGTCCTGTTTTATCACTATTGCTTTATAGATACCAGGTAAAGGAGGGCAAAGAACACATCTCATCTTCTTGTTTCCTACATCACCCACAGCACCTAGCAGAGTGTTGAATATTTAATGAACAATATTTGCTTGAGTTACTTGTTGTAATAAATGTTCACAATAGTTTAAGAGCGGGTGTTTTACAGAAGTACTGAGAAATCAAGTGTCTGAAACCTAATATATCTTAAACTGGTTTTCCAAGTAAAACTATCTCATACAAAGTAGACAGAATTGGGCCTCTTTGGTGGTGCAGGGAGTTAGGCACCACACTATAAGGCAATCCACAGCCTCTGTAGCATGAGTTCGATTCCCGCTCGACCAGGGAGAAACCCACATGACGTAGCAGACCACTCCTGCCTTGCCCGCTTCTCCCCTCGGCAGTGTATTTCAGTCTGCCTGTTCTGTCTCTTGTGAATCCTCTCATCTCCCTCCATCTCTGGCCTGTACCCCAGCTCTTGTATACATAAATGAATAAATCTTTAAAAAAAAAAAGACAGAATTGCCAAAAAAAAAAAAAATAAATAAAAAAAGTTATTTGTTCTATATTTTTTCTCATTCATTACAGTCTTTACCTCTGTTTTCCAAATTAGCACCAATAGGTTCTATACAAAGAGTAGAAAAAAATTTTCCTAGTTGTCTAAATATAAACATGACTTTTAAAATATCTAGGGAATAAGAGTTGCAATGTATTCCTATTAAAGTTATTTCTTCAAGATCATGATTTCAATTGTTTAGGGTTATATATCCAGAAGTGGGATTGCTAGATCATGTGATGTTTATATTTATAATGTTTTGAAGAAAATCCATACTTTTTTCCAAAGTGGCTGCTCCACTTTGAATATATATTTTTTTAACCATAACCCCTGTCATACATATGGTTTGGAAATATATTCTCCTTGTACTCCATCATCTTTGAATCATTATTCACAATAACCAATATATTTAAAAAATCTAAATATCCACTGATTGCTAAATGGAGGGTTAATTACATACAATGGAAAATAATTCTGTTTTTTTAAAGAAGGAATTTCTTCCACATGTGATAACAAGATGAATCTGAAAGGCATTTTGCAAAGTCACAGAAGGACAGATACTGCATAATTCTTCTTACATGAGGTAGCAAAATTAGTTGAGCCCATAGAGACAGAGAGGAAAAGGGTGGCTGCCAGGAATTGGAGGGAGGGGGAAACAGGGAGATACTATTCCAAACAAAATTATCAAAATGCAAAATAAAAGTATCTGATCTGATAAAAAAATCATGCTATGAAAATGCTAGAAAAAAATGGTAAGAATTTGCATCAAGTGTTAATTATATACAACAGAGCGCCTATAATTAACAAAACTATTGCAAAGGTAAAGTATTTTTTAAAATATTTTATTTTATATAATTCTTACATCATTTTTCATTTTTGCACAATGTATGCATTTTCATTTTGGTTATATTCCCCTACAATTGCACCCACCCCCTTATTTTGACCCTAATCCTTCCTCTCCCCACCCCCACCCCACCGTAATGTGTCTCTGGTTTTTAATTAATTGCTGATTTTGATTTTTACTTTGTATTAATTAGTCTTCTTCCTGGTCCCTCATAGCAGCACTATTAAAATAGCTAAGCTATGGAAACAACACAAATGCCCAAAAATAGATGACTAGATCAATAAGATGTGGTACATATACACAATGGAATATTACTCAGCAATGAAAAAGATAAACACATGCAGTTTGCAGCAACATGGATGGAGCTAGAAGGGATCATGCTCAGCGAAATAAGTCAGAAAGAAAGAGAAAAATACCGGATGGTCTCACTCATAGCAGATAAAATATTTTTTAAGAGACTGGATCTCATGTAAGTATTCTTATTACAAAGAAGCAAACACCCCAAAGGAGCAGGAGAAACATTTTGGAGGTAACAGATATGTTTATTACCTTGACAGTGGTGACAGTTTCATGGATATTTGCATCTACTCAAGCTCATCAAATTGTATATGTTAAATTTGTGCAGTTTTGTGAATTAGCCATACATTGTGGCAAATGTTAAATGTGTGCTGGTATCGTGAATTAGTAAGACAGAAGAAAAGAATTTGTTGTTCCCCAGAACATAGCCTTTTTCTTCCTATCCTGACCCAAATGCCTTAGAATGGCACAAAAACACCTTACAGTCTGTTTCTTGCCACTTTCCTGTCCCTCACATTTTGTACATGGGCCTTGTGGTCTCCCAGTGCTAATAAATTAGTTCTGAATGTCAGGCCTCTAATACTCTTGTGTCTTCTCATCTGCTCATGAAATCCTCATCCTCCTATTTCACCTATTATGTGATCATATTTATCAGCAACTCTATGAAGACCTTTCTAGTTGTTATGTCCTCTCTATTTTTGCAAACCTATATTAGTATTTTACTTGCTACTGTGGAATCAGCTGCTTCCACATTTGTCTCTCCCAGGGGACTGTGGGCATGTCCTGGACAGGTGTAGATGCATCTTAAGCCTTGGTATAACATCTGGCCTATGTTGAACAGATTACTGAGTTCTTCATTAATTATTAAAACATTTTTCAGAATTTTTAAATTATTTTTGTTAACTTCATAATTAGCTCTAGATGCAAATTCTTACTGTGTTTCTAGAATTGTAAGATTCTAAATTTGTTTATAGGGAACATGATTTTTTAAATCAGATCAGATTCTCTTTATTTTGTATTCCGATAGTATCATCACACCTAGACAAACTAGATTTACATAATTCTGATGAACTAACAATACCCATCCAATTGGAAAATAGTTAATGCTTATCAAAAATATGGTAAATGATAGAGTTAGAAATAAAGTGATTTGTTTTTGCCCTCAAGGAACTCCCCAGAGAGGAAAGACACAGGCAAGTCAACAATGAAATGAAATAAAGAGTCATCATCATACATGTGAGTACAGGTGCTATGGGGGCAAATTAAAAAGGTATATAACCCAGATTAAGTAAGTAAAGCATAGGAAGACCATGTTTTTAAATGTGTGGCATAACTAAAGTTAGTTGCTTTCCTGTGGTCACAGAAAAACATGGAGAAAAACCCCCAGAAATCTAAGGGGACACTCTAAACAAATTATCTAGTATGAGTACCCAAAGGTTTAAGTATATAATTATTAACTCTTTTCTTACTTTCCTATGATATATTCAAGGTTGTTTCACAACTGTAATCTCTGGCAAAGCAAGAGATTTGTTGGTTAGAAATATTTTTGTTAAAGATGGCCAATCCAAACATCACTGGTAGATTTTTGGATTCTGCCCTTGAAACCATCTTCAACTTGGCTACACTTCCTTTGGGTAAGTGTATCATCTCTGAATTGCTTCCTGGATACTTGATATTTTCTGTATTTTCACACTCTATTTTCTGCTATTCTAAAAGATTCCCCCTTCAGTTTTGCTCATTCTCTGAGACAACCATGATTATATATTCACCTGCTTCTATGGCATTACTCTTCAGTCTTTCTTTCTATGAAAAAAACCAAAAAAGACCTCGTAGTCAAAAAGGACAATCTTCCCTTCCAATGCCAGTAATTCACTTTTTAACCATAGTCAAAAACTTATCCTGGACATGCCTGTGATAAGCACTTCTACCTAAAATCAACACACCTGCTCAGATCTCCCTGAGCAAATAAACCATCCTCTTACAGCAGCATTCATATATTTTAAATCATTATTTTACTGTATCCAAATTGAGAAACATCCGTTTACAACACTATACATGATTTGAAGGATAGTTAGGTTGACAAATCTTCAGATATATGTTGCCAGGCCAAATGACCACCAAGGCATTCCCAGTGTACCACAGTCTGTTGAAACACCCTTCCCTTTGCTCCTGACACCCCTATGGCATCCTCAGTTTTTCAGTCAGATTTCTAGAATTTGTTTTGGTTTGTTTCATCTGACACTTCAATTTGTTTCTCTATAGTACACACATGAATGAAACCATCCAATATTTGTATCTAATATATGATTTATTTTACTTTGCAAAATCCCCTCCAGTTCTAACTATGTGCTCACAAACAGCAAGTTTTTATAGCTGAATAGTATTCCATTCTGCATAAATACAACATCTTTATATACTGACCTATTGTTGATCACATAGATTATTATCATAACTTAACAATTGTAAATAATACTTCAATGAACATAGAAATGCAAATATCCCTTTGAATCAATGTTTTTGCATTATTTTGGTAGATATCTAGGAGTGGAATTGCTAGATTGTATGGTACATCTATTTTTAAAATTTTGAGTAAACTCCATTTTGTTTTCTATAGAAGCTGACTAGTCTACATTCCCACTAACAGAATGTGAGGGTTCCTTTTTCTCCACATCCTTCACCAATACTTATTGTTTTTGATTTTTTTGATATGGGGCTTTCTCACATATGTGAGTTGGTTATCTCATTGTGGTTTTGATTTATACTTCCTGATGAAAGGTGATCATGAACTTTTATTATGTGCTTGTTGGTCATCTGTGTATCTTCTTTTGAGAAGAGTGTACTTAGCACTTCTTTTCATTTTTGATTGGGTAATTTGTTTTCTTTTTGATGAGATGTATCAGTTCTTTGTAAGTCTTGGATATCAGCTCTTGTCAGATGTGAAAATATTTTCTCTCTCGTTCAGTGGAGTGTCTTTTCATTTTAAAAACAGTTTCTTCCACTGTACAGATATTTAATTTGATGTAGTACGTTTGCTTTTATTCTCTTTTTCCTTTGCTATTGGAGTCAAGTCCAGAAATAAATCCATGAAGCCTATGTCATGGAGTGTTTTGCTTATGTTTTCTTCTATGCATTTTATTGTTTCAGGTCTTTCATTCAGGCCTTTAATCTATTTTGAGTTAATTTTTGATATGGTGGAAGTTAGCTATCTAATTTTCTCCTCTTGCATGTTGCCTTATTCCCAGTAACATTTGTTGCAGAAACTTTCTCCAACATGGGCTCTTGGCTCCTTTGTCATAGATTAAATATCCATATTATTGTGGATTTATTTCTGGGCTCTTTATTCTATTCCATTGGCTTGTTTTTATTCTCTTTTTTATTCTCTTTTTATTGCGTTAAAAATAGACATTATTCACACTACTTTGATTACTATAGCTTTGTAGTGTAGCTTGAAGTCCGAGCCTATGATTCGTCCATTCTTTCACTTTTTGGTCAGAATTGGTAGGGTTACTCAGGGTCTTTTGTGGTCCTATATAAACTTTAGAATGTTTGTTATATATCTTTGAACTACATCCTTGAACTTTGGCAGGGATTGTATTGATTCGATATGTTATGTTGAGAAAGATGGCCACAGCAATGTTAATTCTTCTAATCCAAGAAGAGGGACTATCTTTCCTTCTAAATCATCTCTCTAAACACAGATGTGCTTATTTCTTCTGGCATCTATATCAGCACAATTATTAGCCCATTATATTTGATTATATGAAGCTCAGGTGTTTGGAGTTAAAAACATCTGCTTTTTAGCTATAATCATTGCTCTGGGTCTCACTATTAATGTGGCAGACAGACCCTAAAAAATAATCATCAGTGTTGCTCTGCATTATCCTGTCCTTGCATTCAGGAAAGTCCTATGACTTTCTTCTAGCTAATGGAACTTGATACAAGTGATAGAATAATCACTCCCATGTTTATGTTACAATATATAAAACTCCATCTTAGCAAACTAGAGAAAAGATTCTCTTCCTGACTCTGAATAATTTAGCTGCCATGTTGTGGAAGGACCTGTAAGAGGGTTATGGAAAACAGCTTTGGGAGGTCTCGAGGAGTTAAGTGTTGAAACAGCCTCCAACAAGTAAATAAGGACCTCAATCCTACAATTAGAAGAAACTAAACTCTTCCAACAATCATGTGAGATTGGTAGAGGACACCAAAATTCTGAAAGGAACACAATCTAGCTGATACTTTTTTTTATAGCTTCATGAGATCCTAAGTAGAGGTTCCAGCTGAGTTTTGCATGATCTTGATTAACAGAAAATGGGGATTCATATTTGTGCAGAGGTGGGTGTATATGTATGCATCTATCTATCTATCTATCTATCTATCTATCTATCTATCTATCTATCTATCATTTTCCCTTGGTATCCTTGGGGGATTGGTTCCAGGAACCACACACTACTTCTGTATATGTTCAAGATCTTTATTTAAAATATTATAATATTTGCATATAATCATATAACATATCCCCCTGCATACTTTAAATCATCTCTAGATTACTTGTAATACCTAATATAATGTAAATGGCTAGGCAAATAGTTTTCATTTTGTATTTTTTTAAAAGATTTATTTATTTATTTATATAAGCGCTGGGTACAGTCAGACACGCGGGAGGGTGAGAGAATTTACCAGAGCCAGAGCAGGGAACAGAACAGGCAGACTGACAAAATACACTGCTGAGGGGAGCAGTGGGCAGCAGGAGAGGTCTGCGCGCCATGTGGGAGCCTCGCTGGTGGCCGGGGATTGAACCGGCACTGCAGAGGCTGCGGGCAGTTTCGCAGCCCAGTGCTCAACTGCTGTGCCACCAGGGGAGGCCCTGTTTTGTATTGTTAGGGAAGAGTGGCAAGAAGAAAAGTCTGTATAAAAGTTCAATAAAGACATAACCAGCATAGGCATTAATATATAGCACAGATATTTGATCTGTTCTTGGTTTAATCTGTGGTTGCAGGACCTACAGATAAAAGGGGCCAACCTAAGTTATAGATGTGTGTGTGTGTGTGTGCATTTTTAAACCACTAAATATGTGTGATTTTCTGTGCAGAATGAAAAACTGATATACTTACTAGTTTTGCACAACTCAGACTCATCTGACACCTTGATAGGTGATTCTTGTGATGTACCCTCACGCATGTTAAAAACTTGGAAATCAGGGCTTCCCCGGTGGCACAGCGGTTGAGCGCTGGGTTGCGAAGCTGCCCGCGGCCTCTGTGGCACCAGTTCGATCCCTGGCTGCTCCCAGGCCACCGGAGGAGGGTCCCACATGGCACGCAGACCTCTCCTGCCGCCCGCTGCTCCCCTCAGCAGTGTACTTTGGTCCTTCTGCCTGCTCTGCTCCCCGCTCTGGCTCTGGTGAATTCTCTCAACCTCCCGTGCTTCTGACTGTACCCAGTGCATGTATAAAACAAAAACAAAACAAACAAATAAATAAATAAAACATGCCTCTATTAAAAAAAAAAAAACTTGGAAATCAGCATACTTGCTATGTGTCTAATTAAGCATTATGAGAAATAGAAAATTCAATGATCATCCTCAAGCTTATAGTCTTATTATAAAGTCAAGAAGTACTCAGTAACATCAACAATTAATTGATATTGTGGAACACATTAAAGTGCTCTAGAAAATCAAAGAAAGAAAGAATGTGAAGATTCTACAGAGCAAATCACCAGCTTCAACTGCTCAGTAGGTAGATAACATCACTTTGAAAAGTCTATTCTCAACATTACCCAAAAAAAGAAGAAAAACAAACATACTATATATAGCTTTTAAGAATTCATAAAGTTATAAGATCAATAACATATTTAACCACACTGGGTTGTAATTAATAACAGGTGAAAAATTTACAACATACTAAAATGTCAGTACCTGGCATATAGTATGCAAAATAAAAAATAAGCCAACTGAGATAAAACTTGAATTTGTGCCTATATTCTCTGGAACTAATAGAAGGCTGCCCAAATCTGCAATATTTAGCCATTGGAGATGAATCAACTCTGATGAGAATCAAGTTAAGTGTTTTGTTACTATGGTCGCTTCTCTGTGTCCTACCCTGCAAATGGTTAATTATAGGTGTTCCCCAACACCTGAGTTCCTTGCTGAGGAGTAGCTATTTCCTGCAAAGCGGATTTTTATAAAGATTTATTTATTTATGCATACAAGAACTGGGGTACTGGCGAGAGGTGTGGGGGGGGCAGTGAGAGGATTCACCAGACAGAGTAGGGAATAGAACAGGAAGATCGGCTGAAATACACTACTGAGGGGAGCTGCAGGTGAGTCAGGAGAGGACTTCTGTGCCTTGTGAGTAGCTCCCTGGCTGATCGGGGATTGAACTAGTGCTGTAGTGTCTTCGGATAACTTCATAGTTTGCGTCTCAACACCTTGCATCACCAGGGAGGCCCACAAAATGGATTTTTTATTCCATCATTACTAGAAGGCAAAGAGGTAAGGGAAGTAATTCTGGATCTTTGTGATGAATGTGACACTCAAGAGCCACTCTTTCCCCTTTCATAAGAACAGTACATAAAGTGAAGTAAACTTTATGTTACAGGGGATTTGCAAAAGAAGATATCTTTCTGCAAAAGGTACTATTTTGTGATCAATAAAGGAAGAGATCATCTTCCAGAATGTGTAAGTGGAACTCAATAGGTAAATCTATGCAGCACTCTCTCATTCCTTGTCACAAAATGGTGAACCCAAAATATTCACTACAATTACTGCATCCTCTGTAAAGAATACTCCTCTATTTTTCATCTCTTTTCCTTTACCTGATAAAATATTCTTCTTTAAACTCCCAATTAAAATGTCTCCAATGTCTGAGAAATCTTTTCTGGCTCTGCAAGGCAATAATTACCCTCATTTGTGTTCATACATTACTCTGCTTATATCTTGCCTTGCATTGTAGTTATCACTAAATGTCTATGCTTTTCCAACATAAATTCCTCCGTGATAGAAATAACGTAGGTGATAGAGATATTTATATTTGTGCGGTAAACCTAGGGCCTGATTCGTTATAAAATTTTAATATGTATTTGACCGGCAAACACATGAAATAATCTATATGAAATGTATCCAAATTGAGGAGGAATTCCCCTAAATCTAACAGACTCGGTCGGCTTAACAGAAGTGGTAAACCTCAGAGATAATTATAGTTTGCTTTCAAAAATTAGCATTGGCCAGGAATCCTCTTACTCCACCCACCACTTATAATCTAAAGATAAAACATAGCACATTTCATGACAAAATAGTTCTTTTGAGGCATGTTTATTACATAATGGAAACTCTGCTGATATGATGGTTTAGAATTGTATTCTCATAAAATAAAATAGGGCAAGAAATAAAGAACTGCACTATTTCGACAATTCAAGTTAATGACCCAGATTCCTTTTATTACTAGACATGCAGAGCTTCATCACTCAATCTCAGTGAGTACTGTGGACAGAGAAACCTTAGGGGATCTGATGCCAAAACAAATCAACTGGTTGATGTTTCAGCTTCAACTTTTTCTGGTATCCTTAACCAGTTCAGAGACAGGCTACTATTAGTAGTTATTTAACACTTGGTGTCTCCAAAGCCCTTTAAATCACTAAATAATCTATCATCTCCCAATTCCCTTCGAGATGGGAAAGAATCATCATTCTGCCTTTACAGATGGAATATTTGAAATGTAAAATAGCATATTTAAGGCCAGACAGGAAATCAGCACCGTGATTAAATAAAAACTCTGAGTTCCCAACATCCAAATCTTGGCAAAGAAATTTGTCACATTGCCTTTTTATATAGAGAGCATGAAGACCCAGAGGGGATACATAAGAGAAAACTATGAATTTTAAAGCAATATGAAAATCCACTTAATTTAGGCAGCAGTTAATAGGTAATCAGCTCAATTTCTCCCCCTTTTGCCCAAGAGTTGCTGACTGTAATTCTAGCAATTCAGGTGACTTGGAAGGAGCTATTCAGCTAGTGGCAGAGGAGGATGAGGGAATTATTAAGAGACAGAAAGGACTTCCATGCTGACATTTATGCCTTTAAGAAGCTTAAAAAAAGTTTTAGTGCTAGAAAACCATCAGCCTCTGTTGGGATATACTTTACATTTAGAATAGAGTTAAGAACCCATGGCAGAATATTATAACTGATTTAAGTACATTGTTCATCCAGAGAGGTCTTTGTTCTGGTTCCCTTGACTCGTGTTCCCAGTAGAATGTGCTTATATTACTCAGGCTCTGTTTAATGACTAATCAATGAAAAACTAGGTGTGCCCCACAAATCAGCCCTAGACAAGAGTTTGCATTTTGCTTACCTCACAGAAGTCAAAGTTCATTTTATAAATTCATCATTGAAGAATCCAAGTTCTGGCAGCTAGGATGGTTTATATCCCCAGGAAGTAATTTATCTTCCCCGGGACATGCTCTGCCTTTAATAGCTAATCACAGGGCTGTGGGATAAGGAGAGCACTGGCCATAAATGAAATGCTCCCTCCGGTGTTCCTCATTTGGACCCTATTTGACCTTCATTGGCCTCTGATTCCATGAAATAAGGTGGACTGACTGCCTGCTGAAGGGCAGAGTGAAGAAGATTGAGAGGAAGTCACAGAGGATATCTTTTCAGGTGATTTGCAATATCAAGGAGCCAGAAAGTCTACTCTCTCCAGAATCTCTCTCTCACCTGCCTGTCCATTTGACACACCATTATAGTCACTAAAGTGAGAAATGGCAAAGATGGAACTGTTGCCTTAAGGTGGCCAGAGGTGAACTGCTCAGGTGTCAATCTGATCCTTGCTGACAGGTAGATAAGACAAGGATGACAAAAATAAGAACATGTCTTTCATGTGTAAGAGTGACATAATTTGCAGCACATTTTTGGACATATTCCTATGGACCCTTTTCACAATTCTGTGAGGGGAGCAGGTCAGGAATCATTATCTCCATGTATTAAATGAGAAAGCTGAGGGCCAGTAGGCATCCCTTGACATTCCCAGAATAGCACAGTTAGTAAGGAGGCTGAGCCACAATGAAAACTTCGGAAGCTCCAATGCCAGATCCATCTTGTTTCTGGGTTTAGGCATCATTGCACAACTAGCTAGTCATCCTGATTTTGTCTGCAACTCAAGAATCTTGCGTTCAATTAAATGAGAGAGGGATGTCGATGACTTCCTAGGGTCTTTCCAGTGCCAGGTACTAGTCATGGCACTGGTAGCCATGATGGATTGTATATCTTTTCCAGATCACTGTGGAAGGAGAAGCAATTATGGCCTTTTATGTAGACCAGAGCATCACCTTCCATAAGGGATTAAGAATTGTCATAACACTCATTATTCATGTATTTATTCAAGTGCTACATACCAGGAACTAGGAGCTTTCCATATAGCAGGGATGGCGGGCATTAGATGAATAAGTACACAATAACTTCAACAATAATGTTTAATAAATGAAAATGTCCTAGATACAGGCTAATATATAATGAACTTCTTATCAATAAGCAAACCAAAATTTGCAAGAGAAAATCATGGAAGAAAATAAAGCCTCTTTTGTAGACAATGATTTTTCTCTCTGTGAAGTTGACAAGAAAAAAGAAAAATACTGAAGCAAGGTTGTAAGTTAAAGAAAAAAAATAGCTGTAAATAGACCCTGTGGCCTCTATGCACCTGCCCCATACGGAAGTAGGGATTTTTCCAGACCCTTCTGTCACTCCAGGCAGGTGACTGACTTACAGTTCAGGTGTGCATTTGCCTGCTTAAATCTGCCACAGCTCCAACCAGCTTGCCATGCTCTATATATAGAGATGACTTCACCCTCTGTTGGAATGCAGCAGCTGTTCAGCAGTGCACAGTGCTATGCTACAGAGACGTAGGCCATATCTAATTGAGCACTTCAATACTGTAGAGATTGGCGCCTTGGAAATATTGAGCTAAAATGCCTTTGGCCAGATGGAAGCTGGCCAGAACACCAGGATAAAATCTTCATCTCACAGGACTGCCAGTGAGTCTCCATGGGGGGCTTCTTGAAGGGAGTTGGCATCAGGAGAGATGCTCCTTTCTCCCAGCCACCCCCCATGCTGTAAACATGACACAAAGAATAACAGGGAAAAGAAGGAATCAACATTATTAAGTTTCTCCCTTCTCTTCATGACAGACACAACACAGCCTACCCTCGGTGAAAACAATCTGAATGGTAATGATGCTAACATATCAGGGAGGCCTCTGTTTCAAAATTCCCTGCCCACTCCCCCCCCCCCGCCCAAAGACTGTCCTCTCCCTGGCCCTGGAAATTAGTTGGCTCATATAGATAGAGCAGGTGTTACCATGCCATTGCGCCATTGCTTTTAAATGAATTGGTTGGGCAAAATACTTTTAAAGCTAATTTTTGAAACTTCACAATATCACAAAGCATTTCAAAAAGTGGCAAATATTATTTTTCATTTTTAAAATGTAAAAGAAAATCTATTGTTGTAAACAGAAAATTTTTAACTGTTTAACTACTTGAAAAGAAAAAATGAAGTTGTAATGTTTTCCAGCAACTTTTTTTTCACACTCCATATATCATCCAATCATTTGTTTTCCAAAGATAATGAAAACACTACAGCATGGAAATCATGAAAGAGGCAGATATCATCTATGTGTGAGTTCTAAGGAACAGTCAGAAGAGGAAAATCCAGTGAATATCAAGAACAACATAGTGAGTTTAAATGCAGTAGAAATGTCTATTGCTACCTACAATAAAGAGAAGTGGACATTTATTCTCTATCCCAGGATTACCCCTGATTTTAAGACAAAAATAACTGAGATGTACCTTCTGTCAATATATCCCCATGTATTATTTTTCAATTCTCACCAAAACACTGATAGATACAATCAGCCCTGCTTTAAAATCAAGGAAAGGATCAGTGAAAGGCTCAATGGCTAATTCAAAGACCTGGTGCTTATCACAGATTCCTGGTTTATTCCAAGCACTGATTCTACTACCAACTTGGTCACTGCTTACTTCTGTACAGGCTGTTAGGCAAGATTTTTTTTGTTTTTTGTTTTTTTACATACTTGAAAAAATCATAACAAAATAATATTTTGTGACACAGGAAAAGTATATAAAATTCAGTTCCAGTATATATAAATGAAGTTTTATTGGAACACAACCACCCATTTTATTACATATTGTCAGTGATTGCTTTTGTATAAGGGCAGAGTTGAGCAGTTGTGATAGATTCTGAACAATACACGAAAGAAACAAAGTTAATAACCATTTTCATGGTTCAGTCAAATATTTTTTTAAGATTTATTTATGCATACAAGAGCTGGGTACAGGTCAGAGGTGCAGGGGGTTAGATGATTCACCAGAGACAGAGTGGAGAACAGAATAGGCAGATTGACTGAAATACACTGCAGAGGGGAGCAGAGGACAAGACAGGTGAGGTCTGCTGTGCCATGTGGGTAGCTCCCTGGCTGGCCAGGGATTGAATTCATGCTACAGAGTCTGCAGATAGATTCACAGTGCTGTGCTTAACTCCTTGAGCCACCAGGGAGGCCCCAGTTCAGCCAAATATAAGGCTCAATAAATACTATATTACTAGCCCTTTACTTTTAAGGAAGGAAGAATAAATGAAATTCAAAATTCTGAATTATCATAATGATAATAATTATAAAGATGGACTCCACACTAAAACATTATCTATATGTTATTATAAGAGGAAAATTCTTCCAAAAGTGCTAATATACCCATTTTAATATAAATTAAAGGATCTCCTATATCAGGGTAGCAGGCTAACATGATTCATTATAGCTATATCCCAATATATTATATTAGCCAAACTTTCAGAGACTTAATTTATCCAAGCAAAAATTGTAATGCATGACCCAAATTTGATTAAACACATGAAAATTCTAAAATACATTAATAACAATACTAGACATTTAAGAACTGTATTCATTTTTGTTACATTTTTAATTTGTAAACAACTAAGTTTATGCTCAAGATACTGTTTTACGCAAAGCATCACATTATGGAAAGTCTGCTTTGTGCTGCTAAAGGGTTTATTTTTATTGAGATTGATGGGAAACCACTGATGATTTTCAAATATGAAAGTGACTTGGAGATTCTAGTAAATAAAATGGTTAGTGGATGATGAACAGTCCACAGAGATTAGAGGTGGTGTACAGGTGGAAGAGAACAAAATGTCATGCGAAAAAAATAAGTGGGGGGCCTCCCTGGTGTCACAAGGGTTTAAGCACAGCACTATGAATCTATCTGCAGCCTCTGCAGCACGAGTTCGATCCCTGGCCAGCCAGGGAGCAACCCAAAAGGTGCAGCAAACCTCTCGTCTATCCACTATTGACCTCAGCAGTGTATTTCAGTCAATCTGCCTGTTCTGCTCCCCACTCTGTCTCTGGTGAATCCTCTTATCCCCTGCACCTCTAGCCTGTACCCCTGTTCTTGGATGCATAAATACATTTTTAAAAAAATAAGTGGGGGGATTGCAAATTTCAACACATAGGATGTACTTTGTATTGATAATATCAAATACAGCAGGAAAGTTCTAAGAGACAGAGACTAAACAACATCTGTTGGACTGGACCATTAGAAGCTCATCAGTGACTCAGTAAGACCTAGTTCAGAGAATGGTAAGGTCAAATATCATACTGCAGTAATTGAAGAGTGAATTGGAAAAGATTATAGATTACATTTCATCAGAAATTTCAAGAACCAGAGGAGAAAGATCAGACTTAATGAAAATGAAAACGCCAGTTAAAGATGCAAGATGAGATCAGCTGAATGAAAATGCAAAGATAAGTGTTTTTCTTATTTTCCTTTCTTTTTTCTTTTGGATAAGAAATGCTCAAATATATTTATAGAATGAGAAAAATGAGCCAGGAAATAAGAAAAAAAAGGTTAAAGATACCAAATGAAGGAACTTAACGTGCAAAGAAGAAAATTGTGGCAGAGGGGGTAAGACATGGGACCAGAAACACTGATGGAGGTTGGATTTGAACAAAAATAAGGCATTCATTAAACTACTGGAGAGAAGTGAGTTTGGTGATACAGCTTGTTGTATGTCCACATGTGGGAGTGACTCAGAGTCTATCAAAGCTATGGCCTTGGCTTTCTAAATGACGAAGGCAGGGTCATTGGTTGAGAGAGAAAGGTAGCTGTTGAATGGGACTTTGGCAACAGTGATTTTTGTGAAGAATAGATACAGTGTATTCCCTTCCTTTATTCTCTTGTCACTATCACTTAAGCACCTAGACAGTAAGCACTCCAGACTTCACAAAGTGACTTTCTCAAAATGATTTTAAATATTTGTTCCCACTCAATCTGATGTTTCTACATGACTTTCATGGATTTGTCTTTTTCTTACATTATTTTCCACCTTCGGTTTCATCATCTCTTGTTGTCCTCACAATTATATAACTTTGGGGAAGTATTTTGTGCATGGAACTCAGTCACTAACCTCATCATTATTTAATTCCCTGTGGACATTCTACTTTGGATTATCATCATTTTACAAGTGTCTTTTTGTGGTTAGACAGTTTCTTTTCTTTCTTTTTTTTTCAGTTTTATGTATGATTCAGATTTGAGGATCCAGTTTTTTTAAAGATCTTATCAAGAAAAACAGTCTGCCATTTACAACATTATACTGACCTCTAGAGTAGAAAAGCTTGAATATCACCAACAAAAAGAAAACATCAAGCTAACAAGCATGGAAAGACATTTTTAAAACTCCTGTAGTCTCAATAAGGGAGAACACATTTAGTTTGAAAATGTTTTTTACTTAAACAGCTAATTGAAATAAATAATTGAATTTTCACTTATCACATGGAAACTATGTCAAAAATCTCTACAAAGTATTAAAGGAAATATAATGGTTTTAGAACAAGTTTGGCTTAGAAACAGTCACAGCATTCTAGTTTTCATTTAGGCAATTATCTTTCTCTAAAGGATGTCAAGATCTTAAATAACAACACAAAAAAGAAAAAAAATTGTCTGATTTTATAAATTTATGACATAGGGTAGAAAGATGAGGAGTTATGACTATCAAGTAGAATAAAAATAGAATACAAAAGAAAGTCAAAGAGTCAAATGTAGCTTGGGGAACATTCTTTGTACTGTTTCTCCTCACCCCTCATATTATAAATAAAAATTAGAGGCCCAAGGAAGTTCTCATTATTTGCAAACTCAGATCTGGCTCCTTGTTGAGTGTCTTCTTGCATAATGCAGCCTGTCCTCTAAAAAGAGAACTGGCAGAAGAACCACTGAGCTTCCCATTGACAACAAGAAGTGGTGCCAATGACAATGATGTGTACCAGACACCCAGCTCAGACTTCATGATGCTTTGTGAAAACACCACTGAAAGAGAAAACTAGAGTCAACCATATGCTTTCAGATCTCAGTTTTGGGCAAAGCCTTTTTTTTCCAGGGAACACTCAGGACATGAAGAGATGATAGAAATGTCTTTTGTACTTCTATATCTGATGCAACTGGGATAGACCAGAAAATTCTCAAATGCTATTTAGTGGAAAGCTACGGAATATGCCAACTTAATGGACAAGCACATTCACATACATCTAATTTAGCTTTCTCGGCAATCAGAAAGATAAACGTTAACATCACTTTTACAAATAAAGTTTCAAAGGAATTGTGTAATAAAGATTGCACACTATTTTGAAAAGGCACAATTGTCATTGAACCCATATTATTTCATTTTGTCTCTACCCACCCTTCCTTTAGAAGTATCAACACTCAGTCAGACCTGTAGCTAATAAAGATAAAAATTTGAGTAGTTTCTTTTCTGAACACTCTCTCAAAACTTCAAATCAACCTGAGAGGAACTCCTAAATGTGGGGGTACTCCCTGGTGGCGCAAGGGGTTAAGTGTCAGAACCGTGAAGCTATCCGCGGCCTCTGTAGCACCAGTTTGATCCTCACTGACTAGGGTGCTATAAACATGGCACAGCAGACCTCTCCTGTCTTGCCTGCTGCCCTGCTCAGCAGTGTCTTTCAGTACATCTGCCTGTTCTGTTCCCCACTCTGTCTCTGGTGAATCCTCTCGCCACCCCAACTCCCACCCCCCGCATCTGGCCTACACCTCAGCTCTTGTATGCATAAATAAATGAATTAAATTAAACAAAAAATCTTCTAAGGAAAGAAATTCTAAATCATTAGGTCATTTATTGGTCTTGATGGGGTAAAATGATGACTAGCATTATGAAGTCATTTCCCATGATTATACACCCAGACTGTTCAAGGCACTTGACAGTACAAAGCCAGTTTTAAAATGATGTTAGTTTCAAAGTGAGACATAATTTTAAACCCTAATCAATTTAAGTAAAATGACAGAATGAGCCTTTTCTGTTGACTCCACCATCAAATGCCACGCAGTTTATTACACACACACACACACACCCCTTGATATTATTCAATGTATCCTCCAACTGGGAGACTATGAATGTAGGGCCAAAGTTGGGCATGACTAGAAATGGGTGACATGTTTGTCTTCATCCTCTACCAATTACATAATCTCTTCTTCCAAATTGACATCATGCAAGTTGTCCTAAACCAATCATTCTGATTCTGATTTGCATGAATCAATCCCATAGAAGTTTCATTTTATGCTAAAATGTAAACAATAGATAATATCATTTACAACTACTCAACTCAGAAGAATTTATATTTTACATATATTATGTCTTTTAAACAAAAGGGTGAACAAATCATCATGGTGAGAATGGCTTTACTATGAAGACAAAAATATGTATCGCTATCTCCTACAGAACACACTCTCCCATCATCCCAATATCCCAAAAGTTCTGCCTCAACCCCCAAAATGTCCAGAAGGAATATAGATCTTATTTTCTAAATTGAGTGTTAGAAGACAGAGGAGAGATAATGATCTCCAATTATTTCCCTACATACTTCAAAGAAGTAAAAGAGCAATTCAGTTTCATTCATTACCCATTATAAGCTATTCACTATAGTAACTCTTTCATATGTTCTGATTTATCTTATTTTAATTTTCCTTCACTTCCTGTGATAGAGCTAATTTATTCCTATTTTAATTTTTTAGAAATATGCAAGTTTTTAATGTCAGAGTTGGAAGTAAAACTCAAAATAGTTAAGTCAACCCTATTTTCACTAACACCACATGTAAGTGAATGAATGGGTTTCTTTAGTAGTATTCTTGTATCTGAAATACTTCTTCACACTATCTTCCAGGGTATTAGTCCAGGCTCAAACAACCTGTGTTCAATCCCAGCTATCTTGACAAGACTGGTCAAGGTATTTAACCTTCTATATCAGATCCTTTATTTGTAACTAGGGGCGATGATTGTACCTACTCTATAAGGTTGTTATGAGGGTTAATTGGTACAAATCATATGAAATGCTTAGCATGGTAGTTCAATGTCTCAAATATGTTTTCCATTACCCCCATGTCAGGGGTGGTCAACTTTTTTTTAAAGATTTATTTTATTTATTCATACAAAAACTGGGGTGAAGGTCAGAGGTGCAGGGGGTGATAGGATTCACCAGAGACAGAGTGGGGAGCAGAACAGGCAGACTGACTGAAATACACTGCTGAGGGGAGCAGCAGGCAAGACAAGAAAGGTCTGCTCTGCCATGTGAGTAGGCTCCCTGGTTGGCTGGAGACCTAACTCATGCTGCAGAGGCTGTGGGTAGCTTCACAGTGCTGTGCTTAACCCCTTGTGCCACCAGGGAGGCCCCCATCAGTTTCTTCTTCACATCAACTCTGAGTGGAATGGCTAAGGAACATTGTGCTAAGAGTCAGAGGGGGGTTCTGGATGAAAAATACTGTGCTTGATTCTCCCCTGTGCCACAAATGCTGTGCCATGATTACAGCTAAGCTATTAGGTATATACAACAAATAGGCCATACTTGATCTAGGCAATAGCTAACTCTCTTATGTTTTTTACAAAACTGGACTTAAGGATAAATGAATGATTGAATGAACTAAATAAATGAATTAAATAATCATTATAAGACCTTTGTAATATGGATCCATATATTAGCTGAACCTAATTTCAAATTTTCTGAATCCCTTTTCCACATTTCCTAACCATAATTCATAATAGACATTATCTCTAAAATGTCAGTAGACCTCAGAGGAAAGACATGAAAAACATGCAATATTATTTTTTGGTGTATAGAGTAGACTTGCAGCTCTAAATATCTAAGACTAAAATTCTCTGCTCTAATATTGAAGCATGTTCTACTTCAATCAATTGCCTCAAGTCAAATCTGTTTGTGGAATGTTGGGCATAACTTTGTGCATAGAAAAACAGTAACATAGTTTACCCTTAGAACCTAAACACATTGTCCACAGTAAGTTCAATCTAGAATGTTGAATTTTCAATATAAAAGTGAAAAACATCTTTTCTAGCCTTTATGGTTTATCTTCCACCTCTAAAATGTTACCTGGCTAGTTTCAGAAGCAGGTGTAAATTTCTTAAAAGAGAAAAAAAAAAAACTACCCAGAAGATAGACAACTTTCAGACTCATGATATAAAGATCTTGAATTGAAATGACTTGGAAAATAAGGAAGTTAGAAAAGTCTCTCAGGAGTAATTTGGAATAAATTATTAAATTATTGAAAATGCTAAAAAAGAATCCAACATTAAACTGATCTATTTGCATAAAGAAATAAATCAACAGAGTACAGCTTTAGTTACTCTTTTTACTTCTTTTTCCAAGACTAGGTATAAACCAAATTTTTTCATTGCCATTTTTTCCTATGTGTGGTGTGTACACACCTGGAGAGAGGATCCATGGGTGTAGGCTGATTCAAGAGAAAAATGTGAAAGAACAAATGGAAATGAGTGTGATGCACCCAGGAAAGGAAAGGCAACACAACAGATACTTTTAAAATTGTAGTGGATTAATATGTGATATGCACACACAATGTAATACTATTCAGCGATCAAAAAAATAAACTCATGCCTCTTGCAACAACATAGATAGAAATGGAATGGATAATTCTAAACAAAGTGAGTCAGAAGGAGAAAGATATCCGATGGTTTCACTTACATGTGGAATCTAGAGAAAGCATACAAAAGTTCAGAGACAAACTGTAAGACAGACCCTTGAAAGTAGACCTTAGATCTGAGACACTTTGGAGGGGAGGGTGAGGATGAGTTTGAGAGGAAGTGAAGAGAACTATGAGGGGGAGAGAGTGGTAGAGTGCGATCAAGGACTGTGGGCACTTTGGTGGTGGGAAAACTATGGTAACTGCACCTGAGTGGAGAAATCCCGAGTTGTGAAAAAATAAACAAGGAAACAAGGGTTAAAAAATTTAAAATAAAAAAATAAAATTGTGTTGATGATTGCATATACTAAAAAACTATGCTATGCTAAAAAACTATTAAATTGTATACTTAAAAAATTAAAATTGAGATTCCAATTGAAGGGAGTCAGTGTGGCCAGACTTCTAACCATGCATGGGATATCACACAGGACCCCATCTGCTCCCACCAAGACACAATTTCTTGCAGGACTCTGCAGTCTCCACATAGACTGGTGCGACTCTGACTCCTATTGGGGAGGCAGCCAGAGTGGTCAAAAAACCTGAATAGCAAAGGCAATCTTAACAAAGATGAAAGAGAACAGAGGTATTATACTTCCAGGCCTTAAGCTATATTATAGAGTAAAAATAATTAAAACAGCCTGGTACTGGAACAAAAACAAATATACAGAACAATGAAACAGAATTGAGAGCCCAGAAACAAACCCACGTATTTATGGAGAGTTAATCTATTACAAAGGCACTAAAAAAATACACTGGAACAAGGATAGTCTCTTCAATAAGTGGTGCTGGGGAAACTAGACAGCTGTATGCAAAAGAATGAAATTAGACCACGATCTCATATGATATACCAAAAGCAACTCAAAATGGATCTAACACCTGAATGTAAAACCTGAAACCATAAAATACATAGAAGAAAACATAGAAAAACATTTCATGACATATGATTTGGTGATGACTTCAGGGATTCATCACCAACAGCAAAGAGAACAAACAAGATCATCAACAGCTGGACTACATCAAACTAAAAATCTTCTGTACAGCAAAAGAAATCATAACTAAAATGAAAACACACCCTACTGAATGGGAGAAATATTTCCATACCATACATCTGACACAGGATTGATATCAAAGATATACAAAGAACATATGAAACTTTACAAAAACAAAACAAATAACCCAATCAAGAAATGGGAAAAAGAACTAGAGACACCTCTCCAAAAAAGACAGAACAGCCAACAGGCACATGAGAAAATATCACAACTACTTATATTAGATACATGCAAATCAAGACCACAGTAAGATACCATCTCACACCTGTGAGAATGACCCATATTGAAAAGGCCAGAAATAACAAGTCCTGGCAAGGATGTGGAGTAAAAGGAACCCTCCTTTTGTAAACTGGTCCAAACCTTATGGAAAGCAGAACGGAGTTGTCTCAGAATATTAAACATGGGGCCTCCCTGTTGGCACAAGGGGTTAATCACAGCACTATGAAGCAATCTGCGGCCTCTGCAGCACGAGTTCGATCCCCGGCCGGCCAGAGAGCTACCCACATGGTGCAGCAGACCTCTTCTGTCTCACCTGTTGCTCCCCTCAGCAGTGTACTTCAGTCAATCTGCCTGTTCTGTTCCCCTCTCTGTCTCTGGTGAATCCTCTCACCCCCCGCATCTCTGGCCTATACCCAACTCTTGTATGCATAGATAAATAAATCTTTAAAAAAAATTAAACATGTATCTGCCATTTGACCCAGTAATCCCACTTGGTGGCATCAATCTGAAAAATTCAAAAACACTGATTCATAGGGAAACCTGTACTCCCATGTTTATTGTAGCACTATTTACTCTACCTAAAGTATGGGAATAAAACTAAGTGCTGAAGACCACGAGTAGATCAAGAACATACACACACACACACACACACACACACGCACAATAGAATACTACTCAGTGATCAAAAAAAAAGATAAACTCATGACTTATACAACAACATGGAAGGAGCTTCAAAGGATAACGCTAAGCAAGATAAGTCAGAAGGAGAAAAAATAAATACTATATGGTGTCACTAATAGTGTAATACAACATAACTAAATTAATAGTCAGATAAAGACAAGCCGAAAAACTGACACTTGGTAAAATAAAAAATAAAAAATAAAAAGACAAACAAACAAACAATAAAACCTGACCCTTGGTAGCCGACTACAGAATGGAAGCACCAAGTAGGGAGAAGGGGTGAGTATGAACAGGGAGGGAGGGAGTGGTATGGAGGTGGAGTATGGGTGTGTTGCTGGTGGGCACACTCTGGTCATAATATCTGATGAGGATACCCCAATGATACCACAGTTAAAAATAAATAAGAATATCAAAAAGTAAATAAAATGAAATTGTAGTTGAGCATGGAGAGATCAAAGTAAGACATATAGTGTGACTATGGAGCCCCACAGAACAGAAAATTATGAGCCATGTCACTGTTGAGCAAGAACCTCATCGTGAGGTTCAATGATAAGTTGGAATAAATATATGTGGCAAAAAGACCTAAAATGAACTCTTCAGAGAAAATCTGCAGCATTAGATTTCCTTGGAGCACACTTTGGGACAACCTGTTTACTGCTATACAAAGATGACGTTAAATTTCCAGTGATACGTGAGTGTAAAATAACTATAATTTGTTTATGTTTTATGGCTAACCATTCAATGTCATGTGCTTCTATTTATTTAATTCTCCCAATTGCCCTATTTGGTCAGTGTTAAAATAATCATTTCAAAGATACAGAAATTAAAACTGAGAAAGATTAGCAAAATTTGCCTAAATTCTTACAGGTAATTAGAGGTAGATCCAGGACTCAAAACTGGCTTTCAGTTTAAATCCTTTACAATTTATACTAGTGACAGCATAACTATCAATAAGCTTTCTTCTAGAGAATCTCTGTTATGGGTACAGTCTCATTAACCTTTTGATATTTCAGAAGGGAAACAAGAAATAATTGTATTTCGATTTTGCAGCAATTGCTCTACTTCCCACTACATTAGACTCCAAACAATATTTGCCATTCTTTAAAATAATGCACACTCTACAGGACCAATTCAACTGAACAATAGTTTTGTCCACTGCTTATTGGATAAATTGGAGCCCCAGACTGGCTAAAATAAGCAGACTACAGATTATACCTTTCTTTTTTTAAAAAAGATTGATTTATTTATACAAGCACTGGGTACAGTCAGAAGCACGGGAGGGTGAGAGAATTCACCAGAGCAGGAGCAGGGAACAGAACAGGCAGGACCCTCGCCAGTGGCCGGGGATCGAACCAGCACTACAGAGGCTGCAGGCAGCTTCGCAGCCCAGCGCTCAACCGCTGCACCACCAGGGGAGGCCCCAGGTTGAGCCTTTTGCTGATGTTACTGACAACATTCACCTGCTAGAAGGATCCAGCGAAAACCCACTTTAATTACTTAGAGTCATTTCTTACCTCTGAACCAAAGTTCTCTAGGAAGAAGAAAGATAAGGTAAGTTTTAAGTGTTTTTAAAAGAACAATTGCAATCCTTTAAAGATCATAAATAAAGTGAAGATTCTCAGGCAAACAAAATCCAAACAGAAATTGTCCCAAAATGTGAGAATTCTGCAACTGATGAACATTTGTGCAACAAAAGCCAGTCTTGTGTACTTGGGCAAGTTTTTCATCTCTGATTCTAGTTTTGTCCTCTTTAAAACAAGGTTTCTTGCATTCATTTGCTTTGTAGAGATGTAAACATTAAGCAAAATCATATTAGTTCCTAGAAAATGTCAGGACACACTTTTTTTTTTTCTCTTTCATGTTTCTCCATCATCATTTGTGGACATTTTCACCACATTCCAGCTAAAAGTCTTGATATGACTCTGAATTTTGCCTATCCTAGAAATTGAATGCACTAAACTGTGCATATTGGGTGGTTTGAAGTGGTAGTGATACTTTTTCATTTTCATTTTTAGAGTAAATGGTGTGGCCTCAGAAAAGATTTTATAATGCCTCAGTGCTTTGTGTTGAAGATTTCTGTGGGTCTCTGAAAGCACATGAGTGTTTATATCTAAATAAGAATCTGAAGCTACCCTAGAGATTCTGAAGCTTAAGGAATCAGTTTTCTTCTGTTTAGTCTCCAGTGGGAACAGTAGAACCCCCAGCAAATCTTTGCAGAATATTCCCTTTCCTTGATAGTGCAAAAAAAGCAAAAAAAAAAAATTGGCAATATGATCTTGAAACCTGAACAATGACTTTTAGGAAATGTCAAAGTGAGAGTGGGTTGGTGATTGTGGAGAGAGGATGTGTTTCAATAGTTGTTTTTTTTTTTTTTTAACCAAAGCTTACTGTGAAACATGAGGTTAAAGCAATGAGATGTGTTATCACAAAATAAAAATTGCAGAAAGCATAGCATTCAAGGATAAAAGTGCTAAGAGTGAGAAAAAGTTTACAATCAAGTCATGTGTTTCTTAGGTGTTGAGATACATAAGATATGATCACATTGATGGCACAATTTCATAATGCCTGCAAAATGGGCTCTCTACCATTCATTTCCAAATTTCAGGTTTTTATGCTTTTGTTAATTAACCAGTAAGGTTGTAGTGAAAAGAAAAAGCATGTATAATTGTGGGTCATGCTGTGTGGTATATTATGTGTGTGTGTGTGTGTGTGTATCTCACCTTTCGAAACAGCAAGTTGCTGCATTCAAAAGAATTACGATTTTACAGATCCCGTAACGTAACTTCTTCTAGTTCTTTGAGAATGTTAGGGATTGATCCAAAACTAGAATTAATGCCTAAAGATTTTCCTTTACTTTTTATTTATATATTACTCAGTTCTCAAGTATGGATAAAAAAAAAACATTGCTGTTTCTGCCTACCTCTCCCCACCCCTGCAAAAATGTAAATATTAGAAAATATTCTAAAAGGTGAATATGTTTTTTTGTCAATGTAAAGTGATGGTTTTAGTGGTAACAGATTTTTCTTAAACCTCAAGCTATGTCACAAATATCCCATTACTGACTGAGTCCCTGACAAAGTAGTGGATCAAATACCAAAAAGAAGTCTTCAAACCCATTAGGGCAGGAAAACAATGTAATGCCCATAATATTCCTCTTCTATTTTTAACTCTGCTTCTGCTTGGTCAAGGGTTAGAGACATTTTTTTCTTGGTGTTCAGCTTTTCTAAAATGAAAGGAACTGAGATAAATGTTCCTCCCTTAAGTTATCAAGTGTAAAACTGCATATTCTTTGTGGTCTTTATAAGGTCAAGGCCATAGGAAGCACTTTTGATACAGAAGTATTTATTATCAGAAATAAAGGGCCATGCTGGTGGTGCAAGGGATTAAGACACAACCTATGAAGCTATCTGCAACCACTGCAGCATGAGTTTGAGCCCCAGCCAGGGAGCTACCCTCATGGCAAAGCAGACCTCTCCTGTCTTGCCTGCTGCTCCTGTCAGCAGTGGATTTCAGTCAATCTGCCTGTTCTGTTCCCTACTCTATTTCTGGTGAATACTCTCACCCCCCACACCTCTGGCCTGTACCCCAGTTCTTGTATGCATACATAAATATTTTTTTTAAAAAAAGAGAGTTAAAAACAAATTTCTGATTATCATTTGTGGGTTAAAAGTATTTCAAACTAATTAATTAGTTAATTAAAATATATACATATATATCCCTTATGAGAGAACTATAGAGTTCTTATTAGGATGTCATAATTATCAACTTGCTGTACCATCTCACATTACCACCAGCAAAGAGTGAGCTCCAGCTATTATTTTTCATCTTCACCTGTACTTTGTACTATCAAGTTTCTTATTGTTAGCTATGTTACTAGGTATATATCAATTTCTCATTGTGGTGTTAATTTGAATTTTCCCAATGAATAATAATATTGGATATCTTTTTTATGTACTAATTTGACTTCTGCCTTTTGATTGAAGTACCTGTTTAAATTTCTTGTCCATTTTTAAATTGGGTTGCATATTTTCCTATTCATAAATAGTAAGCATTCTTTTCATATTCTGCACACATATCCTTTGTCATATATGTGACATATCCTTTGTCATATATGTTATTTGCAAGTATTTTCTTCCAGTCTTTGGTTTGTCTTTTCATTCTCTTAGTAATGCCTTTTGAAGAGAAGTTCATAATTTTGATGAATTCTAATTTATTTTTTACCTATCCTTATATTGTGCTTTCAGCACCATAATTTTGTGGGTTTAATCACATTTTCTAATTGCTAATAAGGTAAAATAACTTTTTCCATATTATTTGTCCTCTAAGTTACTTCTATAATCTACCTCCTCATATCTTCAGCTTAGTTTTCTGTGCTGTGTCTATTTCTTTTTCTTATTGAGTAATAGGAATTTCTCATTCTAAATACTAAAATCTTTAAATATCTTTTCTCCAGGCTCTGGTTTTTCTTTTACATGTTGGTAAAGTGTATTTAGATGCAATTGAAAATGTAGTTGAGGGCCTCCCCTGGTGGTGCAGCTGTTGAGCGCTGGGCTGCAGAGCTGTCTGCAGCCTCGGCAGCGCCAGTTCGATCCCTGGCTGCCAGTGAGCGTCCCACATGGTGTGCAGATCTCTTCTGCTGCACCCGCTGCTCCCCTCAGCAGTGTGTTTAGTCGGTCTGCCTATTCTGTTCCCCGCTCTGGGTCTGGTGAATTCTTTCACCCTACCGCACTTTTGACTGTACCCAGTGCTTGTGTGAATAAATCAATAAATCTTAAAAATAAATAAATCTTAAGAAAAAAAGAAAATGTAATTGAATCTATCGACCTTTTCCCTATGGTTTATATTTTTGATATAACACTTAAGAACTGTTTCCTATTCCAAGTCAAATGGATTGTCTTTTAAATTTCTTTCTTTTAAAAGTTTGAGCTCTACTTTCCGCATTTTCATTCAGTTATTTTCTTTAAACTGAAGTAGCATTTGGGCCTCTCCGGTGGCACGGTGGGTTGAGTGCAACGCTGTGAAGCTGTCCACAGCCTCTGCAGCATGGGTTCAATTCCCAGCCAGCCAGGGAGATACCCACATGGTGCTGCAGACCTCTCCTGTTACCCCCGCTGCTCCCCTCAGCAGTGTTTTTGGTCCATCTGCTGTTCTGCTCACTGCTTTGTCTCTGGTGAATTCTCTCACCCTCTTGCACCTCTGGCTTGTACCCCAGCTCTTGCATAAATAAAAATTTACAAAATAAATAAACTGAAGTAGCATTTCATTATAACATGTAAGTTTTAGGTGTGCTATAGTGAAGCATAGAATTGGACATTTAATCATAAATTCAGCTTAGTTACATATACATGTTACTATTCAATACATATTTAATTTTTAGTCCATCTATTTTTTTAGTGTTTGAAGGTAAAAAATTAATTATATTTTTTTCCATATGAATAACCATTTGTCCTGTGCCATTCATTACACAGCCCATTGTTCACAACAGAATCTGTATTCTATCTTGCTGATAAATCATTTTTCAATTCTCTGTTTCAAATTTAAATTTTCTATGGCTATTACAAAATTATATAGCCCTGAATTTCTAGGGCTTTATAGTATACCTATCTAAAACTCTAAGATTGCACTAGCTTCAGTTTTCTTAGAAAGGTATTTGGGTATTTTATTGTAGATGAATGTCATATTGACTAAAACTATATTATATATATTTGCCATTAGATTTAAAGTTTGATTTTGAAGTATTTGTACAGTTATGGAAGACCTTCAAATCTAGTGAAGAATTTCTATAACAGCACCCAAATCTCCAAATGTTATTTTTTACCTTCCTTTTTCTCTCTCTTCATACATGCACACATTTATTTTCTGACCTGTTTGAGACACAATGCGTATGTCTACCTAAAATTCCAGTGTTTCTTTCTATTTTTTTAAGATATATTTATTTATACAAGCACTGGGTACAGTCAGAAGGGCGGGAGGGTAAGAGAATTCACCAGAGCCAGAGCGGGGAACAGAACAGGCAGACTGGCGAAGTACACTGCTGAGGGGAGCAGCAGGTGGCAGGAGAGGTCTGTGTGCCATGTGAGACCCTCTCCCGGTGGCCGGGGATTGAACCAGTGCTGCAGAGGCTGCAGGCAGCTTCACAACCCAGCGCTCAACCACTATGCCACCAGGGAGGTCCCACTGTTTCTTTCTAAAAAGAGACATTATTTTATGACCACAAGACAATTATCAAAATTATAATTTGACATTAATAGAATTCAAATTTTATGATTTTTCCACTTAATATGTTTTATACAAAATGGAGAAAAAAATATTTTCTCTTTGCTCTGGAATACATTATACATTTTTTTCACTTGGAATCCAATGTGTTTACTTGACATGTTTCTTTAATGTCTTTTAAGTGCTCTTTTTTTCTTTAAAGATTTCTATAATTTCTCTCAGGAATATCCAACAATTATCAGAGAAAAGGTCTTTCATATTTTTAGTTAAAATTGTTTCTGAGATTTTTGTTTTTTTACAGTCTTTAAAATAGATTTTTACATAAAATTTTTATTTTTAATTATTTACTGTTAATGTATTAAATTAACTGAAACAGGCATATTTTCCTTGTAGCCAACGATCTTATTAAATTGACTTTGCAGTTCTAGTAGGTGTTTTGGAGATTCCTGGGACTTTCTACCTAAATGTCTTATCATCTTCAAAAAGATAGCTTTACTGTTCCTTCTTAATCTTTATGACTTTAATTGTTTGGGTTGCTCTGTTGAAGCGACTAGTATCTCCAGCTCAATGTAAATGAGAATAATGAGAACAAATATCCTTGCCTTGTTCTCAAATTCAGGAAGAAAGAGCTTAAAATTTCATCAGCAATACTCTTCAAATAGTATCTATAAAATTTGAACCAAGTAAAATTAAAAAGCAAATAACTGAAGGCTCAGGAAACTGACCAATGGCAAGTTGATTTGAGGTTGGAGTAGAAACTAGTGGTAAGAGATTGGCAATGGAGTGAATTCCCTGGATTTTGGAGCTTTGCCCTGAATGTGGTCAAGTTGGTGCCTTGACAGAACAAAAATGGCAAACCTGAGATAGAAAGCCTGTTGTTTTTCCAGCCAGGGTTACTTACAAAAGTAGATGTAATACCTAGAAAGACCAAAGAAGGAAGGTTCCAGAAGGGAAGGCTTAGAGGATGAGAACCCCAAATCTTGGGTTTAAAATCAACTTATTTGGCTCACTCAGGAGCCAGTTATACATAGGGCAAATGGAAAGCAGCTTTAAAAACTGATCTAAGATTTGTGGCACCACCCATTACATGCATGAAAGGTGACAACAGACTCTAACCAAGTTAGCTGCCCGCTGAAACAAACTGCATTCAAGCAATATAAAAGAATCCAGAGTATGTAACATAACATTCACAATTTACAGGATACAATCTAAAATTAATTCACACACACACACACACATATACACACAGAGGAAAATATAACCCAATCTCAAAAAACAGTAAAAAGGAAAACACACCCAACAGATGACAAATTTCCAGGATGAGTCAGGTGTTGAACTACATAACAGGGCCTCCCCTGGTGGCGCAGTGGTTGAGCACTGGGCTGCGAAGCTGCCAGCAGCCACTGCAGCGCCAGTTGGATCCCTGGCTGCCGGTGAGGGTGCCACAAGGCACGATAGACCTCTCCTGCTACACCCGCTGCTCCTCTCAGCATTTTATTTCGTCACTCTGCCTGCTCTGTTCCCTGCTCTGGCTCTGGTGAATTCTCTCACCCTCCCGTGCTTCTGACTGTACCCAGTGCTTGTATAAATAAATAAATAAATAAATATTTTTTTTTTTAAAAAAGAAATATATAGCAATTGATGGGGGGTGGGTACATAAACAGACTAATATTTTTTTAATTTTTTATATGATTAACTAAATAAAGAAAAAGTGAGTACATTATAATCCCTGGAGCAAACACTTAAAAATGCAAATAGATATAACTAAAAAGCCGAATTTCAAGATATATAAAACCAAAAGAAGGCAAATATGGGAAAGAGAGGAAGAACGAGCCAGTTGCCATGCAGTAAATGAGCTTAGTATTAGACCTACGACCTGTCGACAGCTATAGAATTGAACCCAGAAACAGATCCTCCCGTGCTTGACCCTTGAGATAACTGCAGACCTGGACAACACACAGATCACCACCTTGCTAGACAGCCTGAGCCAAAGCACCCGGTTAAACCCCTTTATGATTACTGACCCACATGATCTCTCCAATAATAATTATCTGTCGCTTCTAGCCACTAAGTTTTACAGTAATTTGTTCAATAGTTAACTAATTAACCAGTACTAATTAACCTCCCATTTACTGTTAACTGATAACAAAATAAAGCAAAATCCTCCATGGTAAGGTAATGGATGGGAAAAAGAAAATGTGACTGAAACAGTATGATAAAAACAAAGTCATGGCCAAGGCCCATATCATTAAGTAAAGAAATGGAGCATTGTCATCTCCCTGAAGGAGATGTTAAGAAACCTAACTACCAGTCCTTATGTTCAGACAGAGAACGTTGAATGCTGGGAGGCAAAGGAGATGAATGATATTAAGTGTATAATCTATAACCCCCAAACACTGCTCTACATGTGGTCCTAATTCATGGTCCTGGCCATATAGTCACTGTTCTACCTCTTAGTGCACTGTATCGCAGTGCACTGTATCGAAGTATCTTTAGCTTTCTTACAGACTTCCGATTGACATTTGCTCTGCAATCAAGCTTCAGGTTCAGGCAGTGCTCTGTATTCCAATTTGCCCTGACTGTATTTATAACCAGGAATTGTGGTTTTAATTAGATCTAAAAGCTAAAATTGTTGTGACAGATACTTATTTAAAACCACATAAGAAATGTTATGCTTTATCAAATCCTTTGGGAAGAATCCTCAAGAGAATTACATTTCCTGCTGTGTGCTTTATCTCTTTCACAGTGTAAAGAATGGGACTTTTCCTTCTGGAGTGTTTTAAGATCTCTGACATCTAGTTTAGAAAGTGATGAACGTGCAACTTCAGTAATATCTTGCTTTACTTGCAGGAAACATCAATTGATGGAGCTACGCCTGTGCTGTTCATAGTAGTACACTCTATCATAGCCACATTTTTCTGTTAAAATTTGGATTTGGTCCTGTCACTTGACTTGTGGAGAACAGGTTATCTTATTTCAAAAATATCTTTGCCAACTATCAGTCATCATTAGTGGAAACATCTTTTTTTCTTCCTGCCTCATCCTGTCTAATAATTCAATAAGCATACTTTCTCAATCACACCTTTGTTGTCTTTTCCTTGCTATTCTGCATTGCTCCAATTTTTCATTTTAATATAGCTATTGCTAATTCTGGTACCTTTCAAAATATGACATAAAATATCTTTCGCATTCTGTTTTTATTCTCTTCACTTGACAAACTGGCATTCCTGAAACCTAAAAGTGATACTTTTATCTTTGTTGTAAAAAGACCACCATGAATATCTATAGGTGTGTGATTATAAGCAAGGAGGCATTTAGGGAAACTCATTAGTGAAGTAGTTATCATAAGGCAGTACAGCATACCACTGAAGACCTCAGGCTTTGACATAGTGGACATTGGGTTTTACCCCAGGTTTTAACTTTATGACCTCAGAGAAAGTTCCATATGTTTTCCAGACATCATGTTTCTTACATATTAAATATTAGTATTTATTTAGGATATGCTTTGAGTATTAAATACAATGTTATATGTTGAGTGCTTGAAAAAATATCCTCGGGTATAACAAAAGTTCAATGAACATCAACCTACCTCCCCCTAAAGACTTGGTTTGATGACTATAATATAATCTTATAGGCATTCTTATAAAAATGAGGCAGATATTTTCTCCATCATTATATATACAGGGAGATAACTTAGTCTAAAAGACCACCATATTTAGGGAAATTTTTAGCATTTTTAAATATGGTTTGTTCAAGTATTTGTGGACACACAGTTGTAAAATAAATCAGGTAATAGTCACCTCTTATTAAACAAGTATTCTATGTCAACAAATTCATAATGGCCATTAGATAGATAGATAGATAGATAGATAGATAGATAGATAGATAGATAGATAGATAGATAGATAGGTGTGGATTTCCCAGGCCCTTTTTCTCAGGATGTAGTCTTGGTGCCCAAAGTGTCTGCTGGTCAGACACTAATGGCTAAAATGGAGAGTCGGAAAGGGAGTCTTTCACCAGGACAAAAGTCTTGGCATGAGGATATCTGCTGAAAATAGCAGGCAGATATTATGGCCAGATTAGTGTAACCAGCCAGACCACTTTGACAGGAAGTTAAGTGTAAACAGGGACTAGAGACAGGATGTTTTGATCAGCAGCAACAATGGCACACCCAGACAACAGCCCCTCTTCACTCACTTCCTAGCTTGTGCCAGAATATTATGCATCCCCAATATACATCCCCCCCACACACATTCCTTCACAGACTTGCCCACCTTCCCTGAATCTGATATGAAATAAATGTGAGACTGGCATGGGGGAAGGCACTGCATCTCCATAGGTTCAAGCTCCTTTAGGTCACTCTCACTACTTGGACTTTGAGTTGTTTTTCCTCCATCCTGCACTGTTCCCAATGCTACTGCCCCATGAGACAACAGGTAGGTAGGTAGGTAAGTAGGTAGATAGTCAGATTAATACATAGACAAATAGATGAGGGAGTCATCAAGTAGATAAATATTGTAGAAATAATCATAAGATCACAGAATTTGAAAAATGAAAAAAATGTCTTAAGTGATCTGTAATGCAGTCCCTCATTGACAGATGAAAAGGGAGGTATGACGTTTCATTTACAAAAACATATTTCTCACAGATTCTGCTTTTGTATTATTTTCACTACACCAGCATATGGTCTGTAGATATTTCCATAAGATCCCACAGTTATGTAACACCAAACAATGTATCATCCTTTGCGATGACAATTGTATAGCAGAAAACATTTAAAGGATTCGGAATTAGAAAATCTTCTTTCAGGGCCTCCCTGGTGGTGCAAGGGGTTAAGACGCAACCTATGAAGCTATCTGCAGCCACTGTAGCACGAGTTTGATCCCCGGTCAGGAAGATACCCACATGGCACCACGGACCTCTCCTGTCTTGCCCACTGCTCCCATTAGCAGTGTATTTCAGTCAGTCTGCCTGTTCTGTTCCCCACTCTGTCTCTGGTGAATCCTCTCATGCCCCACACCTCTGGTCCATACCCCAATTCTTGTATGCATAAATAAATACATCTTAAAAATAAAATCTTCTTTCAGATCATTGAAGATTAGTTTTTTCATACAGCAAAGCACTATGCGCACACCTGTATTTGACTCCTCTTTTTAACATAATGAGTATGATGATAAATGGCCTTTGGAGGTAAAAATGGATTTCCTACTTAAAATCATTCTAGCACATGCAATCAAAATGTATTGAAAGTAATAAGTACACTTATTGGGTAAAATTCCCAAAGTATGTAACCTTCTCTGGGCCAATATGTTAAGCCTTTTGGCAAAGTTTATTAGCATTTAAAAAAAAAAACTAGTAGGAAGAAAAGCCTTCCTGCTTTCATATTTAACTAACATGCACTGAATATCAACTACAGTTTAGGGACCTTAAGGGTCACTCTAAGATATATAATCATAATTAATTTCATAACTCTTTAAAGGCTAATGGAGTCCAGATTTAACTGACGATGAAACTAAGTTTCAAAAAACTAAGATTACTTATCTATAGTCACAACATTTAAATGAGAGAGCTGGGTTTCCAACCTGATTCTCAATTCCATGTGCAATGCATTATAGCACCATAATTGCCTCAGAGAGCCTCGAGGGTTTTCTGTTTTATGTGTTTGGTTTTTTCACCAAGAAAAAGCAATATTAAAGAATGTTCAGCAACACAGAAACAAATCAAATATAATCCTATTATTATGGCATAACTTTTCTACTTTTTATCTATTCCCCAGTGATAATTTATCTGAAAACATTCACAATTTTATGCTGTTCTAATTCCACTGTCTGCACACTTTTATTATCATTTTGACTTAGTGAACATGTTACCATGTTTTTGAAAATTCTTTTTTAATTTTTTTATGTTTTACTAATTAATTAATTAATTAATTTTAAAAAAGATTTATTTACTTATACAAGCACTGGGTATGGTCAGAAGTGCAGGAGGGTGAGAGAATTCACCAGAGCCAGAGCAGGGAACAGAACAGGCAGAGTGATGAAATACACTGCTGAGGGGAGCAGTGGGCGAGACAGGAGAGGTCTGTCGTGCCATGTGGGACCCTCGCCGGTGGCCGGGGATTGAACCGGGGCTGCAGAGGCTGTGGGCAGCTTCGCAGCCCAGCACTCAACCACTGCACCACCAGGGGAGGCCCTGTTTTTGAAATTCTTTTTGCATTTTTATAATTGTATAATATTTAATAATTTTGTTGAATGATGATTTACTCCATATTCCATTACTGGATATTTAATACAGTAACCAATATTGTACATATAGTTATGTTCTTTTCTTTTAATTTTTTTTAGTGATACACTTCCACTAACTAACTTCTGGAATAAGAGTATAGATTTATGTTTGTCTCTTTATATGTATTTATAGAATACTTTCAAAAAAAAGTAAGTAAATTTATACTATTTGATTGACCACTCCTGCTTTAATGGAAGAACACTTCAATATATAGCTTAAGACTAGAATTGTACCTTAATTTGAATTATTTGATTTGTCATATAGATATATGCTGTGGCTTAAAGAGATATCCTGTAGCCTCAACTCCAATACACTAAGTAATAGCAGAGATGAGCAGAATGGTAGCCAGTTTGAGTATAGATGATATTTGTGAGTAAATTATGGACATTCTTCTTTCTTACAATCAAAAAGGACATTTGACCTCACCACAACTCTTCTATTCAGTCTATTTCACCTAATTATTAATATTAACATTGGCAAAACATGATTTAAGTACTGAAAGTAAAAATTTCTGGAAACTGTTGAGTAAGCTGATAAAATGGTTTATGAAAGGTCTTTGTTTAAACCTGAATTTTTCTTCTCAGATCTTGACTCAAATAGGGGATGGGACATATAGCAGTTACCTTGTTGTATCTTAATAGATTGGTGACACAATACCCATTATTATAGCTGTGTATGTGCATGAAGTTTCCTCTATGTCATTTGAGTTCTTTTAGAACAGACACTTTGTAATGCTCATTTTTAAGCCATAAGTAAACTTCAGTTTGTAATAAGTCAATATGGCAAATTTATTAATACATTATTTTTTACTTCATGATCAATTTCATAATGGAAAAGTCTTTTGATGAGTGGATTTAACCACTATAAATCCAAACAGTTGAATAATAAGACTAATTCCAATTCATCATTTCAGGTCAATATTTACTTATTTACTTGTAATAATCTAAACTTCATCTATACCTATGTAATTTAAAACACATAATTTTTAAGTGTACATAATTTTAAATGCATTATATAAAAATAGAGAAAAAAGATCTTATAAAACAGTATAGTTGAATCTACAGTAAGCAAAATAATTATCTGACTTTCAGATTTGAAATATATTATTACAGTAATGTATCATAATAATGCTATTATTCATACCATAGGATAAAAAATAATGGAGAAAATGCAAAAAATCAATAATATCTCTAAGTGTGAGAATTCAGGATAATTACTTTGTTATGTATCTCTATGATTGAACTTATTCTGATAAGCATAAATTGTTTGTATTTAGGAAATAAAATTACATGAAAATTTAGAGAAAAAAGGAAAACAACTAAGATATTTATCTTGAGGGTTATGACAAAATTCACTGTCAGACTAAATAAAAGCATATTCAGGGCCTCCCCTGGTGGCGCAGCGGTTGAGCACTGGGTTGCGAAGCTGCCCATGGCCTCTACAGTGCCAGTTCAATCCCCGGCCGCCAGCGAGGGTCCCACATGGCACTCAGACCTCTCCTGCTGCACCCGCTGTTCCCCTCAGCAGTGTACTTCATCAGTCTGCCTGCTCTGCTCCCTGCTCTGGCTCTGGTGAATTCTCTCACCCTCCTGTGCTTCTGACTGTACCCAGTGTTTGTATAAATAAATAAATAAATCTTTAAAAAAAAAAAAAGCATATTCATGTTTGGTGATGCTATTTTTTTTTTTTTTTGGTGATGCTATTTTTTTTTTCTATCTGAATCTCAGTGATTTAAAACCCTATGCTAACATACTATTAATAAGACTTTTATTTTGAGAGTAAGTTATTTACTACCCTGTAAAAGTGCCAACTGTTACTGTTGTGTTTTTTAATAAGTAAGCTTCAATTTTGTTTTGAGAATTTCATGACACACTCTTTGATCTACTAGGTATGAAGTTCTCAAAACTTTTGCAGTCAAGATTCCTTAACACTAAAAATTATTGAGGATTCCAGCAAACTTTTTTCAAATAAGATATACCAATTGGATTATCTCTGATCCAAATTAAGACAGAAATTGCTATATATTTGTTAACTATTTATTTAAAAATAACAAACCAAACCCATTTTATTTTAGCACAAATAATTTAAAAATGAATATTTTGCAAAAAATTCAAACAGTATGATTAGTCTATATTTTAGCAAATCTTAATTAAATTTGGCATAAAAGTAAATGCCCAAATTCTCATATCTTCTGCACGCAATCTTTTCTGATATAAAGTTTTGCTTGAAGCATATGAAGTTCCACACAGATATGTATTTGGAGCAGAGAAAACAATTTCCATAGCCTTTTCAGACAATTGTGAATGTTCTTTAATCTGGCACCAAAAATCAATAATTGACAGTTCCTTAAAAGTTAGTTTCCAAGTAGAATATGAAACCATAACAATGAATTTTTTTGTCTTTTGTTGGGATTAAAATCCATTGGCTTATTTTACAGTTTTAATTGATATTTTATCAATTCACAATTTTATATTATGTATTAATCACTGGAAAATGTAAGCTTAATTGACTCAAGAAAAATCCCCAAATGTCGACATGCTTCATTACACAATATCAACAAATCATATTCCTTAATTTCTCCACTAATTTCATGAAGTCCTAAGGTAGGATCAGCCTCATAAGATTGTAAACTGTGCAGTTGTAGATCACCCCAAACTCAGAAAAACCTCATGCTTGATAAAATGCTCGGCTGTTGTCATTTTGACATTTTTAATAATTTTATTTTTGTAACTGTGTTTTGTAAGTGAATCTGAAGGAACAATAAAATTAAACAGATATGTGCAGTATATGCATGCATACAGTTTCTGTGCTTTTTGCATACAGTATAAATAATGCCCTGCTCTTAAAGCATCGGTGGACGTGCCATGTGTGGGAGTTCAGCAAGATTAAAAAGAAGTGCAAGGTAGATTGTTATGCCTGTGACTGAGTGAGTGGGAGTAAGTAGGGTGCTAACAGTCTTGTGAAACCACACTTTTTTTTTTGAAACCACACTTTTAATCAAACCAGAATTTGCTTCAACTGCAGAGAAAAAAAGGGTGCATTCTAAGAATGACCAACCATGTAGGAACTCTATTACATTCTGTTTTGTTGCTGTTCCTTTCCTGTCATAAGCAACCAATTTCACTGAAAATGATGACAGTAAGAAAGAAGGATAGGGCAACCTATAATTTCATTTCTTTTCAGTCTTTTAATCATAAATAAGCTGAAGGTGGTATTGATGAAATGTGCAAATTTCAAGAAATAAAATGAAACAGTTGCTTGAGATTTGCATCATTTCCACTTCTCTAGTTGAATATATATATATATATGTATATATATATATGTATGTATGTATGTATGCATCCACTAGGAAATACAAATTGTGCGATTTTGTGACTTTACACCTAAATCAAATGCTCTTACATTTGTATATAAAACTGGCATTGCAAAATGACAACAGTAAAATCCATACAAATAACTTGAAACTTTAATTTTCTTAACTTAAATAGTTAGCCAATTAAAAAACCTTGATGAGTCTGAAGAGAGAACACAGACAAAAATGAGTATTTTCATCTGAGTAGATTTAATGATACTTTCTTCCTGTTTCTGAACAAGGCACCTAATATTTTCATTTTGCACTGAGGTCTGCAAATTTTATAGCCAGCCCTGTCTCTAAGCATTGAGAAACTATCAAGTTTATGATGGTAGATGCATGATTTCAAAATTCTGATTTTAGTTTGATAGCTCAAACTTTATTATTGGCCACAAATACCATCAGCTGTTTTTCTTGAAGTGACACATTCACTTCATTCTTTTTTGAGAAAATGTCCACCAAAGTCTCAAATCTGACTAACCATAGTACCTTTCAAGCAAACATAGTATTTCATTTTGAAAAGGAAGCAAGTTCAGTTCGCAATAATTGCACAAGGAGACAGCCACCGACCTTTGGTATGTAGCCGAAGTGCTTTATACCTATTTTGTTATACACAATATTAAAAAGACGTGTACTCAGGGATTGAGACTGAATAAAATTAATAATCTTTATTGCTCCATCTAAGGCATTCATAAATAAAACTGGCTTTTCCCCTCCTTTCTTGTACGTATGTAGCAATGAAGAATACAAAGTTCACCAGTATAGTATTTTGCCACTATTTTGATACCTGTCAAGGCACCTCCTGAAAGGGTCTCTGGACCACATTTTGAGAATCACTACACTAGCTGATTCATTGTCAGAGGGAAAAGAAATTATATGTTCTTTGACGTGAATTTGTATTTAAAACAAAGAAATTGAACTTTACTAAATAATATGCAAATGGTCATTAGTGTTCTTATTTTTAGATGTCAAATGATTATTTATCATACATAATAGGAAAATATTCCAAAAGAAGATGATATTCCTAATTCAAATGGGTTGACAGTGAAGACCTTACTTCTTTTTTATTTTAATTCATGACAGCAAATAGATTTGCCAAATAGAGCATGCTGTTTAACTGGGCTAATTCCCATAAAAGTGGTCCAATGTCTTAAATTTTTCTGCCAAGAAACTGGAAACTAAAAATAATAAAGAAAACACAAGCGAACCAAACTTAAATGACAGAATTGGCACTTACACTCCTGAAGTGAGCTCTTCATCAGTCATGCTATTAAATTAAAATCAGTGATGAACTAATCAGATATGACATGAAGTCAGTCAAAAATGTTCAAAAATGTCAGTAGACAATTTGATAATGAATGATAAATCTCAATCAAAAAGTGTATACTTGATGCATTAAAGATAATAAAACTTCATATACATATAGAATGACCACTCTTAGTTACTAAAATTTTAAATAAGATATCCAAATAAAAATAATAAACTATCAATGGTGATAGTACATAGGAAATCATAGTTTATTGTTAATCCAATTCTACATACATGAACTACATACATGGTCATACATACATGGTCATCCATCCAAATTATAAAAGAATGATGTAGTGATACCAATATTAGACAAAAATAGATTTTAAGTATAATAATCACAGTTATGTGTCACTGAAAATAGTTTTTAAAGATATGAAACTAATTTAACTCTTGGAGAAACTGACAAAATCACAAAGTAAGAAATTTGAGTAAATGTTCATTTTGCTTTGAAGGAATTGCTTTGAAGATGTCCAAGTAAATACTAAAAATACAGTTTCATTCTCATTACATTAGATGTAAATAAGTAACTTTGAAAGAGTTTGAATGAAGAGACAATTATTAGTGGTAGAATCTTCAACAAATGCATACTAGGAAGAGTAGTGTAAGATGGCTGGTATTTGATTTAAATCAAATATGTGAAGAAACATACTAGCCCCTGTAAAATGCAACATGAAAACAGTTATTAGGAGACCTATCACAATCAGTGACCCTGAAAAGACAACATTGTAGTTTTATTACCAATATTTGGTTTCAATCCAGTATTATCTAATTTAGAATGTAATTATCTAGCAACAAAGAGCTAAGTAATTAATCAGTTATTATTACACTAAAGCAATCATTTGCAATTGTTAAATCTGTATTTGAGGACTACCTAGAAAATATATTTAAAAAATAAAATATTGAAGGTATCTTGCAAAAAGTACTGAAAAGCATCAAAATCAATTGTTCACCTCTGCATACAGAGCAGAAAGAAATATGAATGGAAACAAGTCCTGAACAAATAGAAAATAAGTTTTAGCATGCCCTCTTAAGCAAAAGGCATTCAAGTAAGTCAAAATTTCAAATTATATTTATAGTTCAATTATCAGCATTAATAAAAATAAAACATAATGACAAGTGAAAATAGAAACACTTTATTTTCTAAACAGAGATAAAGTCAGTTTAATACCAATATATCAGTTTAGAAAATAATACTTGTAAGCTTTGAAAAAATAAAGATATGAGAAAGAAAATATTAAATAATTGTTAAAAATGTATTTATAATATACGGGGTACTATATAAAATCTCTATTTGAAGGAAATAAACAAATCCTGACTATATGTTTTGGAAAAATCAATAGCTCACAAGCTGTTATTTGACTAAAAACAATTTAAGAAAATTTAAAAAATTAATTAAAAAATTTAATTGGATCTTTTTTAAATTAAACTAAGTGAATCAATTTAATTAAAGCAGTTCAACTGGTTTTTGTCTAACACAAAGAAGGACTCCTAAGCAGTGGATGACTAAATGGGAGGATAAAAGGATGGATGGATGGATGGTTGGACATTGATAAATCTTCAGGTTTAATTATAAATTAAATATAGAGATAATCACTAAAAAGAATACAATTTTTAAAATGAAAATGGGTAATAATAAAAACATTGTTTCCCTAAAAATAATCCCAATAAGGAGCAAAATATAATTTAAAATATGGGTGGTACAGAGGAAGGGAAGAAATAAATAAGGCTTAAGAAATAATTGATTTAAATAACATAAGAGAAAGTAATATTTAAGCATTATGCAAAATAAAGGGATTCAAATCTACAGTTAACCCAGGTTTATTTCTTTTTTGATTTAAATTCGTTCAAGCTAACTGAAAGTTAAGGCTTCTGATGCAGCAACCAATGAATACAGATCAAACAGGATTCATATGTAATGGGACAGGGGCTGACAGCCAAGATGATGGCTGAAAATGACAGAAATGTCAAGGGAAAAGGATATGAAATTTCTTGCATCTCTAAACACTGAAGTGGTTGAGTGTTTCCTTCTCAGCATGAGCATGTTTAGATTGTCTGAGCATTTATTTCACAGATAGAAACATCACACTGTTTCTCATTACACCAGGGAGAATCTTTCCTATAACGCCACTTCTAATTTCTGAACCCTCAAGACAATGAGAATCTCTATATGTTAACTATTTTAGGAAAAGTATCATCCAATGATGTGTGATGCAGTGAGCTAGAAGCTGGGATAAGTTCGTGGTTGACTGGTCTATATCAAGGAAACAGGAAAGGCTTGAGCATCTAGTCCTCAGACATTATCCAGTTGTGTCTGAGATCCTGTTTTTGCTTTCCAGCCACTGCAGTATCACTTTGTACATTATCTGCTTCTAATGATGGAACAAATTCTATGACATCCAACAATAAACACTCATTTTGCGCAAAAAATAAATTCTGGGCCTCCCTGGTGACCTAGGGGTTAAGTTCTCAGTGCTACCACCACAAAGGCCCACTGGCAAGGCCTGAATTCCATCTCCAGCCAGGAAGTTAACCCACATGGCACAGCAGACCTCTCCTGTCTCACCCACTGCTCCCCTCAGCAGTGTATTTCAGTAACTCCACCTGTTCTGCTCCCCACTGAGTCTCTGGTGAATCCTCTCCCGCACCGCCCTCCCCCCCGGCCTTCACCCCAGTTCTTCTACGCAAAAACAAATAAAATCTTAATAAATAAATAAACAAATAAAAAATTCAGAGTAGCATGAAAGTTGTGTACATATGTGGTAGAAATAATATGATACAGTATTGTTTTTAAAATTTCAGAGGAAAAAATAGTGTATGCACTTTGAATGTAAACATTGGAAAAACATAAATGCAAAAAATGACTGGAAGGAAATACAGAAAAGCATTAACAGATTTGATTAGTGGGATTATGTACTTGTTTTGTTTCATTACTTAAAATCTTGATGGTTTTAATATAATTATTAATTTTTAAAAATTACATGTAAAAAATTTATCCCTCAGATAATATAGATTGAAGACATTAGAATTCATAAAAAACAACAGCATATATCGTGTATTCTCTCCAAAAAGCTCACATTTAAAGACACTTTAATAAAAATCAGTGAGGAGTTCTCAAATATCTACCAAGTATTCATATTTTCTTTAATAAAAATTAGCAATAGAATTGTAGTTGTTTAGTTTTGGTTTTTCTCTTGCAATGAAGTTGGTTATGCTAGACAAACTGGTGAACATTTTAATATCTTATCTGTGCGGAGGTATTAAGGGGAATCAATTTCATAAAATCACAACAAGCAGCCTGCAGAAACTTGCAGTAGCACCAAAGGGTAAGGCAGTAGCAAAATATCATTTACAGACTCTCTACCTGTAACTTCCACAGAACTGAACAAATCTGAGTGCCAGGAAACTGTGTGGATCACCCAGAAATGCTTACACAGTTGTGCCTAATCATTTTCACCTCTATCTGTTTACCTAATGGCCTGCACACTTATTGAATTTGTGCTTATTATTCATGGTGGGAGGTGGGGAAGGAGGATACAAACATATTAACTTTCTTATATATAGTAAGATTTTTTTTTAAAAGCACTTAAAACGTCATAAGTTGTATGAGTCAGTGGAATATGATTACACAGTGTTCTTAGGATTTAGTAAATGAATTTCTGAATAGTCTTTCAGAAAATAACCTATGGATAGAATAATTCAATTGTATAGTATAGTTACTCAATACAAAAAGGATTAGAGAATAGATATAGTCTCAAAATTATGGAAGCTGTGAGAGATAATGAATCTAGGAGGAAGTCAAATTCACAAAAGAAGTCCTTGTGTGGGTAATAGCAAACAGAGACAATAAAAACAAGGGGAAACCTGTCTGAAAGCTCACTGGATATTGCATTAAATCCAAGCACCTGGACTCACAGGGTTACTGGTGACATAACGTGCAGTAAAGATGAGGACAAAAATCTCAAGTGTGGTTATAGTCACACTAAGATTTCTCAGTTTTAAGAAAAACTTCCAGAGGAGTTTTTTTTTTTTTAATTTAAAGGTTTTATTTATTTATGCATACAAGAACTGGGAGAAGTTTCTTATAAAATGTTTGAACTAAAGGGTTAGAGTTTGATGGAGAGATTTGGCAGAAGATTAGGACTTAGAAGCAATTGATTTATTGATCAAGATTTAAAAGAAATAAAGGATGGTGGTTTCTACACACTAGGCAAAGTTTGAACAGAGGATCAAATAAAGTCTGGGAACTTCCCATATTTGATAGGCTGAAGGAGAAAAGAACTCAAGATAAAGGAAAAGAAAAAACACAATAGAAATGGGAGCCACTGTACATTCATGAGAGGAAGGATGCAGGGAAGTTTGAGAAGGGGCTGAAGTTGTCAACAGAACAAATATCACTGAGATGTCAAGGAATAAGAGGACTGAAGAGAAAGTTTTAAATCTGATTTGAAGGGCATCATAATGCCATTGATAAGATTGAATCTAATTCAATGGTATTGGCAGAAGCAGAGAGAAGGGCAGAGGGGAGAAACCAATTACTGTACAAAAATGAACAACAGTGTAAGAAAATAATAGAAAATATAAAAAAAAAACCCTGGATTTTGATGGCCAAGAAAATATTAGGTAGGTCAGTGCCTGCAAAGGACAGCATAGTTCACAAGAGTCTGTTTTTATTTAGATGGAGAAATTGGCTTTTCATATGTAAGCATTGAGAATAGAAAATCACAAAGAGAAAAATGGAGGCAGAAAAGCATGTGCATGCTATATTTGAGAGACAAAAAGACAAAATAGTTCAGCACCAAAAACATGAGAAAAATGGTAAAAACATAGAAAAATGGTTGTTTCAGAGGGGATGGGCATAGAACAGAGACAAGGCCCCATGTGTGAGAGAGCTTGTAAAAGAGCTATGCTGTTAGCTAAAAGAGAGTCTATCAAAAAGGACATATAAAAAATCTGTCAAGTAGCACTAAGGAAGTTCTGATTACACTGAGGCTACAATGTTCAAATTCAAGTCTTTTTGCAGCTAGAAACAGGAGGATAAGTAGGAAGAGGGAGAGTTATGTACAAAGGCACAGGTGTGACAGGGCTTATGTTTAGGACACTGAGAAACTCAGTGTGACTCTAGTTTCAGGTGTGTAGGAAATGACATTCAGGGAAGCCTTAAGAAGATTCTAGGCTATTGGAAAGAATCACTTGTGTTTTGTATTTTATTTTATTTTATTTTTTTACATTTTCATTGAATTAACATCGGTTATCCTTCTGAAAGGAATACCATAGTGATAGTCTATCGACTTTGTACCTTTGAGGTCTTGATTCTTAATAAAGGAATCAGTCCAGCAAAAGCAAACTTCCAGGTGATATAAAAAGCAGAAGATTTGGTAGTTACCCAAAAAGGAGACTGCAGAATTTTTAGTAAGGGATAACATCAATTCTTGGTTTTAAACATCTTAAAAAATACTTTGTTCTAGAATGAATAAGAATGAGGCAGGGTAAAGCAGTAAAAACACCTAATTTTCTCAGGTTTATGAATGAGGACTCTGAGCCAGAGGAGTAATGAACGGCCCAGAGATGGATTCGTAGCCTTTTTATGCCAGAAGGAGTCTGGCACAAGAAACATATTATCCTTTCCTTCAGAGAGTGACAGAGAATGATATTTCCTGACTGCCTATTGAATTTATTTCACTTTCTTAATGTAGTGTCTCTCAGTATGTGGTTTTACATTTGTTTATGCTCATGCAGCCAACTGTGCATTGCTACAAAGAAGAATCAGAAGTCTAAAAAAGAACCAAATTTTTTTCCACCAAAGTATAAATTCATGAACAAATCACTCTTCCCTGAGATATAAAATTTGAATAACAATTTTTCTTTTAACATTTTGTAAAAGCCTTGCAATAGTTCTCTTTCAAGCAGCTAAACAAAATGGGGTTCTGTTTACAAATCAAATCACTTTAATGAGCAGAGCTGAGCAGCAGAAATATCAGTAATCACCATCCTTTCAACTCCAGTTCTTTTTAGATGGGCAAAAAAAAAAAAAAAAAGTAAATCAAGCATCTCCAAAATCTCATCCAAAAATCAATCAAATGCGGTAGCCAAAATGATATTATAGAATCCATGTTTACATTTTTATTAAAGTTTACAGAAAGCGATTCAGAATCCAGACTTGCTGCTATCTAATTCTAAATCACACAAATGCTATTGGTAGGAGTGTGCTTGCTCACAGATGGACAGCCGAAAAGAGCCATATTGCCTATAACAACTGGCTCTGTGAATTCTTAAATGAATGCAAATAAGGATTTATGTCGATGCATCTATGGTCCAAAACTCTACTGCATGGCCACCTCAGATTTGACTGTCGTAGTAATCAATCACCACTAGACCAGGGTAGAGCATTATACTATTTCTCAAAGTTTTCTTCTTCTCTCTGATAGACTTTTTTTAGGCTGTTATTTGGTAGTGAGAGATTTTTCTTCATTAATAGCTCACATTTGATTCTAATGTTTATTGTGGCAAAGCTTCTCTTACAGCAAGGCTGTTAAGAGTCTATAGCGTGCATCAGGCAATGCTTGCTTCACTCCCTGTGAGCATCAAACTACTGTCATTCTGCTAAATGAGTTGTCATTAGCAGGCATATTTTCACTCCAGCCTTCTGGAGCCACACAGAAAGAAATCTAAATTTGAAGTGTGGACTAATGGAAGAGGCTTAGTAGACCCCTTCCCCCAATCTCACATTCCTTTGCCTTAAGCAATCTTTCTAAAGTGTGGATATTTGACTTGGACACTGGTGACCTAAAATTACCTCTGAAATGTGGCACAATATTCCAACTCTAGTATGGAGATTCTCTTGTCTCAGCCAGCATTATTGGCATGCATCTCATGCACTGCCACGCATGCACCAGACATGAAAATAATGGATGTTAGTTTGACTTCCAAATATAAAATAGTAGTGGTTTCCTTTATTCAGTTTAGAATTTCTTTGGGACATCATGACCTCAGCTTCTTGGTCTTCTTTTATATAGTTTAACTATGGTGACATTTATACTTTCCCTCCATTCAGACCTTATCACACTAATGGATTTTCAACTCCAAGTACCTGTCATTGCCTTTTTATCTTTCTTTCATATAAATAGTACATCTTCATGTGACCCATATTCCATCTTCTCATGCCCAAATTTGTATTTCTGTGATTTATTGCTTTTCTATAGAACTCCTTAATTTGTACTAAATGAAGAAATAGTCATACTTGTGAAGTAGTTGAACTTTTCCAATGATAAAAGATTATCATTTCATTGATTCAGAAAATGCTAATCAGATCCCTATGAAAGAAATTTTTTGCCAAGCTGAAATCCCTCACCACTTAAGTGCTCACAAAGATATTAATGAAAATCTTCAAGTTACTTTAAATATTTTTAAAAATTAAAATAGGAATAATGTTTCTGTCCATAACGCAACTGTATGGGCTAATTAAAATGTCACATTTCTTTGCTTTGGCCGGGGTTACATCACATCTTTGGCTCCAAGATGAGCTCAGCAGTCCGGCAACTCTTCTACTCCACAGACACATTATATTATGTATTATACCCTGATGTGCTATATATTATCACTTAAGATATATCCTTAATTAAGTTTTGAAATTCTGAGTATAGCTATTAGCAAAAATTCTCTTTCACACACACCCCCAAAACTTTAAACATTTTGTATAGCATAGTCAGGATATGAACATTAACCTTGAATGTAGATAAACTTGAGAAAAACCAAAACTTGTAAATCTTTTACAAGACTCATCACCTGGTTAATGAAGAGCAGTAAGCAGCAATGCTGCCTGGAGATGAGGAGCTGGTTAGTCACCGAGGCTCCCACGCCAGCCCCTTAAGGAGTCACAGCATCCATCAACTTCACAATGGTAAATGCAAATGCAAATCTAGTTAAATGCAAATCTAAGTTCAATAACTGCATCATGAACCGTTATGAATGTTTTTCTCATATTGATAATATTCTGTTAGCATTTACATTTTTTAAAGAGAAGTGACAAAATGAATTGTATTAAATAAATGTAACTTGAACAAAATCATTCAAAATAAAAAGTCCATTGACAAGGGGTTGAGAATAACACAAGGGGTCTTGAAGAGTAGAGATTGTGAGATTCAGCATTCTAATCTATTCCTTAATGATTTGTTTTCTTCTTTTAAATTAAAATATAATTGTCATGTCACATGGTACTGGTTGCAGAATTTTTTGTCTTGTGATGAGAATTTTTAAGATCTACTATATTAGCAACTTTTAAATATATAATATGGTGTTATTAATATTAAGGGTAGAGAGGAAACTTCCCCTTAGATTTGTAGGTTCTTCTCAGGTTTGTAGGGCAATTAAATTAACATCAGGTAGGTTAGAAGAAAAGAACAAAATTACACGACCAAGAGGAGACCATTCTGAAAATTTCCAAAACCTTAGAAGTTCCAGTTTATTTTGGATGCCATATACAAAACATGTTTACAGAATATCTTGCTTCTAAAATTCATCAATAAATTATCCAACTAGATTACCTTCAGATGATACTATTTTCACTTCATTTGTCTTCTGAAGCCTGTCCCCCTTGATTCAAAGCAAAATTTTCTAATATTTCAAAGGAGTTCAAAAAGATTTTGATATTTTATTTTCTTTAAATGAATCATTTTATTTAAGATTGTTGTCATTTGTGCATACAATTTCATAAGTTACTGTTGAGCTCACTGATTGTGAAACTTTATGGGTTAAATAAAAGCAAAAAGATTACTTATCAAAGAACAATTTCACTTCTTTTTTTTAAATAATAAATTTTATTTTTATATTCCCCATACAATTTATTTCAAACTCAGTAATGCCATGTGTTACATACTGTTTAAAATTTGGATCATTCTCTTGCTGAATTGAAGTATCTCCCTATGTCATTGCCTTGTTCTAAGGAATGGATGTGTCCCCTACTGGATTTTCTCTCTCAGCATCAATCTTCTACCCAATACTGGCATCCTCCATTCCAAGCACGGCACCTGGCCTATCAAAAAGGTATGCATACTTTCTGATCTGTAAAGACTACATGGATGTAAATGATAAAGCTTCGAGTCTTGGCCGTGAACCGACTTCATATATGAAGACATAAGCTGATAGTTTATGAAAGATTTGCCACAAGCCAAACATTGATACCTTCGCTCCACTGTAAGATGAATTTCATGCTGTATGCAATATTCTGCAAGAGGAAATACCTGCTCACAGTAATGGCAAGGATACTTCTTCCAAGAATGAATGTTAAAATGTCTCTGCAAATGTGTCAAATAGATGTATAACCTTTTGCATACTTTATAGATATGATAGATCCTTGCATCTACTAGTAGCTCACAGTTATCATCACGTTTTACCTTAATATTTGTTTGCATCTCTCTACTAGTTTTTTCTGGTATCTCATTTTCCAGTCTGGCCTCCCCTTCCTGAAGGTTATCTTTGACAGGATCATGATGTCAATAGCATCTTCACCAGTATTTGCATAAACTTTGTAAACCATTGACAAGCCTTCAATTTCAGTAGCTTTATTTAGAGTAATGATCTTCCTACCCTCTGTTAGATGATTTGATTCTAAATTTGGATCATTTATGAATTTTTTTAAGAATTGGAAAGGGAAAGTGGCTTTTGCAGAAGTGTAGGAATCTGAAATTTCTGTGTCAATGTTGCATCAAATGTGTTATTTTGGGATATATATCAGCCTGTGGGACTAAAGATGTGTTACTGTCTACATATTCTGGACTGGTGTTAATAATGTATTCTTCATCATCTATAATAATTTTCTCTCCCTCCTCTTCATTGACATGTTTCCTGTAAAAACAGTAATGCTTGGTGTCTGCTGATTCTGCATAAGTAAACGGACTGAAGGAGACTCAGGATTTGGAAGTGAACAACTGACTTTTGGTGGCATAATAAGTAATGTCTGATTCAATGAAATAATGTTGGGAGTCAGATGTGTCTAGCAGAAGATCCCAGCAATGTTCACTTCCTTTTGTTTGGCTCAGAGTTGCCTGATTCAGAGAACTAGGAAGTTTCTGAGTCAATGTGATATTTGTTAAACATGTGAAATAGCAACAGAGCCTGAGTTACGCTGGATCTGGGCCACTGCATTAGCACTGGGCAAAGGCTTCTTTGCCAGCCGAATATCTGAGCAGAAAATAACATCATCATCATCATGGTCTGACTTGATAATAATGATGATTTTTGTTTCATATTCTTCAACAGATAAGGAAAATGAAGCTGTTATAATAGGCATGCTAGTGGCCCAATTATCTGGGGCTTCATTTTTTTGACTTCTGTAGTTTAAGGTTCTCGTCACTTAAACCAGGAGTTAAGGTTTCTGCATTACCATCTTGAGCTGTACCTGAGATGTTGTTAACTTGTGACAACAGAACACCAAGCTCCGCTATAAATTTAACTCCAAATAACTGCCCTGATTTAATTAACTTATCCAGTAAATTTTATTTAACACCAACAACTTTAGAACTATAGATATAACTGAGAATTTCTGCTAAGATATCTGCTCTTAGAAAGTTCAATTCAACAACTTGCTCAGCATCAGAGAAGCTGATGGAAGCACTGGAAGCTGAAAGAATATTCCTGTGGACCCAGAATGTTAGGTCCACAATAACATTAACATCACAGACAAGTCCATGTCCATGCTGCTCATTCAAGGAGTTCGGCAGACTGCCAGGACATTGACTGTCTATGGTGGAAGTCTGTTTTGTATTGCCCATGCCTGCTCCCTAGTCACCGCTAGTCCTTGCAGGCGGTATAAAAAGGTGAGCCCAGCACCAAGCAGCTTGGGTCCCAGGATGGGCCCCTTCTTTAAATGTAGCTCCATGTTGGGCCTCCCAGGTGGCATAAGGGGTCAAGTATCAGCACTATCAAGCTATAAACAGCCACTGCAGCCTGAGTTCCATCCCTAGCCAGGTTGCTGACCCATATAGCGCAACAGACCTCTCCTGTCTCTCCACTGTTGCCCTCAGCAGTGTATTAAAGTAGATCTGTCTGTTTTGCTCCCCACTCTCACCCCCTGCACCTTGGCCTGCACCCCAGTTCTTGTATGCATAAATAAATCTTTAAAAAAATTTGTCTTTTTCATGGTCCCTTATTTAGGTTTTCTAAATTCCTGCTATAAGTGAGACCATTTGGTATTTTTCTTTTTCTTTCTGGCTTATTTTGCTGAGCATGATCCCTTCTAGCTCCATCCGTGTTGCTGCAAATTGCATGAGTTTATCTTTTTTGATTGCTTAGTAATATTCCATTGTGTATTTAATTATAATACAGTAAAAATCAAAATCAACAAGCAACTATAAACCAGAGACACACTATAGGGGGGGGTAGGAGGGAGGAGGGACTGGGATCAAAACAAGGGGGAGTGGGAATTTGGGAATTGGGGACTATAACAAAGATGAAAATGCATACATTGTGCAAAAATGAAAAATGATGTAAAAATACATAAAATAAAATAAAAATGCTCACCAAAAAAAAAAAAGCAGTGCCTATGCTTCCTACCACTGCCACCAACTCTCCTCTCTCACACTTGCTAGTTCTGGTTATTTATCACTCAGCACATACATTTTTTCCTACTTGAGAAATAAAACCTACTAACAATAATAAAACAAAATTTCCTTTGTTTCCATTAGCTGCAGCCCTCTTCCATCTCAAGTGAAACAACTTTTATCACCATTCACACTTGAATTGCATTTATCCACTATAGTTAAAATTGGTAAGTTGTCCATAAGCACCTCACCTTTTATACATGCTGTCAATTTTCCCCTCACCTTTTATACGTGCTGTCAATTTGTTTTTTCCTCTAAGTATCCCCACATAGCATTTCTCTGACCAAGGAACTGCTTCCCAGGAGAAGAAGTGTGGTGAAGTATGGCAAAGTGTCCATGCCCTTAGAGTTCACTGGTCTTACCATGGTCTCCACTATTTGGAAGCCATCAGCTTGATAGAAGGTGAAACAATCTTTAGAATACTGTTACCTGCCAGAGCTATGTGGCACTGTTTGTAGGTCTAGAGCAAGGTTTTCCAGAAGACTGCAGATGCTTTGAATTAGCCTTCTCTGTATGGAGGTGTTTCTCTGCTATCCAGGATGCTCAAGTCCAGGAATAAGGGGGTAGAAATAGGAGTGGCACACCTTACTATTATCTCTAATGACCTATTAGAATTTTTTTCTCCTTTTCCTGTATCCTCTGATGATTCTAGATATATTAGTTCCAGAAGTAGAAATGCTTCACCAAGAGACAGAATGTTTTCCTGGAATTGGTAGTTATGACTATACCACCTGGCCACTATTGGTGCCTAATGCATCTGAATCAACAGGTAAATAGGGAGTCATGGTATTAGGTGATCCTAATTATGGTATTAACTGATCCAGTTATGGTATTAACTGATCCTCCTCATTCTCACACCATAAATGTTTCATCCTCACCTCTTGGGCTGCTGTTCCCCAATGGACTAGGAAAGAGTATGTCTGAAATATAAATGGTTCCTTAGGGAAGCTGCTAATATTAAGGTGTCATGTGATTAAAATCAATGGAAAACTACACCAACCAACCCAGACAGGACTATTAATGACACAGACCCCTCAGGAATGAAGGCTTGGATCACTTTACCAGATAAAGAACCTGGTTGAGCTGTTGATCAAGCAAAGGGAATAAAGAATAAGTAGAAGAAGAAGGTAGTTATAAATACCAGCTATAATCATGGACCAGTTACTGAAAGGACTGTAATTGTCATGAATATTGCCCCTCATTTTATCATGATTACATTTGTATATATGATTATGAATACATGTGTATTATATTATGAATACATTCATATATGTTATATATAACAATTCAGCAATCTGTTTCTTTCCTCTCATTCTATTATTATATAACATAAAATGTGTTGACTTTATATTTATGTTCAAAGTATTGCTAACTTTCTATCATGGCATTTAAATTATGGGAAATCAAGAGAAGAGAAAACATCACTTAAGGACATTGCCTCCTTTTTGGAGAAGAGATTAGTGATTTTTTATTTGTATGCAAGGAGTTGTATGATGTTAAGTAGAATTATGACCTTGTTATTGTCTTTATCTGAAGATTAAGTATAGTTTAGGGAGATGTAGTCTGGGTGCCAAGTTGAAAAGTGGACTTGTGATGGATAGTTTCCTGTGCCAATTCGATTAGGCTAAGGAATAGCTGGTAAAACATTATTTCTGAGTATGTTTGTGAGGATGTTTCCAGAAGAGATTAATGTTTAAATCTACAGACTGAATAAAAAAGATATTCTTATTAATGTGGGTGGGCATCATCTACCCCACTGTGACCTAAATGGAACGAAACCCCAGAAGCAAGGCTAATTAGTTAATTGGCTGGGACATTCCTCTCCTCCTGCCCTAGAACATTGACATTTCTAGATTTCAAGTCTTCATAGTTCAATCAGTGTTTAGACCATTTGTCCCCAGATTCTCAGATATTTGGAATTTGATTATTGTCATTGGCTTTCATATCTTTGAAATCAGACTGAACCGTATTACAAGGTTTCTTGGTTCTCCAGCTTACAGAGGGCAGATGGTAGGACTTCCCATTTTCCAGGAACATCTGAGCCAATTCCTATAATAAATCTCCTCATATACAACTAAATTTTCTATTGGTTTGATTTCCCTGGAAAATATTGACAAATATACTTTCTCTTTCCTAAACTTCTGTTTTTCTTTTTTTTTATAAATTTTATTGTTATAGTCCCCATAAAATTGCAGCCCCCCCATTCTGACCCCAATCCCTCCCCTCCCGCCCCCGCCCCCCTAAAAGTGTCTCTGGTTCATAGTTTTTTGTTGATTTTGATTTTCACTTTCTTATAGTTATTCATTTTCCTGGTCCCTTATTTAAGTTTTCTAGATTCCTGCTATGAGTGAGACCATCCGGTATTTTTCTTTTTCTTTTTGGCTTATTTCGCTGAGCATGATCCCTTCCAGCGCCATCCATGTTGCTGCAAATTGCATGTGTTTATCTTTTTTGAATGCTGAGTAATATTCCATGGTATATATGTACCACATCTTCTTGATCCAGTCATCTATTTTTGGGCATTTGGGTTGTTTCCAAAGCTTAGCTATTGTAAACAGTGCTGCTATAAACATAGGGGTGCAGGTGTTCTTTGGAATTGATGTTTCTGTGTCCTTTGGGTAAATACCTAGGAGTGGAATTGCTGGATCATATGGAAGCTCTATGTTTAGTAGGTCCAGAAATCTCCACACAGCTTTCCACAGTGGTTGGACCAGTTTGCACTCCCACCAACAGTGCAGAAGAGTTCCTTTTTCTCCACAACCTTGCCAACATTTGTTGTTGCTAGTTTTTTTAATATGTGCCATTCTCACTGGTGTAAGATGGTATCTCATGGTAGTTTTGATTTGCATTTCCCTGATGACAAGTGATGTTGAACATTTTTTCATATGCCTGTTGGCCATTTGCATTTCCTCTTCAGAGAAGTTTCTTTTAAGCTCTTCTGCCCATTTTTTGACTGGATTATTTTCTTTGTTGATGTTGAGTCTCATCAGCTCTTTGCAGATTTTTGTGATCAGTCCTTTATCATTAGTGTTGGGTGCAAAAATGTTCTCCCAGTTGGTGGGGTTTCTCTTTGTTTTTGTTATTGTCTCTTTTGCTGTGCAAAAGCTCTTTAATTTGATGTAGTCCCAGCTGTTTATCTTTGCCTCACTATCACTGCTTTGGGTGATGTGTCTGTAAAGATGTCTTTGATGTGCAAATCACGTAGTGTTTCGCCTATATTTCCTTCTATATATTTCATGGTTTCAGGTCTTATGTCTAGTTCTTTAATCCATTTTGAGTTGATTTTTGTGTATGGTGTGAGGTGGTGGTCAAGCTTCATTCTTTTGCATGTAGCGACCCAGTTTTCCCAGCACCATTTATTGAACAAACTTTCTTTGCTCCAATGCATATTCTTTGCTCCTTTGTCAAAGATTAGTTGACCATAAATCTGTGGGTTTATTTCTGGATTTTCTATTCGATTCCATTGGTCTGTATGTCTGTTCTTGTTCCAATACCATGCAGTTTTGATGATTATGGCTTTGTAGTATAGTTTGAAGTCTGGGAGTCTGATGCCTCCATTCCCTTCTTTTTTTTTCAGGAGAGTTTTGGCTATTCGGGGTTTTTTGTGATTCCATATGAATTTCATCAATAATTGTTCTATTTCTTTGAAGAATGACATTGAAATTTTGATTGGAATAGCATTGAATCTGTATATTGCTTTTGGAAGGATGGCCATTTTAATAATGTTTATTCTTCCAATCCATGAGCAGGGGATGTCTCTCCATTTCTTTGTGTCTTCTTCTATTTCTTTTAACAGTGTTTTATAGTTTTCTTTGTATAGGTCCTTTACCTCTTTTGTTAGATTTATTCCCAAATATTTGATTTTTTTTGTTTCAATAACAAAAGGGATGGTCTTTTTGATTTCTTCTTCTTCAGATTTATTGTTTGTGTATAGGAAGGCTACTGACTTTTGCGTGTTGATTTTGTATCCTGCCACTTTACTGAACTGATTGATGAGTTGAATTAGCTTTTCTGTGGAGTTTTTGGGGTTCTCTATGTATAATATCATATCGCCTGCAAATAGTGATAGTTTGACTTCTTCTTTTCCTATTTGGATTCCTTGTATGTCTTTCTCTTGTCTTATTGCCCTGGCTAGGACTTCCAGTATTATATTGAAAAGCAATGGTGAGAGTGGACATCCTTGTCTTGTTCCAGATCTTAATGGAATTGCTTTCAGCTTTTCACCATTGAGAATGATACTGGCTGTTGGCTTGTCATAGATGGCCTTTATGATGTTGAGATATGTTCCTTGTATCCCAAGAATTTCAAGGGCTTTTATCATGAATGGGTGTTGCACTTTGCCGAAAGCTTTCTCAGCATCTATTGATATTATCATATGGTTTTTATATTTCTTTTTGTTGATGTGTTGGATAACGTTGATTGATTTTCGGATGTTAAACCATCCTTGTGCCCCTGGAATGAATCCAACTTGGTCGTGGTGAATTATCTTATGGATACATTGTTGGATTCTGATAGCTAAAATTTTATTGAGGATTTTTGCATCAGTGTTCATTAGGGAGATTGGCCTGTAGTTTTCCTTTTTTGTGTTGTCCTTGTTCGGTTTTGGTATTAGTGTAATGTTGGCTTCATAGAACGTGTTTGGTATTGTCCCTTCCTTCTCAATTTTTTGGAAGAGTTTGTGAAGGATAGGCACTAATTCGTCTCTGAATGTTTGGTAGAATTCATTTGTAAATCCATCAGGTCCTGGGCTTTTGTTTTTGGGGAGGTTTTTGATTACCATTTCAATTTCGCTAATTGTAATTGGTCTGTTTAGGTGTTCTATTTCTTCTTTATCTAGCTTTGGGTGATTGTAGAGTTGTAGGAATTTGTCCATCTCCTCTAGATTGTTAAACTTGTTTCCATATAACTGTTCATAGTAGTTACTGATTATTCTTTTGATTTCTGCTGTGTCCGTTGTGATTTCTCCTCTTTCATTGATGATCCTGTTTATTTGTGCTTTCTCCCTTTTTTCCTTTGTGAGCCTGGCTAGGGGTTTGTCTATTGTATTGATTTTTTCAAAGAACCAGCTCTTGGTTTCATTGATCTTTTGGATTGTTTTTTTAGTTTCAATTTCATTTATTTCTACTTTGGTTTTATTATTTCTTTTCTTCTAATGGTTTTGGGGTTTTTTTGTTGTTCTTTTTCTAGATCTTTGAGCTTCGAGATTAGGTTGTTTCTTTGAGTTCTTTCTTGTTTCTTGATGTGAGCTTCTATTGCTATATATTTTCCTCTTATTACTGCTTTTGCTGCATCCCATACATTTAGGATATTGGTGTCCTCCTTGTCGTTCAATTCAAAAAATTTTTTAATTTCTTCTTTGATCTCCTCATTAGTCCAATGGTCTTCCAATAGTGTGGTTTTTAATCTCCATGAGGTAGGAAAGTTCCTTGCCTTCTTTTTATGGTTTATTTCTAGTTTGATGCCTTCATGGTCAGAAAAGATGGTTGATATGATTTCAATCTTGGTGTATCTGTTGATGTTTGTCTTGTGCCCCAGTATGTGATCGATCCTGGAGAATGATCCGTGTGCGCTTGAGAAAAATGTGTACTCCGTTTTTTTGGGGTTTAGTGTTCTATAGATGTCTGTTAAGCCCAATTGCTCTAGGTCCTTATTTAGAGCTTTGGTTTCTTTACTTATTTTTTGTCTTGTTGATCTATCCATTGTTGATAGTGGTGTGTTGAAGTCTCCCACTACGTATGTGTTTTCTCTGATGTCTGTTTTCAGAGAGGACAACAGTTGTCTGATATATTTTGGTGCTCCTTCGTTTGGTGAGTATATGTTAATGAGTGTTATTTCTTCTTTAAGTATTGTCCCCTTGATCATAATGTAGTGACCATTGGGGTCTCTTTTTATCTTTTTGAGTTTGAAATCTGTTTTATCTGATATAAGTATAGCTGTTCCTGCTTTCTTTTTTGGTCCATTTGCTTGTAGGATTGTTTTCCATCCTTTAACTTTGAGCCTACTTTTATCTTTTGTAGCTAAATGTGTTTCCTGGAGACAGCAAAAGGTTGGGTTTTGTTTCTTAATCCAGGCTGCAACTCTGTGTCTTTTTATTGAAGAGTTTAGTCCATTTACATTTAGAGTTAATATTGATATGTTAACATCTGTATTTGCCATTGTGTTTGTCTTTCCTTTGATTTTATTTATTTATTCTTTTAATAACTTTTTTTTTTTTTGGCCTTCTTTCATTGTTATTCGTCCCTCTGAGGTTCTGGCTTTAGGACTCCTTGTAGTATTTTTTGGAGTGGGGGTTTAGTTGCAATGAAATTCCGGAGTTTCTGTTTGTCTGGGAAGGTCCATATTCTTTCTTCAAAGAGGAAGGAGAGCTTTGCGGGATAGAGTATTCTTGGTTGGCATCTGTTTTCTTGGAGTCTGTTGACTATGTCCCTCCACTCTCTCCTTGCCCGTAGTGTTTCTTCGGAGAAGTCTGATGTCAGCCTGATTGGTTTTCCTTTGAATGTTATCTGTTTCTTCCCTCTTGCCAGCTTCATTATTTTTTCCTTGTCCTGGATTCTTGGGAGCTTTACTATTATGTGTCTTGCTGTATTTTTCCTTTCGTCGTGGAAGTTTGGTGTTCTTTTTGCTTCTTGTATATCAATTTTCAGCTCCTTCTTCACATTTGGGAAGTTCTCTTCAATTATCTCTTTGAATATTTTCTCTGTTCCTACATCTCTCTCCTCTCCTTCTGGTATTCCTATAACTCTTATATTTCCTTTCCTCATGGAGTCAGAAAGTTCCCGAAGTCTTTCTTCGTTCTTTTTCCTTCGTACTTCTCTTTCCTCTTCTGTTTGGTTCTTTTTATTTCTGTGTCTTCAAGATTACTTATTCGTTCTTCCATTTCATCTATTCTGCTTTCATTGCTTTTCCCAGAATTCTTTAGTTCTTCCATTAATTCTTTGATCTCCTGCATTTCTTTTACTTCCCTCTTTAGGGACTCAATTTCTTTCTTCTGACCATTGTTTTCCCTCTCTAGGGACTCAATTGCATTCTTCTGATCGTTGATTATTTTTCCCTTATCATTGTTTTCCTTTATGACTTCTGTCAGTTTTTTAATCACGGCAATTTTAAATTCTCTTTCTGGAAGGCTCAGAAATTCTTCCAAGTTATTGTGGTTGCAATCTGGGGGCTGGTTTTCTTTTTGTGGTGTGCTTTTTCTCTGGAGAGTTGCTAGGTTGCGTGTGGTTCTTCTCCTCCCTACTGTCTGTTTTCTAATTTGCCGTATGCGTTGGGACACTGTGTTGTTGGGACTGGCCGGCATCTTGGGTGGGCTTCTCTGCTCCCCTCTGGTTCCTCCAGGAGTCATCTGTCAGTTTCAAGCAGTCTTTACTGGAGAAAGGTCCCTGTTCTAAAATGCCGATGTGGGGACACACTCCTCTGTGCGCCTGGTCTGCCCCAGCGGTGGGTTCCTGCTCCCCCTCTGGGCTTGGACTGCAGGCCAGAGGGGGTCTGGCATGGGCGAACTTCCCCCGCTCACCTCTGGCTTCTGAGGAAGCCTTCTGTAGGTAGTCTTTACTGAAGAAATGTCCCTGTTCTAAAATGGTGATGTGAGACACACTCACTGCGCGTCTGGTCTCAGGCACACTCTTCTGCGCGCCTGGTCTGCCCCGGCTGTGGGTGCTCGCTCTCCCTGTGGGCTCAGACTACTTGTTCGGAAGGGGCCCGGTGTGGGCTAACTCCCCAGCTGGCCACTAGCTCCTTCAGGAGCCTCTGCTGGCTTCAAGTCACTAGGTGGCGCCAGAGATCTCTCCTAGAGCCCTTGGGGAGATGATTTTCCACCCCGTGGGACAGGGAGCAGAGCGGGGATGGTAGGGTACACCTCAACGGCTTTGGCGTGCTGTGTCTGCCTTGTGCCCCACCGTCGTGGGGAACCCACGCCTTTAATTTCGTGCCCCGGGTCTCAGTTCCAAAGCCCTCAGTTCCAGGATGCGGGCTGTAGCCCAGATCAATGGCGCAGGAATGGCGCCTTTTGAATCCCGCTTCCCTGCCTGGGCGCCTTGTTCCTGCTCACTCAGGGAGGGCCTCCGCGGTTTCTGTGCAAGCTTACCGGGCGGCAGGGGCTGTGTGCTGGTGCTGGTCTCCTCCTGGGGGGCGGGGCTCTCTTTAATGGCGCCTGGAGCTCACCTCCGCGGCGGATCCTGCAGGGTTCTCCACAGCTCCCGTTCACGGGGTGTGGTGGCTGAAATAGTTCCTTTCCACTCACAGTCCCACTTGCTGCGTCCGTTTTTCTTGTTGGCCGTTTTGGTTTGTTGTTTCCCTCCTCTCTGCTGGTCGGAGAGTGCCGCCTCTGTGGGCGGGGGAGGGGAGCAGGGTTCTGTGCTTCCCTCCCTTCTGGTCCTCTTTTATGGCAACTTTCTTCTTTGGGCAGTTTGCGGGAGTCGTCCGTTTATCTTCTGTGTCCCAGTTCTCACTGGGACCTGCCGCTTTTCCTCCCTATTAACTTTTTTTAATGGGAGATCTTACTCGCAGCGTCTCCTCGCCGCCATGTTGCTCCGCCCACCCCTAAACTTCTGTTTTTCTTTCTATTTCCTAGCCAGCCCCTCCTGAGGGTTCCTTTGCTCCTTATTCTCACATCCTAAATGACTCATCCTTACCTCTCAGTTGTTTTCTCATTTGTGCATATTACCTGAAGAACTAAACTTAAACTCATGGAACAACTAATATCACTATGATACTCTAGTCTTAGCATTATCTTAACATCTCCCAGATTATATAGTAATAGACACTACTAATTGCTTATTGTGATATAGGAATGAATTTAGATCTTCACAATTTTTTTTATTTACTCCTCCAAACTTTTGAAATAGGTATATAATCATTTTGGTTGTATGAAGATGGGGAAAAATGTATTAGACAAGTTAAGTGAATTGCCTAAGGCCACACAAATAGTGTCAAATTTGGGATATGAATCCAAGTTGCCTGACATCAGAGTCCATGATTATAAACGCTATGTAAACACTTGGGATCCAAACTGAATACCATGCATTAAATAGAGAAGATTTTCTTAAAAATATGTCATCTGCCTAGAAAAAACTTATCTTACTGTTCCATTTGTTTAAAATTGCTTATCTATATAAAGCTTCTCTTGGAAGAACCTTCAGGATAAAATAAAATACATTAAAGCACAGACTGTATCTCCCTTTATCAATGGTTCAAGGTTAAAATATCCAATCTGATTTTTATTTTTCATGTTTTGTTTGCTTTTGGTTAACACTGTAGTGGGCTCTTTATACCATGAAATGAGTTTATTTTCTCTAAGGAACTAGATAAGACAAATATATGGAGAAGAAATGCTTAAGGAGGTATAAGACAAATAGACCAAACACTCAGTGTCTAAAAGCAGCGGCGGGGTGGCGGTAGGGGGTGGGGGCGGGGAAGTGAATCAAATAATGGTTAAGGATGTGTTTCTGTAACCAGATGGTTGGTGTTCTACATTCACCTTGCCATTTGGCTAAGGAAAGATCATTCAAACATGCTAGCCTGATATTTTTCCTATGTAAAGCAGGATTAATAGTAATACTTTGTTTTTGGTATTATTTAGAGTGGCGATAAGATATACTATGGGGAGGAAAGTGCTTTATGAACAGTAAATATTCTTTTTTTTAATTTTTTAATTTTATTATTTTTTTAAATAATAAATTTTATTTTTATATTACCCATACAATTGCAGCCCCCCCCCAATTCTGACCCCAATCCCTCCCCTCCCACCCCCCAAAAAGTGCATCTGGTTCATAGTTTTTTGTTGATTTTGATTTTCACTTTCTTATGGTTATTCATTTTCCTGGTCCCTTATTTAAGTTTTCTAGATTCCTGCTATGAGTGAGACCATCCAGTATTTTTCTTTTTCTTTCTGGCTTATTTCGCTGAGCATGATCCCTTCCAATACCATCCATGTTGCTGCAAATTGCATGTGTTTATCTTTTTTGAATGCTGAGTAATATATGGTATATATGTACCACATCTTCTTGATCCAGTAATCTATTTTCGGGCATTTGGGTTGTTTCCATAGCTTAGCTATTGTAAATAGTGCTGCTATAAACATAGGGGTGCAGATTGAACAGTAAATATTCAACCAAAGTGAGCTAGGTTATCACTATGTTTTATTCATATCTGCCTGTTGTACCCACTATGCTCTGAGATCACATGCCATGGCATTTTGCAGAGCACTTGATCAGGCATGTCAATCTGGTTTAGATAAAGACACCAATATAGGTTTCTAACCCCAACTTAATTGAAGAAGCATGCTAGTGAACAATACCTGTTTAATGAAAAGAACATCACCTGGAATTCCTACATACTCCACCAGGTGCTGCAACATCTCCCAGTTTTTGTGGAAATGGAGAGAAAGAACAGATAAGATAGACAAACCATACAAATACCCAAAAGTAGATGACTGGATTAGAAGATGTCGTACACACACACACACACACACACACACACACACACACACACACACACACACTGGAATATTACTCAGCAATCAAAAAAGATAAACTCATACCATTCACAGCAACATGGATAGAGCTGGAAGGTATGCTCAAAGAAATAAGGCAGAAGGAAAAGGAAAAAATAATATAACATGGCTTCACTTGTAGGAGGTATATAGAGGAACCAAACAGGGGATCAGGAAAAAATAATAAATAAAAAAAAACATGCAACTATAAATAAGAGACATTCTGCAGGAGAGGGGAAGGGAGAGGGATCAAATCAGGGGCGGGAAGAGCACAAGGGACTATGGTGATAGAGCACAGGTGAATTGGTGATAGGAATTTTATGGGGACCACATCTGAGAGGAGAAAGCATACATTGTACAAAAATGGAGAATGATGTAATACACACACACACACACACACACACACATATATATATATATAAAGTAATAAAAAATGTCAAGATTGAAAGGTAAGTCCAGGGGAACTTAGAATAATATTTTGTATTTTTATGTAGAATATTTAATGCTTTGTGAAAGTTGAAAGAGACTGGTCCTATCTAGCTTTTTTAGAGTGTTATAAGTAGATCTCATAATGGAAATTAATTAGAAGTCTAAAGAAGATGCATTACCACTTCCAAATTCTAATTTAGTGAGGTGTGGTGGCTTAGCAATTCAAATACACTTGCAATTGTAGTAGACAACATTTGTATTTATTCCACTGTGAGCTTTTTTCCTATGTACCAACTAATTTTATTCTTAAAAAAATAATATTGGTTAAAGAAACTATTTACCTATCACCATTTCAGATATTCTAAAATTTGACATTTTTGGATGGTTGGTATAACTTTCTAACTCTGTAGTTAGCATTCTATAAAGCGCAGTCACCCCCAAAGCTACCTCATTTAAAAAGGCTATGACTTTCTCCTCAGGAATATCCATGCTTTAATAAGATTCTAATTTTTAGCTATATCCATTTACTATATAATAGTGATGACAGTGTGTGAGGTGGTATCCATTCCATGTGATTCTATGGTGATCAGTACCTATTACCTACAGTGTTTACAATCTATAGCCCAGAACATTTTTAGTTATTAGCTTTATTATTATAATGTGAATTTTCATAAAATGCACACAAAATGGGAAATAAGGGCATAAATGGAGCAAGGGTAACAGCTGGCTCAGGGAAAAACAGTCTAGCATTTTCCTCTCTATCCTTTTGCACCATCCTTTCCCATTTTGTGTATATTTTCCCATGGAGACCCTATTGCTGACAATGCTGTATAGTCCCTTTCTTAAACTTGACCCTAATTTAGCTGAATTATAAGATGTTCCTAAAGAAACATCACTGGTGAATACACAAATCTGTAAAAATGGTTGACCAGGGACCATGGGCAGAATTGTTAAAGGTTCCCTCAGTGACATGTTTGATATCTTGTCCTAGGAGACACAGACTGTCCTCTCTGTCATGTGACATTCCCTCTTGAATGTAACTTCTTCAGGTTTGTCCATCTCAGGTGAGGAGGCTGCTTACAACCACCTGTTCCTCCTGTGCTTCTTGGAACTTCAGCTGAAACTTAGCAGAGCTGAGACACTATCTTGCATCCTTGATTATTCCCCAAGTTCCATGGTCTCTTACATATAATCATTGAGAACTCATTTTTCTTTTAAGCATTTTGAGCAAAAGTAAAATACTCATTTGAATATGATAAAAATAATGCAAATATTCCTCAAATCTAATATATGCAAATCTTTTTCAACCTAATAAATCTGTACTTGAGTGAAAAGGTGAATTTGTCCAACTGGTGATTTTACTTTTTTTTTTTTAAGACTAATTCATTTATTTATACAAGCACTGTGTACAGTCAGAAGCATGGGAGGGTGAGCGAATTCACCAGAGCCAGAGCAGGGAGCAGAACAGTCAGACTGACGAAGTACACTGCTGAGGGGAGCAGCGGGTGGCAGGAGAGGTCTGCGCACCATGTGGGACCCTAGCAGGCAGCTGGGGATCAAACCGGCACTGCAGAGGCTACTGGCAGCTTCTCAGCCCAGCGCTCAACCGCTATGCCACCAGGGGAGGCCCCAACTAGTGATTTTAAAATTACCTAATGCTTATGTAAAATTACTCTTTCCCCACACATAATAGTAAATGTCATTTATGATTAATATTATCAACATCAGTGAGTTCAAGTTTACTAATCTATTATTTCAGTCTTGCACTAAAATTCACAAGGCTCCATTCTGACAAGGTTGGAAGGGTTTCTTCCAGAACAGATTAATCACACTCACTTAAGGTAAAAAGAAAGCATCAGAATACTATTTTTTCCTCCAACTGAAGACTCACTTTTCATATAACTGTATGTGTTTTTCTCCTTCTAGGGGTCAATTAGTAATTTGTAAAAGATTTTAGCTGATTCACAAAGAATATTTTAGGGTTCAAATTAAGATGTGCTAAAATTAAGAATCTCTTTTCCTTTATTTTAATTTGTGGTAAAATAATGAATGCACTTGTAGATTTTGGAAGGAAATTTTACCCTTCTGATACTTTTCCTTTTAACACTATTGGTTTTACTATGAAGCTATGGAAGTAAATGGAAAGGATTTTTTTTTTTTAAGATTTATTTATTTATTTTTGCATAAAAGAGGTGGGGTGTAACTCAGAGGTGCAGGGGGCTGAGAGGATGCACCAGAGACAGAGTGAGGAGCAGAACAGGCAGAATGACTGAAATACTCTGCTGAGGGATGCAGAGGGTGAGACAGGGTGAGCTAACCCTTATGTGGGTTAGCTACCAGGCCCAGGATAGAAATCGGCCTTCTAGGAAATAGCACTGAGACGTAACCTCCATGCCACCAGTGAGGCCCGGAAGGGAAAATCTTCTAAAAGTTCAACCTGTTTACACACTGTATTCCAGGCCAAACACCCACATCAAGGACTTTTGCTTTCCTGATAGTGTCCTCATGGCCTCTGCCTTCTAGGTAACAATGCTAACTCATCATACAACGAACCCATTCACCCTTCTTAATTTAAAAAATTGGCATATGGGCCTCCCTGGTGGCGCAGCGGTTGAGCGCTGGGTTGCGAAGCTGCCCGCAGCCTCTGCAGCGCTGGTTCAATCCCCAGCTGCAACTAGGCCACCGGAGGAGGGTCCCACATGGCGCGCAGACCTCTCCTGCCGCCCGCTGTTCCCCTTAGCAGTGTACTTCGGTCCTTCTGCCTGCTCTGCTCCCTGCTCTGGCTCTGGTGATTTCTCTCACCCTCCCACGCTTCTGACTGTATAAATAAATAAATAAATCTTTAAAAATAAAATAAAATAAAAAATTGGCATATGAACAGAACTTTTATTTATAATTCTCTTTCATATAAATGATATGAAATTTCAAGCCCTATGAAAAGAATACTTTAAAAAATTGAAAATGTTACACTACGGTCAAGAAAGTCAGCTCAGAAAGGCAATTTATCAGGTCATAGACACATTATCTCCACTGAGATAGAATTCAAAACCTAACATTCAGACTTAAGGAAACATCTTGTTTACATCCTAGCCCTCTTTAGAGTAGCAATATCTGAATACAGATGACAGCATCACTGTTCATATTCATGGATCATTATGCATTCCTGTGTAATAGTAGGTCATTAGGTCTTTCATGTAAAGAAAAGCAAAGATACTAAGATGCACACTCATTTGGATAGAAGAAAATCAATGATTGTCCCTTGAATGGACACAAGACATATATGGAACAGAAACCTCTGTCTCAGGGTTCATTAAGAAGCATTTTTCTTACAAATTATTTGTAATGATATGTTTTTATTGAATTTTGACTTTACTAGTACAGCCCTTTATGCCAATTTATGTCAATAAGTCTAGATCCTCCCTATATGCCCCCTCTCCATTAGATACGTCAACAAAATTAAAGAATGTCCCAAAAAAGCTGAATTAAATTCAACCAGGAAGAGGAGAAAACTATAGTTCTCATATTTTTACAACATTTAATTGCTGCTTTAGAACGTTGCTTTCTAGTACAAAGAGCACATCAGGAAGTAATATCTGGTCCAATCTTCCCACTAACCAATAAAATCAAAGGTAATTTTGTTATCCCCATATCCCAGATAAAGTTACTTGAGGCTCAGAGATGTTAAATAAATGGTCCAAGTTCTTATATTTTTAGCTGCTACAGCCAGAATCCCAATAACTGTGTCAACTCGAGCCAGTGTGACTTCCCTCTCACCACACCACACGCCCTCAAAACCTAGAAAGCGTGGGAGGGTAAGAAGCTAAGGAGAAGGAATCAGGGAAGGCAGGTTTGACTCTTGCAAATCTGGAGTTAAGGCAGAAACTGACTCATGAATTCCCATTTTTATTATTGAATCAAATCTGGGGGAAAAAAATTAATGGAAGGGAGATGCCAAGTACTTTTAAGTAGGGTGTTCCTCAAATCACTTAATACCTGGAATGAAGGCACAAGAAAAGTGGAACAGAGTCAGCAACAGTGGCTTTTGTTGTCACAATAATCTTTATCTTCACCTCCTTCCCTAAATAAAGATACCGTCTTAGTAGAATGTTTGCTTTATAGGCATATACATCTTCAACACAGTATTCCAATGTATTCATCCAGGTTATCATCCCTAAACTTATTCATATAAGAAATTTGAGAGTATCACTTTTTTCTGCAATGTTCCCTTATAGTGCAGCTAATTACTTTTCCCTAAGGAAGAGAGTCAGCCTAGCCTGAAATAGCCTAGAATATGTTACTCAGGTAGTTTCAAGAGAAAGTAAGGTAGCGGTCCAATTCCCATTTGCGGACAAAGGAAAATTAATAGTGAAATTAGACAAAGGAGTTGAGGTGCAAAGATGAGAAAAAGGAAGAAGAGAATTAGAGAAGGCATGCAGTATTAATAGAAAGCCTCCCTAATAAAACTCTAGCACAAATGTACAAGATCAGATTGCAGGGGGAATAAAATCACTAGGAAAAAGAAATCATTTGGGGGGAAAGGTTAAAAATGGCCTCATTACAGTAATAATTTGGGGCCAAAAATAAAATAAAAAGTGGAAAGCGCTAGCAGGCCTTCAGACACTACAAAGCCTAAATTTACTTTCAGTTTTGGAGAAAGTGCACTAACAGATGCCAGGTCCAACAGAAACGCCTCTGGCAACAGCAGAAACACTAACAAAAGCAACCTGCAGCTGGGATACAAGCTGCCAGGTCATTAAACAAAGAGGCGCACATCATTTAACACCAGCACATTAAAAAAGACCAATGTCTGAGCACTGGGACATTGCAGGAACTTTCCACATGAAATGTTCTTTAGTGAGATACTTAAGGCTGCCATAGACCAAAGCTCTGCTCCGGATTCTAGAACTATAACCAAAATAAAGATGGAAAAATCTTGTGTATAATTCATGAAACTACCTAAGCAAATTTTAAGCAGATTGAAATTTATTTCACCCTCCATAGTATAATCGTTTCCCATATCCTGCAGGAATATGGGTAAATAGGCAAAAGATTTTTGTTCTGGGAAAAAAGCAGAGTTTATTTTTGTGTAATTGTTAAAATGGTCATTAGAAAGATCAAAAGTATCTCATTCATTCATCACTGCCTTCAAATATTTAAAAGACTATATATATGTTGAACTCTGTGCTAGGTCCTGAGAATACAAAGAGGAAAATATATGCAATTTTTAAAAAAATATCCATCACAAGATGCTCCATATTGGTTAAATCTGACGCAGAATTTGCAGTGGACTTGAAACCTGAGATTCTGCCAAACCAGAGAAGGAACTAACTTAGGGAAGATCTGAGAACAGTGCCACAGGAGGGGACAGTGCAGAATTAAGAAGGGTGACTTACTTGACTCACTTTAAATCTGAGAATTTTATCAGGGGGCAGGGAGGGAGAAGAGTCAGAAGAGGGGAGGGAAGCGCATAAGGGACTGTGTGATGGATCATGGGTGCTGTTGTGGTGAGAGAACTAAGGAGATGACATCTGAGGAGAGAAATCAAATACTGTACAAAAATGAATGATGATGTAAAAAATAAATTCAATAAAAATTAAAGAATGGTCAGCTTGAATTCTTTTAGATCTTTGCTTTCTTCAAACTTTCAAAGAAATGACTCGTCAAACACAGAGGAGAGCTGTTGGTGGGCTCCCGAGGACACACCCACAGCATTTTCAGGGAGTGATCTTTTGATCTGATAAATATAAGGAGCAGAGTGGGTTGCCTTCTAGCTCTGGAAATATTCAAATAGAGGCTCAACACTAACTTGTTAGTAATATCCTAATGGAGTTTATAGTATATGTTTTGATTAAACTATTAATCTGAAGTAGCAGAGATAGATGGTGGATTTAAAAGAATCAATCTCATTGATCATGTTATATTGAAAAATATAGGATTAGCATTTTATAACTTTCAAATTATATTATGTAAACGGGATTTTTTTTGAATAACGAAGTCATGAAAAGGTAGGCCCTGTGGCAAGCAATAACTACACCCCCTTTTGGAGACAAGTGTGGAATAGGTGCCTTTAGTTCCTGTAGTGCAATCATCCCATATCGGGTATTACTGGTTTTAGCAACCTTGTTGGTGTCTTCATGCTCTCTGCTGCTCATACCCTCACTCTGTCACAGTCGGCCACACTCTGTTGCACTTCTCCACAGTCTCCTGCACACCCCTATCCAGTTCACTGCACGCCTACCTCCTCGGCACCACGCTGTGCCATGCCCTCTGTACCACGCCATACCATGCTGTTCCACGCCATTTGACTGAGTGTGCATATGTAGTGGGAGGGCGGATAAGCCTGAAGCTTTCCCCCCCTACTTATCCCACAATCCACCCCTCAGGGTTTTCCACCATACAGTCTATATACAAATATATTCAAGTTTCCTTTAACAAACACAAACGCTGCAGCCATGGCCCACAAAAGCAAACAGTATAAACAGTATACATCACAATATAACTAAGTTCAGTTCTCCTAGGGACAGAAAGATAAAGAAGTCACTGGCACCAGCAATGGGAGATCCTTCCCATCTGGCAATATACATGCCAATTTTGTGTCCGAAGATAATATTGTAGCTGGCATCAGTGGCCTTCCGGGTCGTGAGTACCACACTCGCTTTGCCAGCAAAGAGGCATAAGTGGGCTCTACATGTAGCAAGAGTGGAGAGCTCATAATAGGCCACAAAGTCATCACAAATGTCCCCTTTAGGATTGCCTCTGATCTGCCACCCCAAGGTGAGTAACATGCACCCGTGGTGGCCACTGTGTGACCACTGTGCATCACCCATGGTGTTATTTGTAAATTGGCCTCCAGGCCACGACTCCAAGGGGCTATCAGAGCCACACAGCACATGTGGGGAGCCTTCACAGTCCAGGGCCATTCCCAGTCTACAATCTGCCCTGGGTCCACTCCGGTCGGGACTGGCAATAAAATGTTGCCCTGCTGTCCAAATCCAGGCTTTAATAAAATAATCCGAAGTTTGTATGTGCAATAGGATGGGAGCTGCAGCACGATGCAGCAATGCCTCCCCTGGAGCCAGGCTGCCCTTCCTGCTCCTCTCATTTAGTGTTTGGATCATGTCCCACAGGTGTTGGCTCCACCCAGCCAGCGACAGAGTGGGTGGGGGCAGTAGCTCTCAGCCCTTGCTTTAGCAGTCTGTTATAACGCTCTATGATCCCTACAGCTTTGGGATTATAGGGAGTGTGAAACTTCCATTCAACACCCATGTCCCGCTGCACCTGGGCTCCTGTAAAATGAGTCTCTTGGTCACTCTCTACTACCAGCGAACGTCCATATGTAGCACATAGGCATGCCAGTGCTGCCCAAACTGCCTTTTGGTCTGCATGTGGAGTAGGATAAACTGCCAATAACCCAGTAGCAACGTCCACACAGGTGACCACATACTGTTGTCCATCAGAGCAAGGTAGTGGTCCAGTGATGTCAATCTGCCAGAGTGTCAGGGGTACCTGCCCCTGCAACACCTGGCCTGTGGATGCAAAAGGTCTCTGGGGGTTAAGTCCTGGAACATACTACACATGTTTCACAAACAGTCTGAACCTCCTCAAAATTACAGGTAGACCCCAGGCACGCACAGTGACCCACACCTTCTTTTGCCCTGCATGGAGCAAGCCTCTGAGCAGCCGCTGTGCAACATCCCACCCGGAGCAGTTTCAAGTCCTCGAACCCAGCCTAGGGTATCTGCTTCATCATTGCCTGGTGAAGCCAATGGGGCATGTCCTGTGACATGATCAACAGTCTCCTGCTTCTGATGCCCTAGATCCGATAGATCTTTCCACAGGGCCTGGCCCCACAATGGCCGATGCATAACTGTCCAGTAATTTAGATTCCACATGGAAATCCAGTGTCAGGCCCCTGCCCAGAGCCCAGCTGTCAGTAGAAATTACTAGAGGGGAAGGCTCATGGGCCACTACCATCCACACTACTTGCAGTTCAGCCCATTGGCTGCTCTGTCCTGTACCGGTTTCAAACAAAATGGTGTCCATTGCTGGGTGTACAGCCACTGCTGTCCAAGAGGCTGGCTAGCCTGGCTGGAGCCGTCCGTGTACCAGGCCTCAGCTGGAATCGGTGCTCGTCCCTCCATGTAGGGACTAGCTTCAGGTTCAGCTTCCACACAGTCTTCTGAAGTTGGTTCCATACTGACATATGTCACAGGACCAAAAACCTTCTGCAAACCCGGCCTTAAGGGGCTAGTTGACAGGGTGCAGCACTGTTCTAGGTAGACCCCCCACTTTGCCAAAGTGGGCATTTGAGCAGTACTTGTACCAGCTCAGCGAACATCTGCCGTTTGCTCACCATCCCTGGCACATCTCCTGCATCAGCCCATACTGTTCGTATGGCAGCCATTATCCATTCCAGCAGGGTATGATCTCCCTGGCCATGCCACCGGCTGTTCTGCAGCCTCTGTCTCAAGGATGGGTGTAAAGTCGCTGAAGCCAGTCTCTCCATCTCCTGTGCCATACAGATAATCCCATCCACAGCCAGGTCCCACAGACCAGGCTGCCAAGGGTTCCCCTGGTTTCTGGTGGAACTGTTTGCCTGAGTCCACCAGTTCCATCTGGGTGCATGGTCAGTACCTAGTAAATTCTGTCATTTGTGGTGGTCCAGCAGCCTCACCCCCTAGGGCCATGGGCCACTGTCACTTCATTTTCTGAGTCTCTACCGGGCAGGCCCGGAGCATGGGACCAGCTTCCTCCTCCTCTCCAGAAGAGTCCGGCGTCTCTGGAGTTGTAGGTTGGTTTGCTGCTACCAGCTGAGACCCCAGCAAAGGGCCAGCCTCCCTCTCCTCCTCTCCTGAGGAGTCTGGAATCTCCAGGGTGGCAGGTTGGTTTGCCACCAGTGGTTGAGACTCAAGCAAAGGGCCAGCCTCCCTCTCCCCCTCTCTGGAGAAGGAGTCTGGCGTCTTCGGAATGGTAGGTTGGTTTCTCCAAACTTCTTCCTCCAGAATCCTCAAACGTCGTTGCAGTTCCCTCATCTCATCCCATACTTGCTGGATTCTGGATCACTCTTTCTGCCTAGACTCTCACAGAGCTGTGAGAAATACCCATCCTGCAGCCCCTGCCACCTCTCGAGCTCTATATCTAGCCAGGGTCTCTTCTATTTGGTACAGGGCCTGTTCCAACTGCACTGGGGATCCATCTACCCCGGGCTGTTCCTGGGGAGGGGCCCACTGGGAGAGGAGGCTGGCCACCAAGTACCATCTGCTGTGGCCGGCTACCCCGCAATCCCTCCCCAGGTTTCAAAGGGTTCCATGCCTGTCTGCATCGAGCTGTCCTACTTTGAACTGTCCTGACATCTACGCCAAGTGTAGTGCAACCAACCCATACCAGGTAGGTTCATTACCAGTTCTAGCAGCCGTGTTGGTGTCTTCATGCTCTCCACTGTTCATACCCGCACTCTGTCACAGTCTGCCATACTCCATCGCACTCCTCTACAGTCTCCTGCACACCTCCGTCCAGTCCACTCCACTGCACGCCTCCTTCCTTGGCACCATGCCATCCCACGCCCTCTGCACCACGCCACGTTGAGCCACGCCATTTGGCTGAGTGTGCATGCATGGTGGGAGGGTGGAAAAACCCGAAGCTTTCCCCCCCATTTACCCCACAGTTCCTAAGATCCTGGTGGTATCTAAGTCTCAGAAATCTTTTAAAGGTCAGTTTCTACTAATTATGTCACAAAATTTCATTCTGGGGTCCTCCCTGGTGGCGCAGGGGTTAAAGACAGCACTATCAAACTATCTATAGCCACTGCACCACGAGTACAATTGCTGATCACTGCCGGCAGGCCAGGGAGCAACCCACATGGCACAGCAGACCAATCCTGTTTCGCCCGCTGCTCCCCTCAGCAGTGTATTTCAGTCAGTCTGCCTGTTCTGCTCCCCACTCTCTCTGGTGAATCCTCTCACCCTCCCTCACCTCTGGCTTACACCCCAGTTCTTGTATGCTTAAATAAATAAATCTTTAAAAAAATTCCACTCTGAACAAATATTAAAAGTAACTGTATGAATCCTTGAGTGCAGGTCTGAGCCTCCTCCCATATCGGTTACTGTGTAGCAACGGAAAGTACATTACTTTTTATAGACTGAAAGAGATCATTACCACTGGTTGGTCATGAGATACATGGTTTGAGTAACTTATGTCAAGTATGCATCACTTTTATGAATGTTACCTATTTTAATTGAATGTCTGCTCAGCCAGTAGTTATTTTGGTCCTCGGTATTACAAGCTGGCTTTATGTAGCCTATCAAATTGCTTTCCAAATCTGTTGAAGTGGCAGTTGTTACAGGATTAACTGGATCAACAGAGTCTAGAGAATCTGAAGTTCAATCAGAATTGGATTCCTCTGGTAGATAATCTTTATCCTCTTTGAAATCACACCCAAAATCTTTAATACTCCTACTTCTTCTTACAAGAGATAGTTCTTTTAAGGTCTTCTTACTGTATGTTGTGTTTTGTTTTGTTTTTGTGTTTTCTGACATAACCTATCAGATATTATTGTAGTTTAGCACTATACTACTTAGTATAATACTATCAGAACAGATAAGTCTGAAATAAAAAAACGTGGAAAAATTTCAAATGTGGTACAAGAAATGCCCAGTAAATGGTACTGGTAAAACTGACTAACTGGAGGAAAAAGTTAGATTCATATTTTCATCAGGATTAAAGTTTAATCAGGATTAAAAAATAATTGTTAATTTTAAATGCCACCATGGGGAAGAATATCTTTGTAGGTATGATATGAAAAGTAGAACCAAAAGTAAATGACTGATAAATGTAATTCCCTAACAATTAGAATATCCCATGTAAAAACAAAGGAAATATTCAAGCAAAAGCAAACAAACACTTGGAAAGTATCTGCAACATATATGCTGCAAATATATAAATAGTTCTTAAAATGAATATGAAAAAGAAAAAACTATCCCCTCAAAATGATCTTACACCATGAAAAGTAACCTGTAAAGAAAAAGTAAAATGGTCAATAAATGTTGAGTCATTGGTAGTAAAAATAATTAAAATTAAAAAGAACAAAAGGCAGTATTTATATATTAGTGTGAAGAGGAGAAAGACAATACCTAATGTCAAAGAGAAAAAATAGGGACTTTCAAATTCTGCTGATGGGAGCATAAATTTTTAAAACATTAATCACTACACCAATTAATTTAAATGTTTCAAAATCTTTCTGGCATGAGACATGCAAAATACATTGAATCGATTAATATGCATCTATCCTTTGACATAGACATTCTCTTTCTAGGAATTTATTCTGAGGAAAAAAGTTAGAATTACATAAAAATATTAAAAACTCCATTTACCATTTACAATGGCCTAATCTTCAATTAATGGTGCAATTAGTGTGCTGAACCTCATCAGATGGAGTGCCAACAGAATAGTATTAGCATTTTGTCCAACAAACCAGTTCAGCTGCATGTGCTGGTATGAGAGCTACAGCTCTAGGTTATGCCTACTATCACCTTGGGCTAATTAAAGGGCAGGTTGAGAACAAAACTTGATCCCTATCCTTAACCAGCAATTAGAACCTTCAGATGAACTGCTGCAGTTCTTTATGTTAAGATAACATGCTGCTACCATGCAGGATGAGAGGCACCCCAAGACCCCCAAACCTGCCTGCTCTGAATAAGTCCTGTCATCTGCCTCATCAAGAGAAAACAAACTTTAGTGTGTAAGACCTTTAATGGAAGGGAAGTTTAATACAATTAGTGTGCAATAAACAGAAGGGGAAGAATAGATAAAATAGTTTTCAAATCAAGCACCTGAAGTTACCCATCTCCTCGTGAGTAAATGTCTGGCCAAATAAGTTTGGCCCAACAAAAGCCCACACAAGTCTAAAGCACTTCCTAGTAGAGACCTCAAGGAAAGGGACAGAAGGAGCCCAGCACGTCTGAGACAGAAGGAGTCAAATCAAAATCAAGATAAAACCTGCCATAGTTAACCTCCCATGGGTCTCTTGCCCACATCTGTTCAGCCAGCCCAAGACCAAGAAGCAAGCACAGTTCCTTCACATGTCTCTGCTCCATGTGCCTCGGCCAGGTCTCTGTCTGGCTCTGCAGACTTCTTCCTTCCCCAGTATCCTCTGTAGCTTCTCCTCCTCCCTGCTCAACTCCAACCTTCCTCGGGTTGGGCAGGGAACTTGGAAACTCCCCTTTTCCTGGGGACCACCCTGTTACATTCCCTTTAGAGTTTTAAATGTAAGTATCAGTCCCTTGATCCTTTACCTTCAGCTAAAACCATTACCCAAGAATTATTTCCAGTTATCACTAGTGATGGGACTGGATTTGAGATAAGTTAAAAAGTGGAGACAAGGTAGGAAAATGCACACTACTCAAAAAAGCATTTCAGTGCCAAAGATTTAAGTGACTGACGGTGCTTTTGCTTCATGTATAACCACTGCTTTACTTCACTGGTGTCTCCACATGCTGATATTGAGAACTTTAGGCCTGAGTGCCTTCCTCTATTCTCATTTAATCTTCTCTCTTAACATCTTTGCCAAGTAAACCCTTGAATCACTTTGTAAATGCAATTACCTAAACATTAGGTGATAGAGTCTCATCTCCTATATTACCTTCATTGTTGGCCAAAAATGTTCCTTCTCAACCTATCACTTCCAAGAGTCTTTGGAAAAGCCAGATATAAGGGTAAGGAGATACCTAAGACAGACAATAAACTGAATTGGGCTGCTATTGATCATGAAAAAACCAAATGTGGGTACAAAATGGAACTTCTTGGAGACACCAATTTTAAAGGAGGGTCTGGATAAAAGAACTGAGTGAGGCCCAAATACACCTGAATCCTGAATCCTAGGATTGGGGGTGAGGGATGGTCTCCCTTCTAACTTGCCCAATGAAATTTTTCTCTCTGTCTCTCTGTGTCTGTCTCTCCCTCTCTCTGTCTCCCTCTCTCACTCTTATTCTCCTGTTCTACTAGGACAGAATTTTTTTCCACATATGTCAAGTAAGTCCAGTCCCTGACACAGATCCTAGGATATAATAATTAAACTTGATAATGTTAAATTTGAGGAATGCATTAAAGTGAAGGAATAAGATGCTTCCTTTCTTCTTTTGGTTTGTCATAACAAGATAAAGATCCTGTTTTGAAAAGACAAAAATTATTATAAAATGTATACATATAGTAAGGAGCTCAGTTGTATCCAGAACACTGCTGCTTTCCCCTGCAGCTGAAAGAATACTTATCCGAGCAAGCCCCATGTGCCCATATTTACATTAGTCCCTACAAGTAGTCTCGAATACAATAAAAATTAAAAATTATGTCAAGGAGAATATGATAGTCATCAAGAGACAGGGAAACTACAAACATGTATAGGCATAGTTATAAAATAAATATAAGAATATACATAAATGTGTTCAAATTTAAAATACTGCTGGAATGATTGGGAAAGCTGAAAACTTGTAGTCTGGGGAGAGAGTTCCCACGGTACATCACTCTGAGCCCTGTTCCTTGGCTATTTTCCACCACAATTAGTTATTTGGCAACTTTGCAAGATCTTCACAAAAATAACTCATAAGATTTAGTCACATCAGAAAGGCCATCAAAATGAGTGATCACACGTGTTTTGAAAGGGTCACAAGCTAAGTCAGCATTTAGAATACACTTTTTAAAAATTGTCTTATCTTTTTCATCCTCAAAGAAAACACCAGAAGGATTTTGTCACAACTATGACAATCTCACTAAATCCCCCAATAATCACTAAGAAGTTTGTGCCATTGTCAGGTATCCAATATCGTTCCACCAATTTTTCTTCTTTTTTTCCTTTTCTGAAGAGATACATTTTTTCTAATCTTATTAAACACATTTCTGTGCTATCTAACCTTGTTCATTCCAGACATATTTTTTACCTGCAATTTACATCAGTTTTCATGACCTAAGAGACTATAATAGGACATAATTACACTATTTATATAAATAATTACACTCGAGATTGTGTAAAGTACCTCACAGTTCACAAAATCCATCTACACTTAGTGTCATTATAAGCTTAAAACCAGTCTATGACTTGTTTGGGCAGATTATGTTTTTTTTTTTTTTTCCCCATTTCAGGAAGGAAAAAATTGAAATCTTGAAAACTTAAGGAAAAGTCTCAAGATTAACCTTGAGAACATAAATGGCACCACTATTCTTGAATACAATGTGTCTGCCTCTAAAACTATGATCTCTCTCTACTGATAAATTGATGCAGTACTGGGGGGAGGGAAGGGGTGGTAGAGTCTTTGCTAGCATGTTAGCAGGAAGATCAGAAGGTCAAATGGCTTACTAAACTCACAGTACCGTCATACCAAGAACTCCATCCGTTATTTCATCCTTTCTAGCCTACATTTCCCACTAGAACATGACACTTCACAGGTAACACCATTACATAATTTTCAGTAACAAATGCACTTTTCTTAAGGTTTCCCCTAAAATCCTGAGATTTTATTAGAAACTCCTCAAGTACCTGTCTTAATTTTTGGGTTCTTCTATTTACATGGTTCCCCCAAACTTCTAGCATCTCTGCAGACCCAATGTTCAGGAAAATCCACCAGATTCGCCCTCTCTTAGAGAAACCTACACACTTGCTTTCCTGCTATCTTTCTCATGACTTTAGAAAGAGACAAATGATTTCACACTAAGATAATAATGACAGTCACTTGATGAACAGATTTCTCTTTCACTGGCAAATGTAATTCTTTTTTGGATTTCATATGGAGTCATTTCAGACATCAATGACAAGCCTCAAAAGATAAAAGGAGAGCTATTTGGAAATGATGATTTTTGCTAACATCTCTTAGCACTAATTTCACCATAACTGTTAGTCTAGATATTTTCAAGCCTACAATCCTGGGTTGACATAATTTGTCTAAATTTTTTAAAATTAAAATTACATTAAAAAAGTTTTGATTATTACACTGAAATATTATCTAATGAAAATAAAGCACTATCAGCCCAAATAACTGTGTTTACTTTCAGCATGTTGTAAGAGAAAAGCCTAAAGGACCAGAGGAAAGGCTCTGAATTCTGTGTAAGTTCCCAGTGAATCAACCAAGGGAAATAAAATGCCCTCTTTTTCTGAGTCATTTTAAGCCACGATTGCATTAACTTTTTTTTTTTTTATAATTTTTTTTTATAGAGGCATGTTTTATTTATTTATTTATTTGTTTGTTTGTTTTGTTTATACATGCACTGCGTACAGTCAGAAGCGCGGGAGGGTGAGAGAATTCACCAGAGCCAGAGCAGGGAGCAGAGCAGGCAGAAGGACCAAAGTACACTGCTGAGGGGAGCAGCGGGCGGCAGGAGAGGTCTGCGCGCCATGTGGGACTCTCCTCCGGTGGCCGGGGAGCAGCCGGGGATCGATCCGGCGCCGCAGAGGCCACGGGCAGCCTCGCAACCCAACGCTCAACCGCTGCGCCACCGGGGAGGCCCCGATTGCATTAACTTTTAGAAAATGCACAGAAAAAAAAAAAAAAAAACACTGTTTTCAACATGGGCCTAACTGGGGTAAATGGACATATTCCTTGGAACTCTGTCACGTCATGGATAGGAACATATGTCACTATAAACCTTGTGGTATGTTTCAGAATCAGTGTCCAGCACTGTTTCTGAGGCCATCTGCTTTCTGTGGTTGTCAACCCTGAAAATCACCTGAGATGGCTGAATCCCTGGACATATTTTTCCTACTTATGATTAGAAAAGCACTGCTCCCTCCCAATCGATCTCTATTTTTAACTGAAGTAGACATTTGAACAACTTCTTAAGTTTGATCATTTAGTACACAGGATGGCCTCTGAATTCCCAGGTGACCTTTGACATTGGGAAAGTTTCAGTGCACATGCAGCAGAAGGCACATTTGCTTTGCTCTCTGTTCACAGGGAAAAGGACATGAACTAAATAATACCATGAGGGCAAGGATTCTGGGAAGTCTTTGTGCTGTGTTTTCCTTGAGTTAATGCTTTCAGCCTCCTCCTACTCATTTATATAGTTCTGGTTCTTCACTTTTCCTGTATCCACGCTTTTATGTCTTCTGGCCTGTCTAGATAGCTCCTTGTGACTCTGCTGATAATCAGTGCCTCGTGGTTGAGGCATATTATCTAAAATGTGTGCACAGAAAAGTGGAAAACAGAACATCTAAAACCACAGAACTATTCCATGCTGATTGTGACTCAAATAGCATCATCTTCGTCCCAATTAAGCAAGTCCACTTGAAGAAAGATGGCTGAAATATTGTTTTCATAAAGAGACATTTTTTAATGCCTCAAATAAAGCTAAAAGAAAAAGAGCATGAGGGATATACAGGAAGAACATTACTTACTAAGTCATTGCATTTAGAAATCTTGGAGACATGTATTGAATTGCTTTGTTTCTGAACTGGATGGCGCTCTGCAGAAATCCTCCTGTGACTTCTTTCATTGCCTTCATTCAATTTTATATTGTTTTGAAGGTCCAGGCAGAGAGGATATGTAATTGGACATTTGGTGAATGCAGAGGAGTGAAATTGTGTCCAAAGTTATTAGCTTATCTTCGTTTGAAGAGCAAGGAGAACATTTTATTTCATCTAAGTTTTTATAGCAATCAATTAATTCTCTGTTTCAAGGATAACAACAGAATGCCTTTATTCATTCTCGTGGAAACATTGACATCTAGTGGGTCACAGCATTAGTGCAAGACAGCTTGAAGATGGAAAAATTCTTACATCTTTGTGATACTGAGTGTGATGTGCTCTTTGATTAATTAATTTGGCTCATTGATCTTACTATCTTGTACCTAGTTGCAATTATGGGTAAAAAAATTCATACTTCAAAGAAAGTTCTAAAAAATGAAATATACCTAGCCAATAGTTTTCAGATAGTCAGTAAATAAATTCTGTTGTGTGTGTGTGTGTGTGTGTGTGTAGAACTGGGGTGTAGACCAGAGGTGTGGGGGGGTGGTGGTGAGAGGATTCACCAGAGACAGAATAGGAAGCAGAATAGCTGGATCTACTGAAATACATGGCAAAGGGGAGCAGAGGGTGAAACAGGAGAGGTCTGCTGTGCTATGTGTGGGTTAACTCACTGGCCCCAGATGGAACTCAGGCCTTAGTGATGAAAGTGCTGAGAGTTAATCTCTAGAACACCATAGAAGCCCTGTAAATAAATTCTTCTTAAGGATAACTTTAGTTGGAGATTTATTATTCATAGAAAAAAAAATTAACGCTAGCTCACAGAGTTTTAGTAATGATATAACACAACCCTTAGTGTTTGGAGATCTATGTAGTCTGGCAGAGTAGTTCTTTCTTAAACTTTTTTTTAAAGATTTATTTTATTTATTTATGCACACAAGAGCTGGGGTGCAGGCCAGAGGTAAGAGGTGGGGATTGAGAGGATCCACCAGAGACAGAGTGGGGAGCAGAACAGGTGGAGTGACTGAAATACATTGCTACAGGGAGAAGCAGGCAAGATAGGAGAGGTCTGCTGCACCATGTGGGTTAGCTCCCTGGCTGGGGATTGAAATAGTGATGCAAATAGCTTCATAGTAAGAGAACTTAACCCCTTGCACCACCAGGGAGTTCCCTTAAACTTTTTAATTTCAGAGATGACTTTGAGTTACAATATGAGCCATCTTCTTAGAAATTTTATATATGAGCAGTCACACTAAATTCTATAGTCTGCACACAATGTGAAGGGTTTCATAGAACCATAGAAACTCAAGCTGATAGAACTTGAACAACTAGTAATGGTAGGAAATGCTTATGTAGCACTTACTATGTGTCAGACTCTGTTCCACAATCTCTTCATATATTAATTCATTTAATTATTGCAATTTTTCTATTTAGAGTACTTAGTCATTTCACCAAAATGGAAAGTAAAACAGAAAGATGAATGTATCTACCCCAAACCTCATAAGCACGAGCAGAGTTAAACCCAAAGTCCACACTCTAGCACATAGTCTAGGGACTCGCAAAGGAGGAGCTGGACTGTAGAGACAGCTAAATGGGCAGGTAGGAACATTCTTTTTTTTCGGCATGGTCAAATGTCTCTAAACAATCTCTATAAATTTCTTATTTTCTATGTCTCAGTTGTCCATACTTACATAACAACAGATAAATACGCACTAACTAGTGGAGTGAGAAGGCCAGGGAAGAAATACGGAATACTCTTTGGAGTTCTTCCTGAAAAGGAAGGTCGTAACATAAGTCTCCATTATTAGGAGTTTCAAGTCCTAAAGCATTGATTGGATTGCTAGCCACTAGGAGTATAAAAGACCAGTAAAATAATGAACTTGAGCAGATGATAGCTCTAGGAGACAAGAGCTGTGACAGAACTTCATTGTTATGTAGTAACTTTCATCTTTACCTTCATACCTTGTACTTTATAAATCTCCTTCAAAGTAAACTACCCTACTTGACTTAACTCTCCTGAGGTCACATTAGGAGAAAAGAGTTTTAATGTCTGCTCCCTGGCATGCAATTCTCCTGGCATAAAGGTACTGATACAGGGCAGCAAGGGGCACTACTACTGGCCAAGGGCAGTGCCCAAATAGTTTACTGTCACTGTCTGAGTTCTTCACCCACACACATAATTGCAAGACCACTCAGATTCAGAGAACGATAATATAGGATTTATTTAACAAACAGGGAAAAACAAAGAGTCACTGAGGCCACAAGTGGCCGTTCACCTCACCCGAAGCAGTGTCCAGTGTTTTACAGTTCTAAGCACAAAGGCTTCCCACCACTGCGGACCTGGAGCACGGGGCAGCCAGACCATAGACCGGGATCCAACTCACAAAGATAACAGAAGACACAACAGGAGATGCTCACCAGAGCTGCTGAGATGCCCCAGGACAGCACCAGACAAGCGACCCTAAACACAGCAGCTGCAGCTGCCGACCCTAAACAACCCAACAAATAACCACACTCACGCAGCTCAGTGAGGCACCCAGCTCTGGATCTTTGCCTTCCCTGCCAGGCTATAACAGTAACAACACTGGGAACAATTTCAGTACCTCAGCTACCTGCAAAGCCTCCAAACTTTTCTTTCTCTCAGGCAGGCTGCTGGAAGCCTCTCCACATCCTCCAGAGGCCTGCAACAGCCTTCTGGACGATCGGCATGGTGGGGCAGAAATGGTGGACCCTGGAATCACTGAAGATCCAAAAACGCTGAAATCCTAAGCACTAAATCCTGAGAACTGCTTCTGCAGTCTCTTGTATTTCTTCTCAGTCTCCATGACCACTGATACTTTGTTGGCATTTCACCTGCAGCTACTCATCCTCACCAGCACCCCCTTCCAGAGGGCACCACCTGTTTTTGGCTTCAGCCCCTGGTTACAGTATGAGGTTAAGAAGCAGGATTACCACCTGGGTTATTTGGTTGCCACCCCACAAAATAACCTATAATTTAGCACTGTACCCTCCTACCTGCATCTTTGCCCCAAAGTTGCTGGGAAGAGAGTGTTGGATAGCAGTAAGCCTTCCCCAGTACAGTCCTTTCCCCAAACTCCAGCATCCTTAGCCATGATAGAACAAAGTCCTTTAAAATCCATTTCTATGTGGTAAGAGAAGAAGTGGAAGATCTGTGAAAGTGTCGGCTTACTTCCAGTGCATCTCCTATAAATGCCGGCACCCTAGTGCTTTGACCTGGCCATGCTGCATTCCTTTGAAGCAGATACAGTGAAGACTTCAAAAGCATTATCTTTTGTTGAGAGTTTTTCCTTCCCCATCCTTAGCCCAAATTCATAACCAGGTTAAAAATAGTGATTGCTGGCACACAAATGTAATGTGGTTTGTTGACACAAAACTTCTAATGCAGATAAAGAGAAAGAGACCTGAACATCCGTGGATGGTAACGTGTTTTCTCCAGAGTAACTTGATGAATCTAAAAGAAAGGTGTGCATGGTTGCCAATTAAGAAAGTGCCTGCAGAGCAATGGGCAATGCCATATGTCTGAGTCTCTTACATGGAAATGAGTGGCCAAAGTTTTTTTGCTAGAAAAGACAAGAAAGAAAAGAAAAGGATTATTTTTGTTTGTACCCTGATTTCTGAAACTCCTGAATCTTTCCATTTCTGTTATCACCACTATTATCTTCAGTGTGCTTGGACTTTTTGATGGTGATGTGATAATTCTATAATTAATCTAAGAAAATGTACCATTCTCTACTCTGTCTTTAAAAACACTAGTTCGTTATTTGAAAGCTCAGTGGATTCCCAGCATTGTTTTAAGTGATTTTTAATATTCAGTGATAGAAGGCAGTGAGTGCTTTACCACTTGGTATTAATTTCTTCTCACAAACCCTTGAGGAATCAAGTCAAAAAGCTTTTAAAAAATTAAAATAAGCCCCATCTAGTGATTTACCTTTTCCTTATTCTTTTCTGAGCAATTTGAAAAACCTGCTCAATCAAAGTTAAATGAATAATAAAAGTCAGAGAAAGGTCATAATTTCTTTTGAAAGAAACTATTTTCTTAATGCCATCAAAATGAAATTTTTTTGACCACAGGTGAAATGTAGCCTGTTAAGAGAGAATTCTGTTTTCCTTCTTCCACTCAGAGGACAAAATTGTGTTATATTAATCTAAGTATTTATACTGAAGCATATTAAAATGGTTCTTTAGTTTATAAAGATGATAGAATAATTTATTGCAAAGAACTAAAACCTTGAACATATTGAGAATCAGACACAATTTATAATGTGTAAGTCACAGCTAATAAAAAATATTAGGTTGATTTTGAGGTTGAATATCTTTTTTGTTAAGGACCAATGAAGCTCCTTTATTGATGAAATTAAGAGCCTGATTTCTGCTTCTGTCTCATTCTGCCCCAGTGAGTGCCAGGTAGCTATGGCTCATCAGCACTGTATCAAGATCTTTAAAACTCAGATTTGGATTTTGCTTAATACTTGTGAAGATTTTAAAAATAATCTGCTATGGTATGCAAATAAAATTTATAATAAATGTAATAAAAGTAATATCAATCATTCAGGATTTACTGTGACTGGGGTATTATAGTAAACACACTATTTAACATTTCCTAATAAAATCCATGAAAGAAGGGACATTTTTTGGCAGACCTCAGCATCTCCAGTGATTATAACAGTGTGTGCTATTCAATTTGTTGAATGAATAAATGAATGAATGAATGTTGAAGTTATTATATTAAATATTTTAAACTTGAAAAAAACTAAGGGTCAGTGATGTTGCCTTCCCTCAAAGTTACTAAGGAACAGTTATCTTATCCAAGATCACACAGTTAGTAACTTTTATGACTGAAATGATTTGGTGTATCTAACTTCAAAAGTTGATTAATATGTTTCAGAGAAATAAAGTTTTATTTATAGAGAGCAAGTAAGACAGTAGAATACTAGGGAAAATAGCCCACAAATACAAAGAACATCAAAAACATAGTGTAAATAAAAATTTTGTATTTGATAAAACATATATATTAAGTTGGATAGTTGGACAAAATTGCTAGATAACAATGTACCCCATACATAGCCCCAGTGGATTGAAGAGTTAAATGTAAAGGAAACCATTAAAGAATTGTTAACATTTCTCTGATTTTGGAGTTAATGATCCTGTGCAAGCAACAGAAACTATAGCAAAGTCAACTCTGATGTATTTGACTATTAAGTAATGAAGAATTCATTTTGTGGGATGGTAGCTAGTAAAATAATTTATTTTGTAAGAAAATTAATAGAAAATTAAAAATAGAAAACAATTGGAACATATTACATATTATGGCAGACAATGACTAACAACATTGAAATTGAAAGCAGTTTCACTAATAGTAAAACAAAACATAAAAATCATCTAATATAACTGTAAGAAAAGTGCACAAGGTGACAGTTCACTGCAGTAAAACACAAATGGCCAAGACATTTAAAAAAAAAATTATGCTTATTGACACTATGTATGTGTTATGGGTATAGGTTCACATTTCTACACATACATGTTATCCCACCATCCCCGCCACCAAAGTACCAATAGTCCTTCTTTATGGCCCATTAGGTGCTCTCCCTGTTTGCTCCCCACCTTCCCCTTTGGTAGTCTCAGTTCTGCAGTCATATTTCAAGGGTTTGTTTTGCTCTACTTTTGTCTGTTTCTTCTCTTTGTTTTTATATTCCACATGAATGAAATAATCCTGCATTTGTCTTTTTCTTTATATTCCCTTAGCATATTCCCTTCCAGTTCCATCCATGCTATTGCAAATGGCAAGATTTATATATATATATGTGTGTGTGTGTGTGTGTATATATATATATCCAAGCAGCATTCCATTGTGTGTGTGTATATATATATATATATATATATATACACAACACATCTGTCATTAGTCACTTTGTTTTTTTCCATAACTTGGCTATTGCAAATAATGCTTCAATATATACAGAAATGCATATATCCCTTTGAAATAGTGTTTTTGTGTTTTGGGGGAAGATACATAGTTGTGGAATTTCTGGATAGTACATATTTCTAAATTTTTAGAATCTTCCATACTGTTTTTCATAAGCATTAGACTAGTCTATAGATTCCTAGGAGTGAAATTGCTGAGTCATATGGCAGTTCCTGTTTTAAAAGTTTGAGGAACCTCCATACAGCTTTCCATAGAGGTTGGACAAGTTTACATTGCCAGCATCTCCTGCATTCTTTTCATTTCTATCATTTTTTTACTATGTTCTTTAATTAAATTTATTTTTTGTTAAAATTTTTATTGAAGTAAAATATTTACAACTAAAGGTTGTCATTTCATGATTTTAAGTGTACAATTAGGAAGCATTAATTACATTCAGAATGTTGTTCAACATCACCATGACCTATTCCAAATTTTTTTATTAACCCCAAACTTATTAATTAGTAGAAAAATTGATAGAGAATTTAACCCCAAATAAAATTTCACACACACTAAATACGAACTTTTCCCTTCCTCCCAGCCCAAAGTCGGAACTGTAGGAACTGACTTTTTAATCTAATTTAGAAAATAACAGAATGTTTTATTTCATCTATATTTACAAATAACTATGTAATCGAGTATTTTATATCTGATGACCATAAAGAGAATTTTTGGAAATACGCAAGAAAATATTTTTTTATTGGCTTATAAAAGACATTGTTCTATATTTCACACTGTACCTGGCTCATGCCACAGCCTCAAACAACCTGAGCTATAGTTCAAGTGCATTCATAATTTGGTCTGGGCGCAGCCATTGGCCGAACTTCTCTGCCTCCACGTGAGTGTCTGCTCATATAATGTTTGGTAGAATTGACCAGTAAAACCATCTCACTTTGAATTGTTTTGTTCATCGCTTATCTTTCATAAAAATAGACTGATTTATCTACTTTAATTTTCATCAAATTCAGACTATTTTCTAATGATTATGACTTCTTCTTTGATGCAAAATTATTTAGAAATAAATGATTTAATTTCCAATTATATGAGGTTTGCCGATAACTTTGTGTTTTGCACTTCTAATATAAGCCTACTATTGAGATTTGTATTTTGCACAATAGTTAAGCATATCTTCTATCCTGGTAAATATTTTCCATGCACTGGCATGATGCTTTACTGTTATTAAAGGGATTGCTCTGTAAATGTCTAAGTCAAATGTTTGTTAGTGTTCAGGTCTTCTACAGCCTTACTGATTCTCTATCAATTTTTCTACTAATTAGTAACAGAAGAGTATTGGTATCTTCAATTGTCTTTGTAGATTTGTCTAATTTTCTTTTGAGAGTTCTATTAAGTTTAAAAATGTACTTGACGCACTGTCACTGGATACACAAACATTCAAGATTTTTGTTTTCTTAATGAACTAACCCTTTATCATTATTCCATGTAACCTCCTTATCCTTGGTTACATTGCAAGTTTTGAAGTTCACTGTGTCTTATATGAATAATCACTGAAATTGTCAAATAATATTACATAGAATATGATACCTCCTTTTACTTATTTTGAGAGCTAATGTTATACTTATTTTAAAAATAATTATATTAAGGTAACAACACTGTATATGATTCAGAAATATAGGCTCTCACCTCTTCCATCCTTTTACTTTTACATTGTCTTTATAAAGTGGGTTACTTTTAGAGCATATAGATAGATCTTAATTTTTTTTTTTTTTTTTTGTGGGACCCTCGCCAGTGGCCAGGGAATGAACCGGCGCAGCAGAGGCTGCGGGGAGACTCGCAGCCCAACGCTCAACCGCTGTGCCACCAGGGGAGGCCCAGATCTTAATTTTTTAACCAATATGAAAATCATTGTCATGTTTGTGTCAGTTATATTTGAACTGATATGGTATGATTAAATCTACCATCTTGCTATTTGTCTTTTAAGTCGTCCCTTATAATATTTAGTTTCCCATACTCCCAGTAGTTTAAATTCAGTAGTTTTTGTGATTCTATTTTGTCTCTACTGTTGCTTTATTAGTTATAAATGAACTTAAATTTTTGATGGCTCTTATGTTTACAATATGGTCATTTGGTTATAATTTACTTTCAAATGATATTAAACCACTTCATATATTGTGTATGTAAACAGTCTTTGTGTTAATATTGTCATAGATTTTAATTCTACATGTGCTTTAAACTCCACAATCCACTGTTACTATCTTTGTTTTAGACAGCCAGTTAGAAAAATTTTACTTCTCTTCCCATATTTGCCTTTTCATTTCTTTTAAACTTATTTAGATTCAGTTTTCCAGCTGATATTTTTTTCCCATCTGTCTAAATGACCAGCTTTAACATTTATTGTAGTACAGTTCTCCCACTAGAAGTAAATTCTCTGCTTGTCTGGAAAAAATATTTATTTTGCCTTCAAATATATATGTTTTTTCAAAATATCACTGAGCACAGAATCCTAGGTTGACAGGATTTACTATAATACTTTAATATCTCACTGCATTATCTTTTGCCTTAAATAGCTTCTTATAAGAAGTCTGTTAGAATTCTGGTCTTTGCTCCTTTCTGTATTGTCTTACTTTTCTTCAGCAGCCCTCAAGAATCTCACTTTGGTGTTCAGCATTTTACCTGTGATATACACAGCCATGTTTTTGTTACAGTCTGCGTGGGAGTCTCTTAGCTTCATGTATCTGTTGTTCACTGTTCATTAATTTTTAAAAATTCTCAGCCATTATCTGTTCAAACTTCTTTTTTTCTGTTTAATTTTATCTCTTTCACTTTCTGTGACTCCAGTGGTTTATATTTTTTTGTCATTTGATGTTGACTCACCGTTCTTGGATATTATTTTTATATGTCTTAGTTTTTCCAGTCTCTTTGCACTTATTACTTCAGGTGCACCCAGTCTGCTAGCCAGCTCATTGAAGGAAATCTTTCTCTCTGATTTTTAGTATTTTCATTTTCATTTTTCTTTTTTTCTTTTATGTATTTTTTACATCATTTTTCATTTTTGCCCAATGTATGCATTTTCATCTTCATTATAGTCCCCACACAATTCCCACCCCCTTTGTTCTGATCCTACTCCCTCCTTTCCCCCTGTAGTGTGTCACTGGTTTATAGTTGCTTGTTGATTTTGATTTTTACTTTATTATAATTAGTCTATTTTCATTTGCATTTTAAAATAATTTTATCATTCTGCCAAAAGCTCCTATCTGTTATACATTTTCCAGCTTTTTCACTCAATCTTTTAACAATCATATTCATTTTAAACCCCTAATTGCTCTGACACTTTTATCATCTCTGCATCTAGTTCTACAGATTACTTTATCTTCTTATGATGAGTCACCTTTTCCATTTTTTGCTTTTTGTGTACTACGCAATTTTTGATTGATTTTTCAACATCACATCTCAAAAACCATAGTCAAGCAAATAATTTCCAGGGATGGGTATATATTTTCTTCTCAGGCTACTACCAGTGAAAGATTTTGATTCTGTCTAATTAGTTGATGAGCTGAGTTTAGTTTTATTGTCATTATCCTTAGTGCGTCATAGAAATCAAACACCATTACCTCCTTAGTATAGGACCAGAACTACTGTCCCACACTAAGCAGAAAGTTTCTAGGTTTTTGTTTCAGCACCCCTTTTTAGCAATCCCTGCATGCCTGAATTATAAAAAGGGTCTCTACACTCTTGTCCATTAGGAGGTTACTTCTGCTTATGACTTGGTGCTAGGTTTATCATGGGAGTGGGAAGTTTTCTTGGTCCTTTTGGTCACCCCTCAGACTCAGACAAGGCTTGCTCACATGGACCTTTTGGGTGAGACATTTTTGGCATCCCTCTGTTATCCCTCCCATAATCCAAACCCTCCCATAGCAGCCATCACAGCCACATATATGTGTGTATATATTTATGTATATGTGTGTATGTGTATGTGTATGTGTATATGTATATGTATAATATATGTATATGTATATTTGTCAGGTCATGGAAAGAGATACTTCTCTGATCCTTCACAAGTAGTAGCAGCTCTCTGATTGGCCTGATGCTGGCAAGAAATTTTCCTGCCTTTCCATCAATGTTTTCTACCTTTCTCAGCACCTTAAGTCTTTGTTTCAGATGGGAGACAGTGGTGAAGTGAGCTGTGGTTTTTGCCTGTCACCCAGTGGCATCAAATCACTTGCACATCTACCCCACCCTGGGTTGAATTAGTGGGTAGAGAGAGTCTCACCAGTGTCTATAATTCTAATATAATATTGTAATGATGCACATGGATTTATCTTGGTGAAAATAAACTTTACTGAAGTTTCGATCTCCTCTAGCGTGATGAGGTTGTAGTTGTAGAAAGCAATGTGGAAGGAAAATGATGATACCATCCTTCTCTCATTTCATTGGGCACATAATATCTGATAAAAATAAAACAGCACCTTGTTAATCACAGGTATGAGAGTAACTCTTATTACAGATCCCATTCCTTGAGTATTTCCCCTGAACATTACTTTTTCTACTGTACTTTGTTGATATCACTTTTTCTTTCTTTTTAAAAGAACTTTAATCACTGAAAATTTTTCAGAATGCAAAACACAGAGACAAGGAGCCCATGACTTTTCAAATTTCTAATTTACATCCCTATTCCAAAACTTTGCACATTGGATATTTGTGCAGAATCCTTTGATATAAGAGAAGTCTTTATTTTTTTATAGATTTTGTTCATATTCATTTTTATCAGCACTCTTACCTAGGTTATCATTTTTTTTGTCTCTTTGCTTTAGATAGTCTTTGGGACTTTACCACTTGAGAAATTGCTGTTCCTTGTATCAAAATTAGCAAAAGAGCCATTATAATTGCATAATCTGGCAAGTAGACCATGTAGTTCTCTACTTTAATTTGAAACCATCAAAAATTAGAAGAATAAGACTGGATTATAAGGCAGAGAGATGGTCATCTTAATACTCGGGTAAATGTGGATGGCATCATGGAGAAAACTCAATAGCTTGAGATGAAAATCAATATACAGATGAGAGGAAGGGACAAACTAGCAATGGAGCAAATTGCCTAAAGAAGTTCAAGTTCCTGGGTGGGGGGTAGGTGGTAATAATATTCCATAGAGTGAGATACAGAAGCCATTGCTGAACATCTTTGTAGTCACTGATTTCTCTCCACATAAAAAATTAAAGTGTTTCCATAATTCCTTTTTATGTATGGACTTCTGATGGACTTTTCCCTGAAGAAAAAGAAAAATTCACCAGAACATGATAGTAAAGAATTTTAATATCTTGTACAATAATATATGGAAAAGAACTTCAACAAATTACGAGCCCCAGACTGAATCTGTCCTTCATCTTGTTTTTGTGAATAAAGTCTTACTGGGACAAAGTTTTGCCTATTTCTTTCTAATGAGCATCTATAGGAATATGTTAAACTGCAAATTTAATCTTGTGCTTGCTTACTAAAAATCTCTATATGGCTTCCTATTGCTTCAAATCCCCCTTATACAGCATACAGGGCTATTCTTAGTATGGCCCCTGCAGGCTCCACATCTTTCACTATTTCACATCATCTATTCTATGCAACCACCATGCATAGAATTCATCATTTCCTATGAAATACCCACACTTAAGATTTCCATGTGCTCCCATAAAAGTCAGAAAATCTGCTACCAACAGTAATCATACTATTGTTTATTTTGTTTGTGATACGTAACAGGAGTTGGTAAACTCCATATAGCCCCTTGAAAAATGTAGACTACTGTCTGTGTGTACAATCCATAAGCTAAGAATAGTTTTACTTTTTAAATAACTATTAAAAACCTGGGGCCTCCCTGGTGGTGCAAAGGGTTAAGCACAGCACTGTGAAGCTATCTGTAGCTTCTGCAGCACAAGTTCAAGCCCCAGCCAGTCAGGGAGCTACCCACATGGTGCAGCAGAACACTCCTGTCTTGCCTGCTGCTCCCCTCAGTAGTGTATTTCAGTCAATCTGCCTGTTCTGTTCCCCACTCTGTCTCTGGTAAAACCTCTCACCCCCCACACCTCTGGCCTGTACGCTGGTTCTTTTTTTTTCTTTTTTTTTTTTAGATTTATTTATTTATACAAGAACCGGGGTACAGGCCAGATGTGCAGGAGGGCAAGAGGATTCATCAGAGACAGAGCAGGGAGCAGAACAGGCAGACTGACGAAATACACTGCTGAGAGGAGCAGCAGGGGAGACAGAAGAGGTCTGCTGCGCCATATGGGACCCTCTCCAGCTGGCCAGGATCGAACCAGCGTTGCAGAGGCTACAGACAGCTTCATAGCACTGCGCTCAACCACCTGTGCCACCAGGAGAGGCCCTGTACCCTACTTCTTGTATGCATAAATAAATCTTTTTAAAAAAAAAGGAAAAGTAATAGTTTGTGACATTCAAGAATTTACATGAAGTTGAATTCTTATTAAATTTATTGTTCTTAAATACAAGATGCTATAGATACAATAATGAAATGTAGTTCTATCACAGGTCTCACAGACTTCAGTACCCACAATACATTCCCTAGTGTGTGGCTGATAGAAAGACCCAATAATTATTTTTGGCATGAATAATGTATGAATAAGTAAGTGAAACTATTTTGCCCTGGATCAAGGGTAATTAAATATAGAATCCAGTCAGATTTTCCAGCTCCTAACCAAGTACTCTTTGCTACTAGATAGGTCCCCTCTCCCCCCAATGATTTAAGACAATATTATTCTTAGAATAATTTTGGAATTGAAATCCCTTCCAGTTTCTACGAACTCTTGGATCATTCCTAGGCTACAGATTCTCACATGCTGAAGTGTTGCTAAGAAAGTCTTGCCTGTTGTGCCCACAAAGAGTAAATAATGACAGAGGAGCACTTCTGCTGGAGGATCCACTTTGAAACGGCATTTTGATAAGTTCAGGCACACCTCAAAAGTGAAGCTAATGGAAAAAGTAGATGAAAGCAAGCACCGTGATTAACCATAACCAGATGGGAGAAAAATGTGTTGACATTTCAGCAAGAACAGTCTTCAATTCAAGCCAAAAAATTTCCCATTTATACTTTTCAGTCAGCCAAAATTTCCAGCTGCATGGATTCTCTGGTGAACAAACAGGCCAACACTCAGAGTAAGGTCACTGAAGTATGTGCCAGTAATCACAAACTGTAATTAAGAGGTAATGACCTCAACTTGAAGCTTTCTTCACGATTAATGAATACCTGAGAATTCAGTGGCCTGAGGCAGCCCTCATTTTATCCAGAATGCTCTGGGATAAAGTAAGTGTTATAAACAAAATGTGATTCTAGTGTAAATCATTCCCCAAAGTTACCTTTTCCTTGACTATATCACAGAGTTGGATTTTTATGGCATTTGTGGGGTGGGGGAAGTGAAGACCACATTTAATCAAGAAAAGAGAGATTTAAATTCAAAAACATTAGGGAATATCTTTTTGTGAGGGGAGGTGGAGATAAGTGGGAATTATCCTTAGAATATTTAGCCCTAATTTTCAGCTTTGCTCTGAAACAGAGGAATGAGAATCTTTATTATAATACCGGGTAGTATAATTAAATTTATCACTGTAATAAATGTGAAGCGGAGTTACAATTATAATCAATAACTATTATAATCATCATTACTATGGATTTAATGCCTTGACTTAACTGGTGAGAAGATCATCAGTTTAATAAATAAGGCAACCATCAAAATATTAGTCATCATTCATGGGACACTTACTCTGCAGCAGGAACTTAATGGACAGTAGCTTCCCTTCAAAATTAAACATCATTAGCCCCTTTTTATAGGTATAATCTGAGAATCAAGGTGATTAAGCAAATTGCCCTAGTTCATTCTGATCCATGCAGGGGTTGGGATTCAAGCCTAGGTTCCTCTGATTACAAATTACTATGTACTATGACCTCCTGTTCTTGAAAGGTCTTTGTCAGTCATTTGGAAATGATGAGAGAGATTTGGCAGCATGAGGATGTCAATAGGCAAATGGAGCTAATGGTAGAAGATCAAAGTCATTAACATGCTTTTAAAGGACCCTCTTACGTGTATCAGGAATTTTAGCTGGGCAAGACTCAGGAGCCATGGGATTTGAATGCAGGAGTTTGCCCTTTGGGCCATCCTCAGGGTTTAGCTGTGCTTTCACCTCTTGAGGTGAATGAGACAACCATATGCTTCAAAATACATCCCATATTTAAACACTGGCTCAGCTCAGTCTGCCATGTCTGAAATTTATTTTAAAAAGATGATGGCCTATTTTTAAAATGAGAGGCTTAATATGTATATATGCCTGAGATAATTACCCATTATGACATAAATTCATCCTGAAATGGAAGAAACAACTATCAGTATCTTTTTAAAGGTAAGAGTTGGCTAGTTTTAGAGCTGGAAGAATTAAGTACTAGGGTTTAAAAGTCTTTTCTACCAATACTGTAAAATAAGGGAGGGGAATGGAGGAGAAAGACCTATTTATTTGTCTTCTATGGAGAAGATTCTAACAGTCAGATCTTTACTTCCCTATTCTCATCTCTCTGATCCCAAAGTATGTGGCCAGGCATTTCTTCTTCCTTCCGATGAATGGGCTTGATGTCAGAATGGGACTGAAAGATGATTTGGATGACTATTTGACTGCACTGAACCTTTTCATTCAGATGTGGTATATTCTTTTAGAGGAAGTGACAGAGCATAAAGAGATATCAACAATTCCTCCAAATACACATAACATGAGGTGTCCATTCTGCCCTCAAATGAATCCCCCACCTCTGTTTCTCTGTATGAAAAGCAGATCCTAGTGATCCTTTAGTAGGAAGAATGTGGGGCATCCCAGAACCCCAAAACCTACACTCTCCAAATGGATTCTTCCATCTGCCACATAAAGACAAAATATGCTCTTAGTGCCTAAGACCTTTAATAGCACAGAATTTTAATATAGTTAGTGTACAGTGCACAGAAGAGAGAAGAAAGAATATAGTTAAAATACTTTCCAGTTAAACACCCAATGTTACCCATTCCCTCATGGATCAATGACCAGTCAAACAAGGTTGGCCCAAAGTGGAGCCACTGAGGCCTGGAAGCCTGCCACAAGTTTAAGGTACCTTCTGATGGGGAACCGTAGGAACAGAGCAGAGGAGGTCAGGAAAGTCTGGGAGGAAAATAGCAAAATAAAAATACAAGTCAAGATAAAGACTGCCATTGTCAGCCTCCCATGCATCTCTCATGTGTCTTTCAAGTGATTCCTTCTGTGTCCCCCAGCTCCAAGACCAAGAAGCAATTACAGCTTCTTCTTCACATGTCTCTGCTCAACATGCCTCCTCCAAGTCCTCTCCCTCTTCCTCTTCTCTCCTTCTCCTTTTTTTCCTTCTTCCAGACTTTACTAGCTTCTCCTCTCCACTGTGCTCCCCCTGTCCTTGGGTGGGGCAGCAAGCCTAAAACCTCTCCTTTCTATGCATGTCACACCATCACAATTTCTTTCTCCCAAGACTGACCATTGCATCAGTCTGAGCGTGGTTACTTTAGTTGCTTAGGAAGACAATCCTTGGCAATACTCTAGCAAAGCGAATCTTTCTTCTGTACAGGTTTCAGAAACTAGAGAAAAATCATGTTTGGACTATCCTATATTTTAAGCCAAAATATACTTAGGTTCTATAATAAGTTTTCTATTACCTCTGCCTTGTCTTTTGCAAGTGGAGAAAATTTTAAAAACATTTAAGAGGCAGTTCCTAATACACTGAGCCCATTTTTCTTCTCTTCATTCTTAAGGTTATAGATATACAAACACAACTAGAAAAACTTCCTGTTCTGTCATGAGCTACCAATTTAAGAGAGTAAAATATGGCAGCAGAGACGGAAGAGTGAAGAAGTGAACATGGATGACTAACTTCACCTCTTCTGCAAAAGTAAAAAGTATTGAAAACTTTTTCAAAACAGAAAATTAGCTTACCTTTCAAACACAACAGTTAACTAAGATTATAGCACAGAAGAATGCCTGTTTGTAAAAACTGATGCTGTGGTAATAAAATTAGAGCGAAGAACTGAAAAAAAGTATTCAATAAAAAGCTACTCAATTCAACATATTTGCTAAAGTTTGATCCATGTCTAATCCCTTCCAAATCCTGGTCTTAGTCCAGACTTGTCTTCCTCACCAAGATCTGAGAGAATATAAGAGGTGAGGCAGGGAAAAGGAGATAAAAATTACATTCCCAGCATCTGGTCATAGAAATAGAGGAAAAGAAGCACAATGATTCTCGCCAGCAGGATCTACTCCAGGAACCCACTCTGCTGACTTGGCTCCCTAAAAGGCATCCCTCAGTCCACAACCAGTTACCTGCTAATTGTAGAACTGAGAACAGATTCCAGCTGGAAAGTGATTAACTGGTTTTCCCAGGGGATTCAATACTTAAGAATTTTGTCACCTTTGCATCTGTAGACATTCATTATATCCCTTTTAAGTTTCTTTAAACTCTTTCTAATTTGACAATTCTCAGCCAAAAGGATGCATTTGTATCTCTGTAGACATACAAGCAAAAATGTACATACTCTGCTTATCCCAGGTTTGAGTAAGCATTTATAGAAGGAGGGGTAGCAGTATGTGCTTTAGAAGCAAACAAAACACTCAAATAATTCTGAAGTATATGCCAAGTTAAGAATCATTGTTATGGGGACTACACATAAGGGGAGAAATCAAATATTGTACAAAAATGAATAACAATGTAAGAAAATAAACACATAAAGAAAACACTTTTTAAAAAAAGGAATCATTGTTACAATTTTCTTAGTCCTCCTCAAACAATACTCTTCCCATCTCAACTACTACTCTTTGCGATGTATTAGTTTTCAATTTTTATTTTAAAACAGTGACATATGAAAGTCCAAACATCCATTGAAAAACTGCATTATTCCTCCCTGAGTCTTTTTTTTTTTTTAAAGATTTATTTATTAATTTATACAAGCACTGGGTACAGTCAGAAGCGCCGGAGGGTGAGAGAATTCACGAGAGCCAGAGCGGGGAACAGAACAGGCAGACTGATGAAGACATACACTGCTGAGGGGAGTAGCAGGCGTGGCAGGAGAGGTCTGTCACACCATGTGGGACCCTTGCCGGGTGGCCGGGGATCAAACTGGCACTGCAGAGGCTGCAGGCAGCTTCGCAGCCCAGCGCTCAACCACTGCACCACCAGGGGAGGCCCTCTTTTTTTTTTTTTGTAAAGATTTAATTTTATATTTATGCACACAAGGAGTGGGGTATAGGCCAGCAGTGTGGGAAGTGAGAGGATTCACCAGAGACAGAGTAGGGGACAGAACAGGCAGATTGACTAAAGTACACTGCTGAGGGGAGCAGCAGGCAAGTCAGAAGAGGTCTGTTGCACCATGTGGGTAGCTCCCTGGCTGGCCAGGGATCGAACTCGTGCTGCAGAGGCTGTGGACAGCTTCATAGGTTGCGTCTTAACCCCTTGCGCCACCAGGGAGGCCCTCGTCATCCATAATCTTGATTAAAATGTTGAGTGCTTGGTAACAGGGCAATTTAAGATCAACTAAATGTGTAATACTTAACCTCCCTCTGAACTGAGAGACTAATAAAAAAATTCACAAGAAAAAATAGACATCAATAACTGGGATACTTCCAACGTCAAAAATCACAGGTTCTTGATGTGTGATGTTTCTCCTTTCAAAAAAGTCATGCTAGAAAGATTTTAAAGCTCTTGGAGGAAACAGTTAAGAGATTTACTATCTCATTTACAAACCAGTTTATATCATTTACAAACCAGTTATATTACAAACCAGTTTTTCAGCTCCACTGAAACTATGAGTAAGTAATGTTTTATTAAATTAAATTGAAATGATGTCACAGACCTTACCATTCATTCATTCATGCACTCAGTGAATGGATATTCAAAGAGCACTAATTGTGCATCACTCTACCATCACAGAAGGTAGTGATGAAAAGATAAACTGGGTCCTTTGCATCAAAGAGATGATAGTCCTGTAGAAGAAGACAGATATTAGAGGAGAAATTATTTCAAAAGAATCCTATCTAGGGCCTCTCCTGGTGGCGCAGTGGTTGAGTGCTGGGCTGCGAAGCTGCCTGCAGCCTCTGAAGTGCTGGTTCAATCCCTGGCCGCCGGGCGAGGGTCCCACATGGTGCACAGACCTCTCCTGCCGCCCGCTGCTCCCCTCAGCAGTGTATTTCATCAGTCTGCCTGTTCTGTTCCCCACTCCAGCTCTGGTGAATTCTCTCACCCTCCCGCACTTCTGACTGTACCCAATGCTTGTATAAATAAATAAATAAATAAATCTTAAAAAAAATTAAAAATTAAAAAATTAAAAAATAAAAAACAAAAAGTTTTTTTTAAAAAAAAATCCTATCTAGATAAAGAAGGAATCCTTTTACTACATTATACACCACTACTAGTCAATGTTGAATTAAAAAATGTTGTGGATACACAGATTTGATAGGAATATAGAGAAACTGGAATTGTTTTAATACATCACCTAGGTGGGAAATTTTTACTAATACCAAGAGCTAAGGGCAGCAGTCTGCCCATGCCCAACAGCTAGTCAGAAGTGTTAGGGCATCACTTAATAAAAGTTAAACTTAGTCTCTGCACTTTCCTCAGCTGAACAATGCTGGGAGACACAAACTAGATAAGACGAGGGAACCTATAGTGTTGCCATGGGAATCTGGCCTTGAGCCCATGTGACCAATAGGGGGCTATGGAAAATCCCCAAGAATGCAGCAATAGGACAAACAGAACCAGGCAGGACAGCTCCTGTGCAGAAGGCCCACAGAAATCTAATGCCCTAGCAGATGGCAACCAGCAGACACCGACTCCTCTAATCATGAAAAACACAAAATAAGTATAAAGGAGAGCCCCCAATCCTTTTTAGGGGCAGACAACCTCTTCTGTCATGCCCACTGCTTCTCTTTAGCAGAATATTTGAATAAATCCACCTTTTCTGTTTTTCACTCTGTCTCTGGTGAATTCTTTCACCCCTACACCTCTGGCCTCACCCCTATACTAGTAGGTCAGAAGCAGCAGAGCAGTATTCTAGGAATGAGATCTCCAAACTTGTAGGAAGTCATGGGAGGGACCACACAAGTTCATTTATTCTCAGACACTAGTGTTCTCTTGGGGCTCCAAATTGCCAGGTGTTAATACAAAGCTTTGTTTTCTTTCCACTCAGATGCATTAAAGCATATCACAGGGAAATGACTGGGGAAAGTGGTTTTCATGTTATCAACTTGTGTCCATTTCTGCAATTCTTAAATCTCCAAGGGTCAATATCTTTTTAGGGTGAAATACAGAGTAGCACCCACTAACCAGGTTAATCAATCCATTCCTCCTTCCCCACCACCACCGCCACACACCCAGGTACCACATTTACATCCAAACCAAGACAAAATTTAAAGCTAACCCTTAAAAATGACCATGGATCTGAGGTATCTAAGAGGGGAGAGGAAGAGATGAGGATGAGTGGGGGAAGAGAAAGCACAAGGGACTGTGGGAAAGGACAATGGGTGCTTTGGTGGTGGGACAGCTATGGGGGCCACACCTGAGGGGAGAATCCTATGTTGTCAAAATATTTATAAATATGCAAAACAATGGTTCTTCACTAATAAAAAAAAAAATTCAAAGCACTATTCCATCTTCCACTAAGGAGAAAAACAGGCTTTTGTGTATATCAAATAATGCAAATGGACCAGAGTCTTTACCGATGAGTAAAACTACATTACTTGTTGGTTTGGGGGAGAAGAGAAATAGAACATATATTAGAGTATAGAAAGAATTTTAAAATGAATATATTATTTCAGGGAGGGGGGTTTAATTTCAGACATAGTATGCTACATTACCAAAATATTTTTGAGTCTTTCTGTTGTAAACAACACACACAAGAAAACATGTTTTCCTCTTTAGAAGCTAAAATATTGTTTTCATCATATATTCATACATGGATACAGACATCAAAAGTGTCAATCATTTCAAAGCATGGAAACGGTTCATTTATTTCTGACCAGGCAACCTCCCCTTTGAAACAACTACTTTGCCTACATGATCTTTTCTCAAGCCTTCCTCACAACCATTGCTATAAAAGTGGGCTTTTGAAACAGCAACTCTGCTTTATAACTTATGAGGAAAACCAAACTAAACCATTTCCAAAACAACTAAAATAAACAGCAGGTTACACCTTTATGCCCCTTATACAAGTCTACATAATTTACTGAGACCTCAACAAACTAGTCTCTTTCCACACTGTATGCGATGTTGGTGTATAATTGTCTAATGTACCTTATTTATTCCAGAAATAAACCTGAATTCAGTGTATCTCTAGGTTTAAGTAAACACTTCTGTATCCCAGAATTCACAAATCAGGGAAGAGGCAGAGAAGTGCTCCCTCCGCTGTCTTGGTTGCCATTAGCACATGTCTTCAGGGCATATTTTCTCCTGGGTTTCTATGTTTGTTTTACTCACTGCCTTGGTTCCTGTTCCTGGTACACCTTTATCAATAAGCACAGAAGGATCCTACTGCCTGAAAAAATGAGCTTTAAGTGACCATCACACAGACACAAGGAGGTAAGTCATTAAAAAAAAAAATAGTAAAATTAATCTTGAGGAAGTAGTTTACTGTCTTATAAGATAGTCCTACAAGAATGTTGGCCTAACTTTCCCTACATCCCAGGGGAGAAATACTATTTAACTGCAATATCAAAACAAAAGTGGTGTGTAAGTATTTGGTAAAGCCTACAAAACTGGTTTTCTCTTTTTTGCATAAATAAGTAAAAAAGTATAAGGAGACTTAAGGGCAGACAAATGTGTTAATTATTTACACTCAAACTTAGAAGTTGGTCTTTAGCCTTTTATACTTTTACTGTTATAGTAGTTAAAATTTATTTAATAAGGAAAGTTGGCTTTTTATACTAAGGTCTTTTATGAGTGGTCTTTTGTTTAATATCAGAAAAAGGAGCGACTTAGAACCCAAAATGAATGCATGCTATTAAAGAAGGGACTATCTATTTGACTGGAAATGTGAAAGCATGGCAAATACATTTCAGTATAGGTTTAGCTGAGCAATCTTGTTTCCCCATGCTTTAAAATCATTGTCCTCTGATATATCTTGAATATTTAACTGATATTTGAAATAGCACTGAGAAGTTAAGGGAACTTGTATTTGGTTAGAACTCATGATGAAGATTTAGTTAAAATAAGTCCGCAAACTAAAAGGATGTCTTTCTTTCATATTGTCTTATGACAATATGATTTAAAGTGAGGGCCTGATCCTGAGCTTGGGAAGAGCTTTTATTCAAGTTCTACATGGGAAGAGAGAAGAACATCTCTTCTATTAACCTCACCATAAGAGGTAGCAAGAGAATGCAGAATAGTTGTAGAAGAGCAAACATTAATGAAAATGTATATTTGTGAAATGTATATGCATATTAAAAAGGAAATGTATATTCAAAAGTTGTATCTGATTTGCTAATATCTTTCATAACACATTGCTCTCAATATTTGAACAAGTTCTTTTATTAAAGGAGGTGATACCAGTGGGTCCTAATACTAGACTCCAATATGCATAATCTTGTAATTTGGTCCTCCAGTTTTTAGTGAATAAAATAGGAGAAAATGTCCTAAGCCACATTTAAAAACCAATACATAGCAAATTCCTGACATATGGATTCTCTGAGAAATCTTAAAATAATGCATATGAAAAACTAAGATATCACCTATTGAATGTTTATAATTATTTTCTCTTTCTGCATCTAGATGTTTTTTGACTTAGCAATGCTTGTATCATACATGATGCTATTTTCTGTAAGAATTTAAAAGTGATAGATTAGCTACCTCATTATTTTTCAACCCATTCCTTAACTCTAATAAGAAGTCTATTGAAGAAATTGTTCCTAAATTTAAATCCCTAAATTGGCAACCAGTAAAGTATAACTCCATTCTAGATATTTAAGTTTTGTTAGTGATAACCCATAACAGATTTGAGCTAAAACTATTTGTAGTCATAAAATTTACACATTGATACATACCTTAAAAGTATTGTGCAAAAGCTTTGTGTTTTAAGTTTTATGAGTTCTTTCTCAAAAACTCAAGGCAATTCCCCAATGTTAACACTTAAAAATATAAAAGATTTGCATTTTTAAAAATAACAGAATGATTAAAGTGGGCATTTAATCCAGGAAATCCAAATCTAGACAGATTACATTTTTCCTAGCTTGAATTTTCCTTGAATTACAAATTGAGTCAACTTTCAATAGTTCATTTATTTTCAGCAAGCACATTTTTTTCCTGCAGATTCTTCCAATTTTGTCTATTTTTTTTTTTTAAATAAGAACAGGTCATACTATTTTTTTAAAATCTTTTATTTATTTATTTATTTATACAAGCACTGGGTACAGTCAGAAGCACGGGAGGGTGAGAGAATTTACCAGATTCAGAGGGGAGAGCAGAGCAGGCAGACTGATGAGGTACACTGCTGAGGGAAGCAGCGGGCGGCAGGAGAGTTGGTGACCAGGGATCGAACCGGCGCTGCAGAGGCTGCGGGCAGCTTCATAACCTAGCGCTCAACCGCTGCGCCACCGGGGAGACTCCTTTTCTTCTTCCCTGAGTATATAAGGAGTGCATCATGGTGCCCTGCTGGCAATCTTTGATGAAAAAACATCCTGAAAGGGCAGTCACCTGTATTTGTTTAAGGAAACCTGCTCCTGATGAACAATATTAAATAAAGAACTCAAGTCCCACTTAAGGATTAAAAAGTCAATATACCTTCTACCCAGCATTCACTGCATGATTGTTGACTGTACACCATCACTTTTTCTTGCCCACAGTGCTTCTTACAAATATGTATTTCTCCCTGAATTATAAATAACAGGATCATCACCATTAGAATAACCAGTTAGCAATTGTTATATAAAGCCTGAATTACTTAATGGCATATGGCACTAGAAATAAAAGAACATTAGTAGAATGCATTTTTCTTTCTAAAACAAATAATTTCTTTCTGAAAAATTATTTATTGAATTTTCCACTAGTTATGTGATTGCACATATATGACTTTGTTAAAAGATTTATTTATTTATACAAGCACCAGGGTACAGGCCAGAGGAGCAGGAGGGTGAGAGAATTAGAATTCACCGGAGACAGAGCAGGGAGCAGAACAGGCAGAAGGACCAAAATATACTGCTGAGGGGAGCAGCAGGCAAGACAGGAGAGGTCTGCCACCCCATGTGGGAATCTCCCTGGCTGGCCAGGAATCCAACCTGGCACTGCAGAGGCTGCGGACAGCTTCACAGCACTGTGCTCAACCCGCTGCGCCACCAGAGAGGCCCATATATGACATTTTTTAACTGAAAATTCCAATGAACTTTATTTTTTAAAGTTATTTTACAAAGGCTCATTGATTTACAATGTTGTATATGATTTACAGATGTAGGATCCTTACAGGTCTATGCACCACACCCACCAACCAGGAACCCATAGTCCTTCATCAGATATCACATCTTAATCATGAAAGTTAATAAGTTCACCAAAAATCAAAAGAAATCTAATAAACACGGATTTAGCTTTTGTATCTGGTGATGAATTAGTAAATGTATAAAGCATGTTTCCTAGCATATAGGAGCTTATAATGCTTAAGGAATTCATCTAAGAAATGGGCTGTGATTAATGCTAGAACAAGAGTTAACAACAATTTTCAAAAGGGTTTGGGTCGGTGACAAAAGCAGACTGATGCTCTAATAAAGTCCCTGGACATTTGAGAGGGATTGCACCCTTACATGGATGCCTAAGAAGGAACTGGAAAGACCTAGGGGAAGAAGACGATCAGTTCAAATGTCACCTTCATTTTTTAGCCTTTCCTGACTGCCTCAGACAAACTATGGCTTCTTTATGTTCCATCAAATGCTTTACAAGCAGGGCACTTGTTGCAATGTATTGTAATTAATTGCTCATTTGTCCCCAGCTCTTTCATTCCCTCTGAGTTATTATGGGCAAAGCAGGATATTATTCAACTTTTATATCTCTTGCCTTAAAGATGTTTAATAAATGTTTATTTAGTATATTTTTAAATAAATGAGAATCAATACAAGCAAAGGCAAGGGAAGAACTAATCACAGACTAAGTTTTATTGAAATAACTGGCTGTGTGGACAAGGAGTTTTATGTTGTGGGTAATAAAAGGTCAGTTTAGGGAGAAGACCTAGAAGGACCTTGCTTGTCTAGATGGGAATTATCTTTTGAGGCTGGATTCACAGTCAGGCCCTTCTTTTGGTCAATTAAGCCCATTATTGTGGCCTTCTGTGATCAAAAGGTAACATTAACCAGACACTTCAGTGATAGTCCTTTCATTCCATTCTGGTCAACACTGAGCAATTGGAGAGTCCTGTGACAGTTACAAAATGGGTTTTATAAAGGTTAATCGAGCTGAGCACAGGATGAATTGGAGGACTAAAAGATTATTGCAAAAGTCCTGTCCAGAAAAAGGTAGCTGAAAGGTTTACAGGAAAACACACTGGACAGGAATAGTAGAAAGAAACTGGTATTAGTAAACTGGGAGGGGGGATACTGAAGAAAAGGGAAGATAAATATGGCTCCACATTTTTGTGGAATTATAATTGCACTGTTGAAAGAAATAAAACTCGGAAGCAAAACCCAGTGATTTTGTTACAAGAAAAAGAAGGTTGGCTCATGTAGGTCATGTTGGAAGTGATGGCAAGATGCATAATGGGAACATCTGAGAAACAAGAGAGGATTTTGGAAATATAAATATTCTAAAAGGAGTGAGAGTTTATGTTGTGGGTATGATTAAGATTTCCAAAGCAGGAGAGAATTAGAATTGGAGAAATTTGTGAATGTCTTTGAGTAAGTTACTTAATCTCTTCCTGTCCCTAAAAAGAGGATAATGCCTTTCTTCTTTCCTCAGGGGGAATATGTAGAGATCAAATGAGGATAAGAACACAGGGTAGTTTTGAAAACATAAGGCAATATGCAAATATACATTGTTCTTCTTCTTGCTTATTTCCCTGTCCTTCCCATGACCATCTTTTCATAATAAAAATAAACCAACATGTGACAATTACAGTATTAATTTTAATAACTGAGTAATCACAAAAAAACCCATGTACTATTTTTGATGTAAAAATGAATCTAATTTATGTTTAACTCTGTATCACAGAAATAATATAAGGAGAAATATAAAACAGTAAAATAAAAGCCATACAATTTTATTTCTGTACTTTATTATTTGTCAAGAGCTGTGCAGTGAAAGTCATTTGGGATGCATGTCACAGGATATTTAAATAACTTGTCTACAGCCACAGAGCGAGTGCCATACCATCATCTAATCTAAGATGACAGTACCATTATTGTTGTATCTACCACACATAAAAGACAAAAATGCAGCCAATTAAACTACAACATATCATCAATTGCAATTTGTGCTCCAATTTCAGAGGTGTTAAAGTGTAGAGGAAAAAGTACATCTTGTAATTGAGAAAATATTGATGGTAATAGCTACTTGGCATTTTTTTTCTAACCACTGGACAGTAAGTAACATCTCCATAAGATAAATGATTTATAATTCTCCATTGCAGAGGTATCACTTTTCACCTGATGCTCCTACAACACTCAGCCATATTTGGAATATGGTTCTATTAGTATAAAGGCAAATAAGAAAGTGGACAAAATATTGCTCCACTACTTCTTCCCATCATATTTCTCATTAAGAAGGATCATGGCCAGCACCTCCCTGATGGTGCAAGGGGTTAAACACAGCACTGTGAAGCTATCTGCAGCCTCTTCAGCATGAGAGCTCCCCAGCCAGCCAGGGAGCTACCCACATGGCGCAGCAGACCTCTCTTATCTCACCTGCTGTTCCCCTCAGCAATGGTTCAGCCTGTCTGTCTGTTCTGCTCCCCACTCTGTCTCTGGTGAGTCTTCTCAACCCCCACACTTCTGGCCTGTACCCCACTTCTTATATTCATAAATAAAAAAATCTTTTTTTTTTTTTTTTTAAAAAAAGGCGCATGGCCAGACCCAGACCTGAGGATCTTCAAATTGTCCTGAACCTAAGGACATTCTGACATCACTCAATCTTTGGGACTCCCACCAGGACAGCTCTGTTGTGATAAGAAAGAACTAAGTGTCTAGAAGGAGGTTTACAAGAGATTGAAAATTCTTCTTCACAGGGAGGAGAGACTATAAAACTGAAATCAATTGCAAAACAGTCAGTCTAGTTGGCCTCACAAGAAGTCTTATAACAATAAAAGAAGTCTTACGATCAACAATGATTTAAGATGCATTTTATGGCCTTTCTAATATAAGTTTTTATTACATCAAGATCTCCCTTAATGGGATCTTTTCTAAGTATTCCAGCAGTGTATAGCAGTACATAGCACATTTTGTTCAGCTCTACAATGTTTAATAAAAATTACAACTATTGTATTATTCAATATGTATCTTTTTTAAAATTATTTTTATAAATCTACAACATATATGTTGAAATTGTTTCAACAAATATAATATTGAAGCCACTTATTAACCATACTCTTCAAATCAAGACCAAAAAAAAAAAAAAATAATTTAAGCAGGAAACAAAATATTCTTTAGAAGTACAATAACTATCCTCATTCTTTCTCATGCCATTCTCAACATCAAAAGCTAAAAAGCCCTCCAAGGCCACATATCAGCATAGGATTAGCAAAGGCTGGTGCACTTTAGAAACTATTATTAAACCCAGTCTACTTCAGTCACTTTGGATGTACAGGCAAAAATCCCCAAAATCCTAAGGGACAAATCAATAACAAAAGAGAGAGGGTAGGGAAACATACTCATCACAGTTGTTTGCTCTCAGTTAAAAATACCAATTATAAGACTGTGAACTCCAGAACAGTGTGCTGAGACTCATTCATTTACGCACTCCTGGGGCTTAGCATTGGGGCTGACACTCAATAAATGTTGAATGAATGGACAAACAAATGAAAAAAATAAGGGAAATTAGTGATTCTCCATAATGAATTAGATATCTGATGGATCACACCATCAGGCTGGATTAGTTGTCAGGTACTCAGTGTGTATAGGTAGGACACGGTTTGTAACAATCAAGGATGGATTAAAAGCTTTGTTATTTGGCATAGTGAAGTCCTGAAGGGCTAACATGGTGCTTTGGTGAGAGAGCTGGTCAGTCACCTTCCAGCAGAGAATAGAGTAACAAAATGTCAGGTCTAGAAGCCCACAGCGGAGAGCTGAGTGAAAGTCTGGATGAGAGATAAATGAAGAAATCAAGGCCTGGGAGATATTTTATTAGGTTCTACACACCCAAACAGAAATAAGCCTTGTGACAATTTATGTCAGTAGAGGACATAGTTTCCCCACATCCTGGATGGGCACGAGAATTCTGGCTTTGATCAACAGGTAGGAGCCGTTCTATTTAGTTTTATATAATCAATCAAACATAACTGAAAGGGATTTTAGATAGGGGTGGTATGACAAAGGGTTTATTAAGAAAGATTTAAGCCATGTCTTTGAATGAGGAGGATACAGACACCTCATATATGCAGTTATACCACAGACTCTGAAGGGTGACTAAGGGATATTCAGCAGCGGTTAAACTATCAAACTCAATGCTCTCTTCCATATGGATATGACGTGGACAAGTACTAGTACAACAGGGGAGTAGCAGGATCCCCTCACAGCTTTGAAGCTATTGTTTGTTTTGTTGTGAGTAACTGAGAAATACATGCCCAATTTCAGAATCCCATTGCATGTAGTGTTTAAGAAGTAGATTTTATCACATTTTTGAAACATTGCATTCTCTTTGCTATACATTTCATATGCAGTGCTTATACATAGTAAGTGCCTCAGTAAAAAATTTTTGAATGGGGCCTCCCTGGTGGTGCAAGGGGTTAAGACAAAACCTATGAAGCTGTCCGCAGCCACTGCAGCATGAGTTCGATCCCCCCAGCTGGCCAGGGAGCAACCCACGTGGCGTAGCAGATCTCTTCTGACTCACACGGGGCTCCCCTCAGCAGTGTACTTTAGTCAATCTGCCTGTTCTGTTCCCCACTCTGTCTCTGGTGAATCCTCTCACACCCCCCACATCTCTGGCCTGTACCCCAGTTCTTAGATGCATAAATAAATAAATCTTAAAAAAAATTTTTTTTGAATGAAGAACCACACTCAACTGTCAAATGCATAACTGCTGAACTCTCTGAAGACAAAATCCACAACTTGGTTTTGGTCACAATTTGGTTAGCTAAAAACATTCTATAGAAACTTTATGGTTTGAAATATTTTCTTCTTCTGAAGAACATCTCCTTTTATTCTTGTAATTGCTCCATTCTAATATGAAAATTAATGAATTACATCCTAGTGAGTAGCAGTAAGTCTAAGGAGAAAAATCATGACCCTATCTAGAAAGGGCTGGGAAGACTTCTTGTAGGAGTTGACCTATGATTGATTTTAATGGAATAATTGGATTTTTTTTCCTGAGCAGGACTGAGGAAAATAAATATTCCAGGCAGAAGTTCTAGCATGTTCAAGGAAGATAAGTTCTTTCTATCCCCACTTACTCAGAGCTTAATGCCCAGTCACTGATAGAGTTTAAAACTACTGCTGATTTGTAAATCCTGTGGTACTTCCACCACAAGCTATTGTCTCTGACTAAAAGAGTTCCAAACAGTCAGTCAGAATACCCTGAAAGACAAGAACTATAAAAACAGCCACACACTTCTTAAAAAATAATTTTCTGGGTCTTTAGCATGATGTCTGTGAAGAAGGAGATCCAAAGATCAGTAATAATCTGTGAAAATTAATCTGGAACACAACAGGAAATAAGGATCAAGCATCAAAGGCAGTCAACTGATAAAGAAAGGAAACCAAGCTCCTGACTGATGCCCTGAATAAACAACATGACAACAGTGGACCTGACAGGTATAAAAGCACTTCAAATCTCTAACACTGGGACACACTCCAGGAGATTAGTCTCCATGAAAACAGACCAATTGCAATGCCACTGAAAGGGGAAAAAATTAAAATAAGAGCAAAGTCAGATAAATAACTATTTAAATAAAATAAGATGAAGCAATAAAATAAGATGAAGCAGAATAAGGAAAATAACATCTTAGAATTCCCTCTCCCAAAATAATTCTGTACATATACATTCTAGTTGTTACGTAGAGATGAAAGGTGAATAGGAGAGTCCTAACTGGCCATGGGAATTGGAGTTCATAAATGCAAATTACAATGAAAGCTGGAAAAATCAGAGCTACTTGACCATGAAATCATGCTGTAGGATACTATAATGGTGGGCACATGTCATTTTACATTTGTCAATGGATATATAATACCAAGTAAACACTAATGTAAGCTATAGGCTTTCATTAATAATATTGGTCAATCAATTGTAATAAATATACCACATTAATGATGCAAGAATATGGTAGTAGGAGAAACTTTGTGTTGGGGAGGGGCTATAAGAGAGCTCTTTACTTTTTACTCACTTTCTGTTAACATAAAACTGTTCTAAGAAATAAAATCTGAGGGCCTCCCCTGGTAGTGCAGGCAGTTGAATGCCACGCTGTGAAGCTGTCTGCAGCCTCTGCCGCGCTGTGAAGCTGTCTCATCCCAGCTGCCTGGCGAGGGTCCCACAAGGCGCGGCCGACCTCTCCTGTCTCGCCCACTGCTCCCCTCAGCAGTATATTTTGTCAGTCTGCCTGTTCTGTTCCCCACTCTGTCTCTGGTGAATCCTCTCACCCTCTTGCGCATCTGGCCTGTACCCCAGTTCTTATATAAATAAATAAATAAATCTTAAAAATAAAAGAAAAAAAAGAAATAAAATCTGATAACTAAAATGTTTTGGTCATTTTAAGGTTTTATAGGCACTAAAGCTATATCTTACATTATATCAAATTTAGTAAAATGTAGCCACAGTTCACAGTAAATATTATTTTCATTATAAAAATACTTTCATAAAATATTTTGCATTTGCATTTTTATAATTTTGATTTTTAAAGGACTCAAGCATGACAAATTTATTTAATTTATGATGATAAATTATCTACCGTCATAACATATACTTGAGAATTCTTGTGAAGAAATTTAACCTACAAATAATTCAAATATAATAAAATGTTTATGTGTATGAATTAACCATAGAACAAGTTTATAGAATATATTTTAAGATAACTAGATATTTGTAAGTACACATATGCATACATATACACATGTGCATTTCATATTGTGAGGATATTAAATTGTACCTATTTTAGAAGTATAGATGTGTATGTATATATTATAATAGATTTAAAGTAATAAATTTAAGATAGAGAGGCAGACCTATAAATGTATTTATTTTTACATCTACTACATTTCATATTTATAGTTATTCTATTTCATCTTCATATTTCACATAGACTCAGTAGGAAATGTCTAATCTTAGGAAAAACAATATTCTGGTATACTATTGCAGCTTCTTTCACTATAGACCTGACCGCTTATCATTTATGTAAATCTATGTAGGAATAGGATGATATATACAATGATACCTTTCATATTGCTGCATCCCTGCATAAACTGTCAGGGTTTAAACTATTTTAAAAGTGCTCATTAAAAAAATGAGATGATGGGCGTCCCTGGTGGTGCAAGGGGTTAAGCACCACACTATGAAGCAATCCACAGCCTCTGCAGCATGAGTTCGAAACCTGGCCAGCCAGGGAGCTACCCACATAGGGAGGCAGACCTCTCCTGTCTCGCCCGCTGCTCCCCTCAGCAGTGTGTTTCAGTGAGTCTGCCTGTTCTGTTCCCCACTCTGTCTCTGGTGGATCCTCTCACCCCCACCCCGCATCTCTGGCCTGTACCCCAGCTCTTATATGCCCAAATAAATAAATCTTTTTTAAAAAATGAGATGAAATGAAGCAGAATAAAACAAAACAAGAATGGTAACCATTTTATATTTTCTAAAAAATAATAAGCAACCTTGCCTCCTGTCATCCCTAAGAGTTTTGTGATACATGAGGAAGGAGACTTTATCATGAAGGGATTTTTTTTTTTTATAGAGGCATGTTTTCTTTCTTTCTTTATTTGTTTGTTTGTTTGTTTTGTTTATACATGCACTGGGTACAGTCAGAAGCACGGGAGGGTGAGAGAATTCACCAGAGCCAGAGCGGGGAGCAGAGCAGGCAGAAGGACCGAAGTACACTGCTGAGGGGAGCAGCGGGCGGCAGGAGAGGTCTGCGCGCCATGTGGGACCCTCCTCCGGTGGCCGGGAAGCAGCCGGGGATCGAACCGGCGCCTCAGAGGCCGCGGGCAGCTTCGCAACCCAGCACTCAACCGCTGCGCCACCGGGGAGGCCCTCATGAAGGGATTTTAACATAACTATAAATGAAGTTAAGCCCAACATCTCAATAATATCTGAAGAGATATTATTTGCAATTATATTTGCAGAGATGTTTTCTCAAGGAAACACCTGATTCAGAATATAAGACATTTAAGTTTGAATGCATTAAAATAGCATCTTCAGTTTCTCCTAAAAAGCCAATTGTCATAAAACATGCCGGAAATTAGTATGGATACAGGCATCAAAATTTAAGCCACCAATCTCTTCTTCTTTTCCTTGTAGTTATTTCATTTTGCTTTCAACACCACTGGTCTGAGAAATGGAGCAATAAAAAATAATGATGAATTGTCTGGGTAAACCTTTCAATAAGGCTTACATTGAAGCCCTGTAAGGTGACATGGGGATAAAATAAAGATTCAATATAGGCAGGTAATTGTAACTCAACTAATAGATACTTATCCATTCATCTATCTATGGTGCATTGGTGGTAGGAATGTGCTGTGTTCTTGACTCTTGGTATGCAGAGATGATAAGCAAACACCTATGAACTAAGGAAGCTAAAAATTAAACATCAAGCTATAAATAAGTCATATAGAAATGTAAATCAATGTATTACAAAAGAGAATGATAAATATAAAAGACACATGTACAAAGCTGAGCGGCAGAACAGAGAACAGTGAGATTAGTAAGATTTGCAGAGTTGAGAAGGAATTGCTAGAAAGGTAATGCGTGTGCTGGGTTTTTTAAGGTGAGTGGGAATTTGCCTTATTGGAGGAATTTCATTCCAGGTAGACAGAAAAGCACATGCAAAGGCATATTTTATTTATAAAATAAAACTTGTTTGTTGGGGGGAACATGTAGCTTGGGACTCCTAGAGCTAAGAATGTGTGTTTATTTGAATACTTGAAAGTGTAGCATCAAATGTTAACATGATAATAGTCTGGGTGACCTGTTGTTATTTGGCAGTATTTTGTTTAGTTGGTTGGTTGATTTGTTTTGCTATTTTGATGAGGCTCTGAGTAGTTTAAGATTACATATGTGGCTTGCACTGTCTTTCTATTTGATAATGCCCTCCTAGAGTCTTGGAAGCAAGGTATTAATTATGAGAAATAAATCTGATTCTATCTTCAGGACTAAGTCATGAAGATCCTTTAGTTACATAGAAAACTGTCTCCACTTGCTCCTCAGAAAACCCGATAACATAATCAAGGAGCGACAATGGGAGGTGTCATACTTATACATATATATACATATACATGCATATATATATATATACACATACATATATATACATACATATATATACATACATATACAGACTGCATATATATGTGGTCACTATAAAGGACAGCAAAAATTTGGGAGACTTCTGGAGATGAGATAGGGAATTCTGTAGTGAGACCCCAAAGCTAACTAGGATCCAAAGTGTCTGAAGAAGGCGTATACAAGTAAGGCAATATGGCCACAGCACAGAGCTGGAGAAAAGCACAATCTAATAAAATGGTATGGGTGGTTAGATCTGCATCAGTTAAAAGAGGAAGGCAAAATAGACAAAACAATCCAGAATGAAGAGCATATCCTTTTATAGTGGTTTATATCACAAACTCCCATCAACCAACCATTAGAACTTGGGATTTCTCAAAGGAGGCAGGAAATAGTACCCAGCTGCTCTCTACATTGTAAATACAGGCTACTCTGGCTGGTGACTTGGCATTGTGATCTCACTTAATAAGCTCTCTTCCCATCAGTTAATACCCAGCCTGGGACAGACCCTACCTTGACCCATATCTAATCTCCCTCTCTGGGAGTAAACAGGAAAGTGCAGGAAGTATTGTTTGCAAGGCAGCAGCAGGCACTCTCTCCAACGCTTCAGTACTAAAGGTTTTAATGAAAGGAGAGGCTGTCTTTTATAGAGGGTACAAAATTTAAAGGTTACAGTACTTTGCAGGAAAGTTAGGGATACTCAATCCTAAAGTCTAATTAAGAGAAAAGATTATGCTGATTTTTGGACATTAATCCTAAGGAAATAACTTGAGAGACGGAGGAAATACAGATCAAATATCCAAGATATGAAGTTGCTCAGGTGAAAGACCCTACACCTGCAACCTATACAGTGTTGTTGTAAACTAACTTTACACCAATAAAAAGGGGAAAAAGGTGCACATTGCAGTACCACTTGTAAAATTAGATGCAATTCCGATACACATTGATAGGGAAATGGGTAAGTTTTGGGCCTCCCCGGTGGCGCAGCGGTTGAGCGCTGGGTTGCAAAGCTGCCCGTGGCCTCTGCTGCGCCAGTTCGATCCCCGGCTGCTCCCCGGCCACCGGAGGAGGTTCCCACATGGCGCGCAGACCTCTCCTGCCGCCCGCTGCTCCCCTCAGCAGTGTACTTCGGTCCTTCTGCCTGCTCTGCTCCCCGCTCTGGCTCTGGTGAATTCTCTCACCCTCCCGCGCTTCTGACTGTGCCCAGTGCATGTATAAACAAAACAAACAAACAAACAAATAAATAAAACATGCCTCTATAAAAAAAAAAGAAAGAAAATGGGTAAGTTTTTTTCCTTCCGATCTGTAGAATATAATTCAACCACCAAAATGATAGACATGGAAAATGCTTCTTAGCTAAGATTCAATGAAAATAACATGGAATTTTTTTCCATAATACAATCTTTGCTCTTATATATACACTCACACATACATATATACTTATATGCAAATAGGAACATACATGCACGTGCACACACAAATTAGATTAGATTGGATATTTTTCTAACAAAAACTGGAAAAAATAGTTTAGATGGCTAGAATTATCAATCCCTAACTTATTTTCCACATTTTAAGTAATATTGTAATTGTAAGTATGTATGACAACTTCACTCCTAAAAGAGCCTTTCCCATAAAGCAATTGGACAGCTTGCACTTTGGGTAGTTTGGATATAGAGAAAAAGGGTAAAACCATTTTATAACTGAAACTCTGATTTAATCTGGACTTGGGAAGATTTGCCTACTTATGCTTTAGAAGCTGATTTTCCAAAATCTCCCTCTAGAGATGCTGTTAGAGATAGGAGAGCATTTTATTATATTTGTTTAATTTTAGAGATGAACCATAATTTTACACCCTTGTTAATATTTTGACAGTATAAGATTTCTCCCCTCTGGTATGGTTACTGTACATTTTCCACCACCAAAGCACCTATATTCCACCACAGTCCATTGTACTCTACCCCCATTCCCATTTTTCACCTGTCCTCTCCTGCCTCCCCATACCCCATCCATCCTATATGCCTCAGATCTAAGGTCAGCTTTCAATAGTCAGTTTTAAAATTTGTCTTTGTCTGACCCTGTGCTTGGTTTCTCTATATTCCACATATAAGTGACACTATCTGGTATTTTTCTTTTTCCTTCTGATTTATTTTGCTTAGCATATTCCCTTCCAGCTACATCCATGTTGCCAAAAATGGCGTGAGTTTTGTGCTTTTGATTGCTGAGTAGTATTCCATTGTGCATATATACTACTTCTTGATCCAGTCATCTGTTTGGAGGCCCTTAGGGGATTGTTTTCATATCCAAGGGTAGGGGGAAACCTTGGGGATTATTTTCATATCTTGGAATATATTTCTTACCTTTCTGGGAGGAACTCAAAGAACTCATTACTCTGAAGTGAGGTGCTAGTGTTAGAATTCTGGAATTTGCCTCAAAAGCAAGAGGTTGTAATGATGTCAAGAGCTGTTGGAGGGCCTCCCCAGTGCTGCAGGGGGTTGAGCACAGTGCTGTGAAGCCATCTGCAGCTTCTGCAGTTCTGGTTCAATTCCCCACCAGCTAGGGAGATACCCACATTGCATGGCAGACCTCTCCTGTCTCACCCACTTCTCCCCTCAGCAGTGTATTTCAGTCAGTCTGCCTGTTCTTCTCCCAGCTCTGTCTCTGGTGAATCCTCTCACCCTCCCATGTCTCTGGCCTGTACTCCAGTTCTTGTATAAATAAATAAAACCTTAAATATATATTTTTTAAAAAAGCTATTGTAATAACCTTTTCCCCTCAGCCCCTGCAGAGGGAGTTGTGACTAGCACTAGGAAAAGAAATGTTCTTTGCTCTCAAATGTCTGCAGTATGATTTAGAAGGAAAAAAATGGACTGCAACAGTGACCTCAAGGAAGGATATGACACAGTCTCCATGGAAAGGCAAGGCAAGATGAACTCATAATGTGTAACTACCACTGAAATGGTCTTTGTGCTGGATGTGTCATGCCTGTCATCTTCCTTACCTTCATAGCAACTGAAGGCAGATGCTACAGCATCATTTGCATAGGAGAAAACAGATCCAGGGTAAATGAGTATTTTATTGAGGGTTTCTCAACTCGAAAACTGCTCAGTTGGAATCAAAGCCAGTCAACTGATTCCATGCTCGTGCCCCTACAAAACTTGACTGCAGATGGTCTCCTTCCCTAGGACCTGGTACAGTGATTGTGGAGACATCACCTCTGAATGATACACTGTGAGGTGTCTGAGAAATGAAAGCACAACAGAGTATTATAGTTACAATCACCCAGGACTCCTCAGGAAAGCTTCTGTATTTTATAAATTTGGGAAATGAAACTCAAGAAGAGAAGATTGTTCGAAAATATTATTTATACAGTGTTGTTAAACAGTTGTTATGGGATGGTTTGTATTCCCTCAAAATCCATACATTGAAGTTCAAACCCCTCTAGTACCTCAGAATATTGCTGTATTTGGAGACAGGAATTGTAAAAAGGTAATTAAGTTAAAGTGAGGTTATTTGGATGGGTCCTACTCAAATATTACTGATGTCCTTTTAATAAGATATATTCAGATGTAGAAGGAATACCCTGTGAAGACACAGAGAGAAGCAGCCCCTTATAGGCAAACAAGAGAGTGAGGGAGATGTCTTGTGTCAGTACCATGAACTTTTAGCCTGTAAACTATGAGGAAATAAATTTCTCCTGTTTAAAACACTTAGTCTGCAATACATTGTTGTTGTTTTTTTTAATCATTGTTATTATTTTTTTAATTTATTTGTACAAGCACTGGGTACAGTCAGAAGCACAGGAGGGTGAGAGAATTCACCAGAGCCAGAGCGGGGAGCAGAGCAGAGCAAGCAGACTGACAAAGTACACTGCTGAGCGGAGCAGCAGGCGGCAGGAGAGCTCTGTGCACCATGTGGGACCCTCACCAGGTGGCTGGGGATCGAACCGGTGTTACAGAGGCTGCAGGCAGCTTTGCAACCCAGCACTCAATCACTGTGCTACCCGGGAGGCCCTACAGTACATTGTTATGGAAGTTCTAACAGATTAATCCAACAACTATTTTCACTTATATGCTGTCCTTAAAATAATTCTGCCAATGAAATTGGTATCATTATTTTTAACATTTTACTGATACAGAAATTAACCACCTGGAAAGAAAAGGCAAAGGGAATTGGGAGTCCCAAAACCTCCTGTTTTTATGAAATAGGAAGTTTACTTGATTATATGATGTCAGAGAAAAGACAGTCATTTGAAATATGATTTTTCCTCCTTTCTGAAGCTAATTAAGCTAAGCAAGATAGTTCATGAATAGAATTACATGATATAAGATAATTTTTTTGAGAACATTCTCTCATTTTATAGATGAATAAATAGAGATTTAAAGAGAAGGCATTTGTGTGCCTATGGTACCAGGATATGTCCCTTCCTACCATAAAATGGGGGGGTGAAAAATCAACAAGAATTTGTTGATTTAGTAAGATAATAAAAATCTTACTAATAATAATCTTATTAAAAGGACATCGGTAATATTTGATTAGGGCCCATCCAAATGACCTTACCTTAACTTAATTACCTTTTTAAAATTCCCATCTCCAAATGCAGCAATATTCTGAGGTAAGAGAGGGGTTTGAACTTCAACGTATGGATTTTGACAGCATTACAGCCAGTTAGCTATATTACAGCTCTGCACATTTACTTGTAAATAGAATGTCTTAAATCTTTTATTATTAAAAAATGCTGAAAATAAAATTGTTATCCTTGAGTCACAATAAAAATTATTTGTCTATTCCCAGTGCATAAAAAGCACAACGATTTATAAGATCATGACAGAACACTCAGGATCATTTTAAAAGAGCTTTAAGCTACTAATGAGAATTGTTTCTATTGCGTCCAGTAGGTGGCACCACTTTAACCACACAAATCAAGAGAACCGCGTAAAGGCTAGAATATGAGCTGCAATAGATCAGTGTCTTATCTTAGTTTCTAGACCTGCAATATCAGCATCACCTGGGAACTTATCAGAAATGCAGATTTCTGGACTCCAACCCACACCAAATGATTCACACTCTCTTGGGTGGGTCCCCGGAGTCTGATGCTGCTGCATACTTAAATGTGAGATCTACAGATAAAAGATTATTTCTGAAAACCATGTTTGTAAGAATATCAGATTCACAAGTTGAGGCAACATGAAAATAGGCGACATTATGAATGTTATTTCCTAATAAATACAATGCTCTCTCTTTTCAGAAATGATAGCCTCTACAAACCTCATCAGTATCTTTGCTGTTGGCCTTATTATTTTCAATCTCCTACTATGGTTCCAGGGCTTTACATGTATCAACTAACTTAATCTACACAATAATAACAAGTGTGATTATCTCTCTTTTTATTAATGAGGCAACAAAGTTTCTGGAATTCCAAGACTACCTCTGTTCATAGAGCTAGACTATAACAAGTCAGTATTCAAAGACAGTTCAATCTTGATGCCACAGTCCATTTTGTAAAAGAGCATTTTGGGTCAGATTTAACAACTGAAAATAAAGGGTGCCAAGTTAAATACACATTTTATTTTAGCTAAACAGCATTTTTAAAAACAAAAGCATACCCCAAGCAATGTTTGGGATGAAAAACTATCTTTTGTTTATCTGAAGTTCTATTTACCTGGATATCTTTTATTTAATCTGGTACCTTAGCCCACGGTTTCCTTAAGTTTGCAATGAGAAAATAGTTGCAATCAGTTGAGGAAAGAGTTTCTACCCTGAAGATCATTAAGAATAAAACTGAGTTTAGGTCTCATTCCAGAAGTTGCATTTTAATGCCATCATCAGGTGATATGCTTGAAATAATGATGAATTTGAACCAGGCAATGAGAAATATTTAAAAATTATTATTTCATTTATGAAATTATAATACTTACGTTTTTGAGAGGAGGGGTAACATTGAACAGAATTTTATAATTAGTAAAATATCACAAAAAGATCTTTAAATAAGACTTAACCATCTCTTATTTAAGGAAATATTGATAGCAGAAGCAATGCTACTCATTTTCAAATGAGAACATGCTTATTTGCCACAATATCAAATATAAGACACAGAGGGAGGAAAATAGTTTTCCAAATCATATATTTACCCATTTGTGTGATGTTTCTAAACACCTGGGGGATAGGAAAATCCTTCAACTGCTATGATACCCACACAATCGCTGAGAAGTCATAACTTCACTTTATGCCAAATTTTACATAACAATTCCGTGGGGTGGGAGGACCAGCCTAAAACTTGCTAAGACAAGAATTCCATCCAACAGCAACTCTTACTGTGTTAATAAAATCATTGTAGCTCACATAAGTACATGAATTAGTTAATTTAGCAAACATATTCATTTCCTATCATGTATCAGGCTTTGAGAGATGGCCTTATAAAAAGGGAACAGGGAAATCCAGGCATGTGCAATGATTTAGAGAAATATGAGCAAAGGTAATATTAAGATTGGGTCCTGGAAATGGAGAGTTTACATGTGTGTGCACAGGGGCTAATGGAAAAAAAAAAAAAAAGGTGAATAAATGGCCAGGTAGGTAGGCAGGCACATAGCAGAAATCTCTGCTATCATGAATCTTGAATTCACTGTCAATGACCTACATCTATCCACAATTAAACAGTAATACATCTCCATCTGTCTGATGTCATAAAACTCAAGTCTTTCTGCTTTAATAAATATTTATCTGGAATATTATTTTGCTCTCTGACTTTGATTTATATGTGACTTAGATAAAAATATCTCATTAAATATTAAATATGGCACTAAGAAGTTTGGGATTTCCAGATCATTAACAATATTAAACAAATATATGTCAGTTTCTCTGGTTGAACATGAACCTCTGAAGTTCATAGTATGTGAAAAAGTTTTAGTGATTTACTGGGTCTCTGATCCCTAGGTGCTGTTTTTCATAAATCCCTATAAACAGTCTACATCTTAGATACTAAGAAAATGTGTGTTGTATCTTTTTCTTTGAATACATGGGGTCATTATAATGTGTATTTATTCCCCAAACACCAATCCAAGCTCCAGCACTTGAATAAGAGTCTCTAAGGGACTTCTCTTTCCTTTATGCAGAAGGAAGCACCGATAAGTGGGAAGTCAGCCTGCACGGTGCCTTGCTAGGAACAGACTACAGCTTTTGCTTATGATCCATCATGGGGGAATTTTGCCATCATTCTGAGCTATGCTCCTCAGGCCTCTCAACACTGGTGGAACCTATCATGCTTTAGTTATGGTCTGAAAAGATTCAAGACTATTCTAACAAGCTTGGGTCCTAGAGGCAAACCACATTCTCTGACTCCTTCTGCCATCAGATGATTAACCACAATAACACAGTGCGGGCTGAGACTGGACTAAAATCCTAACATTTGTCATTTTATCCTTACCAACCTATATACAAATTTGTGAGTTTATATCCATTTGACAGAGGAAAACAAAACCCAAAGCTAATCAGCTAATGAATGGGTAGGGGTATCTAACCAGATTTGTCTAAGACAAGGCCAGCTTTGTGTCCATTAAGATGTATGACTTCTCCACACTCTGTGTAAAAAGTGATAAAAAAAAAAAAAACAGAGCACACCTAGAATAAATAGGAAGACTCCATTTGCCCCTGATGGGTGGCAATTGCCAGGCATTCTTCAAGTTTGTGACATTCTTTGGTCAGAATGTTCATTACAAGAATGTGTAGACAGGTCCTCCCTGGTGGTGCAAGGGATTAAGTCTCAGCACTATGAAGCTATCCACAGCCACTGCAGCACCAGTTCGACCCTGGGCCAGGGAGCTGACCCACATGGCACAGCAGGCCTCTCCTGTCTTGCCTGCTACTCCCCTCAGCAGTGTATTTCAGTAAATCCACCTGCTCTGCTCCCCACTCTGTCTCTGGTGAATCCTCTCATTCCCCCATCTCTGACCTATACCCCAATTCTTGCATCATAAATAAAAATAAATCTTTTTTAAAAAATAATGTGTACACAATAAACAGCCTTGCAAGATAGAGACCTCTGAGGTCAAGAGGTTTTCCTAACCAGGGTAATATGGCTATGACTTCCCCAGGGGACAAAGCTTGAGGATATTGAGGAGCATCCCTCTGGAGAATACTCCAAAGTTCAGTGTTCCTCAAGGTGGAACAATTCACCATGTGCCCAGTACCCATCCGGAATCACCTCCACGTGAATGTCATGGGATTTGGGTGACACGGGGACCTGATGAAAATTTGAAGCCCATGCGACCTGTTGTGCCATGAGCAACCAGCTGCCTAAACTGTCTAGCTCATGATCTCCTCGCCAACCTAACTCTGCAGCTGACGAGCAGTGACCTAACAACCATCTGCTGTTTAGGGGAAGCTTGATAGCCCCACCTGTCCCTGCACCCCATGATTTGTCCACAAGTCTCTGTTATGAGCCAAGTATCTGATTCCTGTAAACACACCCTGGTCTTCCTTGCCTCTGGAGTCCTTGTTAAGACTGGCCAGAAGAACATGCCAGCAGACATGTGCCAGAGAGTGGGAAGACAGAGAGGTTGAGGTATTTACTCCTCGTGCCCTTCCCTGCCTCAACGGCCTCAGCTCCCGTGGGCAGTCCTATTATACAACCAGACCCTGGCCCCTTCAGGCCCAGGGAGGAAAATAGTGTGCTGCACGTGTTAGACCTGGGGTACCTCACCAACCCATACTGGGTACTCAGACTCTGCCCAAAGTTCTAAGAATAGACTTCAAACATTTCTTTACTTACTTTTTATTGAGGCAACATTAGTTTACAACTCTGTATAGATTTAAGGTGTACAACCTTGCACCTCAACATCTGTATTTATTACACCACACCCATTCTAGAAGTCCAATCACTACCCGCCCCCAAGCAGGAGGCCCCTCTTCTGGTCCCCACTCTCTTTTTTTTTTTTTTTTCTGGTAGCCACCATCCTGCTGTCAGAGTCTCAGGGTTTGTTTCTGGTTTTATTTTGTTTGTTCACTGGCTTTTTTTCCCTTTATATTTGACAGGGTGAAGTCATATGCTATTTGTCTTATTCCTCTGTGCAGTCAAACACTTTTCAGTGTATGCCTTTCTTCAGCAAATAATTTTAGGCAGTCTTTTATGTATAGAAAGAACAAGTAGAGGACATAAATACAAGGTTTTGCTTTGCAATACCTTAAATGACTTCATTGTCCTCATGTTACCAAGTAGTTCCTGGCACCTTGGACATAGTGCACACAGGGACCTACAGAAGGCCAGGATGTTGGCATTGATTCCTATTACTATAGTGGTGGCTCCAACTGACTGTTATAATGTAGCTCCCGGCTACATTGTTTTATTGGCTGTAGCAGTACTGTGGATGGGCATATTGGTGACACTCTAAAGATACCCTCTTTGTTAGTATGCAGCTATTACAGCTCTTCTGGCACAGAGTCATAATTCCCACTATGTACAACTAATATACCTTAAATCTTGGTATAAATAAATGTATAGAAAATTAAATAAGGGTCACACTATAAAATCATTCTACATAAAATAATATTTGGAGAAATTTATAATCAGTTTCTAGTTGGAATGTATCTTTAAGGGTCTTTAATAGGGCTCTTACATTTGATAGCTATCAGATTATACAATAATTAATATTTCATCTCACTCAAAACCACTTCATTTGCCCTTTCTTTAGCGGTATTCCTACAGCTCTTCAGAAAAAAAAAAAAAAGACAATAACGGTCTAAAATTACAAACTGGGGGAAAAGGGTAGTATTCCAATACCACATATCAGGAAAAACTTAGTAAATAAAGTGTTTCCTTTTGTTAATCAAAATGAGGACAATGTGTAGGCTAAGAGGCAATGTTTGCGCTTTATCTTAATAAATATACAGGTGTTAGTTAGGAGGATTGAAACTGAGCAAGGGCAAAACTAGGCAAGGAGACAAGCCAGTCAAAAGGTCTGGAGGTAAGAAAGAAATGAGTGTGTCTTGGGAGCTACTGGTAGTTCAAGTTAAAGGAACAGAAAGGGTAAGCTAGAATTAAGGGAAAACAGAGAAGAGAAAGGTAGGTGTTGCCTGTATTCAACACAATTTGAAATAATCTGCTTCTCACTTTCCTCATTATAAATGCCTGCCAGTTCAGGGCTGGGAAAAAAGACATAAGCAATGACATCCAGGTCCTCAACTGACCAAACAATCATAGTCAAGCATTTGGGGATCCCATCTCCATTAGTCAACATTTATTTAAACACAGTGGTAGGTGATCCTATCCAAATCCTAAGTAATTTTAATTGAAATTACTAAGTAATTTTATCTCACTATGATCCAAGGTCAGTGCATCTATTGAATAGTCTCCATCACTGCTCTCCCCTCCAAGTACTGGGTTTTTGATTCTTTTCTAGGAAATCCCAAACCATAAAGCATCTAGACCAATTCAGTTCAGGGCAAAACCCAGGCTGTACACTGATGACTGTGAATCTCAATGAGGGTTACTTTGTAGATAATTCCCCCCCCTCCTTAGACTACATAAGTAACCACTCTGCTGTCCCCCAAAATAAATATACAAATATATGTTAATATAACCTCAAGACAGGTTACCTTTCAGACTCCCCCCCCCCAAGTCAGATTGCGTTTTCTAAGCTTCATAGATGTAAAATGGTAAACTAAGTAGAATTTCTGCTATTTTTTTTATATCAAAGGGGAGAGCTTTAAGAAAGGGGAATACTCTCAGAAGTTAGAAAAAAAGTAAAAAAGAAAAGTTTCTTTGTAATATTCTATTTATATTCTATTATAGTTTCTTTCTACTAACACAGAATTTATATTCTAGCTAAAGAGATATTATTAAAATTAAGTAATATGAGAAAATCAAACAGGGTTTGGTTAGAAGTCTCAGTTTAAGTTCTGCTGTTATCAACTTGGAATTCTCAATAATTTTTGAAAAAAAAAAAGGGTACAATTCATTTTATCCTAGGCCCCACAAATGATGTAGCTGCTCTTGCCTGTGATATTGGGGTCCTCCCAGGGGTGCTCCTTGAGTGTACAATTGTCCAGGGAAAGAAAATGGAGAAGAAAGATTTTTGCCAGGCTGAGGGTAACACAAGTTGGGTGATTTCAGATAATATTTTTTTTTTTCTGGGAAAACACTAAGTAAATAAATAAATAACACCAATCCATTAAAATTAAAATTCTGAAAAAAACCTCCCAAAATGGTTCAAAAAATAATATTAATCCACTTTTACCCTTCTCTTCTGTGACTTAAACAACTAGTATATTTTCCTTACTCTCCCTCAGTGCTTCAAACTCCAGAAAGGATTTAGTATCATACACAAACCAGAACATACACTCCTAATTGTCAGAGATTCCACAAGGTGTCAGCCTTGGGCTAAAATGATAAACCCAAAACTAGGAGATGGTTTTCATTTAAAAATGAAGATTCCAAACCTCCATTTGGAACTCCACGGGTCTGGACCTACACAGGAAGATATCAGGTCCCATTTGTTGAGTACCCAATATGCCCTACGCACTCAACATACATTATTTCTAATCTTTAATCCTAGATTGATTGAAGTTCCCATTTTACAATTGTAAAAAGAAAAAAATGAAGAGTCAACAAAGTTAAATCAACCTCCACAACATACAGCTAATAAGTGCCAGTCATGGGTAGAACTATTTGAGCCCCAATTCTGTGCATTTCCTACTTCAGCATGCATTCTCAAGACATCAAACTAAGAAAATAGGCAAAGTAGTTCAAAGAGTGGACACAAAACAGGCTCTGGGATCTCTCTCCTGCCCAGGCTCTATTCCACACCATGTACGGGCAATGAAGTGTTGCACTGGCCCAGTAAGTGTCAATTTAGCACCTGCTTTCTATGGGGTCTGTGAGACCAACAGACACTTACCATGGTCATTCCTGGGGATATCTAAGCCCTGCAAAAGGATATTTCAGTAATGCCCCATTGATTTCAATCAGTATCTATAATTACTATTTTATAGTATTATATTAATTTCAGAGGTAATATTCAGAATAAATTATGGATCTTAGTACTTCTGTTGCCTCCAATTATTTCTGACTGTTATCAAAAGTCTTACTATACCTGTGATTTCTTGACAAGTCCTACAAATTCAGCCCCTCCCTAAAAGGCTCTGGGAACATTCTTTTTTTTTTTTTTTTTTTTTTTGTGGGACCCTCGCCAGTGGCTGGGGAACGAACCGGCGCTGCAGGGGCTGCGGGCAGCCTCACAGCCCAGTGCTCAACCACTGCACCACCAGGGGAGGCCCATGGGAACATTCTTCTTTTATTTAGAAGATGATTTAACATTAAGTTCACCTTGTTGAATGTTCTGGTTAGCACTGCTGCTGAGGTGTATTCCCGAGACAAAACCACCCTTTGTACCATGTTCTTATCATTTGGATCCATTCTTTTATTGTCCTGAAAATGAATTCCTTCCCTTGGGAAGGCAGCAAATAGCACAGGGATTGAGAGTTTTGACTGTAAGTCTAGTGCTGGTACTGTCACATTTAAAGTGCTCAAACATCTGGTTTGCCTGGGACTATCCTGCTTTTAGCACCGAAATGTCTGATATCCCAGGAAATCAAGGCAAAGGCAAACTCAGTCAAGGGCACTCATGTGGTTATTCACCTTAAACTCATTCCCTAACTCTGCAATCCCTCAATGCCTGATTTCCAAAAAGGACAAAATGTTAATATTTATCCCAGGAGGTGATTATAAAGATTAAATGAAGTGTGTGCACAGTGCTTAACATAAGCTAATCATGCAGTATACTTTAGTGAATATTATTGCTGTTGGCCCACTCAACATATAATTCTTGCAGTGCATCAAGGGAGGACTGCTTATCTCTTGCCAATCCATTCCCAAAAAAAGAAGTCCTGCCCCAGGCCCTGAAACTTGGGGGGCTTCCAGATATTCCCCTTTCTTTGCTTTTCCCATATTGCTCGTTTCCATACCATCAGTCCTCCTACTTAAGAAGCCTCTGGGATCTTTGTTTCTAAGCATCAGTAGTCATTCTGACAGATTATGTACTGAAAAGACTTGGTGACTATGAGATTGTCCCTCTCAAGAAGGCACAGACAGTGATCGTGGAAGACTATAGGGAAGGTCTTACCCTGGTGCTCCCTAAAATCTGAGTGTGGCTGAAAATGTAATCATCTTTCCATTTGCTGGTGCAACATGAATCTAGCCTTGAGAATAATTTTGTTGATGTGGCCAATAATCCTACTCAATCCAACTGTATCTAATTTCCTGTGTAATTAAAGAATTTTCTCCAACCAAGCATTTAATGGCTGTCATGTTCGACTACACTTTGACACATATATCTTTATCATCATTGCAAACATTGCTTTTCACTACTTTATAGAAACACGAAGCATAATTAGATTCTTCTTCATCTTGTGAGATGTAATTATTTTTCTTTGCAACAAGAAAAGGGAAAACAAGTGATGCCTGTTCTATTTTCTTTTTCAATTTTCTGTATACTTGTGTTTATATGCAAACACAAATTTAAACTGTATGTACATATTGCCTCACTTAGGAAAACTTGCCAAGACATTCTGGCTGTTATGATCAAGAGTCTATAACTGAAAATGGTGTGCTTATTTCTGTCTTCTAAAGAGATACTCAGGGATTATATTTCCTTCTCATAGATTATCTACCTTGTTAAACATTTAGACTTTGTTATTTTAAAAGTGTTTAGGGGTATTGAAATAAATATCTTGGAAGAGTAATATCTATATCTTGTCCTTTGTATCTTCATTCAAAATGTCTTAGTCATCTGCCAAATGCCTGATTTGCACAGGAGAGCCAATTTGAATGAATCTCAATGCATATTTCATTGTAGCACAAATTCATTTCTATACAAGAATTGACTGACTTTCTCACATTACTGCACAGTAGACTTCTCCCCACTCCAGCCCAATCTCTAATCCCTTTAAGAAAGAGTGACACAAAATAGCTCTTCTGAAAGCTGCTCTCCCTGTTGACTCTGGAAGAGAGACTCACCTATCTACACAACAGCTAGGCCAATTCTCCAAGTTAACTATATAGATCAGTCCAAGAGGAGCACATGAGAGTGGAGAATTTATAAGTTCAACTGGTAAGACTAGCTGTAGCATGTGCTTGCTGCAAGGCGTCTGAATTTTGATCCACAATCCTCAGGGTACGTGATTTTTTTTTTTTGCCTTTTCACTTTTTTATGAGTATACAGTGGAGTTTTCCAGATGCTACATGATGTGTAATATTTGAACAGATAGCATACAGAAGCCACTATGAGTATCCAGTTATCTTTTTATCAAGTCAGGCACTAAAGAAATTACAAAGGGCACCTGCATCACTATGTTTATAGCAGCACTATTTACAATAGCTAAGCTATGGAAACAACCCAAATGCCCAAAAATAGATGACTGGATCAAGATGTGGTACATATACACAATGGAATATTACTCAGGGTACATGATTTTACAGAAACCCTCAGAGAATGAATGTATCACAATAGATGATCTTTGTTAATTTTCAACCTTCAGTTTTTAGGACTCAGTAGCTTAACCTGAGTGAAACTAAGCTATTCAAATCACAACATATAATGGTGAAAAAGAGGTCTCTAATACTAAAATCTTTGGCAACTACATACTGGTTTCTAGAGGAGTCTCATCAGGAAACTGTGTAAAGGAGAAAATAATGGCAGGATTTTGAGAGTGGGGTGAAAGAGAACTCCAAGCTACTTTCTTTGACATGTTCCAAGTTGACTGTGTCAGCATTACTAGCCATAAAGACTGTAGAATTACTGACAGGAACACTAGAAGCAACACAGAAAGCCCCTAACCAATGGACAAATATAACATATAATCTCTTCTTTAATCAATCCATCAATCAAATATGTTTTTAAGTAAAGAGTCTTTGGTCCTAAAGAGGTAAATGTAGCACCGCACCATCACACCAAGAACATGTTTTGCTTGTTATGAACATCTGTACTTCTGGTATACCTGGAAGTGAAACCTCATGAACCCCAGATTCATAGAATCCCAGATCCTGAAAATGTTAGAGTTAAGGACATTATTCAGCTAGTTCAGTCCTCTCACTTTACAGATGAGAAAACAGTCTTTGTAAAGTGTAGCTTTACCCAGGCAGGCTTTAACCTGTCAAGCAGGGTTACAGGAAGATCAGTTTTCTTTATCAGAAAGAAGAAAGGTGGGAAATTATAGGCTTTAATGTGATTGTCATTGGGAAAAAACTCTTGTTCTTGATATCTGAATTATTGGACCAGTTCCAATTAGCAAAGGTGGTCATTAAGCTTGAACTAAACTGCAAAAGCAACAAAGAAAGCTAAATGATATCAGAAAGAGAAATATATGGAAATTTACCCACTCATCATCCATGACTTTTTGTACCATCATGCATCTAGATATCCTTCTTTCGCTTATGTGACCTGTGTCAGCACACACTATGCGAATTCATATTCATTATCATCTTAGATGTAGCAAAGTTCCTAATGTACCTCTATTTCTAAAGGATATGGAAATTTCCTGAAAATAAGTAAGTTCTGTAAAACATCAGATTGGTTTATTTTCAGCATTAGGGAGACATTTCATGCAATTTTAGATGTTTATGTTAATAAATATGTCCTTAACTGTTTCTTTGGCCACATAGCAAAGAATGCACAATGATTCGTTGTCCAGCACCATATTTTCAATTCCAAAAGGAGTTTCAAACTCTCAAAAGGAGTTTCAAACTCTCTGAACAGTTGCTTACAATTTGGCACCTTGCCTGTTATTTATCTCCTAAAGCAATTTTATTCCTTTCATTCAGAAATTTAGACACTTTCATATACTCAATATTAAAATTGTTCCTGCCAAAAATAATAATTTAATAATAAGAAGAATTTACTAATAATTTAGTTGGTGATCTAAGAATCTGGTAACACCAGTTCCAGCAGGTATCTCAACCTTGAACTCTGCGAATTAATCACCATGAGAAGCAAATACAAATCCATATTGTATAATGTGTACTGACAATGATGCAATAATTCTCCAGATCTTTGTAGAATCTTATTATATTTCTAGATTTCTTATTACTTATTTTCAAATCAGAAACTGATCTTTTCCCACAAATTATGCTTGATAAATCTTCCCCCAAAATAGGAACATCGAAGGAATAACTTATTTAGATTTGAATACCTCATGTATAAGAACAATAGAGCAGAACTTGGTGCCTTACAGCACCTATCTTACTTATAGGAATTTCTTCCTCCCAAGGCCCCAATTATTATTTCTTTAATTCACTCAACAAACACCTACTCTGTGCCAGCACTAAGTCAACAATGGGAACTCAAAGACAAGGTACACTCTTTCTTTCAAGAACGACATCATCAATCAGATGAGTTAAATAATTATATTGCTTTACTCACATCTATACCTATAGCAAATGCCTATGTATCTGATGAGTTGGTTATCAAGATCAAATTTTCAACTCTTTGTATACCTAGTGAATTGATATTATAATCTTTGCATGTAGTTTCAAAGCCTTCACATATTAATTATTTCTATAGTGCCTAGCTTTTTTTAAAAATAAACAAAATCTTACCACACTGTTCCCTAAGTTATTGAACATCTTTCAGGAATTTATAACCTCCCCCTCCACCAAACAGGCACATGTACACATACACACATGGCCTCTATCTCAAAGACCATTTAGTGCATGCATCTGTTGAGTACCTCAGCTTCCTTCAGCCTGCAGACACCACACTAAGGACAGTGACAAGCACTGAGTTCACTCACCACCCAATACCCCAATATACTTTTGAACCATCAGGCATATCTGATGACATCAGGAAGACTAATAGTAGTCAACTCAACCCAGTCATAGGGATAGAGTATACATGCAAGAGTCTTTATTTGTAGAGATGTCATAAGTCCTATAAAGGAGTGTTATTTAGTCTGCATCATATATTACATATTTAACAGGTATTATTTAATTCTCACAAAATTGTTATTACCCCCATTTACAGATAAGGTAACTAAATCCAAACAAATTGCCTGAGGTCACACAGTAGTAGGTGATAATGCTCAGTTCAAAACCCCAACCATCTGACTTCAAAACCCATTGTATAAGAGAACACAGTTAGAGACCCTGGAATCCATTATCTTTAAGACAACTAGATATTAAATTTAATTTATTATATTTCCTTTGAGGACAAGATTGTCCTTAGATTTCGATGAACACCAAGTGTCATGGAATATGTCTGTTAGTCACACAATTTTGTCTCTATCTTAGTAAGGCCTGATTTTCTCAGCCAGGGAAGATTCTTCCATTTAACTGTACCATGATGACTGTTTATAAAGCTTTTCTCTGTTACAGGTATAGAAGACAGGAAAGAGTTCTTGAAAGGATCAATTGGACTGTAAAAAATAGATGTTTAGGTTTCACCATCACTGGCTTATTAAAGTTAGCTGATTGTTTTCTGCTGGTTGCATTAGAACCATTCTATGCTGAGTTAGAAATTTATAATACATTGTTCATTTCTTTTAAAATTAATTTAAAAAAATTTTAAACATCCCTGTTTATTTTTCACAATACAGGATTTATCCCCTCAAACGCAGACACCATAGTTATCCCACCGCCAAAGTCCTCCAGCATATACTGCTATGCTCTCTATCCATCCTGTTCTCTACTCTCCCCATCCCCAATCTCCTTCCCTTGTGAGTGTCTCAGATCTATGGTTTGCTTTCAAGGGAAAGTTGTACAGTTTGTCTTTGGCTGAGCCTTTATTTGAATGCCTTGTTCATTAATGAGGAAGTCATTAGAAGCCTTGTATCCAGGCTCATGGAGAGACCCCCACTGTCTTGAGTCTCCATTAAAATGAAGCATAGAGTCAGCCATTTTTTTTTTATTTTTTTGTGGGACCCTCACCGGTGGTCGGGGATCAAACTGGTGCTGGAAAGGATGCGGGCAGCCTCACAACCCAGTGCTCAACCGCTGTGCCACCAGGGGGAGGCCCTAGAGTCAGCCACTTTTAACACCCAGAAATGAGACGTGTCCAGGTGAGAGCTTCATAGTAGACAGTCACAGGTCCCCACAAAGATTAATGGAGCCAATATGAAATCCCCGACTGTCATCTGGGGGCAATGTTTGTGACGATGGCATATCCTTCCTTTCAATTCCCACTTTCTTCTTAGAGAAGAATACTCATTTATATCCTCTGAGGATACTCCTAACAAGATAGATGTACTAGCATACATTTAAGGAGGGATAAAAAAAGGCAATTGCAGGAGTTCAAGAAAAAAAAAAATGAAAGCTGAATCATCCTCAGTAATCTCCCGAATTTATATCCCTCAGTATCACAAACTGAATTATTTCTATAAACATTAGTTTAGCAAAACAACTTTTCACTTACAGCTGCATGGTGAAGAACCACATCATATCCATACAGTAAGGTTTTTATTTTCAATCTAATGTGCCAATAGCAGTTTCCAATAAGAAAAAGCAATTTGCTAGTCTAGCCAATTACAATTTGTCCTTGGATGAAGAAGACAGCAAAGTCTGTGCCTCTGTTTCATTGAAAACAACAGAAACATATCCCTAATACTCAGTCTGTTTCTCTTTGAAGTTAACCATTAAGGAGGTGATTAAAATTCAGCTTAACTTTGGTACCAAATCAAAGGAAAGGCATTGCTATCTGATGGAAGAGGTAGATTTTAGAACTGTCCGAAGCCACGATGGTATGCATTTTAATTATGAGTCCTGTGGACAATGTTGTAACAGTGCTACGGTTATAGCCTCACCAGGAATCCTCTCTTCCGTACCCTGGGGATGTAGGGTTACTTGACGTATGAATACTGCCACACAAAGATTTATGTAAACATAGAGCTCTTGCTTCATTTTCTCTCTCTTTTACTAAAAGATGACCCGTGGCTGTGAATGAGAGGTTGGGGAAAGAATGACTCTTGAATCTGTCACTGATATCCTATGGCATAATCAGAAAATCATTTTGCTTCTTTTTGTCTAAGCTGTCATATAAGAACACATTAGAGAAATGATTTGAGAATTGCTATGATGATAGGCTCAGATTAAAGAAACAGAAGATCAGAGATTATCTGCTGTATTAATAGACTTTTAAAAATGAGTAAACTGATGGCTCCTAAATAATTATCCAAGATAACACCTTTGAAGTTATTGTACTGCTATTTTATCAGTACAACACTGGATTATTAGAATGAGTATATAGGAAATATCACTTTATAATGAAAGGCATTTCCAATGTCCTGTCCCTGAATTGATGAACAGGTAATGAAACCTAAATCAGTTCCTCCAATTCAAATATCAGGCCAAAGTCTTGGGGAGAGATATGATCTGGTCATTCATTTAATAATTTAGCAAATATTTACTGAATGTTTTCTCTGTGCCTGGCTTGGTTGCTCTAAAGAACCAAAGATGAGGAAGATATGGCCCTGCCATGAGGATTTACAGAGGGGTGAGAGGAATCTTCCTGCTCTCCATGCCCTGCCACACATGCCCTCACTTGGACACACATTCTCCATGTGCCTGCCTACCAGCTTTCTGTACTGGTCTCTCAGTGTGGACCCACATTTTTCTATTCTCTGCTTAATTAATTTCTACTCATCATTGCTGTTTTAGCCTTATGTCTGGCATATGGTATTTGGCCAATAGGCACTACTGATTTCATTATATATATATACGAGCAGTTCTCAAATATAAAAAGAAGCAAACATCTCTTGGACACTTAGACCAAGGTTGTCAAGGAAATTTTCACAGAAGGCATTCGAGCTGGTGATATTTGAGATGGAATTTGATGGATGAATAGGGACGAAGCGTGAACAAAGACAATATGAGAAACGGGTTATAAAGTGATAAGGAAGCATGAGGGGATGTTGTGGCAAACAAAGGGAGCATTATCTGCAAGTGCATAGAGGTATAAATGAGCATATGTTTGTGGGCAGTTTTGCAAACTTAGGGTGACAAAAACATTGAAGACAGGAAAGTCTGGGAGGTACAGTTGAACTTTATGTTGAAGACCTTATGCCCCAGAGTCAGAAGTATGAATTTTTTTCCAAAAGTGAGAGAAAGTCATTGGGGCTTTATAAGTATGTGTATCAAGTGTAATTCAGAAGCAATCTAAACAAATAGGGGAAATAATTTATTAAAGGATATAGAGTAGTTCACAGATACTCTGAAAGGGACAGAGATTCTTGGGGGCTCTAGCAGAGGCCACTGTCACTTCCACTGAGCACAAAGGCAAATGCCTCACCAGTGAACCCAGGATCTAGCTGACAAAACTCCACCATTCCTTGTAAAAAAGACATTTCTTTGACCCTGGACAGAAATGAGTGGCACATGGCTTATGCATCCTCATGTTACTCTCTGTCAAATCAAAGTCTTACATACATTCTTCTAGTTGGCAAAGTCTACATCACATGCAGGCATGATAACTGCAAAGGAGACTGGAAAAGTGAGTTCCTAGCTTTTGATCATTCTTCTGGTTTGTAGCTTCCATAATATGGAAAGGTGCAAATAAAGAAAAAGGTGTTTTAAAGAGGCTAAGTAGCCATAAATAATGGATATTTCCAGACTACAGAGAGGAAACATAAGCAAATAAAAAGATTCCTTTAGCAACATTATAGAAAATGGATTGGAGGAGAGTTAGGGAGAGGGGAAGGTTAGAGTAGGCAAGATAGAAAACACTTGAACTTTGGCCTAAGAGTGGACACAAAACAGAGTAAGCGTAGAACTAGGATATGAGATCCTAGAGAGCAAGGATTTGTTCTGTCTTCTTCATTGCTAGAATAGGAATGATTTGTTCCAAAGAGAAGGTGCTCATATTTTTTATAATTTGGGAATAATTTGCACACAGTAAAATTCACATTTGAAGATTTTGACAAATATATACTGAATGTAACCACAATCAGGATATAGAATGTTTCCATTACTCCCAAAATTTGCTCAGGCTACCTTTTTGTAATCAGTCTCTCAAACGCAGCTTCTTTAAACTACATATAGTAGAATGTAGCCTTTAAAGTCTTCTTACACTTAGCAAAGTACGTTTAAAATACAGCTGTTGTTATGTGTATCTGCTATACATTTATTTTTATTGCTGAGTGGTATTCTATGGTACAGATGTACTGAAGTTTATTCATGTCCCAGGCCAAAAACAAACAAACAAACAAACAAACAAACGCAGGGTTGTTTCCAGTTTGGAGGAATTACAAATAGTCAATATTTTTCATGTGACTATATTTTTCATTTTGTTTGATTAAATGCCTAGGAATGGGAACGCTCAGTCATCTGATAATTGTATGTTTAACTTAACAAGAAATGAGAAGATGTTTTTCCAAAGTCCTATACCATTTTTAGTCTTTTGAGTTTTTTCTTGTGTACAGTTTCAATTTCAATCTTCTGTTTGTTGACTGTATTTCTCATAGTACTCATTTCCTTGGAAAACTGCTCAGTGATCAAAAAAGATCACTGTGGCATTTGTGGCAACATGGATGGAACTAGAAGGTTAAGAGAACCAGAAAGAGAAAGCTCAATACCTTATGATTTCACTTACGTGAATTCAATGAGACTAGAAAAGTCTAGTGGAGCCTAGAGAAGCCAAACATAGCATCAGAGAACCACAAATGGTAAGACTGACCCTTGAAAGCAGACCTTAGATCTGAGACATTCAAGAGGTGGGGAGAGAGAGAGAGAATAGAGAAGAAGGGAGAGGAGAAGAACACAATGGGTGTAGTGGGGACTGTGCCACTTTGGTAGTGGGAAAACCACGGTGACCACACCTTAGGGGTGAAATCCTATATTGTGAAAAAAAAAGGGTGTTTAAAAAAATAAAAGTCCTACACCATCTTATGCTCCTCCCCCACCAGCAGTGTATGAGAAGACCAGTTATTTCACATCCTCACAAGCACTTGGTATTATAATGTCTAAAGCCATACTGTCTAGTAGTATGACATTATGGTTTTAATTACATTTCCCTAAAGACTAGCTGTTTTGACATTTAACATTTCCCTAAAAACTAGCTAACCTTATTTGTCTTTAATACATATTTTTGCTAAAATTTTCAAATATCTTGTCTATTAATTTTAATAAGCATTTAATGAATTTATAAGTAAATAAATACTAGAGAAATTTTAAAGAATAAAATCACTTTGACCTAATATAACTGGACATTGCTGATGAGAGAGAAGGCAGGGGATTGAAGATGATACCAACCTTTATAGGTGAATGTTTATTTAGAGAGTTTAAGTGAATGACTTAATAAGGATGATCAAAGGTACCTGTTTCTATGACTTCCAAATATTTATTGTCATTCAATAGTCTATAGCCAAATCTCAAATCTCAGTGCATGGAACTATATAGCTTAATCATAGCTTTACTGAAATTTTCTGCACTTAAGAAAACAGATGATGGGGCCTCCTCTGGTGGCTCAGCAGTTGAAAGCTGGGTTGCGAGGCTGCTCACAGCCTCTGCAGTGCCGGTTCGATCCCTGGCCACCTGGTGTGGGTCCCACAAAAAAAAAAAAAATTAAAAAAAACAAAAACAGATGACGCTTAGCTGGGTTTTACACCTGCTTGTAACAGAAATAAATAAATCTCAAAAACAAATCCCATATCATTCTCCAGGAAACCCTCATGTTTTGCCCTCCAAAAGAGTACCAAATAAACTACCAAATCAGGGGAAAGAAGAATGTGAAACCGAGAGCTGTGAACCCTAGCAGTTAATTAAATGATTGATTCCTTATAATCACCTTCCCTACTGTGAAGGATGCTGAAAGGTGAGGTCAGGAGATTAGACTATTTTTTGCCATCTGAATCATTGAAGAATCAAAGGTTCTTGGACAGTAGGGGGTGGCTGGTAACTGATGGAGGAAGGATTCCTTTCTTTTCTTAGAACTGCCAGATTGCGGAAATAACACTGTGAGTTGCATCTGAGCCAAGACAAATCAACATTCCACTGGGCATTTTGCTGCAGCTGAGGGGAAACTTGCAGAATGGCCTGAGAAGTTAGCAGTCAAGGGGAAATGGAGTCAAAAAAATGAACAGGGGTCTGCTAGGATTTGTGGGTTTTGTCAAGGATTGATTTAACATTGGTCTAGAGTTCACACAGTAATCATAAAAGATATAAGATATGTATATCTTATATAAGATATCTTATATATAGCTACAAGATCTTAGAGAAGATCTTATACCTTATATGTAAGATCTTATATCTATCTTATATATATATATATATAAGATATAAGATATATAAGATATCAGTGTTACCAAGAGGAGTTTACAGAGACTAATCTCCATAAAAAGAGGTTGTTCCAGGTTCCCTGTCCCACCTAATGAAGGGTAGAGCTGAGTAGTGAAGGGAAGTTAGGGGAATACTTGGGAGAAGACTTGGAGGAGGCACATGAAGCAGAGACATGCAAAGAAGTCCTAATTGCTCCTCAGCCTTGGGCTTGCACCAGAGACATTAGGAACATGGGAGGAGATACATGGAGTCAAGACATGTAGAGAGACTTGGAAAAACATGGGTGAGAGACCAGTGGAAGGCTGACAATGGAAGTTATTACCTTGATTTTTGGTCTGATTTTGCTCCTTTTTTCTGAGATTTGCCTGGACCCCCTGCCCTTTTCCCATGGTTCCCTGACAGAAGGTTTCTTAGATTTATGGCAAGCTTTTGAGGCTCAGCAACCCCAACTAGGATCAACCCACTTTGACTGGGCATTTAACCATGAGGGGATGGGTAACTTTGGATGTTTAATTGGAAATGTATTATCCTTTATTCTCATCTCTCTATGCACACTATCCTATTAAACTTCTTTTACTCTAAGAATATGATTTCTCTTTATGTGGCAGATCACAGAATCCATTTAGAATGTGCAGGTTTGGCAGGGGCTAATGGGGTTCACAGGATACCCTCAGTCTGCCCACTAACATTAGGACAAACTAAGAGAAGAAAATGAAATATGGGATAGGTATAATATTAATGTATTTAATATTTGAAAACATAATCTGTCTTGAGTCACCCAAAATAATATTATGAAAATGCTTATGGTTGTAGATTTCTGTGCATTCTCAATTGGTTCTCATTTTAGAGGAAAGCAACTGTGTAGGGTCATCAAAAATATTGTTTCCAATTACATAGCCCTGGGTAATAAAAATGATATAACATTATAAAGGTGTATAGCTCCCTCATGCACAGGAAGTTATTTACTAGAATCTGAATGTGAATCTGGTGATTTGCTATTCAGTCTAATGAAGTATCAGCTCAGAAGCATGGAGCTTCAACAGAGGGTAGGGCACTAGACATTGCTTCCAATGTTGTTATAGGGGTTCTGTTTTACCCCAACTCCATCCTTGCTCACGCTCTCTCTTGTGCTCATGCGGTCTCTCTCTCTCTCTCTCTATATATATATATATGTGTGTGTGTGTGTGTGTGTGTGTGTATTATATATGTATATATGTGTATATGCATGTATATATGTATATATATGTATATATACATACATATATATTTTTTAAACACAAATAATGATATAAGCCAATGTTACCTAAATAAAGAAAAACTAAAAGTCCTTTAAAAATAGTGTTATCAAAGAACAAACCATTTAAGCATTTTTAAAGGTATTTATACTTAGTATGAAAAGAAAGGAGAGGAAAGAGAAGACAAAAAGATAATAGAAAGGGATTTCTGAATCATGGTCTGGTGAAAATGAAAATCTTGTATTTGAATCCCAGATATATTATGTGTTATTCCATGAACTTGGACTAATTATTCAATATTCTTGAGGTTCAACTGATTTGTTTCTCAAATTGACGTAATAGCACCTTCTTTGGATGGCTTTGCTTGATGATTTCTCCCAATCTCCAGGATATTGACATACTAACTGGGAATTGAATCAGAACCAGCAATAGAGAAAGCTCCCTCTTCTTACAGCATCTGTCTTTTCTGTATCAAATAATAATACTTATTACTATTACATCAAAACAAGTACATAAAGTGGATAAGAATTCAGAAGAATGAGAATTCTGAAGCATTTTTAATATAAATTATAGGATTTCCCCAAATTTTGAAGCTGCAGCAAGTTCTTTTGTCTATATTCTCAGACATATTCTCTCTACTTCAAAAAAATATCACACTCCTATGAAGTGATGATGCTCATTCAGTGAAAAGTTTGAGAAGAAACATTCAGTTCAAGGTCAATAGTTTCCTTCCTCTGGCAAGTTGCTTATGATGTAGGAGACTAGATGCTTAAAAGTAATACTAGGTCAAATTGCAAAATGACAGAATAAATGGAATGACAGGCCATCATAGAGTCACAGAAAGCTGAGGGGCAGTGTGCAGCCAAGGTGGAGGTCTGGTGAGTTTTCAAACCTGTTCTGGACCAGGAGAGGGACAGAAATGCACAGAGAGAAGTCCCCATATGTGGTTGGCACAGCAAAAATGACAGCTTAAAGATCTACAACAGTGTCCTGTTACTGACAGGGCACTGATTTCTTATCCTCAAGGGCTTGACCCTGGACTAGGTAACTGCCCACATCGCTCCTCGGTAAATCAAAGCCATCAATTCTGTCTCTTAGTGTATTGCTCCCAGTGCTGTAGCACAGACAGGGCTGTAGCACAGACAGGGCTGAAAAGGAAAATCGCTGGATGTGTCTGGAGAGTCTGCAGTCAGTAATATCAGACAACTGCTGAAGGCACTGTTTAAATCCTACTCAATATGAGCTGCGACCCCAGCTGAGTGCTGTCCACTCAGCACCGGGACACACACATCTGAACCCCCAAGACACTGGCACAGACTGCATGGAAGATTGGAAACCCCCAATCCCCTTGTCCTGCAGCTGGTTGTATAATAATTAAATCTTTATTCTCTACTTCCCACCCTATTAATCTCTTGCTTTCAATGATATTGGTAACACAGGCAGGTGTAATAACCCAACTCAGAATAAAACTGCTCCTACAAGCCACAAAGAACCCAGGTTTAAAAGCCTAGCAATTTTTAAAAAATACTCATGAAAGATTAAAAAAAAGATCATTTTTTTGAGCAGAGGTTAGAATTATTTACAAATAGTTGGTAATAATTATTATTAATTTTTTGTCCAGGCAATCACTGTTGGTTGTTACCTTGAGCTAGACACAGTTCTAGCTCTGATAGCTGGGCAAGAGGATTGAGCTTGAAAGAAATCAGAGGCATTTTAAAAGTAAGCAAGTAGCAAGTAGTAAGCTTGTAATAAACAGACTCAAAGAGACTCAAAATAAGTTTCTTTCCCCTGGCTGGCCCTCTCATCCTCCTGTGAGTAATCTAATATTTACTTCTGCTGTCGCTTTCCTCTGTGCATGAAATGTATGTGCTTAAATCTAATTGCTAAATGTGGTTTGTTGCTATGGACAAAATTTTGTTATTCTCTACACACAGCTCCTTAATATATTTTTTCCACTTAATCACATGCTATGAATGCTGTGGATATTGTCCATAAATCATTTATAACTTTTATTTTTTCACAACTATATATGTTTTGTTATATTCAATTTTATTATTTCCTATATCGATGAATATTTAGGTAATTTTCCTATGACAAATAAGTCATCTGTCTGCATGCTTATGTTCATATTCTGTGTATCTGTGCAAGCATCTCTGGCGGCTGATCCCTGGAAGTGAAGTTGTTACGATTAACAGAATGGATAATTTTTAATTATTTTTCAATGTATACATATACTACCAAATTGCACTCCCTTCCTCAATACCATAACAATTTAAACTCCAAACAACATTACATGGGATAGCTCAATTTTTCACACTATCAACATTGGACACTATCCATTTTATTAAATTTTGCCAGTCATTTTATTAAATTTTATCCATTTTATTAAAAAAAATACATCTCAAAGCAAGTGTTTTTGTTGTTCTAAACAGCATTTTCCAGTCACCATTGTTGGCTGATCATTCTTTTGTTGACCATTTTTATGCTTATTTTATAAGTTGCTGATCCATATCATATATTTGTCTCTTCTACTAAGTTGACAAAGCTTTGAGTTTTTGTTCTTGTTTTTGGATTTCAAGAGACTATCCCTCTCAACTAAAATTATCACCGTAATTCAAGGTCCTACATTAAACTTTTTCATATTTGGAGCAAGATTAGATTGTTTTAATGTCATAATCATAAAGGTATGCCCGAACATGAGAGCTATAGGAGGAAAACTTAAAGGAGAAAAATTTTATTTCACTTGCTAAACCCTTTCTCTTCCCCATCCTATACACCCAGCATTTGTATTTTAAACATTTCTGAAAAGACTAAATAAATAATGGAGAAGCAACACAGACTTGGTCATTGAAATTTAAACATGAGTGCTTTAAATTGAATAGTTATTCAATTTCCAATTTATTTTATTTTTAATGTTTACCTTCTTCACTCATTTTTTTTCCCTTTATGGATGTGTAGGTCTCTGAAAAATGGAAATATTTGCCCTTAGTCTTCCATATATCTTTTGCAAGTCAGGTTCTTCCACCAGCCCATTTATTCGCTTTGCTCTAGTATATATTTTGTCTTCCATATTGTATACTTTCCATAATGCCTGTTCACGCTGGCCTGTCTTATTTAAAAGTGAAGCATCTGAAATCCAAGAGAAGTTGTAGGTACACAGGTGGTACTTGCCAAATAGTGTACTTCACTATGAGGTACTACGGAAAGCTGATTTTTTCCTTGGCAAAGATCAAAATATCGGTACTTAACAGTGTTTTCCCTGCAGTTTCTTGCAGAAAACAGGTTTTTCAGAAACCTGCCACTGCCTAAGAGAATTGGGGAGTTAAAGATTTTCACAGATATCCTCAAAGCCCACCGGGGGAAGTGGCTTGAAATCTCACTTTTTGGTATTCAGGCTTTTACCCTAATTTCCGTATTTTCAACCGGGGTCTTACCACTGCTTGATTTCTCTGAGTCAAATAGATGTCTTCTGAAATTTCTCCAGTACATAAACTCACCATCTCCTGTGGAAGTGGGGAGGCAGTATCACCCAGCTTTATAGTTTGAGGGTGGGGACTAGGGGTCTAGCTCCCAATTTAGAGCCTTTCAATCAAATCTCTAGTCCATAAACACTCTAACCCTCCAGGATCCATGGTGCCCCCATCTATGAGTTATTATAACACTTTCCAAAATCAATTATAGTGCTTATCGCTGGTATCTGTTATGAAAGTACTTAGGTGCTTACTATTCTCCTGGCTTTCTGTTTTTCATCTTCTACTCAGTGACTGAAATCTCAGGTCTACTATTATTGCCTCTTCGATTATTTTTGTTCTTGTTGATTTATGCTTTTTTAAAATATTTTACCACTGTTTTAATGAAAAAAAAGTGGGGAGATAAAAAAAAAATGGTGTCCAGTCTTCCCTGCCCAAGATGTCTCTGGAGTCTAACAAGCAGAAATCACTACCAATTCTTATTTGTCACATTAGTTTATATGACAGCTTTTCTTAAGCAATCCTTATAATTGGACAGTGAAATGTTGAGGCTAATAAGAAAAACTGTATTGGACACAGGCTTCAGGCTTGATTCTGTCACCATTAGCCCATCTTCTTGAAGAACTCTTAAAGACTGTTTCATGAACTGAACCATGAGCTCCACCTTTGGGGGTGCTGAGGTTTGCTCCTTATTTCAAAAGGTAATCATGGGAAATGTCGAGACTGGTGGCAGCATGATACTGAATTTGAGGCAAATCTGGAAGAAGGAAGGCACTCATAGGGAATGGCAGTTTAGGAGGGTATTTGACAAAGAGGCAAAAACTGAGCAATAAAATTTGGGGACTTAACCTATGTTCAAATTCCTGATGAATGAAATACAGCTTTGTAAGCCCTCCGAGAGCTTCATTTTCTGCACCTGTGAATCATAAAATACCTCACTTATTTTATAGTATTATAGTGTCTGTTAAGGAGTAAATTGTCTGGCACACAGTATATAATTTGTAACACTGTTTGTTTTTAATGTGTTCTTGCTAATTGCTATTTGGAATTCTTTTTGCAGAGACTTCTGAACAACTTTTCTGGCTCATCTTTCCTTTCTGAAGGCTTCTCTCTCCACAGATTGATACATAGGAACCCTACATAACTGCAGACCTCGGAGCAGAGGCTTGGTTACAAGGTATGCTGGAATCATTAAAAAGCATATGCTGCTGGAAAATACAGGGGAAACTGTGAGTCGGTGAACTTGGAGCAAAAGTAATGAATCTGACTGGGCCTGATCCCTGAAAGCCAGCACTCAAAGGTTTGGGCCAATATGATTGGTGAGCTGTCAGCATCTAAAGGTCGGCTTTAATAGAGGGAGCACAACCCAGGGGTATAGACTATGCATAAACCTTGAAACAGGCTCAGAAGAGTGCAGAGTTTGAATAGACCAGGCTATTTGGCTCAGGACTGGTGGTGCTCTGAATTTGGTGAATAGATGTTAAAAAACCAATGTAAGAAAATAAATAAATTTAATTTAAATAAAAGTCAATCCCTGAAGAGAAAGGAAATGAGAACAAGGCATAAGGCCAGATCCCAGTCAACTGGGCTGAGGCTGCGAGGACATGGTTGTGATTGTGGCAGAACTTAGAGGTCCAATAAAATAAACTGAGTCAGAAGGCCAGCTAGTAAAGAGAGGGCTCACATGACGACCACATTATACTTGCAAATAGCCAAGGCTCCCACCAGATTCATTTCATGGAGGACATGCAGCCAAGACCAGAGCCAGCTTCATTCTGCTTCCAGCCCACCACCTGCCTTGCTCTGGAATGGCTGAAGAGCTGCACAGGCCTCTACCTGCAGGGTCCAGCCAAGCTGGTTTTGTCTAAGCAAAGGAAAAAACAACCATTTTGCCCCATTAATTTGCTGCCGAGAGCACAAACAACAGTTAACTGCCTTTTATCATAAAGTGAGGAAGGACCCTCAGAGAGGAATATGATTCTATAAGTATTATGCAATGTATGTAATAGAAGGAAAAGGTTTTAGGTGAGACTAGTTTGCACTTATCCTTTGCCTATTTGTTCTCTTCCCCAAAATTGTTATATGGCCCCTGGAACCTCACCCTTGTTTGTGTTATTGGGTTAACTTGGTCGCTATTTGTTACCTTACCATTGTTGGAAATCTAATCAACTGGGATGCTCTTTCCCAGGATTAGGGGGTAACGGGAGGGGGGGGCAGTGTAAATCTGAGATCAGGTAAAGCACCTGTGGATGCTTAAAAGTCCTGAAAACTGAGCTAGAAAAACTCCCAGGTCTTTTGAAATCCTGCTTCCTCACCACCCTGCCCTCATGATCAACCCATAAAACCAGGACCCCCACTGTTCTCATCTCTGGGGTGCGGCTCAGGGCAGTTGCCTCCCCTCCCCTACTGCATGAGCCACCATAAACCTTCCTCACTTGAAATCAGCTATTGGCACTTTCAAAATCTGTGTGGGGCTAAATGGTGAATGTCAAAGACCCTTCAGAATCATGAACAAGAGCAGGGTGTCTGGAAAAGAAAATAGCTAGCTCGATGTGCTGAATATGAAAATTTCACAAAATAAAATAGGGAGAATTTCTTCCAAGAGTGGATTCTAGTCATGTAAATGTACTGACATGGAGCCAAGCAACAGTCTACCTGGGATCTTATCAGAGACTCTGAAGGTTTGGTCTGGTGGACATCGAGTTTCCAATGGGAACATGAAAGTGCATTATTTTAATATGAAATTTTCTTCTAATGTTGGTAATCACATTTATTAACATTCTCAAAGTTCCTTTAAAAATGGAATTTCAAAGAGCTGCTTCTTTTTCAATTACTCAAGCTGACAAGCCCATTTCTGATGTGTCATTTCTGATGTACTAGGTCAGTCAAACTCCGTTAGATCATCAGTGCCGCACGGCATGGCATTAGTCATGTAATTGAAAGAGCATCCATATCAGTGACAAGTGTGCCAGAGATGTTTTCTGAAAGACCTTGTATCTGCATATGTGTCTCTCATCTCTGCTTATTAAACTTAAACTTCATGCTCTCTCAGCTTTGATTTTCCTCTTATTTCTCTCCATCTCTTGAACTCCTTTCCTGTATACTGTGCCTCCTCCACTCTATCCATTTCCCAGAGAAATTGATTAGTGTGAAAGCTTTATTCCCTAGCTTACCTTGCTAGGGCTCAGTGTGATCACCGCAGGAGGGGGATATTCATGAGTGACTTGGTTGACTTGGCTTACCTTGCTGAAACTCAAACAGAATGATGTGAGTTTCTATGGCTTTTACTAATAAATCTATTTCACTTATATAAATAACCTTTACATATGAAAGTTACACACACACACATACATATATAACCTTTTATCCTTTTATTTCCCTTTAAAACACACACAAAAAATTTAATTAAACTAATTGTATAATATGGGTTACCTCACAGCACTAAAGATGAAAGTAAAGACTCAGTCTTTGAAATGCACAAAGGATCTCTGGAGGTCACTCTTATTGGGACACCGCTATTTTGGGGTATTGTATTTTCTGCTCTTTGTGATAATTTCATGAAGAGAGGTCTGGTGGGTCTAATTGGGTGTATTCCTCCATTTAGCCAAGGGGAAAAAAGAAAGCTTCTTGATTGAATGGTCACCAAGCCTGTATCCACCAGAACAAAGAGGAAGAGTTGCTTGCCTGCAAGTCCCCAGACAGCCACTGCAGCCTCAGAGGAGCTGGGTTTAAGAGTAAATCTCAGCAGGGTTGGGTCCCCTATGAAATCAAGCAGAGTGAAGCCAGTGTGAAAGTTTAAAGTGACAGGACGAGTTGAGATGAGCACCAAATCACAAGTACCAGGATCAGGTTAGCAACAGCCAGTATGACAGAGGGGGTAAGCACTTAGACACCGAATTAAGAGAAACATGGAATTTTATCTTCATCTTTCTAATATTTCCTCATCTGTAAATGAGGATGATAGCAATACCTACTTTTATAAGGTAAGTGTGAGAAATACCTGGGATAATGCCAGCAAGATGCACACTCTAGTAACCAATACTCAGTAAGCAAATAATGTCTGTTCTTATTGACACTTCTAAGATTGTCAAGTGGACATTTTCACTATCACTTATTCTTTTCAGATACTCATATTCTCTCTGTCTTATCATGGAAGTTTTTCTACCTACAAGAAACTAATCAGAAGCCCCTGTAAGACTTTGCACTCCTAAGGTTAAGTACAGAAGAAACAAATTGGTAATCAATTTGTATACTCAATTTGGTAATCATCATGCTGAGCATAACCCCTTTTTGTCTAGCTGTTACTCTAGACTTGAGGGCAGCATGAGAATAAAATTCTACTGAGGTAGGAAGAGGGAAAGGGGAGGAAGAGAAGCAAAGTAGATGAGACCAATAGTGAAATGCATGATGAAAGCTCTTTGAGAATTTGCAGATTCTTAGAAGCCAACTGAAATGAAAAGTACTCAAGAGCTGCACCTCACACACAGCCTTTAAGTGTCTGGCATGCCACAACCAGGGTCCCTTAATGGCCACGACGAATTGGAGATACAGGAATTGTAGGGTTATATACAAAGGTCAAAACATATAGAACTTCCCAGCTGCCCAGTTTCAGCCTAAGGACACCCAAGAAATGTTTAGTTCCTCATCCTCAATTAGTTTCATGCTGTTAGAATCCCACTTATGCTGATTGGAGAATTGCTAACAACCTTTTCTTCTCCAAAGGCTATTTAAGCTTTTAGAAGGTTGTACTTCTACTGGGTCAATACTAATTGGCTGGTGCTGGCATCTGTAGATTTTGGAGTGACAGGCATTACATTGACTCCTGGTCTCCCTTCTGATCTCATCCTGACACATCTCTTTCCCTTGTGGCTAACAATTCTTACCTTCCCTTTGTCTCTAAGACTGCTTATAAAATTTAACTTGTTAATTGTATTATATGGTGCTGTAAAATATCTGGGGAGAAAGTGCATATTAAAGCTTGTTTGAAACTCAAAGATTATAAAGCACAGTTATTGGCAGAGGAGATACAATTATAATGACAGTGAATTCAGATGATAGAATGGTTTTTATAGTCTAGGAAGAGAGTATAATCTTAGACTTTATGAAATTTTAATTAAATGAATATATAGCTCAAATAATATATAGCAGACACAAAACATACATACTTCAGTTGATCTCCAGTGAATTTTCTGTTCTTTAGATGCCAAAAGAGGAAATACTTGACAGATGAACCATCAGTGCAGACATTGTACTGATCCCCTATTACACACCCCAGTGTGCATAGCATATTACAATGAATCTGAAATTTCAGTGTATGCTATAACTAAGTATGCTTATGTTTATATATAACACATGCATATAATCAAATGAGCCCTAACTATAAAAGTTTTTATACTTAAATACCTTAAATGTCCAGAATTTAATTTATAACTTAAATGCATAATAATTTAGCTGTTTGGACACACTGGTGATATCCTGTTTCATAAACTATCTCTTGTCACTAAATTATAGAAATCAAAATTCGACAGCCATTACAACTGAATTCAGTTTATAAATGGTATCAAGTTCAGTCAATCCGAAAAATTACTCTTCCCAAGTTTGTGTAGCTACTTGAAATCTTCCACTAAACCGACTCTAGTATTTCATTGGATATCATGATGACAGCCTAGCCTCAAAGTAACAGACTCAACTGTACCAATAGTAAAACTGATCATTGACATGAAAGACACAACCACTTTTTAGAAGCTCTATTTGCTTCCATCTACAGGCTTATGGGAAAAACATCTCATAAACAATAATTGAAATTTTTTTTTCCATTTTTGTCCTAATATTTGGGAAAGAGGAAGATAACTTCACTCAAGCGATATACTTTCTAACTACAGCAACACTGTCTCAGTTCAGAAAGTGTTTAGTGAGTGACATGGGTGTTTTGTCTAAGGTGACTCAGAATGACTAAGAATGCCAAGGTGACTTGGAATATTGCAGACTTCAGGGAGATGGAAGTCTGGGACCATGTAATAAAATACCGGATTTACTAGAAATGGAAGGAAGGCAGTGCCATAACAAATGATGGCATGGAAAAGAGAAAGGAAGCAGATGTGTAAATTGAACGCTGCCTCAAGGTGTTGGGCAATGCACCAGCCTCATGAGTAATAAGTCTGGGACTTCAAATTGGAGGACCTGAGTGCTTCTATGTTCATGACTTGGATTCCTGTTATGATCTCTGGATCGCCCTGTTCCTCCTGTGAAATGGAGGTAATAACCTCTCTTCACTGGTTTGCTATATAATTGAGGTAAAGTATGTCAAAACATCGTTAGTTGAATCTGAAGTGTGCATAGATAAGATTCTAGAACGGGATGTATTGGTCATTTAAAACACTTAGTAGTTATTGCTGATTTGATTTTAATAGTAATTTTAAAAGATATTTCAAAGGCACTAGAATCTTGAATGCATACTAAACATGTAAGAATGTAAAAAAAAAGCTTTGTTATTTACAGTGAAATGGAAAGAAAAAATATTCAAATGTTCAAATACACTTTTCAAAAATATATGAACAGCAATACAATCATTTCTAATAATTTAAACTTTATCTTCTAGTTTTTATAACTTCTGTACAAGCAATTCAATGATGTGAAATTAACAGCTATATTATTTCATTTTTAATAACTAATGTGGCAGAATTTTTTTTTTCCTTTTACACGTACACCCAACACTTGCACGGTAGGTACACAAGCCATCCTGAGTATAATTACTATTGATGCAGTGTTTGCTCTTGGAAACATTTTGATTACTTTGTAAATTCTTTTCAGTTCTGGTGTCATTTGCCACTGGAAGATTAGTTTTCCATTAAATAAAGATGTAATTTTTAATGTTAAGATCTCCTCTGAAATGAAAATTCAATAATTAAATAATAAAAACCAAAGCAGAAATAAATGAAATTGAAACTAAAAAAACAATCCAAAAGATCAATGAAACCAAGAGCTGGTTCTTTGAAAAAATCAATAAAATAGACAAACCCCTAGCCAGGCTCACAAAGGAAAAAAGGGAGAAAGCACAAATAAACAGGATCATCAATGAAAGAGGAGAAATCACAACGGACACAGCAGAAATCAAAAGAATAATCAGTAACTACTATGAACAGTTATATGGAAACAAGTTTAACAATCTAGAGGAGATGGACAAATTCCTACAACTCTACAATCACCCAAAGCTAGATAAAGAAGAAATAGAACACCTAAACAGACCAATTACAATTAGCGAAATTGAAATGGTAATCAAAAACCTCCCCAAAAACAAAAGCCCAGGACCTGATGGATTTACAAATGAATTCTACCAAACATTCAGAGACGAATTAGTGCCTATCCTTCACAAACTCTTCCAAAAAATTGAGAAGGAAGGGACAATACCAAACACGTTCTATGAAGCCAACATTACACTAATACCAAAACCGAACAAGGACAACACAAAAAAGGAAAACTACAGGCCAATCTCCCTAATGAACACTGATGCAAAAATCCTCAATAAAATTTTAGCTATCAGAATCCAACAATGTATCCATAAGATAATTCACCACGACCAAGTTGGATTCATTCCAGGGGCACAAGGATGGTTTAACATCCGAAAATCAATCAACGTTATCCAACACATCAACAAAAAGAAATATAAAAACCATATGATAATATCAATAGATGCTGAGAAAGCTTTCGACAAAGTGCAACACCCATTCATGATAAAAGCCCTTGAAATTCTTGGGATACAAGGAACATACCTCAACATCATAAAGGCCATCTATGACAAGCCAACAGCCAGTATCTTTCTCAATGGTGAAAAGCTGAAAGCAATTCCATTAAGATCTGGAACAAGACAAGGATGTCCACTCTCACCATTGCTTTTCAATATAATACTGGAAGTCCTAGCCAGGGCAATAAGACAAGAGAAAGACATCCAAGGAATCCAAATAGGAAAAGAAGAAGTCAAACTATCACTATTTGCAGGCGATATGATATTATACATAGAGAACCCCAAAAACTCCACAGAAAAGCTAATTCAACTCATCAATCAGTTCAGTAAAGTGGCAGGATACAAAATCAACACGCAAAAGTCAGTAGCCTTCCTATACACAAACAATAAATCTGAAGAAGAAGAAATCAAAAAGACCATCCCTTTTGTTATTGAAACAAAAAAAATCAAATATTTGGGAATAAATCTAACAAAAGAGGTAAAGGACCTATACAAAGAAAACTATAAAACACTGTTAAAAGAAATAGAAGAAGACACAAAGAAATGGAGAGACATCCCCTGCTCATGGATTGGAAGAATAAACATTATTAAAATGGCCATCCTTCCAAAAGCAATATACAGATTCAATGCTATTCCAATCAAAATTTCAATGTCATTCTTCAAAGAAATAGAACAATTATTGATGAAATTCATATGGAATCACAAAAAACCCCGAATAGCCAAAGCTCTCCTGAAAAAAAAAGAAGGGAATGGAGGCATCAGACTCCCAGACTTCAAACTATACTACAAAGCCATAATCATCAAAACTGCATGGTATTGGAACAAGAACAGACATACAGACCAATGGAATCGAATAGAAAATCCAGAAATAAACCCACAGATTTATGGTCAACTAATCTTTGACAAAGGAGCAAAGACTATGCATTGGAGCAAAGAAAGTTTGTTCAATAAATGGTGCTGGGAAAACTGGGTCGCTACATGCAAAAGAATGAAGCTTGACCACCACCTCACACCATACACAAAAATCAACTCAAAATGGATTAAAGAACTAGACATAAGACCTGAAACCATAAAATATATAGAAGGAAATATAGGCGAAACACTACGTGATTTGCACATCAAAGACATCTTTACAGACACATCACCCAAAGCAGTGATAGTGAAGGCAAAGATAAACAGCTGGGACTATATCAAATTAAAGAGCTTTTGCACAGCAAAAGAGACAATAACAAAAACAAAGAGAAACCCCACCAACTGGGAGAACATTTTTGCACCCAACACTAATGATAAAGGACTGATCACAAAAATCTGCAAAGAGCTGATGAGACTCAACAACAACAAAGAAAATAATCCAGTCAAAAAATGGGCAGAAGAGCTAAAAAGAAACTTCTCTGAAGAGGAAATGCAAATGGCCAACAGGCATATGAAAAAATGTTCAACATCACTTGTCATCAGGGAAATGCAAATCAAAACTACCATGAGATACCATCTTACACCAGTGAGAATGGCACATATTAAAAAAACTAGCAACAACAAATGTTGGCGAGGGTGTGGAGAAAAAGGAACTCTTCTGCACTGTTGGTGGGATTGCAAACTGGTCCAACCACTGTGGAAAGCTGTGTGGAGATTTCTGGACCTACTAAACATAGAGCTTCCATATGACCCAGCAATTCCACTCCTAGGTATTTACCCACAGGACACAGAAACATCAATTCCAAAGAACACCTGCACCCCTATGTTTATAGCAGCACTGTTTACAATAGCTAAGCTTTGGAAACAACCCAAATGCCCAAAAATAGATGACTGGATCAAGAAGATGTGGTACATATATACCATGGAATATTACTCAGCATTCAAAAAAGATAAACACATGCAATTTGCTGCAACATGGATGGCGCTGGAAGGGATCATGCTCAGCGAAATAAGCCAAAAAGAAAAAGAAAAATACCGGATGGTCTCACTCATAGCAGGAATCTAGAAAACTTAAATAAGGGACCAGGAAAATGAATAACTATAAGAAAGTGAAAATCAAAATCAACAAAAAACTATGAACCAGAGACACTTTTAGGGGGGCGGGGGCGGGAGGGGAGGGATTGGGGTCAGAATGGGGGGCTGCAATTGTATGGGGAATATAACAATAAAATTTATAAAAAAAAAAAAAAAGAAAAAAAAGAAAAAAAAAAAAAAAAAAAAGAAAATTCAATAATTAACCTCATATTGAGAATGCATTATACTACAACAAAAATAGGTGTTGGATTTCTAAATACTGTAAAGTAATACCATGTGAGAGTAGAAATTTAAAGGCACAAAGCAATTTTTGTGAAGTAACTACAGAAGTCAAATTTGTATAGCCTGAAGTCGAGCAGTGGTGACCAGGCAGTGGGGTGAGAAGAGATGGGAATTTGCTTAGTGGATACAGAGTTTCAGTTTAGAATGAGGAAATGGAGAGGGTGGTGGTGATGACTGCACAGTACTATACAGTTATGTAATTCCACAGAGTTGTGCTCTTAAAATGGGAAAGTTCATGTTGCAGTTTACCACACTAGAATTTAGCATTAAAAAAAGCAAAATGGGGTCTCCCCTGGTGGTGCAGGTGGTTGAGCGCTGGGCTGTGAAGCTGCCCGCAGCCTCTGCAGTGCTGGTTCGATCCCTAGCCACTGGGCAAGGATCCCACATGGCATACAGACCTCTCCTGCCGCGCCTGCTGCTCCCCTCAGCAGTGTACTTCATTGGTCTGTCTGTTCTGTTCCCCGCTCTGGCTCTGGTGAATTCTCTCACCCTCCTGCGCTTCTGACTGTACCCAGTGCTTGTATAAATAAATAAATAAATAAATAAATAGATAGATAGATAGATAGATAGATAGATAGATAGATAGATAGATAGATCTTTTTAAAAAAAGGCAAAATGTTTTTTAATGACCCTGCTGCACCTAAATCATCCTGGTTTTCTTTTTTGCTTTGCTATTTCCACAGTTGAATAAGAAAAGGTATTAAAAATAAGAGAAACTTAATATTATAGTGGCACCTGAAAAAGTGCTTTCAAATGAAAGAAAGTTCTTTTTTTTTTTAAAGATTTATTTATTTTTTATACAAGAGCTGGGGTATAGGCCAGAGGCGCAGGAGGGTGAGAAGATTCACCAGAGACAGAGCGGGGAGCAGAATAGGCAGATGCCCAAAATACACTGCTGAGGGGAGCAGCGGGCAAAACAGGAGAGGTCTGCTGTGCCATGTGGGAATCTCCCTGCCTGGCCGGGAATCGAACCCACAGTGCACAGGCTGTGGACAGCTTCACAGTGCTGCACTCAACATGTTGCACCACTGGGGAGGCCCCAAAAGAAAGTTCTTTAGAGATTGCATAGATCATTGCAAATATCTCTGATGCTTTATTCATATATACCTGGCTCCAGGGAATGAACGGTTTCCTAAAGGAAGAGAGGAATGATTATTTATTAAGTTTCAACTAAGTGGTAGGAATGCTTCTCCTGGTTTTGTGTTATTCTATTCTCACAGTAACTCTGAGAGGCATGTTATTATTCCCACTTTAGAAAGGAGGAAATGAAGACTTCCAGATTGTAACTGACAAGCTCAGCTTTGCATTCATAGTAATGCATGAATTTAGTGAGTTGAATCCATGTCTCCTAATAGGAAATCAAGGTCTTCCCCGGGTTTGTTTGATGTGCTCTTATTAACGCTTTAACACATTTTTATTTTGTTGCTTTACTTTATAAACAGCTGGTCACTTTGGCAGTATTTAGCCAATCCAAGGTAGTATGTATAGTGTCACACAACAGGAATTTAAATCAATACTGAATTCAGGCCTCTAACTTTCACTCCCCATCACTCGGATTGGTCAGTGAACCCTGCATAGGCCCTGCTTCCCTCAGCTCTGAGGGAAATAATACCACCCCTTCTGCATTACTAATTTCTGCTATAAGAGCCCCAAGAGAGCCTCACAGGAGAGCACCTGACAGTGATCAAGGACTGGAGAACACGCCAGTCTAGCATGTGCCACCACCACAGTTTTTGTTGCCCAGATGTCTCCAAATGGTCTGGCTACCCTATCAACATGCAATAATGCAAAGCATTGGATTTGAAAATCTCTTATATCCCTTCATTTTCTTAAGATAATCTCTCCAGTTTTTTTTAATATGGTTAATCAATAGATTTCTGACATTATATAGTGGGAAGACAGGGAATGTAGTTTTCTGAGGTTAAGGAGCTTGAATCCCAAACAACATTGAATCCTTAGCATCTTGCTCCTCCAGGTCCTGGCATTCCCTCCTATCAAATAAAATCTCAGGACTCCAGAGAGAGAGAGAAAGCTGTCATTGCCTGTGCAAAGACTAAAGAGTCACAGTCATATTATGTGACATGTCTAGATATATAACTGGCTTTATTGTTTGGAACTGCCTTAGAGATGGTGCACTGAGTGCTTCTAGACAGGTGGTAGGTGCTAATGAATGAGGTGGTTGCCACGCAGATAAACTAGGTTGGCAAGGAGAACAATTAAAATGATGTTGCCACAATGCCAATGTTATTTTAAAATTTAATCATGCTGCTGGGTGGCTTAATGGGAATTTCTTTGCCATAATAAAGAAACCAAACCAGATGCCGGGGTTGTGAATGAGGTTCTATCTACACGACAGATAACAAAAATGCTATTTTGATGATGAGTCAGGTTAATTCTTGGTAAATGGTTGATGATAAAGCAGCATAATTCAGAACTCAAGGTTGGGCTTTCTTCTTCTGATTTATTCCATTAAGTTTATCCTTCAGTGGAACCAATTCAATAATGAGAAAATTCACTTTTACTATACAGATTCAGTGCGAAAAGTATTAAATCACAATTAAGGGTGGAAGAAATGCAAACACCCAGGAGAACTTTAAGAATCCAATTGGTTGACTTTTAACTTCCAGACCATAAGAAAATTGTTCTAATAAGCATTGTCTTCTGACCATAGTAATTAACTTGCTACTAAAGAATATGAGACTGAGTTATCGTGACTAGCTCTCACCATTAGTATGAGATATGCCCTCAACTTGTCATCTTTTGGTTTGTGCAAGTCAGAAAAAACAAAGAGGCTAAGATCATACCCTGTGCAACAGGAGTCTGCAAACTATAGTTCAAGGCCATGTGTAGTCCTCTCTAACTATTCAGCTCATATGTGAAGTAAGTTTATTACATTTTTAATGGTTTGTAAAAATTGAAAGTAATATTTTGTGACAGGTGAAAATTTATATAAAAATTCAAATCTCAGTGCCCAAAAATAATGTGTAGTGTAGCACTCATTTAGGCATCATCTATGGATATTTTGATGCTATAAATATAGAATTGAGAAGTTGCAACAGAGAACATATGCCTGACAATGTCTAAAATTACTCTCTGGGCCTTCCTGGTGGTGCAGCGGGTTGAGCGCAGTGCTGTGAAGCTGTCTGCAGCCTCTGCAGCACAGCTTCGATTCCCAGCTGGCCATGGAGATACCCACATGGCGTGGCAGACCTCTCCTGTTTCACTCGCTGCTCCCCTCAGCAATGTATTTTGATCTGTCTGCCTGTTCTGCTCCCCACTCTGTCTCTGTTGAATTCTCTCACCTTTCATTGCCTCTGGCCTGTACCCCAGTTCTTGTTTTAAAATAAAATAAAATCCCATAAAAATAAAAATAAATAAATGTATTATCCTAAAAAAATAAAATAAAATGTTAAAAGTAGTTAAAAAATACTATCTGATGCTTTTCAGAAAGTGTTTGCTAATATAGTGTTCTAAAATCATCCTCTTAGGTTTAAAACATATTACATATACCATTTATTAGCTGGGTATTCATAAACGGCTACCTTATTTATAAAATGAGCATTAAACCACCAAATACATATGTTATTTGTAGGTAATCTAGGTAAATTAGAGTCTCTGGCACATAATAAGTAGCAAGTAAATATAAATTGTTACTGTTATTATACTTTGTCTTTTAAAAATTAAATGGCTACATCTTATGCTGGTTTGGAAAATTGTAAGAGCATTAAGGGAGAAAATAATAGAAAAATATGAATTTGATTAGAAACATATTGTGAAGGGCCTCCCTGGTGGCTCAAGGAGTTAAGCACCACACTATGAAGCAATCAGTCTATCTCTGCAACACAAGTTCAACCCCCGGGCTAGCTAGGGAGAAACCCACATCATGCAGCAGACCTCTCCTGTCTCACCTGCTGCTCCTCTCAGCAATGTATTTCAGTCAGTCTGCCTGTTCTGTTCCACACACTCTCTCTGGTGAATCATCTCACCCCCCGCATCTCTGGCCTGTACCCCAGTTCTTGTATGCATAAATAAATAAATCTTTTTAAAAAAAGAAACATATTGTGAAAATTTAACAAATAAAATTGCATAGGGAAAGTAGTATATATAAGTTCATTATTTGTCATAGTACTCTGATTTTTGTTCTTCGCCAAAAATCTTTGTGTAATTTTGAAGCCCATTGATCAAGACTAAATTATATCTAGACAGAAACAGTTGGATTGGCACATTAGCCATTTTATTTAAAGATAGGATTAAGGTCCATGGAATTATTTCCCTAATAAAACACATAATTAGATATTGATTGTTTGGCTAAAACACCAGCTGCAATTTAAACAGTTATGATCAATTGTGTCAACTCATTGCATTACCTTAAATATTATAAAATATAGAACAAGTGCCTAAAAAGCTAAGGATATCAACTTCAAAATGTTGCTTTAGAGACTTTTCAGTAAACTTTATTTTTATTTCTCTATTGAAGAAAAGTAAATGTGGGTTAAAATGCATATGCATAAAAACAAAGTTAAGGTAATAGAAAACTTTGTAAAGTCATTGCTTTTCATAAGTAAATTAATCCCAATTAACATAAAATATATTTGCTTATGCATTGGTAAAGATTTTTCCAAAATTACAAAAAAGCTTATAAGGATAGAATAATCATAACAAAGGTTGATAAAATGTTCACTTTTTTTTTACTTCTCCTTCCTAAGTGCTTAATACACATTGACTCACATACTCCTCAGAAAAATCCCCTACATTTGGTAGTAATGTTAGGGGCATTCTAATAATATTTATTTTATTAATAAAGAATTTAGAACCCAAGGTCATATGCCTAGCTAGTGGTAAACTTGGTATTGAACCCAAACTGTCCAGCTTGTCAATTGTTTCTTGCAAATCACTATATTGTTGGTACAAATAAGGACAAACTCACAAGTTGCCAGTTTCAGAAGAAATAATACCTGCTGTGTTCTGAGCACAGGGAAGGAGGGACAGAGATGGGCTCCACTGAATTCCTCTATATCTTAACCTCCTCCAAGAGAATAAACATCCTTATCGCACAGCTTGTTCTAAAACATGGGTAATGATGTTAGTAATGATAGTTTGAAACAACATAACTACCTTGCCAGCATAAAACAAGTTTCTCTCAGTCTGAACTACTACCACGAAAACCCTGTAGCTGTTCCCCAGTTTAGGATCCGAAAGATAATCACAAATTGAAGTTCAGATGGGGTTTTTGTATTGTTTTATGTGCACAAGAAGAGAGGGGTATTAACTGAGGACTTGCCAATTTCTAAGGGTTTTATATGTGTGTTGACTCATACCAACCTCAAATTAGATTAGAGATTTTTGTGGGAATAGTATAGCTTACTTCAAACGGATTTTTTTCTATGTAATGTTCGTGGCAGAACTGAGACTAATGAGCAGAAAATAGGCAGGTTGACTTCACTTGCTAGTAGCATGAATAAGCTCATGGCAGGGAAATTTCAGGAATTGTTCTCAACAGACTAGAATTGGTGAGTCATACATGACAGACTAGATTGGTGACCTGCAAGTCTTTCTTATTACCTGTCCTGTGTGTGAGGTGCATGTTTTGAGAAGATCATCAAAAACCCAAACGAACAAAACTCACATTGAAGAGCAACTATAGAGGGGAAGAGAGAGGATGACAGAGAGAGATTGTGGCACCGAGACCTGGTATTTCTCTATGCCATGTAGTTTTGATTCTGACCAATATTTATTAGTAATGCTCTCCTTTTAGGAAACATACTCTTTTCAAGGTGTTTTGTTACCTCACTGAATTAGCAAGTTGGTAGTCATCATGCTCCATGTACTTTTCTTTGCTAAAAGATCCTGAATCTTGAATTTCATCCACGTAGTAGTCTTATTTTCTCCTTTGAAATATTAACTAATTTGCTTTAATGATCATACTCATTCCCTCTCACTTCTATGAAGTAGTGTGTCATGCTAATTAATTCATATATCCCCCCATGACAAATATCACCTCTCTGTCAAGTTCAGTTAATTTTAATTGTCTGAAGTTCTATGTGAGGCAGAAGGAGGACCACAGCAGGCTGGGAAATCTGATAGCCCAAAACGCATGTCCTGGCCCTCACATGTAGAGGATGCCTAGTGTCTATTGACAACGGCAGGATTTGAATAAATGACTTGTATTTTCTTTAGATAACAAAGCTGTGCAGAATCACCAGCACTCTCTTTCCTAACTATTCATTCATTCATTATCCTCTATGCTGGTGTAAATGCAATAGCAAAATCTGCTCAGTCTCTATCTTCAGGATCCCCAAAAACATTTCCTTATATGCATTATTGAAAATAACCATGGATGGATAGTGAATAACAACAGGTTATTCTAGATGGGGGAAGATCTGGCAAATAACTAGATACATTTGATAAAACATCTAGCTGGAACAGCAAAGCATTTTGAGGATGCTGATTTGGGTGATAGGGACGATTGACTCTGTTATCCCAGAAAATTCTGCATCAGTGGTAAAGTGAGAGCCGTCAAACTGCTTGGAATCTGAAATTCTTAAGCCTGAATGAACACAATTTTTTGGTTCAAACTAGTTTTGAAAAAGTCAAATTTGCAAGAATGTCAACAAATCTCTGAATAAGCCAGAAGGAAACTGCCATTCAAGAAAAAGCCTAAGACTCCAGAGGTAAGTACTAAATAAATGGCAGGAGTAGAACCTGGAGCTTGGAGGTTTCAAAGTTGCCGCGGACCAGCGCAGCGGTAGACTTGCAGGACTGTCTCAGGATTTGAGAAACTGTGAGGATGCTCAAGGAATCGGCGCATAAATAACAGACAGACACACAAATGACAAACAGACACACTTCAAGAGTGAAGATCTGAATGTAATTTGCTCAAAGTCATCATACACTTTTATACCTATTTTAACAATGGATGATTTCATACAATTTAATTCTTTCTCAGCATAAAATACTTTGTAAGGCATAAGACATTTACTTTATTATTCACGTGCATGTGATCGCTGTTCCATGACATGGCACAGTAAACAATCTCCAGGTACTGAATCTACACAATCACTTTTGCCTACACCGAACAGCATTCTTTAAGCTAGCTTTTCTTGATTCGTATCCCAAAACCACAATGATCAAAAGGCATTAATATTTACCTACTGGCACCTCCTACTTTTAGTAATCACGAGCAATATGTTCTCTACGTAAGCATTTTGATTTTTATGGTATTGTCTCATGTGAGAAGTATTATGATTATTATAAAACTACCATTGCCACACACTATTTTCTTTATCATGCATTTCCTGAAACTGATTGTACACATATAAGGAAAAAGCAAAGTAAGTGAAAAAAGTAGTATGATTATAGACAGGTTGCTAGGTTGCTGCTTATTCTGAAACAATGGCTATCTGACTAATGGTAAAACTGCTTTGTCGGTAATTCCATCAGGCTTGTTTGCAGGTGACGTTCTTAGCAGCCTTGTTTCCGTCAAAGGAGGGGTTAATTACTGCGGGCTTGTTGCCTAAATTAGGCTTATAGGCATGTGGACCTTGTTTGATCTGAACGCCAAAGTTTATCATAATAAAGCCCCTCGGGGACTGCGCCTGTCTTAGGTCGTCAGGAGTCACAGACATGAGGCTGGCCAGTGCCTTCTTTAGTCTGCCCCCGATCTTACCCGTCATTGACTGTCCAGTCCAGCGCACAGGGGAAGGGGGTCTTACTCACTCTGATGTGTCTGAGTGAAAGCCTCCCTCTTTCCAGTAAGTTCACTGGCCTCCCTCTTTCCAGTCAGTTTACTGGCCTTCCTCTTTCCAGTCAGTTTACTGGCGTTCAGCGGCAGAGGCTGCCGCACAAAGTCCATGCTTTCTTTCCCCTTTGTGGTAGTTGAGCAACTGGTGGTGAGGTGGAGTGAGGGGCTACTCCTCTAGTTACTCAGGTGAAATACTGCCTGTTTGTAGCAGTCAGCATTTGTGATTCTAGAGGCCCACAAGGAGCTTGCTCAGGTCTTGGATTTTCTCTAGGGGAATGGTATCTATAGGGGAGGTGCATCTGCAGGCCAACAGCACAGCAGTTTGGTTCTACCCTGGCTGGAGGAGAGGCAGACTAATTGACGGTTTACTGGGTATTGGTACATGGCACCCAACATCTTCTCAGTAATGTACATTCAGAAGGGATATGTTTTATCTAATGCCGTTGAGTTTCATACAATAGGGTGATCTATAGACAGAGGATATTTACCAAGGGGAGCAGCTTAGGCCAGCAATCAATGAACTGGGTTGAGTCGAGCTCTGTTCTGATGCCTATCAGCTGTGAGCTGGTTCCTTGAAGCCCTCTTGCTGCTTAGGGTAGCAGTTTCACTCTGTGCTTCAGATCACATAATGGTCTTAACTGCAGGTGAATGATCTGATGCACCTTAACATCATTACAAAGAATATGAAATGCTCTGTACAGATCCTAATGCACTTTTTTTCCTTCAACATCTTATGGTTCTTTTGGAAATCTGAGGCTTGTGAAGACGCCTGCTCAAGAGGGTCACTTGCACATCCCAGATGTACGCTGTCACAACCCACCCTTCCACTTCCAAATATGCAGCACTCATAACTAAGAATAAGGCTTAGTTATCAGTATTTTCCATCTGACTGCATAATTATAAGAGTTGATTAGAAAGTCTCTTTTTAGCTCATTTATATCTCCGGGGTAGTCACAGAATTAGGTGAATGTAATTGCAGAGGATGCAGAAACTGTGAGGCTTGAATTGGTGTATGTAAAATGAAAAGAGAAAAAGACACACCCCAAAGGTGCCAGTTAAATTGTTGTGAGTTTTTATTCACTTGTTTCTAATTATTTACAGCACTGGAGAATCATAAACAAATTGCCATGCAATCTTCATCTCTCTACATGTATTAGTGTATTTGATATAAGGGTGAATTCTCACAAGCCAGTATTAATCTTTCAATATGTATTTATTCCTAACACAATAACTGGCTAGAACATTGGAAGAGTATTTCTGAGTCACACAGTGTGATCAAGTTAGTATGCAGAGACCTAAATCCTGCAGAAATGAAATCTTGCCATCTAGAAACTTCTCTCAAGATGCAGCTGGAAGAATGAAATGTGCTCCAAGAAGCATAGAGAATCCTAAGCATAGGACAGAATTTGACCCTACTTTATTCTTGGTCATGCTTTGTAGATTAAAATATAATTTTATTTTAACCTGGAATAAATAAATACATGTATCTTTCTTATTTTCCCCATCCCCCCAAAAGATAAGAGCAAAATAAAGTTATCTTTAGTCTGCAGCTGCTTCCAGAACCATGAAGAGATAACACTGGTAAATAATGTAGCCACATGAAAAGCTTTGAAGCCTACCAAGATGTTCGTCCTTTGCTAGGGGTGGGGCCGTGGCACTAAGTAAACAGAATGAGAAGCAGGAGAGCCCATAATTCCTAGTGACAGTGTCTGCATCTATCCACATCAGGAGGTTCTTTGAAATATGAATCCCATTATTTCAGATGGCCCTGTTCACAAGGAAATCATTAATTCAGCAAATACATGTAAGGATTTATTTTGAACTGGGGAAGGTGTGTTTTAATAGCAATGCAAGTACAGGGGAAGCAAAGAGACTTGTCAGGGAGGTTTCTCTCCTATTTAAAAATTTTTTATTGAAATAACATTGGTGTTGGAAGTGACATTTCATTTAAGCTGGGTCATCAAGTTAGAGAATGTGAATGCATGGTCCAAGCAGAGCAGACAACATAAGTAAAATTTTGAAGATACATAAGTACCTGGAAGATGATATAGTTTGAAAAAATCCAGTGTGGCTTGGGCATATGACACTTAGCAGGGATAGGGAGGCGAGGAGGCTGGAGAAAAATATGGGCACAGATCATAAAAGCTCATATTGGAAGCTAAGGAGTTTGAACTTTATCTTGAAAGCTGTGGAAAACCTTTTGAGCTTTCTATGCAGGAGAGTGATGTGATCAGAAGAATGGTATTTTTATTTTGTTTGCTTTATAAACTTTGATCAAGTATAATGTATATTCACAATAAGCATATAACTGGTGAATTTCACAAAAGGAACACCATCATGTAACCCAATAATCAGTAACTAGGTCAAGAAATACAACATTGTCAGCTCCCCAGAAGATTCTCTTATAATTTCTTCCTGTCGATTGACATCCCCACAAAGATAACCATTATCCCAACTTCTAATACTATTGATTAATTTTGTCTGTTTTGAACTTCATATGAATGGAATACTGTAGTTCCTAAGGGAAGTGTTTCTCAAGATCATATGAGCTTGTATATTTTTTCTTTTCAATAAGAACACCCATTTATACGGGGCCCTTAACCAAAACTCTCTTTGCAAAGAACATCAAAGAAAAGCAGCCTAGTCCATGTCAATTAGCAGAAGAGATAAAAATAAACCCAGTTCAACTGTCTGCCCACATTGGTCAAGAACATCCTTTGCAGATGCCCAGAAGCACCCACTCCCACCTGCCCCCGCCGTGACTGTGACTGAGGCACGATTAGCTGGAGTGCCAGATCTCAGGGCCATTGGGCAGGTGGTGGTGAAGTAGGTCGCAGGAAGTCAGAGGTGGAGGCTGACACCCACTTCAGTGAGCCAACATTTACTGAAAAAGCCCAGCGAGCCCCTTTCATCAGGGCAGCCTGACAAGGGCCAGGGACTCGATCCGTGGGAGTCTAGCCAAGGCACCTGCATAAAGAGAGGAGATTTCATTGTCCTTGAAATAGCTTGACTAATGATGATCACTTCCGTGGGAACAAAAGGGTTTTTGTTTGTGAATTTTAACTTTCCATCCCAGATGTTTTAAACATTTGGGGGGAAGATGGCAGGCCATACAATGTAGAGGACCATTTCTCAGGGGAGGATTGTGAGGTGTCAGGGAAGCAGCACACTCTTTACACTCAAGTCTCCAGTCTGGGCAGCGGCCCTCTCCCATCCATGCAACATACCCTCCCTCCATCCTCAGATACTAGCAGAATACGGCTTGCTTTACTGCATACACACCAACCAGCACAGTGGGCTTGCCCTGAGCTTGTCTCTGACTCCAACTCACAGAGTGAGCTTCTTGGGACAATCTCAAAAACCACCTATATTGGAACTAGATTTATGATGAAAGTCTTTCTCCCCTGGACCATCTTCTTGAACTAGAGGGTGTTCTTTTTTAGAGGCAAACAAAAGCTTCTACCCTTTCCCTTTTTTTATAAATGTCTTCTTTCAAATGATCCCCCAGCTCATTGATGTATTTTTAACCTCCCTCATGACCCTTAACTAATTTGAGCTCTGGAGTCAGCACATTAAATTCCCTAAGCAAAGCATCTCCTTTCCCAGACCTGCTGTTTCTCCCTTGGGGTGGCATTTTCTTTCTCTGCTATTGCACCAGGCTTATCATAAGTCACTGATCCTAACCTTGAGGGCATCTTTACCTCTGCTTCGACCATGCACAGCACACTCTGTCAATGTCCCATCACCATTTCGTCTCACCCAGCTCTCCTTTTCACATCCCTAATTTTACTACGCAGACCCAGGTCCTCTGGCTTGGCACTATTTTCGATCCCACCTGGATAACTCACCTGGATAGTGTCTGATGTTGCACTGAAAATCCAACTTTCCTCACACATATAAATAGCTTTTATTTCCAAATTCTTGTATTTTTAAATGCCCAAGGTTCTGCCATGTCTCCAAAATCAAACGTAAACTTTTAAGATAGACAATTAATGTCTTTGGAGTGGACACTCTAACACAGCCTTGTAACATTCTTTCACTCCTTCTCACCAGTGGTTTTCAGTCTGGTCCAGTAGATTTCAAATTGCATTTTATTTTTTGGAATCCCAATGCTGCCAGATAATGCTATAAAATCAATGTTAGGGACTAAAATGGGAATGGGAGCAGGAGTCTAAGTTGGTAAATCTCTGCCTCTGATTTCATTATATATATTATATTTGAAATGTATGCTTGATATTTATGTATTGTTTTATCTAAAAATGTATTATATTTTAATCTTATATACAGAAGTTCCACCACTTAAAAAGTAGTAATGTGTTTTAAACCCACTGCTCTCTTGAAACTGAAAACTTTTCTGAGCCCTGAACATTTGATTGCAAATCTGTCTTAACATGACTGTGCTCTGCAGCTGGCTGAACTGTCCGTTCATCTTCCTCTCACTTCCCCTTTTACAGATACGGCATCTCTTCCAAACCTGTCTTGAATTCACATCTTCCAGCACCATGCCCAGAGAGTTCCTTTCTGCCTCCAACCTGGAGCCAAAGTTGTCTCTTGCATACTGAGGGGAGGGCTGCAGGGAAGTTCTCAGCACTCTTGGTGGGGCTTGTTGAATAGCAACTTAGATTGTATGCATGGGTGAATGGGAGGCAGGTAGGCTGGAAGAGATCCTCCAAGGACAAAGACAAAAACAGGAGCTGCTTCAAACACTGTCTGTACTTCTTTGGAGGGAAATTTTGTGCTTCATCTGAGAGGCAACACTATGATGAACAGTCACACTCTTGTCACCTTTGACCTTCCTTCAGCTCCTCATACCTGCCACCAACCCTTTGGGTGACTTATCCCTTGAGAAATGATTCTTACCTCTCTTACAAACTTCCCCTATTTGTTCTTGTAACTCTTTTCCCCACTTATTTATCCAGTAACTTTTCCCACCCACCTTTCAACTTCTAGAAATTTGCCAAAACCCCTTCCTCTCCATGTTTTGAACCAGCGATCCTTACATCTCATTGAACCCATGGTTTTGGTGGAATAAATCCAAGGACCCAGGCATTGAGTTGGATTAGGGAAGATATCTCAGGTCCAAATGGGCCAAGTGTACAGGAGTTTAACAAGATAAAAAGGATTGGTCAGGAAACTAAATGAAGGGCTGAGAGGAAATGTATCAAAACTGAAGTACTGGACAAAATTGAAGACAAAACAAGCAAAAACCCTCCACTCCAGGTGTTCTGGTAGCTGAGACAGCAGAACAAAATAGGAAAGACAAAGATATGAACCTGCTGTTAAGATAAGAGGCAACTCAGCTTTAATCTTCTTTATGATTCTGCTGAGAATGAGCAGTCCTCCCAACAGATGTTAAAAGTAAGTCTGGAGCCTTTACCTGTGGTGTGACTCTAAATGTGGTAGCAGTAGGAAGTCCTATAATTCTCATGCTCCTTAAATTTAAAACATTTATTGTCTACATGGGTAGCATATGATGTTAACTTATCTTGTTCAGAAGAATTGTGTTCAGGTTTTATTGAGATTTTTGTAAAATCATACAGGCAATGAAAGTGATAGAGTTTTGTATGAACACCAAAACCAATGTGATGGTTCCTATCAATAAATCAATTGAAGTCAACGGGATTGGGAAATATGGTTACATCTTCAGCAAGCTTGTGTTAGTAAATTAAATAACACATTTAGCAGCAGCCAATTCAGTAAAAAAAAAAAAAAAAAAGTTGAAATTTCAGAGGTGTGTGTGTATCTGTGTGTGTGTGTATTCAACAAAAAGTAGGAAATATTGATAAAAAATAACAAGACTATGGCTCTTATGTCCACCCAGCCTGCAATCAGATGTACTTACTCTGTAATTTCAAATGGTCCATTAAAAACAGTGGAGCAGAGCAAAGAGTTGTTTCCATATCTATTCCTAGGGAAGATAAAGAAAACAACATGATCTGGGGAAGATAAAGAGCTCTGCGTGCATAGTGCATACATATCTGTGTTTGTCCCCACCTTGGGATAGAAAGACACAGAAGCTGAGAAATAAATCACTATCTCTAGAACCAGGGCCTGTAGCCTTTGGGTCTAACTTCATTTCTGTGGAAATGAGGCCATTCAGCCATGCACAGAAATTAAAGTGGAGGGAGAAAAGTGCTAAACAAAATATGAATTGTAATGAAATCTAAAATGCCAGTGGTTCTATTATTGTGTGCTTTATGTGATCAGAAGGCAAAACACCCTGGGTAAATGAGAGGTCGCAATGGCTAAAAATTGGAGCACTAATAGCTCTAACCCACTGGTGAGAAGCAATGATCTCAATAAAATGTAGCACTAATGGAGATAGCCCCATCAGGAAAAGACTGACATCTGTATTATAGGACAATGGAGAGACATAGAGACGCCTCAATCTACCTAAAAATCTATTGTTTCCACGAATAATGGCTTCTTAAATCAGTTGGGAAATTTCTTCTGCAAGTGCTTACTTCTAATGCTTCTCTACCTAGACTCTAATCTTCTAGCTTTCTCTTGAGTGAATCAGCCAGCTGTGTCTACACTGTTCTTAAGAACATTCTTGGATATGGCCAAGGTGATGGTCTTGATTTGAAAGCCCTGAAGTTAAGTGAAATGTAGAGAGATAGTCAAGGAAGTAAATACACCTCACCAGTTGGGGCCAAATATTAAAAATATTCAATCAACCCCTACATCTCCCACCACCACCACAATGAAGTTTCTAGAGACCCTCCCTTCTTCTCTTATAGGTACTGCAGGAAGACACCATTCTTTCAACGTCATCTTTTCATTTCTTGTTTTATTTGGGGTTTGTTTTTCATCTGGCTGTGGTAGAGAAATTGTGACAGGAACAACCTGTAATTTGCCCCAAGTCATGGAAATGGTAAGAGGAATGCTTTCACCATTTTCCTGTTTGAGTTCTTACATAAAGTAAGACTGCAGAAGTCCAGCTTCTCGAAGGCCAGCTTGTTTCTAATTTTTTTTTAATTATCTCCTGCAACTCTTAGTACAATAAGTCCTCAATAAATGTTTTCAACAGGTTCTAGTAAACTGTGACTCTTACCAAAACAACCCATAAAAAAACCCTCTTTTTCATAGGTTAATTGATATAAACAAGGGTGAAGACATTATGGCACATTTCTGATCACTAAAACACCACCAAATTTCCAAATAAAGATCAAAATACTTCTAATATTAAACAATAATGTTTAGTCACTCATTCATTCATTTTTCAACTAGCTTATTTCAAGTTGAAGTGGTGGGTGGCTGGAGTCTCTCCTGGAAGCTCAGAGACTAAGGTGGGATCCAGCCCTGGACTGGATGCCGTGCTATCACAGACCCACTCACTCAAACCTGGACAACCTGGAGACACTGATGAACCTAGCATGCACAACTTAGGCAAGTAGGAAGAAACCAGAATAACCAGAAAAATCCCATGCAGCTATGGGGAGGCTATACAAGCTCCACACAATGGCCCTGGGTGGGTATCAAAGTTTTTTCATCAACATTTTGAAAATGACCAAACTGGGTCTTTTGCTCTTGCCCAGCAAGCCAAACCCTATCTTCCTTTACATGAAGGAGTTTATTTGAGATGGCCTTCAAGTGAGTCAGCGGGATAGGCACCCCAAAGCAACTGGCTTCCTGAATGGCAGGAGAGCTGGGGCTTCATAAGGGGCAAAGGAATGAGGAAGTTTAAGGCTTCACATCTCCAGGTGTGAGGAGGTGCTCTAGGTGACAAGGTCAAGGTGTTGACTGCCCTACTGTTTTCTCAGCAATCAGCAGTTGTTTGTTTCTGATGCCACTATCAACTCACTAGACATAGAGAATTTTATTAGAGATGTAACACAGTCAATTTTCCAAGGCCCAAGAACACAGGAAAAGCAGGCTAATGGTTAATCATCAGGAAGGAATATGGTACAAGTCAGTGATTTAACAGTTAACTCTGGATAGGGAATGCAATTTAGTGAGTTAACAGTCCTGAAGAAGGAACACAAAGCCATGGTTAGGGTTTCTTTCCAACTCTTCCTAATTTTTAGTCTAGGAGTGTTTTCTGTTGCAAAATGGAGGGGATCCAACTACAAATATAACAAAACAATATTGAACTGAACAACGCTATTGAGGAATTGCTGTATAATTCTCTCCACAGAGGAGAAAGATAGTGGATTGAACATAAAACTTCATCATATATCAAAATTGCTGAAAGCTCATGGAAATCTAGTGGGGAACAGAGACTGGGTCTGAGGGTGAGGGTAGCCGTGCAGAGGAGGGCTACAGAATATTGGAAAGTCATTCACAGAGATATGTCATTATTCTGAGGCACTGAGGAGACACTGAACCTTAAGAAGGAGGTGGCAGGAGCACACGGGGAACTGGCTAGGCCCCTAAATGACTGGCGTTAGGAAAAATACAGGCAGAAAGTTCAGGCATCAGTACCAGTGTCCCCACACCCTTTCAATGCCGGAAAATTAGCCCCCTCAGGTAGTTTGGATAACTCTGATTATTCAAATCAAATTCTTATGGCTTCCTGCTTCCTCCAGACTGGGGTACACACTTTGGTCTAGGACTGGGACCTCTAAACTTGGCAAGATATAACTTCCTTTCCCTCCCTCATGCTGTCAATATTCTTACCACTATTCAAGACTTAGCTCAAATCACAAATCCTTTAAGAAATGTTCCTTATTCTTCAAGTCAAAATTAATCTTTATTTCTCCTTAGTTCCATAACACAATGGACTTGCAATTTTATTCTGCCCTTCAGTCAATCAGTCATACATTCACTCACTGTTAGGGACTGTATTTTGCTCCCCTCCCAAATTCATATGTTGAAGCCCTCACTCTCAATGTGACTGTGTCTGGAGATAGGGTTTTTAAAAGGAGGTAATTAAGGGTAAATGAAGTCATAAGGATGGGACCCTAATTTGATAGGACTGGGGTCTTTAGAAGAAGAGGAAGAGAGAACACTAAGGTTTGCACAGAGGGAAGCGCACAGTGGATGCACACAGTGGATGGAGAAGGCAATGACCTACAAGCCAGGGGGAAGATCCCCCTACCTCTCTTGCTTCCTCCTGGGCTGCTAAATAAATCAAACTTCCATCAGACATACTAGTAGTACAAAGAAAATTAATTATGTACACCAGGAGGTCTACAAACACACACCGATGACAAAGACAATGAGGCAAAATGAGGGTGCATATATCCTGAGCTAAGGAATGGGTTAGGAGCTGGGGGCTTCAAGGACAGGGCAGGGTCACTCACATGTCTAGGTGAGGATGACTCATATGACCAAGACAAGATGCTCTGTAATTCGAGGTTTGCCTTGCCATAGAGAGATGAAAAAGGGCCATTTCTTGTAATTAACCTAAGGCAGGGTAAGATCCCAAATTTTCAGTCTTTTAGGTAGTTAAGGGATGGTAAAAGTTTCTTGTGAGGCTGTGGGGCCTCAATTGACCTCCATCAAAATTATCCAGACACCAAGTGACATATCTTGGGGAGGCCCACGTTTCATTGCCTCCAGAGAAAACAAAACCGCTGACCCTTTGATCTTAGACTTCCAGCATCCCGAACTGGAAGAAAATAAGTTTCTGCTGCTTAGGTCATCTGGTCTGGCATGGCAAGCCTGGAGACTAATACTGAACTGAGATTCCAAGCCCCTTCATCAACATTGCGGCTGCCTCTGTCTGCTCTGCATTGTTTAAGCCTGAGGCTTCTGTCTTCTGCCCAAGGGGAAGCTCTTTGTGAACAGGCCCCACCCAGAAGCAAGCACAGCCTTTTTGTAGAGCTTAATTTCTGCTCAATTAAAATCAAACTTCGCTCAAGCTATGTTGGCCCTAGAGAAGAGAAAGCTTTTACAGTTTGACAGATGACATTCCTTATCCACAGGGTATATGCAGCCCCCCTGAGTCTCCTGCTGCTCACTTTTATCTCACATTTTCTGCCTGAGTTTTCCTGACACCTGAACTATGAAGCTCCTGAGTTCAGGGAGTTCAGTCCCTACAAAGTTTCTGGCCATGACCATGGCTGCTTCCATCATCAGCCTAAGAAACAATTGTGTTTTATCCCCAGTCCTTTTCCTCTCACGCTCACACCACTTTTCTTTGTACTAACAATTTAGTTTGTTTTCAGATTAGAAAATGTAGAAACAAGATGCATAAAACTCCCTTCTCTCCATCCTCTTTGACTTTTTACAGTTGACTGCAAAAGACTGTTCAAGTTCAGGAAAATTGATTTTTGCCATTTAAATAATCTAATCTTCACAAACCTTTTAACACACAAACAAAACCCATTTAAAGCACAGCAAGATAATTAATATTGAAAATAGTCTCCACAGGAGATCTGAATACCTGCCTGCCCACTTTCCCCATTTGAAGTATCTAGTTTGTAGTTTTAAGTTTATGGGAAAATTTACCCCCCCCCAAACATGAATTCTATTGCAATAGACCTTTCTGTCCACATATTTTATAAATTGCTTAACTTAACTGACCAGATACAAATTAAAAATGCATTAGGAAGTAGTTTGTATTCCACAGCTTTGCTAATATTCTTGCTGATGTTTTTGAAGCCCATTGAGTCAGAACATCAATGACACGGAGTCTATTTCTCTGCCATAGCTTTACACACCACACAGACTCACTGGTGCTGATGGGAGCTGCATTGGGAGGAGAGAGCTGAGCCAGGAGGAGAAGGAAAGAGGTTATTTGCTAAAGGCCAAATGCCACTATTAGCATTGGGAGCATATTCACAGACGCACACAAGCATAGAAATATCCTTTATCATTTTCCTTATTATTCACCTTGACTTTCGTGAATTGAGAGCATTCAATGGAACTGCAGTGAGACAGATAAAACCCTGTCTAGTGAGAACTCCTGGCTTCTGTAATCTGGCAAAAACTGCTCATTCCCAACCTTTCCCTTGCTTTGAAAACCTTTATCCCTCCTGAGAACCAGTTCCAATCACATCTGTCCATAAGGCAGGAGTATTTATTCTTAAATTCATGTACAGTCTTTAGGAAGTCTGTGAACTTCCAGAATGGGGAATGTATAGATGTGTTTCTGAAGAGGGAATGCATGATTTGCAACACATCTTTAAAGATATCATTCTAGAAACATTAGAAGCAAGAATAATCTTTTCACCCCACTGGAAGCCATCCTCCACCACTGGCCCCGTGCTCCAGGGTACTGATTTGCTGACTTTCTGCAGATGAGTTATAGACATAGGGCTTCTCCACCTCGAGTCTCTGCACAGCGGCATCCCATCCCCAGAATGCTCCCAACTCCACTGCCTGATTTTTATACTCATCCTTCGTATGTTTGATCAAGTGCTACTCTGACTGCCTACTCCTCCAGTTTACATTCACACATCCACTAAGAATTTTTTCAAGGTTCCTATTACAGTTTATTTTATGTGACTAATGCTTGCTTCACAATTGACTGTAAGCTTCATAAGGGTAAGTATCATGCCTGTCTTCTTCAACATTGTATCAGAACCTGGAATATTGTATACAACTTATATATAATGTTCACTGTGTGATTAGAATATGCACAAATAATAAATTAATGAGCATCTCAAATTGTATTTTCCATAAATCCTCCTACCACTAAATTGGCTGGTGTAGCCTTCCTAATGTACTGAAATTCTAAATTCTCAAGCATAGTTAGAAAGACACCACTCACATTTGAACCTTGTTTCTTGTTATCCGACTGCTTTTCTGTGTCTTGTGCATTTAGCTGACTTATGAGTGTCTTAGTAGAGCGATGGCTTTTAAATTCCTTTCATGGCTCCTATCTCACTTGCCTCATTGTTGAGCACATACAAGTAAATAATCAGATGCTGTCAAATACCCCACAGCAATTCAGCCAACTATGGCTCAGCCTTTACTGCTCTAATTTACAATAATTGATATGATGTTAAGTATGTGACCTGCCTCCCAGATTGATCATCAGCTCCTTAAGCTCCCTATGAACCCAGACCTCCCTTTCTGTAGCACATCCAGAATGGGGCTGGATGCTTGGCAGATTCAATTTTGTGGCTGAACCTGCACTATCAGATTAGGCAGTCAGTAACTGTGGTGTCCATGATAAAACACATCAAGGGATATATGAACATATTTCTAAAGAGATTCACACCAGAATTCCACCAATTATTTTCCTTTGCTTTTCACAGCAGCAATGTTTAAAAGCTTTATCTTGGCAACACTAAAGCAAACCACTGTCTGTGCCCCTATGGGGTAACCTGATGCCATCTGTTAGAGCTCCTGTCTCTACTTCTTCCAGCTCTATTTTGACTGAGTCACTCAACAATATTTTATTCTCAGTCAGAATCCTGCAATATGAACTATTAGGATAGCCCATATATTTTTCATTTACTTCCCAACCGCTGTTCGCCCTCAAGACAAGACTATATACTTAGTCAGGCATTAACCTGAGTGATAGATAAACTCTGGACAGGTTAGGAAAGGGAGGACCAAGATAGATTACTGTGTCTGGATGCCCAAAAGCTTATTCTATGGGCATATTTTATAACTTAATCAACATAGACCTTAAGGAAGCATTTGTCCTATGTCATTATTTATGATCAAGAAGGCAGGAGGAAAATGCACAGAGTTCGTGAACCAGACAAGATCCTGTTTAATAATCTGGAAAGAAGAAATATTGTAGCAAGAATAAAATTGCTGTTGTTCTTGTGTGTTAAGACAAGCCATGTTTTCAGAGTTAGAATATGGAAAGGGTGAACCTCATTTTAGAAGGTCAGGAAGTCAAACTTCAAGTTTGTATGTTAAGTTTGGCCACAACTCTGGAAGAAAAAAAATATAGCAAGCATCAAAAATCTCCAGGTAGAACAAAGTGTTTTGTCACAAAACTGCCCTGGTATAAAACCCTTGTATTAGTTTGCTAGTTCTACCATATCACAGACTAAGTAATATGAACAACGGAAATTTATTTTCTCACAGTTATGAGAAACAATGGCCAGAAGTTCAAGATCAAGGTGTCATCAGATTTGGGTTCACGGGCCATTCTCCTTGGGCTGAAGACAGCCACCTACTTGCTGTATTCTCACATGGTTGTCCCTTGCTCTGTGTGTTGTCTGGGTCCAAATATTCTATTCTTACAGAACACCAATCATATTGAATTAAGGCACACCCATATAATGTTATTTTTCCTTTATTTATTTTTTATTTTTAATACTTTATTAAACAAACAAGAAAACCCACCACGATCCATTAGTCCTCCCTTCACCTGGCTCCTCCCTGCCCCCTGGCTCCTCCCTGCCTCTTCCACTCAGGTTACTGCTATTCTATTATCAAAGTCCACTGGTTTGTTATTATTTCATTTTATCTCTTCATTTACATTACTTCTTAGTATTTCATATATAGGTGCAATCATCCTATATATTCTTTTCTCCTTCTGACCGTTTCCACCTGGCATAATCCCTCAGATTCCTTCCTTTTTGGTGTAAATGGAAAAAATTTTATTTTTTAGAGCTGTGTAATATTTCATCGTGTATATTTACCACATCTTTACACAGTCATCTATCAATATAGGTTGTCCCCATGTCCTATCAATTATAAATAGTGCTGCCATAGTACTCATTTTACTTTATTGCCTCTGTAAAGGCCCTATTTCCAAATAGTCACATTCTGAGACATAAGGAGTTAGAATTTCAAACTTATGTTGAAGAAACAATTGTTGGAGAAACATTGAAGAGAGCCCTCTTCTTTCAAATAACTACTCTCTCCATAATTCCAGTACTCTTCCCCCCTAAATCATTACCCTGGCCAGAAATCCTCTTGTAACACAGTCTGATACCATCAGCCTCCTGCTTAAAAACTAACTCCCAATTACTGGAGGACTAACAATGAAGTCCACATTCTACCTGGACACACACAAAATTCTTCTGATTTCACTCTTAGATATGTTGCTTCCATTCCCAAACTAATTAAACTTCTTCCTCCTTTCATTTCAGGTTCCTCACATTAACAGCTCTAATCACAAGTTTTCTTCTGCTTCTAATACACCATCTCCCTCCAGCTCCATCCCAAGCACATCTACTCCAACCATCTTCAACCCACCACCACCCCTCTACACAACTATTATAAGTTCCATCACTGTAAACTTTATCTTACTCTCTTTTAAGGAGAGTTCTGAATCCTTCTTCCTCTATTGAATAGGTGTTTTGATATCTCCAATAGAAATCAATCCTTCTTTTTCTTAACTCCTGTTACAACCAATCTTAAGGCAATGCTATAATATAGAAAGAAATATAATCTTTTTTTGGAGACAGAATCTATATTAGTTTCCTAAGGCTGCCATAACAAATTACCATGGATTTGACTGCTGAAGCAATGTACATTTATTCTTTCACAGTTCTGGGGGCCAGAAATTTAAAATAGAGGTATTGGCAGGGCTACATTCCTTTTGGAAGCTCCAGGGTAGAATTAATTTCCTTTCTCTTCCAACATCTGGTGATTGTTGACATTTCTTGAGTAGTGGCCAAATGATTCCAGTCTCTGTCTATGTGACCACATTGACTCTTCTTCTATCTGTGTCAAATCTCCCATTGTTTTTTCTACAAAGATATTCATCATTGGATTTAGGGCCCTCCTGGATAACCCAGAATTATTTTGTGACCTCAAGATGCGTAATTATACCTACAAGGATTTTTTTTTCCAAATAAATCTCAGATCTGGGGAGTTCTCAAGTCTGATTTGTTTGAAATAACAACATCGTAATTCTAATAAAGGTTGGGGGAAGATAGGGGATGATCTATGGTCTGTGGTGAAGGATTATGTGTCTTTGTTGGTGGGTGAGGTCTGAAGAGGTGTGGACCTGTTCGTTTAAATAATAGTGTGAAGATTGCCACAGATGATGTTGCCAAAATAAAGCTTTTAAGCATTGCTGATGTAAAAGGGAAAGGAAAATAATTGGTGGAATGCTTGTATAAACCTCTAAGGCAGATAAATTACGTATTACTTATTAAATATATATTACTTATATTTTTTTACATCTTTTAAATTCTATCTAGACACTCTTCACATTTTAATCAAAGGGAATTTTTTTGTTTGTTTCCATCAAGATTTTTTCCCTGTTTCAGTGACTTTAGTTCAGGAGTTTGGGCATGTCTGATGGGATTATTCTCACACAAAACAAAATAAAATTGACTAATATTAAATTTTAATACCATATGTTTAACAAGACTCTCAAGGCATTAGATAAGTATACTACTGATTCTACAGTGTAGATCATTAATTATTTAAAATATGGCATCATTTTGCATGAGGTCATTATTTTGTGGGCAGATACTGTTAAAGCATATATTACAGTTTGTAGTAGATATTAAAAAAAATCAATAAGGGCTTCTGTGGTGGCACAAGGAGTTAAGCACCACACTATGAAGCAATCTGCATCCTCTGCAGCAAGCCTTTGATCCCTGGCCGGCCAGAGAGAAACCCACATGGCACAGCAGACCTCTCCTGACTCACCTGCTGCTCCCCTCAGCAGTGTATTTCAGTCAGTCTGCCTGTTCTGTTTCCTGCTCTATCTCTGGTGAATCCTCTCAGTCCCCCACCCCACATCTCTGGCCTGTACCCCAGCTCTTGTATGCATAAATAAATAAATATTTTTTAAAAAATCAATAAACCTACTTTAATTTAGTATAGCTACATTTTTTACAATATAGGAAAGACACTTCTAATATAATACCATAATTCTGCAGTCATAATTCTACTAAAATGGGGAGGGGTCTAAAGGGTGACCTGTGGTCTATGGTGAGGAACTTCATGTCTTTGATGGCAGGTATGGCATCATAATAGACCTGAAGAGGTGTGGACTTATTCCCTTTACAATATTGTAAACCATGATATCTAAATAAAAAAGGGAAAAAATAGTAACTTAAGAATAGGCAGCTCTTTATATTTTTCAGAATGTATTGCTATGCCATTATCTCATTAAAGCGCTTTATACAAACATCTAGTCACAAGCAGGGTTCTTTTCAGAAAGTAGTTTTTTTATTTTATTAATTTTTCATTTTCTGGTAATGTTCATTTTTGTACAATATTTGATTTCTCCCCTCAGATGTAGTCCCGTAAATATCCTACCACCACCTCCCCTGTGAATGATCTCCATGGTCCCTTGTGCTTATCCCATCTCTGTTTTGACCCCTCTCCTGCTGTAAGCCCCAGATCTAAAGTTGCCTACAAATTTTGTCTTTTTTTTGATCCTTTGTTCGGTTTCCCTATATTCCTCCTTAAAAGTGACATCACCCAATATTTTTTCTTTTTCCTCAGAAAGTAGTCCTAAAGTCATCAATGAAATTCTTTTCACAGAGAACAAATATTTATGAGGACCTATAAAATAAAGAACTTTTCTCTTCCTAAGAGCCTGAAAAAAAATGAAAAATATACATCTTTGGTCTAACTGAAAAGTGACTTTTGGAGTCTGGAAAGAATTTTAGAAACACTATAGGGATCAGAATCAGTTGACTCTCAAATGGAGTTAAGTGACTTTTCAAAGGACTCAGGGACCCTGCATGGAATGTGTGAATGGCCAGTGAATGCACAGTGAATGCACAGTGAGGAATCAAGCCCAAGTTTTCTGATCTCTAGTGTTATAAGTACAGGAAGATGATCAGATTCTTGGTGAGAGACCTCGAGGTAGTCTCAGTATATCCTGGGAAGCAACGAGGTGATGTATTGGAGGCAACACCCACCTGTACAGTAGCTGTTTGTCAATATCTCATCTCATTTCCATGTTTGATGATGTCACTTTGGTAGTTTGAATGATCTGGGTGAGAGAATTTGCTTGGTGGAATTCAACAAATGCTACTTATTAGGACCCTTTGGGGGTGAAGAGAGCCAATTGTTGAATATTTCCAATATGCCACTGTTAAACACCTCAGTGTGAACTATATTCGCTTTTGATTCCCTGGACACATCTGCAAATGAGTCAAAAATATTATTTTTCTTTCTTTAAGATTTGAACACTAAATTTAATAATAACAAGAACATCAACAAATTATATGTGTATATCTAGATGTGCCAGGACTACACTCGGGGGTTTACTCTTTACATGTTTTCCTTTTTAAAACTGTAAAACATCCTTTAAATGTAGTTATTTCTATTACCTTAGATCACAAATGAGAAAACTGAAGTCCAGATTTGATAGGTAATTTACCAGGCTTTGCTGATATTATGTGGAAGCAGCAGCACTGAAAACTGAACTTTGCTCCAAACTTTTGTTCTATCCACAATATCATGCTGCCTCTGAAACCAGAATTATAAACCATTTTCTTATAAGTAACATTAGTCCCTAAGCATCTTCTACTAGTGCCAAATGTTACACTAGGCCTTTTAAAAACAAAAATCATTTTGCAGAGGGGATATTATTATCATCTTACATTGTACTAATTATTAAACTGATGATCAGAAAAAAATGAAGTGATTTTATCTCAATTACAAGCAGAGAAGTCAAGGGAATGAGATGGAAATTACATGAAAATATCCCCATCCTGATTTCTGCTGCTCCCAAGCTGTCACACACTGACAACTAAAGAACGTGATGACATTCAATGATGTGGCTAAGATGACATAGTTGCTACCTTTCCCATATTGTTGCTTCTGTTTTTCTGTTTTCCATGACACAGAAGTTCTGATGGATTTTAGACTCATGAAAGAGTGAGGTAGTAAGAATGCACATAACCAGAGCTGTTAAAATAAAAGAACTAAGCAGAGTAATCACCTCCTACACCTTCATGTCCCAAGGCTCCTAAAAACCTCATTGTCTTGGAAGAAAACAAGGCTTTTGAAAATAAGGCTTTCTTCCTTATTTATTTAGAAAAAGCTTCTCTTAAATCAAGAATATGAATGATTTTAAAACTCTCAGCCTCCCAAATGGCTTTTAAGGTCTAAATTGTACAAACCAATAGAGCAAATGCATTGAAATTGGATGGGGAAATAACTAAATGCTTGTTACCTGTCATTGTTTCCTGCCCTTACTGTACTCCAAAAAATTGGCTGTTTTTGATATTTTTGAAGGGAGATGAAAGCCCCAAACTTAGAAAAAATGTAACAGGAAATATAAAACTGGTCACGATTGGTAAAATACTAAATAAATAATAATTAAACCAACAAGGCCTCCCTGGTGGCACAAGGGGTTAAACACAGCACTGTGAAGCTATTCTCAGCCTCTGCAGCATGAGTTCGATCCCAGGGAGCTACCTACATGGTGCAGCAGACCTCTTCTGACTCGCCTGTTGCTCCCCTTAGCAGTGTATTTCAGTCAGTCTGCCTGTTCTGTTCCCCACCCTGTCTCTGGTGAATCCTCTCACCCCACACACCTCTGGCCTGTACCCCAGCTTTTGTATGCATAAATAAATAAATCTTTAAAAAATTAAAACAACAAAATGTAATGCTGAACTATGAAAATCATTACTAACTAAAATGCAAAGTTGATCCTGCCCATTTTGAAAGAGATTATAAGGCAGTAAGTATCCAGTGAAACTCAAATTCATTTCTCAAGTGCCCAGACGTTCTGCATACCTGTATTTAACACTACATGATTTCCCATAACTATATATTAAGGAATAAATGAGAATACAGTGTGAGGTGGAAACATCCCATAGTAATCTATGACCTATCTCAAGTGATACAGCCAACAACCTCAAAACCATTGTAGACTACACATTAATCCATGTGACCCTGACTCTGAGGGCCTTAGTATAAGAAAAGAGATTGTTGTGTGTGGTCCTGTCTGTATGGACTGGAGTACACTAGAAATGTGTTGAGGAAAATAAGTAGAGATGTGTGGGTAACAATAAGACTTAACTTTTTTCACGATGCATGCCAGTATTTCAAAAGGGAGAAAGACTTTCTAGCCACTCCAGGTGAAAGAGAAGGGAAGACCCCAATTCTAGACATAAGAATAAGTCTGTATTTCTCAGATGTTCTTTTCAAAGATAAATATGAGTAGAGATGGAGCACAAGTCCAATGTGAAGGCCCCAGGTGGCCACCAGAGATGTAGAGCTCCAGGTGGAAGATATCTGTGACCCATTTTAAGTCTTTGAGCATGGAGAACATGCTGGAAATGGTGATTTAAGAAACTCACCTCATGACTCTGCCACCCCACCTCTCCATGTGTGGATCTCCCATTGCTTTGTGGCAACTCCTGAGCCAATTCTAGCTGAGCCAAGTTACAGGGGCTTTGGAATCTGAGCCAAATCTACACTTGGTCCAACCCATAAATTTCAGCAATACTTTCTTTTTATTCTCAGCACCATAACACTGAAATTTTCCAATTTTCCCCTAACCTGCCAAAGTATGTGGGTATCTATACATGGCTGATAAGCCATTTGTTGCTCTCCAAATTGGAGTACCCACTGACTATGGATTCCTAAAAATCTTATTTGCCTTTTTTGCAAAGGTGAGATACAGTGATTTTGTCATCTTGTTATCCAGGTAAACATCTATTCATCTCCAGAGTTTCATCTCAGCTCAAAAAGTCATATCCTCTCACTCTTTCTCTCTCGCGCACGCACACACACACACACACTCACACACACATCTTCCAGTGTAGAAATCTTGTACTCACTCCACCCCACAAATATTTTGACTGGGTCAAAAAAGGTTTGACTGCAAACATGTTAAGTGTTTCCCACAAGTCTGTGAGCCCCTTGAGTACAAGAACATGGTGTCTTTTGCCTGTGGCCTTGACAGCATAGAGGTAGCAGGTGTAGGCCTCAGCAGGTAGGTATAGAGTCAAGCCATAGCTCTTTCCTCCTTTCCACATTCTCTGCATTCATTACTGAAACCAGTCCGGTCATAAGATAGAGCAGTTTGACCCCAGTCTTATATAGGAAGAGAGAGAAGTTGATATTCTATGACAGCAGGTAACCACATTGTGTGCACTGTACTCCACTCCACTTAGGTGTCCAAAAAGTAAGAAATGACAAGAAACAGTATGTGCTTGCTCCTGCTAACAGTTATTGTACTGTATTATCATGTAATTATGTCTCCTTCTTATTGTAATCTTCATGGGGTTCAGAAACTTTTCCTATTTCATTTATGTGTTCAGAGGTTAATTTTAACACCTAGGCTTAAGATAGGCCCAAGTCATCAGTGGTTCCATAATGAGGGTCACTCTCTGCCACCTCTCACCATCATGCACTTGTACCACCTCCAGAGTCTTAGAGGAAAAAGAATCAGGAGGTATTGAGGGGAGGGAGGGACAATATGGATTGACTGAATTGTGCACCCAAAGTCACAAACTCCAGGATAACTTGACCTCTTATTTCAGTCAGTATCTGGAAACTTACATTTGATTTTGAGGAGGGAAATTATCTTGGAAAGAGATCTCCCAAGTCCAGAAATCCCAGGTTACCACTGAGACCAGGACAGGAAGGTGGCACAAGGGAGGGGCAATCTAAGACATCATCGAAGAGAGAAGAATATTTGGCTCATCTCCTGACTTCAAGAAATACAAAAATCCCATCAGCCGAAAGAAACATTAGAGGTTTATGATGCAGAAATAAGTAGCATGTGCATGACGCATTTCCAACTTATGGCAAGGCAGCTATTAGAATGGAATGCTCTCCAAAGGATGGAACCAGATTAGACTCCATCGCTACCAGCCAAAGGCAGCTAAAGAAAATTGACAATTTCGCACAAATGGAAAGTGATTAGTATTACCTCTGCTGTTAGACTCTTCCCAATGGGAAGGTGACAGAGCACTTGTTTGCAATAGACTATTAGAAAAAGCAGACATGTGTCTGGATTGCCTTTAGAAATGTTGCTTTGTCTCTGCATTTTTTCCTGAATACTGTGAAATTCTTCACCCATTCATTTATTCAGCAACATTAATTCAGCACCTCCTAGTGCCAAGCCAAGAGCTTAGTCCTTTAATTCAAAGAGAAATAAAAGGATCCTTATCTTCCAAGGAATTTACAGACAGTGGGGGAGAAGGAGGAATAAACAATTTAAAGTTGTAGTAATGGAGATATGCTCAGATGCTAGAGAGAAGAGATGGGCTAACTCAATAGGACATTGTTTGAGGGAAGGAAGAGATGGTGGAGAGATAAACTACTTGAATATGGAATTTCTATCTTTGTTTTTGTTGGGAATAATGGGGAAGGATAGATAATTTTTTAATCCTTTTAAGTGTCAGTTCTTCTAATCTCACAAATATTAGAATTGCAAGGGATATTAAAGAGTGTTTAATTCACTCTCCTTATTTTACAGACAAGGCAAGTGGTCTCTGCCAAGGTTAAATGACTTGTCCAAGGTGATGTAAAATTGAAAGCAATTGAATCTCATCTTTGATATCAGTTCTTTCATTTTTATGTTCAGTTTCTTCTCAACAGTGAGTCTTAGGGAGGTTTCTAAGCCACCAGGGCCTCTATGTGCAGGTCACCCTCCTCCTCCTGCCATCTTGCCTTGCCCCCCTCCCAGAGTGTATGAGAGAAATTCAGGAAGCAGCAGTTATCTCAAGTTGTGATACTTATCAGAAAACTAACTTCCTCCATTAAATCTTAATGTATAAGCTTCCACTTCAGGTTTTGCCCTTCACCTGTTCATACTGCAGGGTAAGTCCCACTTTGTAGCAATGAAATATCTCCTTCTTTACTCTCCTCCCAGCCCTACGCTTCATGACTCATTTGGCACAAGAAAGAGCATGGAAATAAATCCTTGCCCACCCAAGCAAGGCTCAACAACACAGTCTGCCACAGTCCTCACTAAACCATTTTACTGCTGTTTAAAATAATATTTAAGTGATTGTCTCTGGTTTAAACATTCCTAGGAAAATTCAGATGAACACCCTCCAGAAAACCTCAGAACCATTTCTAGGACCAACCAGGAATCTTTCCCTTTTCTTTCAGTCTCATGTCTTCCAAACTAGGGATTTGATCTTGCAAAAATGCAAATATGTCCAGACTTGGCTCTCCTCATGTCAAATTTTGAGGCCATTCTTACCAAACCTTGTTAAGTTTGATCCCCTGCCATGTTCATCAGTAAAAGTGAATCAAAAAATATTTTCTTTTTTAAATTTGTAAACTTTATTTTCAGGAAGTGGTGCAGATTGTGGGAAATATCTGACAGGTTGACTTTATTTCACAGATCTGATATCAAACCATGTTCAGTGAGAGTCCAAAGGAATCAGTACTAGGATGACATGAAAGTGTCTTTGTTTTCCTTAAGAAAACCACAGCACATGCATCACTCTTAAGAGGACAGCTTTGGACTTGACCCTTAAAATCCAACCATTGCCTTCTCCATGTTATCCCAGGGAGTAGAGGCTGGATCAAGTTTAATATATCACATTTATTTAGAAACTTGGGTTACTTTTTTGTGTGTTACCTAATACCTACTGAGCAATCAAAGTGTTAATAGAATAAATGAAGAGTAAAGAAGAGACTTGTCAGGCTTGTATTCTCCTGACACAGAGGTATACTTATAAGTCTAGCATTCCAAATGGGGTCCTCTGGGACTATATATATGTAAAACATGTCTCTTGAGGTCAGGGTGTAAAACTGTTGTCATAAACTTCTCACACATATTCACTTCAGATACAAGAGTCAAAAAATCTGTGGTGGGAGCAACAGAGACTATTCCTGCAATTGTGCTATAGGACTATTCCTGCAATTGCACTATAGGAGAAAATGTTACTATGAAAGTCATCTCATGCTCATCACCACTGAGACTTTCATTCCTGCTTTTAGAAAGCCCTTCAGGGAAAACATTTGCCAACTCCTTGGAATGGTTAAATAAAAATGGAGTTCTTTAGGCTTTTCCCTCAGGAACCATGCTCCAGAAAGCAGGTACTGATTAGGCAGTTACTTTAGAATTGTGACTTCCAAATCGCTCAATGAGGAAATAACTCCACAAAAGTTATCTGCATAAGACCAGATAGTAAATGATAAAGCTAGAATGAAATTCCTTATCTATCCATTTTCAAAGCTTGAACTATTTTCATGATGGTATTTCCTTTTTTTGGTACTAACTTATGTCCTTTATAATAAAGGGCTCTTTTCTTGTCAAGAAATACGGCCACATGATTAGGTGTCTTTTTTTTACCTTTGGTATAAAAGAGTAATTTGTATAATTACTTTTATAATTAAAAAATATCTCCATAGTTTATTCATATACCAATAGGGATCAAGCATCAATTCTCTCTAAGTACATCCCACCTCTGAAGTCTCTGGATTTTGCAGATTCAACAACCAAAGCTCAGCAAGAAGTCTCTAAAATTCTGGTTCCTAGGATACCAAATATTTTGAATACCATTTGTCATAATCTCAATCAATATGTAGGATGGATGTGAAATAAAAATGATTGCACCTATTTAAAAAATATGGTCAGTATTTACTATGGTCAAATCATAATGAGGATACAGGAATATTCACATGCCCCTGGGATGGATATTGGTGTGACCATGAGGAGTTAGTTTGTTTGGGGTATTATTATTATAATGTTACATGAATCATTAGGCTAAATTGAGTTTAAAGGGGAACTAGAGTTTGAGAGAAACAAAGAGGCATATAAAAAAAAAAGTACTTCCTTTGATTCTACCTAAAATATACAGAAGGCCACAATCCCATCAAAAGGAAAAATAAATAACTCTTCTGTATCTACAAGATAAATAGCAACTTAAGATTATCTGTTTCTTGTGATCAGGTGTAATATACTTCCCCTGACAGAGACACAATAGAATCAGGGATGGAGAAAGAGGATATGCATATGTGTGTGTGTGCGTGCATGAGTGCATGTGTGTGTGTGTGTGTGTGTGTGTGTATAAGATGAGGGGAATTTTGCGTGTATATTCCCAGCATGTTTACATGGTTCATAGTAAATACCAAGCACATATTACCTATGAAAAATCATATCAGTTGAGGTTTGGAGGCCAGGATCAATTCTTTGTAAATTAAGAAGCCCAAGCACACTAATCGAAATTCCTTACATTTTCCAAAATTGTGCAGTTTTTCAATATTCCCTCAATTTCCTCTCTATTAGAACCCACTGCTTGTTACTCATATATAAATATTTAAGTAATTTCACCCAAAAATAATTTTGGAAAAGGAAACAAAATGTAGGGAAAAGAGCTCAGAACAGAGCATTTGGACACTTAGGTTTGAGTTCTTACTCTGAGACATTCTGGAGATATGACCTTGTACAGTGAGCTTAATCACTTCTCCCATAAATTTTCACTTTTCTAAAATGAGGTTATTGTAAGTGTGATAGGCTCCTGATTGATTAAAACAAAGAAAAGATAATCAAATAACAAACATTAGACAGCAGCTTTCTATCATAAAGTACTATACAACATTAAAGAACTATTTTGTTATTTATTGTTTTATATAAGAGACATTAGTCAAGCCCAGATTAGAATATCTGTCTTTCATTCAATAAAAGGATTGAAATGATAACAATAAATCATTCATGTAGTTTTCAGCTAGGTTTTCCATATTATCAGAACATTAGCCAAGAAAGCATAATTAAAATATTAAATAAAGCAGTTTATTTTGTTGACATACATATTTTGAAATACTTCTTCCATCACTATTCTAAAAATGTGGATTGGGACACCATTATTTTTAAGATGTGTATCAAATACTAGTCAGAATTTTTATTTAAGTAAAAAAAAAAAAAACATTTTAAATGCTCATTCAGCCCTTACAGGGATAGGAAAACTTTAAACTTTAAGTTGGCAACTGAAGTTCCTTAGTCTTCCAAAATCTAGACGGGTTGACTTTGAAAGGAACGTGGTCTGGGATATTAAAGGCATGAAATCTGAAGGAAATCAAGAAAGCTTCAATCATCCATTTGTGTCCAAATGTTCTCTCTCCTACTCTGCTTTTTTTTTTTTTTTTTGTGAGGAAGCCATTACTTTTCAATTATGACCCTCCACTATCTTTCCCATTCATAAAATTCTTAGGAGGATCTCACATTACACGAGTTGGAAAAAGTCAACCAGTCTTTTGAACAAAGGATAATGCTTTTTGACCTGTATTAAATGACTCATTTGGAAATACTGTCTAGAAAAAGACTTAAAACCAGGCCTGCATTCTGGGGGGCACAACAGCCATGGCTGATCCACACCAGCCAGCATGGATGCAGGACAAAGGGTGGTGACTTGTTTGTCACAGTCATTAGTCCCAGATCCAACTTGCTTATTTTGCAGGTGAGAAAATCTCAACCCAGACTCACAATAGCTGGCCCAATGCCACTTAGCCAATCTAAAGGTCAGGCAAAGTGATTAAAAGTAAGAAATACCCAGCTTTTCAAACTGCAAGTCCTTCTACCTCTAATATATCTCACAGTTTTATTTCATTTTATCAGAATACTTTTTACTATGACCATATGAAGAGGGACACTATATAGTGAAAAGGAGGGAGGGGAAAAAATATAAAACCTCTAAGTTTGATCAAAATGGCCTTGACTAGAGCTTTTGGCCCGTTCTTGTTATATTAGACCTTATTTCAAAAAGACTATGAAAACCCAATACACCATGCCCCCTAAGACAGGCATATAAACTACAGGTTCCTGTAGAACGTCATATACTGAAACAGTGAAACAATTTAAGTAAATATAGAGAAATCTCCTTTCTGGGATATGTGACATCCCAGAAAATAAATAAGAAACATCACATGCTTCTGCTATGTTGTCAAAGATGATACATGTGGGAGGAAATGTTATGAACTAAAGAAGGGGAAACCCTGTATCTGTGCATCATAAAAATGGCTATTACCGATGTACACATAAGGATCTCATATCTAACTTCTGTGTATGAGGCACATTAGCTGATTTTGCAAGATAAGACTCCCGTGTCTCACAGATGAGAATCAATTGACTTGTCCTATTATTTAACAATAGCATTACACTTAATCATCTGCAGGGCTGACTAAGAGCTTTTATAAGTGGCACATTTATTCTGTATAAGAAAATCAAAAGTCCCCAGTTTTCAAACAGTGTTTTATTTATCTCCTAGAACCATTGCTAAGACTTGCTAGAAAGAAAAACTGGCCCCTGTGGAGATACTTGATTTGTGTATTATTCTGTCTCTCCCTGATCTGCAACAATCCTGAGTTATAAGTAACTCAGGAAGAGGCCCACTTTGAATGTGCTTAAAGAGGAGAGGCTGCATGCTTGGCACACCCAGGCTGGTCTCCTGGACAGTGCAAATGTTAATGGGTCACCCTGGCACATGTCCCTCACTTAACTTCTGGAAAGAAGCATTTATAAGACAAAACAGTGTGATATCATACTAAGGGGAGGTTCCAGGTTGCCTGCCCCACCCAAGGAAGGGAGGATCAGGGCAGGGAGGGAGGGAGACTGGAAAAAGGACTGAGCAGCACAAGAGGAAGCAGAGAGAGATGGAGAAAGACCAGAGGAGGTACATGAGCAGAAAGACGGGAAGGAGAAGCTGCACTTGCTTCTCAGCCTTGGACGTGTACCAGGGACTTGGGGAACATGGAAGGAGACAATTAAAAAGAGAAAGAGATATGGATGAGAGACCTGTGGGGAAGCTGACAATGGCAGCCATTACATTGACTTTTTCTTCCAGACTTGCCGGCCCCTTCTGGCCCTTTCCTGTGGTTCCCCACCAGGAGGTGCCTTAGTCTTGTGGCAAGTTCTGAGGCCTCTGTGGCCCTGCTTTGGGCCAACACTGGCTGGGCATTTACCCACAAAGGGATGGGTAACTTTGGGTGTTTCTTGGGGAAACTCTTTCAACTATTTTTTTTCTCTTCTCTTTAAGGCACACTAATTGTCTTTCTATGGTTACTATTGCATTAAAGTTCCTTTTCATTCTGGCCTTATGTATGTTTGTCTTAATGCAGTGGATGGCAGAACCCATGTAGAGCATGCAGATTTAGGGGTTCTGGGGTGCTCCTCATTCTGCCCACTAACACAAAATTCTCATATGCAATATGTCATATATAATCTTTTAGCATTAAGCATAAACACCATAACATGCACAATACAAATATTTGTTAACTTGAGAAGTTAAATGGAGAACAAATTATAAATGACATAGTTTCGTAGACTTTCACAGTAAAATATGTGTTTGAATCCAGCTTCAGTCACTAACTAGCTGTGTGAAAGTAGGGATATTGTTTGACTTTTCAATACCTCACTATGCTAAATTGTTACAAGTGTCCAAATTATATTTTATATAGATACATATATACTTATATTTATGTATTTATACACCCCTCACAACCCTCCCCCACACACACATATTACCTGCTTCTCTTAGTCATCAGGTGTGGGTTGCCTGGCAATAGTGTGACCTCGGAGGAGGAGTCTCTGAGTAGAGGCAGATCCAGAGGAGCTATCATTTGAGCTGATATCTATAGACTTCATTTCTCACCTAGACAGCAAGTACTTCCATGAAGGGGAATCAGGGGCATGTGATTCCACATCTACCTCAAATATACTATAGATCTCTTTCAGTTTTAAAGAAAACTTTATTTCAAAATTATTAATATTATTTAAAAAAAAAACTCCCCTCCCTGCTAAAAAACCTAAAATGTTCTTTGTTTTTAAAGATTTATTTATTTAGGGCCTCCCCTGGAGGCACAGCTGTTGAGCGCTGGGCTGCAAGGCTGCCCGCAGCCTCTGCAGTGCTGGTTCGATCCCAGGCCACCAACAAGGGTGCCACATGGAGTGACAGATCTCTCCTGCCATGCCCACTGGTCCCCTCAGCAGTGTATTTCATCAGTCTGCCTGTTCTGGTCCCCACTCTGGCTCTGGTGAGTTTTCTCACCCTCCCGTGCTTCTGACTGTACTCAGTGCTTGTGTAAATAAATAAATAAATCTTTTAAAAAAAAAGATTTATTTATTTATGCATACAAGAGCTGGGGTACAGGCCAGAGATGCAGGGGATGAGAGGATTCACCAGAGACAGACTGGGGAACAGAACAGGCAGACTGACTGAAATACACTGCTGAGAGGAACAGCAGGGGAGTCAGGAGAGGTCTGCTGTGCCAGGTGGGTTGCTCCCTGGCCAGCCGGGGATCAAACTCGTACTGCAGAAGCTGCAGATTGCTTCATAATGCTCTACTTAACCCCTTGAGCCACCAGGGAGGCCCTAAAATGTTCTTTGTTACCTAGAGTTGAAGGTCCAAATCTCCTCATCAGGATCTTATGGAATTCCACCATTTACACACAAATCTGTTTTGGTCTGTCTCTACTCATTGACAGACTCTACACATTGACAGACTCTTTTGTTCTAAGCCAAGCTGAATTTTCTCTATGTTGGATATGACCTTCTCATTATTGCCTCCTGAAACAAAAATCATTCTTAATACCATTACCTACTGAGGATACAGAGAGATTGAACTAGTTCCAATTCAATTGGAAAGGCCTCAAAAATCAGACCACAATAAAATGTCTACAATTAAATCTGTAATTGAATCCAAGGGTTGACAAAGTATAGGCTACAGATCAGATCCAGTCCACCATCTGTTATTGTAAATAAGGTTTTATTAAGTGCAGCCACACTCCTGTGCTAAACTATTATCCGTGGTTGTCACTATGCTTCAACTCTGCTTAATGTCAAAATTGAGTAGTTACAACTCAGACTCTGTGGCTCACAAAGCCCAAAATATTTACTACTTGGTCCTTTACAGAAAAAGTTTGCTATCCTCTAATCCAACATTTTCTTTGTAGTGGAAAATGTATAACCGTTCTCCTGAAGTACTTTGGATGATTCCTGCCCTCACTGATCTCTCCAATCTCTAAACCCATAAGACACATAACAATTTTCCTGGTTGGCATCTGTACTTCTGAAGTGTATGTTCTGATGATGTTGTATTTATTATATATATATATATATATATATATATATATATATATTTGGTCTTCCTTGCATTTTAGACAGACCTCCTAAAACCCTTGGAATTTCCTAATTATGAGAGCAATCAAGTCATCTTTTGTTATGTTAAAGAGTTGACTTTTGGAAAACTTTAAGGTCACCTAAGAATAGGGTTAGAGATTGAGCTCAATTGCCAATGAACAATGATTTAATCAATCATGCCTATGTAATGAAACCTCCACAAAAACTTCAAAAGATTGGATTTGAATTGTTTCAGGAGTGCTGAAAACATTAAGATTTGGGAACTGTGGCCTAAGAGAGGGCATGAAAACTACTTGTCCCTTCCCCATACTTTGTCTTATTCATTTCTTGCATCTGTCTTTTCCTGAGTTATATTCTTTTATAATAAACTGGCAATCTAGTAAGTAAAATGTTTCTCTGACTTCTATGAGCTGCTCACTGGAACCCAAGAAGTGCGGGAAGAGTGCAGAAACCTCCAATCGATAGCAGGTTGGTTAGAAACACTTGGGGTTAGCATCTGAAGTGGGGTAGGATAGGATTATCTCTTAGACTGAACCCTTTATCTATGGAATCTTACAACTTCTTCAGGTGGATAGTGTTAGAATTGAATTGAATTATAAGACACACAGCTTGTGTTTGAGAATTACTTGGTGTATGTGGAAAACCCACAAGTCAGAACTGGAATCAGAATCTTTGTCAACCAGATAATGCATTGTCTGTGAACAGAGATAGTGCCTTTAATGTAATTTTGGATTTTCCAAAGTGCTTATCCTGGAGCATCTGTTGACAAGGAGATTAGTATCACTTGCTTGAGAGGCAGTTTGTTGGAGTGTGGAAAAATGGTCTTTGGAGACTAATAGATCCAGTTTCTGCATCTTATGTGTGTGACCTTGGGAACTATACCAAATCTCTCTCAACTTCAGCCTTCTGCTCAGCCCTGCTAGGGCTGTCACAATTTTAAGGCTACTAAAGGCTCATAAGTGCTATTGACCTAGAGGATAGTCCTGTACTCCAGGCTAAAGCCAATGAGGTACATAACAGCCCCCCCCCCAAATAAAGCAGAATTGAGCAAAGGGTATTACTGTGATGCCTTTATAGGAATTATTCATATACCTCATGCACAGATTTGGAGAACAGAGTACCCAACTTTTTCACTGGGAGCCTAATGGCCTTTGGAGAGTTATACTCTCCTGAGATGAGGAAGCATCTCCCCCAAAAGATGTTTGGCTTCACTATTTCCCTCCCTTTGCCACTATCGTCCCCAATTCACCACCATTTCAGCTGTAATGGTCTGTACACATTTCCAAGTGCTACCTGAGGGACCTAATACCTAAGTTGAGAACTATTGGAGACACTTCAAAAAGCACTACAGATTCTGATTGTGTCTTATACAATGCAGAGGAGAGTGAGTTGGGGAGGCTTCTAACAGAACAGTTATACTTTGATATGTTTTACATCACTGAGATTTTGTTTAAGAAGGTATCTACAGTTAAACTTTTTTTAAAGTTAGAAATAAGTTGTATAGTTGAAGTCAAATATCACATAAATATAAAGGCTCAACTGTGATTAGTGTCAGATCAAAACTGAGAAAAGGTCCATTCATTCAATTCAAGGAGACATAGAACAGGATGAAAAAATATAAAGGGGAACTTGCATATTAAAACCAAACTATACTCTCTCCTATTCTGTAGAAATGGACAACTGTTGACATCTTATTGCAATAATAATGATTATTATAATAATAGTAATAGTAATAGTATAGTATAATAGTATAGTATAGTAGTATAATATAATAGTATATATATAATAGTATAATAGTAGTATAATATAATAGTATAGTATAATAGCATAATAATAGTAATAGTAATAATAATGAAGATGTTCATTCATGTGTTATGTAAGTAAATTCTGTAAGATTAACTTTGATGGTCTTAAGATTTTGAAACTTTGGCCAATAAGCAAAAAATATGTGTATAGGTATTGGAAGGAAAGTTTCCAGAGCATTGGTCCCTCCATCGCCCATCACAAGCACCATGTGAAGGCCTCTCAGAGAGAACTTGGATGGACAGTTATTTATTCCAAAATTCATTGCCAAAGAGTGTAAGGCTTGTGAGCTTCATGGCAATTTAACTTCTTCCTGTCCTCAGTGCTGTTTCTTCCACCTTTCTCTGTATTTATGCATGCTAAACTATTTATAAGCTGGATTGTGTACTCCCCAAAATTTATATGTTGGAAGCCCACACCCTAATACCTCAGAACATGAACTCATTTAGAAGCAGTCATTGAAGTTGCATTTATTTAAAATGGGGCCATGCAGACTAGGGTTGGCTTTAATTCAGTAGGACCCAAGGACTTATAATAAAGGGGAACTTGAATATACACATAAGGAGAATGTTGTGTGAAGGTGAAAGCAGAAATTGGAATAATGGTGCCACAAACTAAGGTGTGCCAAAGATTGCCAGCAGATTACCAGAAGCTAGGAGAAAGCTGTGAAACAAATTCTTCTCTCATGAGGGAGCCAAGCCTGCCTCACCTTGATTTTGGTTTTCCAGCCTCCAAATAAATTTTTTGCAATACAATACATTTTTTTTTTTTTTAAATCACGCAGTTTGTGATACCCTGTTATGGCAGCCCCAGGAAACTGATATAATCCCACACTTCACCTCAGGGTTTCCTGACAAAGAAGTCAATCTGAGATAATATTATTTTAATTAAAAAGTTAACCTGAAAATATTAAACAATATTGTAACATGCCCTGAAGTCAAAAAACAATCTTAAAGAAGGCTTCAGGTAGGTTTTTACATTATACACCAAGCATAAAACCCTCAAATTATTTTCATTTACATAAAGGAAGATTTTCATGGGATTTTTTAAAATGAAAAGTAAAACAGCAGAGGCCAGAGCAAACTGAAAGAAGCAAAGGCAGCAATGTGGGAGGACAATGAGAACATAATAACAATATTCCCCTAGAATGTGAAAAGTATGGGTTAATTAGGTAATACGAAATTGCTGACTGTGCTAAGTATCCATAATGCAGAGAGAAAATAATTGTTCCAGGTGAGAAATTCTGCTTTGGTCTATCTTTAGCTAGAAACCACTGTGTTCCAGATTGTTCAATATATTTAAATGATGACTTTCCTTCTAAAATTATTCTGCTCGACGCATTAGTAAAAATGCTTTCTTTGTTCTAAAAGATACCTAGATGAAACTCAACGTAATAAGCTTTGTCCCCTATAACAAGGCAAGGTCTTCAAAAGTTTTATTTGTGACACATTCTTGTACTTCTATTATACAGCAGTGACAAGGTAGAAATTAGCATGACTCCAAAGATTTGAGTTTCCCCCCGTGTCACCCAACCAGATCAAGGGTTAAAGCAGATGAAAGAAGGAGAATACAAAATACAGTGAATTAAATGTGACTGGATTCGTTCACAAGTCAGCCTTACACGAGCATGTGACCTTGAGTAAGGTCCTTTCTCCCTGTAAGCGTCCATAGTCTCAGCTACAAAGTTGAGGATTGACTAGACAAGCTCCTAATTTTGGTAACCTTGATATTTTTGAAACAGTGGACAATGAGCAAGATAAACAAAGGTAATAACTGACATGGGTACAGGATTTAGGGAAAAGTGTGCAGAGTACCTGTGAGTGGTTGGCAGCCCCTCTACGGCTCATCATAAACCTTCATGGCCTGGCTGTCACGAAGTTGACTAGATTGCTAATCTCACAGCTGTTCCTCCTTCTCCTCCTTCCCTCATCACATTCTCCTTTCAAAGGTAACATAATGAGAAACTCACAAACCTTTTAATAAAAAAATATCTGAACTCCCGGAGTTGTCTTACCATAAACAGGAGTTTCCTTTGTGGATGTAACATATATCCTATAAGAAGTTTTATCCTTCCTAGTAAAAGAAAGGCAACAATGTAAGTTATATCTCAATAAAGCATATTAAAAAAAATGACAATTTCTGCCCTAGAAGGTTGCTCTTACATAGATGGAGCTGGAAGAGATTATGCTAAGTGAAATAAGTCAGAAGGAAAAAAGAAAGATATCAGATGGTTTCTTATATGTGCAATATAGAGAAACCAAACAAAAGGTCAAAAAAAAAAAAAAATGACCAAACTTGCAAACTGACTACAGATCTGAGGCTTACAGCAGGGGAGGGGGGAGTGAGAGCAGCCTAAACGGGAGGGAAGAGCACAAGGGACTTTGGTCATGGTTCACGGGTGCGTAGTGGTGGAAGAACTATGGGGACTATAGCTGAGGGGGAACACACACACACACACACACACACACACACGTACAGAAATGAATAACAATGTAATAAAATTAATTAAAAAATAAAAGAATATAGGGCCTCCCTGGTGGCACAAGGGGTTAAGACACAACCTATGAATCTCACCACAGCACAAGATCAATCCCCAGCCAGGGAGGTGACCCACGTGGCACAGCAGACCTCTCCTGAATCGCCCACTGCTCCCCTCAACAGTGTATTTCAGTCAATCTGCCTGTTCTGTTCCCCACTCTGTCTCTGATGAATCCTTTCACCACCCAAAACACTGGCCTGTACCCCAGTTCTTGTATGTATAAATAAATAAATCTTTAAATAAAAAATAACACAAAATACTTGGTTTTATAATATATGTATTTGACAAAAAATGATTGCTTTTAAGAGTGTTTATGATTGGTTCACAGAGCCTGCACTTAGGAGGGCACTGAACATGTCAACAGCTACAGAGAGTCTCCTCAGGATATCATGTGCTAACATGGGTATTTCAGAGTTTCACATTTGCTTCTTTAATTTTCTCAATAGAATTCATAAGTCTAGACAGCAAATAATAGTGCTAGAGAGATTTCTAAGAATGTAACCACAGAGCACGTAAAACCATGAAAGTTATCTTCTCGTCCCCCCTCGTCTCTGCTGATTGGGGAAATCAATGAATCTTCAGTAAACATTCCCAACATCAGATGGTATTTCTAAGCATTGGTTTATGCCTCCAAATGTCTATGTAAGTTAATTATCTTCATGAATATTGGTAATTATTTGAAAAGTATGCTCCTGAATTTACTTACAACTTCATTGGGGACTCAATCAGGAGGACAATGGCCTATTCACACTTAAGGTGGGTGTGAAACGTTATCTGCTATATGTGCAGCCTGATTTTTTTCATTTGAATATGAGGCTGTTGGTATGGAAAGCAGGTACATGTCAGTCAAGGGTTTTGAGGTCTTTTAAAAATCATTGATTATTAGAACTTGTGGAAAATATAAAGATGGGACAATTTAACACACTCCGTATTCTTGTTTGAACTAGGACATGGAGGGTTTAAATGATTTACCCAGTTTTATGGTGGTGCAAGGTGGACTACAATATGCATGGCCTCATTCCAAATTAGTGTCCTTTCTGCACATTACCCTGATTCATTATCACAAAATAAGATAATAAAGAAACACTGACACATATTTCACATTATTGGACCATATTCAAATCCTTATCTGTAATATTTTCATATAACTACACATATTTTCTTTTACCTTTACCTTGATGATAAAGCAAATGAGAACAGGCCAGAAGACATAGACATCTTCTAAAGACATGGTAACACTAAGGAACATGAACTTTAGTTTCAGAAAGTTATGAGTTTAAATGACAGTTCAGTGTAACTGAGTCACAGTAAGCCTCAATCCTGATAGTTCTAATGAAACAGAGATAATACTTATCTTGAGGGTTTAACAAAGGAGAAAAAACTGCACGTCAGGATCTTGGCACATAGTAGGTGTTCAATAAAGGCATGATCTCTGAGGTCTAGTCATGGATCAGCCATTTAATTTCCCAGGACCCTCACAAGATAATGGAGAGGGGACTGAGAAAAAGGTAGGACTCAGGTTTAATTGCCACCAGCTGCCACAGCTAAGACATACTGGCTTTGCTCTTCCTTTAGTCTAGTTTGGACTACTCTGTAAATGGGAACTAAGTTCTATTACTTCTACCGAGCTGTGAGCTGCTTTGGGGATACTTTTATTTCCCTAGGCCTTTCCCAGGGTCTTAGTTTCAAATCAATTCATGTGTGATGAAAGTAGAGGCCAGAGGGGGTGACAGGCCTGGCCTGTCTCTCCATTCCACCTCTGAAATAGTCTTTAGGGAGGCATTCTCCCAACACCCTGAAGACCCTTATTCTGTAATGCCAGGAAATTATATTGTCTTTACTGCCTCTATTTCCAATATATATACCCCACACAGAATTCTGCAGCCCCCGTGTGTCCAATTTCATGGAAAAAGTCACAATTTCTCAAGAAAACAAAGATTTCCATGATCTCAGATAATAAAAATATCCAACTTATTTACTCTGCCACTCCCAGCTCCCCTATTGCATGCCTCTGGAAAAGATGTTCTTTAACCACTCCTCATCCTGCCAACTCTTCATTCAAACTCTAGCATGACATTACTAAACAAAAAGACATCTGCCACCTGGCGAAGTTCTGTATTTATTGCCAAGGAGTGCCAAAATATTAATTCCCTTAAAATAGTAATGCCTTCTTCTCCCTACTGATGATCTTTAGTAAATCCCTGCCTAAAATGAGTTGTCAGAATCTGTATATGCTAAGACTAAGAGAAGGTCACCCAAAAGGAACAACTTACTCCCATACTCTGTGTTTAAATCAAATAAAGACCCTAGGTGTGCATTTAGAGATTGAGAAAATAGATGTTAAATGCAGAGTCTAGATTTACATAGAATGGGTTTTCTGACTTCAGTGCTTCAATTAGAAATCTAAACAGTGAAACTGTCACCTTTTTGTGCTTTTCAAGAAATCTGACAATTGACACTAGACCTTTAAAACTTTTCCATTCTAAAAAGTGGGATTTGTTTTTGTGAATAAGGATTTGAGTTCTCCAACATAGTCGGGGAAGATACCTTTCAGAATAAACTCTCCCTGTTGAAATATTGCATCTTCATCTCCTTTGTCATCATCACTATCATCACTGCCATTTATGAAGAATTCCCTATTTATCTGAACTTCTATTAAGAGCTTAGCATTGAGTAACTTACTTATTTTATTCTTTCAATTGCTGTAACATTAGGATTCTCTCCATCAGGTAGCTCATTTAATTTTGACAAAGATGCTACAAAGGAGATGCCAGTCTTAGTTTGTTAATGGGGAACCCAAGACAGAGAGATTCAGTCCCTTGTCATGAAGCTTGGACACTGCAGAAACATAAATTCTGCTCAGATGAAACTGGTGCCCAAGCCCATGCTCTCACCCCTTCTGGATCCTTCACAGTTTCCTAATGTCTGCTACTAACAGATTATATCTTCCAGGCTCTTAAGAATACAGCGAGAAATTAAAATCCCATAACTCATTTGTTAATAAAAGGAAGTAATATAACCACGAAGCAATATATCAGCTATGTCATTTTGAAATATATAATTAAATCACAGCATTCATAAACTTGTTGAGAGACTAAAGTTTAGAAATATTAACTAATATGTACTTTTTAAAATCACTGCTTGGAGGGGAGTCTTCTCTAACTGTCAGAGGTTGGAGATTTCCTGCTGCTGCTATTTGCTAACACGCCTGTCAGCCTGCTTAGGAACATGTTGACAACATTAAAGACAGCTGAATGTACTCGTGGAAAGATAAATATTAAAAATGAGCTGGAGAAAAGAGGGAGTTTTTTTTTTTTTTAACACATGCCATTAGGCAAACAAATGATGCAGTTTTCTGTTGCTCTGTTTGTTTCTGAAACAAAAATGGTGGTGGCTGAAGTGAGTCTTGTCTGAGAGATCAGAGCCAGCAATAGATCATTAAAATCCTCAACAGGCATCAAATGCCTCATTCAAAGGACAGAAACAGAACATTTGGAGACAATGCTGTGGCAAAGAATTTTTGTTTCCTCTGATCAAAACTTACCGTGAGAAAAGAGACTTGCGAAATCAAAAATACGTATTTATGCATTGCAGTCCTGAAAACTAAAAATGCTGGCTCATTTCACATTGCTCTTCACTATTAAATGAGTATGTGATGATATAGGAATTCCATCACTTGTTAAATTTTTGGATCACTTTAATAGAAGCCCCTTGCAGTTGCTGACGGTAGAATCATGCCTTCAGGCTGATTCTGTTTCCATCAGGGACCCTCAAACAATTGGTCCATGTGAGAGAATAGTAATTCTGGGAGTTTAGCATTAGTTAACAAAACTGGCAGTTAATCTAGCTCTTCCCTGTAAGCAAAGGGAGGAAAGACTATTACCAGCAAAGAACGTCTTCTTTATAATATGCTGGAAACTCTTACAATTCAGCTTAAACTAGAAGTCCCCATTTGTGGGGTATACTATGGAGGCTCCTTCTTCAGATTAAATACCAGACTCTTTTTTTAACCTAGTCACATAGACTTGGATTTACCTCGATTCAGTCCCTCATTTAAGCATTCAATAAATATTTATTGAGTGCACACCATGTGCCAGGGACCCTTCCAGTTAACAAGGATGAAAAGAAAAAGATTTTATCTGTACCTTCAAGAAGCTCACATTCTAACTCTATCCAGTGTGATTAATGAGTCTTTAAGTGAAAAAGGTGCACTATGCCGCACAGGCAAGCACAAAGGATGCTTCTCTACCCAGAAGGTCAAAAAGGGCTTCGCAGAGGAGTGAGGCTTTAGCTGGGACCTGAAGGATGAGGTGTTCACCAGGCAGGTAAAGGAGCGAGCTCACCAAGAAAGGAGTGAGTTTCAAACGACAGAGGGTGCAATGGTCATCATCTAGAGAAGCCTTCCAGGTAGTAACTTATAGAATGACTTGTTCAATATGACAAAGGTTGAAAATTAGGATATCTTTAAAATAACTTGAAGACTTTCTAAACGACTCACAAACAGCTTTTTAATAAAGTTTTTAAACAAAGGCAGTTAAGATGGTTGGGGGTATAGCATTCCCTTTTTAGACAACTGCACTGTCCCATAGGTAATTCATCTCTTATGGATCCCAATAGCATAAAACCATCTTAACTTTCTGCAAAAGTAACTTAGGAGAGTGTCCTAAATAAACATTTAAAGGGATTTAATCAGAGGTACTATTTTGAACTGAGAAGACCACAATATTCCCCAGACTTGTTATCCAAATGTGGCCTGTCCAGTTCTCCCTTAAAAGGAGCTGCACCTTCAGGTTTTGCTTCATGCCACCTTCCAGCATTCCCTGCAGTGCTCAGCTGGTTTTCTAACTGCAGTATTGCATTGCTGACTCACAGGCAATACAGAGAACTACCCAGAACCTCACTCTGTTCTGCCTCCTCACACACAGGCCATTCTCTCTCCCCTCTAAATATGGGCACAGTTGGACCTGCTCCCCAACCTGTGTCTACCTCTGCTCTACTTAGACTCAACTTTACTGTCTATTCTGCTTTCTTTTCCAAATCCCCAGTCATTTTGGGCTCTGAATCTATCTTCTATCAAAACAATAGAACCCAGTTTATACAAACTTGTAACAAGTATACTTAAATGACTCAATAGTCTCATTAAAGTTGCCTTGTTGAAAGGTGACTCACCTGGACCCCAAAACTTTTTTACCCTGCAGCTCACTTGTTAACATCCTCAAGTTACCACTTATTTTCAAGGATCGTTCCAAATTATGTTTACAACCAGATGTTAGAAAACATACCTAGGAGATGTACATGTTCTCAACCATATTTCCATGATGGTTGCCATTTTGCTACACAGATTGATTTAGAAACATTTAATTTGGAAACAAGGTCAAGGGAAATGACATTTGCAGGAATTTGCCCCAAGTGAGATTCAGTTTTTCTGACAGGGCTTTATCTTGATAAGCAGTAACTGTAACCATAGGGCTAACTAGTATTCACACAGGACTTTGAGTGCTTGAAAGGACAGTCACATAACTAAACATAATGCAACTCTTTGAGGTAGAATTGAGAAAACCAAAGCACACTAAATTTAAAGGACTTACCCCAATTGGCTGGAAAATAAATGGCTAAAATTAGATTTGAGAGCAAATCCTATATCAAATCTCAGGTCTGGAAAAATAAATTTTATAATAGTTCCTCTGTTAAGGGTTAAGGCTATCCACTTGTAAATTCCCATTTAATCTCAATTATGTTCTCAGATTTCTATTAATTTTCATTAAGTGACCTAACATCCCATCAACAATCCAGGCGACTATTTTAATATCCTGGAATGTAAGTCAGTGAAGCTTCTCAGACACAAAACATAACCAGAAAATGATGCTTGAAAATAAATGCTAGCCTAGGGACATAACCTGGGATGTTTGATAGGATGAAGTCTTGTGACCCAAGCAAGTAACCTTTGAATCAGTGACATCTCAAAGAGTTCAGTGAAGAAATCTGTAACATTTTTACAAATCTTCCTTGAGGCTTATCTTAACTCCATGTCTGTCTCTGCCATTCGGTCTACCCTATATGCCCTCTTCTAAAGAGCTGATCTGTATTGTTTAATCATGTTCACTTTTTAGTATATGGGTTCTGAACACCAATTAACTATCACTGGAAAAAAGGCAATATGTGAATGAGATCAAAGAATGTGGAATTTTTTGGAAATCATTATACTAGACCTTGAATTATTTTTAAGATGAAAGAGACAAATTAGTCTCTATTACTTAATAGGTGCAGCTCATTGGTGTAAAATTAACTTAAGGTCATAGACAAAAAAAAAAAAATGCCTGCCCTAGGTGATGAAGAAATCAGCTTAGGGATGTGATAAAAGGCCTATGTATTCAATACCAAATTTTCCAGAATAGAGGTGGATAATTCAGTCTCTAAGCTGCTTTTGATCCCCCCAAAAGAACCAGCTGTAATAACAGTAATAACAATTGGAAAGCTTTGGAGAAATTAGCAAAGAGAACAGAGTGATTGTGGAACTCCCAAATGAAAGTAAAATTTTAGCTTTTCTAAGTCATCCTCAGCTTTGTCAGAGAGATAGCGTTTGATCAGTAACCCATCACTTAACGAATGGAAGGCCAGTAGGCATAAATCAGACTCAGCAGAATATGTAGAAGGAAAGGAAGTTGAAGCAACTTCCTGGCAGCCTAATGGGTCTATTTGAAGTCAAGTGAATTCTGTGACCTCCATTCAAGGAGGGCAAGAGTGTGAAATTCCTTTGGAATTACTCAATAAACCTCTTATATAGACAGCCTGATTTGGCCAGATACTTCCTACTTAGGTGAATGCAAGGAATCCCCCCGTTTAGTTCCAGAAAAGAAGTATAGAAAGTTTCAGCAACCACTTTTGCAAAAGAAAGTTCCATTTATTTACTCACTTTCCATTTTTTGTCACCTGCCCAATTTTCATCCTTGAGGGATTATTAAAGTTTTGATTAGACCCAGAAGGCAAATCACTTTTATCATTTCCTTTCTGGTGCTGAATATGGCTTGTGTGACAAATCATCTTTTAAAATGGTACTAACTATAAAAATTTTAAAATATGTGGCTATATTGGATATGTCAAAATGAGCAAAAGCAACCTCAATAGCTTTCTTCTGCATATTGCTTTACATTTTACATTGGATGTCACAAGACCTGTATGAGGTGAGGATGTCATATTAGTATCTCCCTATTACAAATGGGACAGCTGAATCTACAAGACTTTTCCAAAGAAACATGGTTCAAAAATAGCAGAAATGATACTCTTAACTACAAATCCATTGTTCCTGCCTCTAAAGCAGGTTTCTAAAGAAATACTCTAGGAAATTTTTATTCACATATTTTCTAACATTACCTTCCAGCATTCATTAAGGATTCATCAGCATGGCAACAAGGAGCTCAAACTACCACAGCAAGTCAATCAGGTTACATATCCTTACTGGGCCTCTCTAATTTCTCAGCACTTGCTAATTGGACTAATAAATGAGGCAATATAGTAAAAAGACATATCCAACCCGATGTCACCCCTCTGTGAAAGAGATACAAACATCTGTAATAAAATGTGGTAAATGATAAAATCTGGATGTGTGTAGAAGAGGGACTTCTCATTCTGAATGGAGTCTGAATGTTCTCATGTTTCCCTGAGAACATGCTACTTGAAATGTTTTACAAAAAGTCAGGTATAGTGTTGATATCTATATGGTACATCTTATGTACCCAAATTGATTGGTCAACTGAGTAAAATTAAACAGATTTTAAAATATTTGTAAGTTGATTAGCACTAGGAGGAAACAATTAAACCTAAGCCAACAACTGCAAAGCATATTAACTATTCCTCATTCCCCTTGTAGAAGTAACATCTGGAGCAGATGTTTTCAGGAATGGTCAGACCATCAACAATTTGATAACTAATGACCATCATATGAAGAAGATAGCAGAGGATGTTTACAAGAGAACAAGAAAATCCTGCACACCTGGACTAAGGAATGGTGGCAGATGGCAGAAACTAGAATGGAATTAAAAAAAAAAGCTACAAGAAGTGACAAATTCTAACAGCTTAATAGTGGTAGAATCAAGCTTTCTGACCAAACTTCTCTGAATCCATTCAGTGCCAGTTTCCCTCTTGACATTCTTGGGAATTGTAGCAGAAGTACTAAGGTGCAAACCCTGTAAGTAGTAAGTAGTGGTTGTCAAAATACCCAGCAATATACTAGAAAATTTGTATCTTGCAGGTAAAGACTTCTGGGTCACTTAAGAGAGCTTCTGAAACATCTCTTCTGCCCCCGACCTTCACCTCTCATTCTGTCAGTACACAATGGTGAAAACAAAGGAAGAAGCAAATGATTTAGCAGATATGGACATGATTGACAGTTCATGAAGCAAAACTCAAGTAAAATGCATTAACAGCATCATTTGCCAAATGGTGCACATGAGTCATAAAATGAAAAAGCATTATCTGCAGTTAACTCTTGAATAACATAGATTTGAACTATGGGTTAACTTATGTGACTAGTTTCTTATAAACATACGATGTAAATAGATTGCAGTATCAATAAATACAGTACACTACCAGAAATGTGTTTTCTTGTTATTTTCTTAATAACGTTTTTCTTTTCTCTACCCTGTTTTATTGCAGGAATACAGTATATAATGTTTATAATGTACAAAATATGTGTTAATCAACTGTATGTTATTGGTTAAGATTTCTGCTCAACTTGGTAGCTAAATTTGGGGTAGTCAAAAATTATTCTCAGACTTTGGGCTGGCAGGGGGGGTGTGCGGGTTGTACAAGGTCAATTGTATATGCAAGAGACAGGCTGTGTCATCATCAGAAGTCAGTCTCCTTGCTGGAAGTCACCCACCATTACTAAAGAGAATAAAACTAGAGGACACAAAGCAACAGAGGCCATAGTATTCATGGATTTGCATGTACATCATATGCTAATTTAGCTAACTGAATACATGTACATATATATGTATTTCCATTATTATTACTGTTGATATGATTTTATAATTATAATTCTCTATTTAAATGATGAAAGCCTTTTAAATTTTTGTTTGATGTAGGTAATAATTCAATATATACGTATATAGTCAGACATATGTGTATATAATATGCATCAATTCAGTCAGCCTTATTTATCACACATGTTCTATGTGTCAGGCACTGTTCTAGCCACTGTGTTCACAAGCAAACAGGACCCTGTTTCTGTGCCCAAGGAGCATTTTTCAAGAACAATATTAAAGAATTTCATGAGATCTTATGGGAGGCTAAGAACTGGAGAAGAGGCATGAGCAGGAACAGAAGCAAAGGCGGGCGGCATAAACCACAGCTAAGAGGTATGAAGCATCACATGATGGGAAGCAGAAGCATATCTGGATAGACTGTGATCTACATTAAATAAATGAAGAACAAGAAACTAAATGTGCTTTAGAGTTTCACATTTAGGATATTTACTATGGGATTTGATAATTTTTTTCTTATATTTGAGTAGATTTCTTTTCTTTTTTTACTTAGAATTTTATTATGACTTTGGGACTGACTTTGGATTTATCAAATCCCTTTTGATAAATAATAGGGTGTTTCTCCTTGAATTTGTTGAAGGTTTATGTTGACAGACTGGTGAATGTTGCATTTCTTGAATTCTGCTTGTCACAGTGATAGATTGCTGTATTTTATTTTATTTAGAATCTTTGAATTCATGTTCATCAATGATCCTGATCATTCTTACTTTCTTGCAAGGATTTTCTTTTTTTCCCCCCCAGAAATAACTTTATCCTAGTTTGACACCATATAATCCAATTAGATAATCTACTCATTTTTCTATGACCTAGACTGGAAGCAGCTTTAGAATGACCAATTTCTAAAGATTTAGATAAAATTTCATCTGTGAACACAAGTGTTTATGGGGCTTTCTACATATCTTTTTTTTCCTACATATCTTGACATCTAATGACTAGTCTGATCTCTTTTATGATCACCAAAGTTTTTAATTTTGACTCAACTTTACCAATTTATATTTTACTAAGAAATCAACTTCATCTAAGATTTTAAATATTTTATATCCTTATGATTAATTTCTATATTTGCAATTGTGTCTTCCCTCTCATATATCTTTGATTTCTTTTGCCCATGTTTTCCTAAATCATGCTTATAACGGGTTAACCCAAACCATAGATTTTTAAGGTTTCAAATTTATTTTTTCTTCTGTTTCTAATTTTCTATTTTACTTTCATTTCTGCTTTTATCTTTGTTAATTTCTGCTTCTGACTTTTTAATATTGCTTTCTAGTCACTTCAGATCCATACTATTTGTTTTACTTTTTCATTATTCTTCTCTAATAGTAAAGACATTATTCTACTCTAATAAAGAAAGTTCTAACTTTCGAGAGGTTTTACTTCTTAGGCAGAGTACTTTCTTTAATTATTATTAGTTACTATGATGTTATTATTGTAATTCTCTATTTGAAAGATTAAAGACTTTTTTAAAATACTGATATATGAGACTATTCAGTTTCGCTAGGATTATGCTTATTTTTTGTATGCAGTTCTCAGAGAATTTCTCTTTTCTTTCTCCACATTCACTAATTTGAGCACTACAAATTTTCCTTCCAGAACACTTTTTCTTTTTTCTTTTTTTTTTTAAAGATTTTTTTATTTAGTTATACAAGCACTGGGTACAGCCAGAAGCGTGGGAGGGTGAGAGGATTCACCAGAGCCAGAGTGGGGAGCAGAACAGGCAGAAGGAGCGAAGTACACTGCTGAGGGGAGCAGCGGGAGGCAGGAGAGGTCTGTGCACCATGCAGGACCCTCGCCCGGTGGCTGGGGATCGAACCATTGCTGCAAAGGCTGCAGGCAACTTCGCAACCCAGCGCTCAACCGCTGTGCCACCAGGGAGGACCCAGAACACTTTTTCTACAACCAAGATGCTACATTTTACTTCCGCTTGTCCCTCCCCTGTCCTGGATCTTATGAGATTTAAAATCCTTGGCCCTCTACTCCTTTCCCCAAGAAGGATTCATGTGGAATGTTTTTACTTATCATCACCCTCTCTGTTCCGAGCTCTTAACAGAGTTTCACTTCTGGTGTGACCACTTTCCTTAGTGCATTTACTGAGCATGTTGATGACATATTGTCTGTGAGCCCTTCCCTACCCTGTTGTTTGAATCTCTGTGCCAGAGAGAACATGTGCATCAAGTGTAGTTGTTGACCACGTCTTCTCTCCATCGCCTTCATTGGTTGGTTATTATTTTTATTTTAATAAATACATATTTAATACATAATACATTTAATACATAAATACATTTAATACATAAAGATTTATAGGGGTACTATTATTTGAAGATGATGATGAAAAAAATATTTTAAGTCTTGTCAGCAAGTGTTTTCTTTCTTCTGCTTGAGGAAAACAATTTCTTGCTACCTTTTAAAAAATTGTTACCTCTTTTTCAAATTTTCCTTCTTTTCCATGTAATATATACATTGGCCTATTTGATGTTATGGATTAAATTCCCAAGTGTCTTATCTTTTTCTTCTTCTTTATAATTTTGCTCTGTACTTTAAGATCTATCTTGCACTTAATCTTACATCTCAACAGAGACTACGCAGTCTTGTCAATATCCAATAAAATAGTTTAGTTACAGTGCTCTCTTTCTGTGATTTCATAGATGGATGGATGATGGCTAGATGGGAGGTAGCTAGACAGACAGTCAGATAGATAGACAGGGTAGCTAGGAATGAGGAGGGGAGGGAGTGAAGGAGAAAGAGAATTATCTATTTACTGCTCTATTTTTCTCATTATTATTCACTTTGTTTGGCATTGACTGTTAAATTCCCTTAGGGATTTGTTAGTTTCTTCATTGACTGCTTGGGGCCATGTACGATCCTTGGAAAACCCAAGTAGCCGCACTCTTGAGTAGGCGGTCTCTACCCCCATAATCTGTTGGTATAGAAGTAGATGGGGTGTCATCCCCCACCTTGATAACCTGGAAAAACTCCTTGTTTTCAGATATATTTGTACTCTTCCAGGCTCTGGGCCAGAGAGATGTAAGTCCATGTATTTCTTCTTTTTTTGTACCTTAGAAAGATTTCTTTGAATCCAATAAGGGCCTTTCCTAGGAATTCATAGATTCCACAAGGCAGGCTTCCAGGATATGCTACATTCTTGTCTTCATGATTTCCAGAAATTAGTTTCCAGGCATTTAAGGTTTCCTTGGAATTTTCCGCCTTGGGATATCCACAGAGCTTAAGGTCATACTTGCCCAGAGCCACAGTTGATCAGAAAAGTAATTGGAGAAGTATGCTGCATGTAGCTTACTATACTATACTGATGGTCCCTGGCCTATGATGGTTCAACTTATTTTTTTTTTTTTACTTTATGAGGTCATGAAATCAATACACATTCAGTAGAAACCAGACTTCAAATTTTGAATTTTTGTCTTTTCCCCGAATAACAATGTGATAGAATACTTTTGTGAAGTGGGCAGCAGCAGAGAGCTGTAGCTCCCAGTTGGCCACAGAATCACAAAGGTAAACAACCTTCTACCAGCTATTCTTATAACTTACTAGAAGAGGAAGAAATTGATGATCTTGTCAATGGAAATTCCCTATAATCCAGCAATTAATTTTAGTTCAATGCTTCAAACATTCTTTAGGTCCAGAGTGATTTCAGCTGTGTATGTTAATAGTGAGAACCCATATAAATGTTCTGTTTTTCACTTTCAGTATGATGTCCAACAAAGTGCATGAGCTATTCAACATTCATTATAAAGTGGGCTTCGTGGTAGATGACTTTGTACAATTGTAGGCTAGTGTAAGTGTTCTGAGCATGTCTAAGGCAGGCTAGGTTAAACTATGATATTCAGTAGGTTAGGTATTTTCAATACATTTTTGACATGTTATTTTCAACTTTTGATGGGCTTATCAGTATGCAGAGGAAGAACTTCAGTCTTAGAATCTCCTCTTTGTCTATACATTTTTGCAGTTGTTATTGTTTTTGTTAAGTACAATTCATCCTTTACTAAATAATTTTTCATTTATTCTACCATAGAGTAATTTGAAAATTAATATCGTCATAGGCATTTTCATTAATAATAAAATATCAAACAGTTATAAACCTTCAAGTTATAACAAAAACGTATGAGAAAGAGGTGAACTAATCTCAATCTTATTAAAACACAAACTTGGCAGCATCATTTTTGCCTGTGCACTCTGTTCTTGGCACAGGCATGTCATGCCATTATGTGTGATCAAGCAGGTTTTCTAGTCTATGATTCTGGGGCTATTATTTATTTTGTAGACATCATGGGGTTTTTGTAGTTATTGGGACAATGCAATGCCAGGTGTTTTGTGAATGTCCTGATGAAAGCAGTTTTGTGGTTTTTTTTTTTTAATAATTTTCACAAAGTCACCATCTGGCCCTGCCCATAGCAAAGATTCCACCAAATTATCTTCCATTCCATGAGCTTCATCTCCCCAAGGAAATGGAAAAGATAACATTTTGAACTTAGAGATGACATCAAATCGGTTTTGAATAGCTTCTTTGATTTTTGTAATATAATGCATTATAGTAAATCTGTCCCAAATTTTTTCTATTTTAGCTGGCAAAATTCTGAGGATTTTTTTTCTTCAAAATTGTATAATTGGTTTTAAATTTCCCTGCAGAACTGATGGCTTCACGGAATTTCAATCCAGTGTTTTCTTTTGCCAAAAAAAAGTGATTTTCCAACTCTGTAATAGAAACCAATATTTTAAATAAACATTTGGATACATTCTACAATTTTTAATTGACTGCTTCTTCTCCCTACATATTTAGCTATAGTTGCTATCAAATTCTTTGTGGTGAGCTTTAGGGATGTCAGTCATGATACATGCCTCATTGACTTCAGGTTATCTTGACATTCTTCCACTATCTTGCATATTTTTTGATATTTCAAGCTTACTACAAATGAGCATACTGTTTTAACTATCAGTCAGTGACCTCAGTTGAAAGCACAATTTTCAAATTAGTACACTTTAAAAAGAAAAATTAAGAATGTCACTAAAATAACACACACATACAAATTTGAGTTACCTCACTAGCATAAATTAAGACAAAACCTCAACTCATGTAAATTAACATTTGATTGAGTGCAATTTGAGCAGGATGTTGATCTGAATTGTGTGGGGGAGATTTGTGTGTGTGCTACATACAAAAATTACTGAATCTTAGAAAGGCAACAAACTCCTTTTCATATAAAAAGCAACATTGGTCTCTTCTAAACTTCCAAGAAAACGCCAAGTCCCTACCCCTCTGAAAGAACACGTTTTCTGATCATTTTGACAAATGCCACAGGAGTTCCCTAAAGACAAAAAATGTTACAGTTTCTAACAACTTCCAGTACATAAAAATGTTCTGTTTTCTAAGCTTCTCTGAAAAATTGCAGGTTTGATGATGTTTAAAAAAACAATTCTGATTTTAACAATGTGCTAAAAACTTTACAGAACACATAAATTCAAAATTCTTGTCCCTGAAACTTGGAATACATACCAAATTTAACTGTGATATTTATCCCAGGCACACAACAGAATCCTCTAAGGGTATGAATACCCCAGGCTTCAAAAGATTGAGTTGGGGAAAGTTTGCTCTGAGCAATAGGAACAGCATAAGTGCAGGTCCCAGACTTTGGAGTAGCCCTCGACTCCCCCAACAACAGAATTAAAAGCATTTTCGCTTCAGGAAACCAGAATAAAAATCCCAACTTTAGTAACCCTCTTCTTATGTCTCCATTTTTTCATCTCTTGTTACAGATAGCTGACTTTCACATATAGGGGTATGTCTGTGTCTGTGTGTCTGTGAGTGTTTACTTCTTGGATTTTGATTCTGTTCCACTGATCTATGTACCCATTTTGATTCCAATATCATATTATTTTAATTTCTGTTGTTTTGTAGCATAGTTTAAGTCAGGTAATGTGATGCCTCCATTTCTTTCCTTTTTTCTCAGGATTGCTTTTGCTATTCAAGGTCTTTTATGGTCCCATAAACTTTAATATTTTTGTTTCATTTATTTGAAGAATATAATGTAGGCATTTGATGGGGATTGTGTTAATCTTATATTTCACATTTGGTGCAACTATCACTTTGGGTGTATTGAAGCTCCCCATCCATGAGCATGGAAGGTAATCTTAATTTTTATATCTTAATATTGGGTGTTATTTGTGGATTGTGAAATCATGAGACTTTTGTTTATATTTTATATATATATATATATATATATATATATATATATACTCCATTTTTTTAATCATGGGCATGTCACTTTTATAATCAGACTCAAATGGTATTTTGTATTTAAGGAAGGTATTCAGTGAAGGCACCACCATATCTATCCTAGTCCTTTGATGAATGTAACATTACAAATACATTTCAGCACACAAATATATTCGTTTATACCCACTTTAGTGATTTTTTTTCAGTAAATTATAAAATAGGAAGGTTTTTAAGGCCTTCCTAGATATCTAGCATTGAGTAAATACTTTGAGATTCTCCAACTGTCAAAGAAACTGTGGATTTATTAGGATTTACTATAGTTTTTATAAAGCAAGACTTTTTACAATTAATGTTCACCCACTAGATAAAAACCAATTTTAGTCAAATGTTTCTTTTCCCACCCTGGGAATCTAGTAACATAAAGAGAATTATTAGATTATGCACATGAATGAAAATACCAACACTCATATAAATCCTTGTCCTTTGTACCCAACTTTGGGAGCCTTCTGTATTCAGGGCATTGTTTTGTTTTGTTTGCTTTGTTTTTAAGACAGATGTCTTTTAATTAACTTATATTGAAAGCAGCAGGTATCGTATCTAATGCTAATTTGTGTGGAGGGTGTATATGACTGCAGAACCATAAGTCATGATAATAATAATAGCAACCAGCAATCATCTTCTCATTTCCTGCACTGTTCCTGGAGCAACACACATTGGCATAATGCATGTTTCTAGTTAGAAAAGGGTTGCAGTTAGGCCCCAGGAAGTAGGGGAATCCACATGAATAAAACTCCATCAATGTTTGATTCTATGTTTTATTTTAAAACTGATTTATGTCCAATACTCTGACAGGCTTCAGAAAGATGGAAGCACAGCCCCAATAAGCTATGTGCCAAATGCAATGTTTCAGCCAGAGAATGATGACTTAGGAAAGTTGGTTAAACTAGCTCACTCCAGTGCTTTCTTGCGGGTAGCCAGGCAAAGCTTCGGTGTCTCTATCTGTGCTGTTGGGAGAGCTATGTTGGGGAGGATGTTTCTACTATTCTGAAAGTTTAGATAAATTAATTAACATGTATATTATATTATCTCTACCTCCTCCTTTTAAATCAACTTCAAGAATATGAAATTGTAATTCACTTCCTGCAATCTGCAGATAGTACTAACTGCTGACACTGGAGGATAAGGAATAGGGAAAGGGTTCTGAAGTACTTTTTTATCTTAATTGTTAATAAGACAGACAGAAATGCAATCAAGGTATACTAGAAGATGATCAATTCATGGTCTCACTAAATGGGTTTGTTCTTATAGCTGTGATCAGTTTCGTTTTGATGCTTCCATTAATATAGAACTACAATTGAGTTTTATGAATGGTTAGAGTATTATAGGAATCTATAATTTATCTTTTAAAAAAGTTTACTAAGTCTTCCTTAAAAATATAAAGAGGGCCTCCCCTGGTGGTGCAGGCGGTTGAACACCGCGCTGTGAAGCTGTCTGAAGATCTGCAGCGCTGGTTCGATCCTGGCCAGCCTGCAAGGGTCCCACATGGCGCAGCAGACCTCTTCTGTCTAGTCCGCTGCTCCCCTCAGCAGTGTATTTCGTCATTCTGCCTGTTCTGTTCCCCACTCTGTCTCTGGTGAATCCTCTCACCCGCGCATCTGGCCTGTACCCCGATTCTTATATAAATAAAAATAAGTAAATCTTTAATAAATTAATTAATTAATTAATTAAATTAAAATATAAAGAGCTGCAAAACAACAGAATAAAAACCAGGCATGAATATTTCTCAGCTGGAAAGAGAAAAGGAGCCACTATGTACCAATTAAAAAATTTTGTTTCAGTTTTTATTTTTTAGTGTTACATTTCTGAATAGTACTATGAGAAACATAAGGAGTATGGGTAAAGTTTTATGAAATAAAAATAACAATAGACTATGCACTTAAAGACACACTTTCAAACTATGTGATTTTGGGGAAATCATTTAAATTCCCTCATATTCAAGTTCTCCAGATGCAAGTGAAACTATCAATATTTGCCCTGCCTCCCAATAGCATTGTTCTGGGTATCAAATAGGATGTGTGTGAACGTACTCTGTAAATGCAAAGTGAGCAAGGGTTATATCATTAGTGAACTTTAAAATGAAATCTCTCATCAGAAGGAAAATCTTTATGAAAAGGAATATAACTGGGCCTCCCTGGTGGCACAAGGGTTAAGCACAGCACTATGACACTATCCGCAGCCTCTGCAGCACGAGTTCGATCCCCAGCCAGCCAGAGAGCTAACCACATGGCACAGCAGACCTCTCCTGCCTAGCCTGCTGCTCCCCTCAGCAGTGTATTTCAGTCGATCTGCCTGTTCTGTTCCCCACTCTCTCTCTAGTGGATCCTCTCACCCCCCCAAACCTCTGGCCTGTACCCCACTTCTTGTATGTACAAATAAATCTTTTTTTAAAAAAAGTGATGTAGGGCCTCCCCGGTGGCGCAGCGGTTGAGCGCTGGGTTGCGAAACTGTGCGCGGCCTCTGCGGCGCCGGTTCGATCCCCGGCTGCTCCCCGGCCACCAGAGGAGGGTCCCACATGGCGCGCAGACCTCTCCTGCCGCCCGCTGCTCCCCTCAGCAGTGTACTTCGGTCCTTCTGCCTGCTCTGCTCCCCGCTCTGGCTCTGGTGAATTCTCTCACCCTCCCGCGCTTCTGACTGTACCCAGTGCATGTATAAACAAAACAAACAAACAAACCAGCAAACAAATAAATAAAGCATGCCTCTATAAAAAAAAAAAAAAAAAAAAAAAAAAAAGTGATGTAATTGATAACAGGAAAATCATGGTCTTAGAAACCAAATTGTCAGATTTTCATCAACTTTTTTTTTATTAATTTTTAGGGCTAAGAATCCCCATTTATAAAAAAGACTGCCTCTTTTTATGATTCTAAACTGGGACTGAAGATCACTTCTGAATGAGTCAGCTTCCAAGTTCACAGAAATAGAGCAGGAAGGAAGCAGTTTCTAAACTAACGTTCCTGTTGTTCCTAGAAAAATAGTCACAACAGAGCAAAAACAGTTACTCTCTGTATTATTCAGAGAATAAATTATATACTCCAAAGCATAATTAGCACTTGTATCTAACAGATAGCTACACTTTCTGGTTATGTATCTATCAAATTTTCATTTTAATAGTGATGACTCATAATGAGATTATGCATTCATCGTTCCATTCATTAAACTGTTTAACTTGCAGGCTGTGCATGTAAACTACAAATTCTCTGCATATGTGATCACATCACTCTGGCCCAGGCTCTAGTTCTCATCCTAATATTTGTTAACATATACAAATTCATTCAAGAGCAACTTTTTTTTTAATGTGCATTCAGATAGCAGATGTGTTGAAAATGTTATCAAGTTACAGATGCACAGGGTACTCTGGCTGAATGTGTTTGGCAATATAGTTCTGAAAAATCACTTCAGTTCCTGCCTTCTGCTGCCCCAAACTTAATTCTCCAGGGAGCCATCCAAAAAAGCAATGCTAAGTATGACTAAATTCAATCCTCAGATCAGCTATTTTTGAAATGGCAGAACACACTTTTAACAAATGCAGCATAGGTTTCTCTCTTGTTGAAGAAGATGTGAGCTCCAAAGTCACTTTATTATCTGAAACTTCATTATAAGAGGGAACAACTATTGGAATGGGATTCAGAAATCAAAATCAGAACAACAAATAGTATATGATTCAACAGGAGAAACTCTTGTCTCTCCTACCTTCTCCTCTTTCCTCGTCATGCCTTCCTTTCTATTCTCTGTTCTGCTCTTCTTTCCTCCTTAGCCTCCTTTCAAGTCATACATCTCTCTCTTCCTGCTCGGTATGGTAGTAACTAGCATTTATCTTGGTGTTTCTGTTAACAAAGAGCTTGATTCCTCTTTTTTTTTTTTTTTTTTTTTGTGGGACCCTTGCCTGCGGCCAGGAATGAACTGGTGCTGCAGAGGCTGCGGGCAGCGCTCAACCGCTGCACCACCAGAGGAGGCCCTTGATACCTCTTTTAAGTCCTACCTGCCTCATTACCTTTGCAATCTTTTTTTCCTAATAAAAGACCATTGAAATATATGAATAAAAAAAGGAATGACAAGAAAAACTAGAGAAATTCATAGTTGAGATTTTAGTAAACCATTTATATTATCTGCTAGAACACTGCACATAACATTTTTTCCCAGTGCACATCCAACAGTGAAATAAATCCATATTATGGGACACAAAATGAACCTTAATAACTGTAAATGAATAGAACCATATAAAGTATGTTTTGTCTGTGAAGGAACCAAAGAAGCTGTTCTATCGTTTTTTTTTTTCCCCATTCCCTCCACCAACCACCCGTGCCCATGCCTCATCTGCCTCCCTCCCCATTCAGCCACCCCTTTGCAATCTTAGAACCATTCTGATCATCCTGTTATAGGGCAGGGAGAGGGGCAGCCCAGACCCTGCAAACCTGCCTGCTCTAAATAAGTTCTGCCATGCACCGCATCAACACAAAACATGAGACTTTAATGGGAAGGAATTTTAATACAATTAGGAAGCAATACAGAAAAGGCAAAGAATATAATTTCTAAATCAAGCACCCAAAGTTACCCATCCCTTCATGGGTAAAGACCACCCAAGCAGGATTGGCCCAGAGCAAGGCCCCAAAGCCTGTCACAAGTCTAAAGTATCTTCCAGTGGGGACCCACAGAAAAGGATCAGAAACAACCAGACAAGGGCCTCCCCAGTGGTGCAGCGGTTGAGTGCTGGGCTGAGAAGCTGCCCTCAGCCTCTGTAGCGTGGGTTCAATCCCTGTCCGCAGGTGAGGGTCCCACATGGCACCACAGACCTCTCCTGCCGCGCCTGCTGCTCCCCTCAGGAGTGTATTTCGTCAGTCTGCCTGTTCTGTTCCCCATTCTTTCTCTGGTGAATTCTCTCACCCTCCCATGACTGTACCCAGTGCTTGCATAAATTAATAAATAAATCTTTAAAAAAAAGAAAGAAAGAAAGAAAGAAAGAAAGAAACAACCAGACAAGTCTGGAAGGAAAAGAGCAAAATCAAAATCAAGACAAAACCTGCCATTGTCACCTCCCCACGGGTCTCTCACCCACATCTGTTTCAACCAGTCCATGACCAAAAGGCAAGTGTAGCTTCTTTATGTGTCTCTCGGCTCCCTGCGCCTCCTCCAGGTCTTCTGGCTCTCCATCCTGCGTCCTTCCTTCCTCAGTCTCCTCTGCAGCTTCTTCTCTCCCTGCTCAGCTCCACCCTCCCTTGGGGGGGGGGGCAGGGAGCCTGGAACCTCCCTCTTTCCTGGGGACCACCCTGTTACCATCCCATTTGCCATGAAAGTCTCAATAGGCTAGCAGAACCAAGTATCAAAAGCAGGTCTTCTTATTTCAATGTCTGCCCCCTTCCCCAATCATGCTACCTCAAGTCTTCCTTTCCTCCCACACAGATTTCTCTGTCTTCTTTCATGCCCTTCATTTTCACTTACTCATTTCCTGCTGTACTATTTCCTGAACTACTATTTCAATAAACCATCCTCCATTCCATCCTCACTCCCATCTGAACACTTTCTAGTCATTGCCTTCATCCTCAAAGGTTAAGTGACCTTTGTACCATTAGAGATGGGGCTCCCCAAAGCATTGCTATCTTTGTCCCAACCCTACGCTGTAACTTCATCAGGGATGAAGATGTTACCCATTAAACTCTTGTATTACTAACAACTGAAGGGCTGGAGGGAACTATCCAAAGGCCAAAGGGAAAGTTTTCTGATTGGTGAGCTAGAGTTCTCTCTCGTGTTCTCTCCCTCTGTCTCTGTCTCTGTCTCTCTCTCCCCCCTCCCACCTCTCTCCCCCTCCTCTTTTCTTCCTTCTCTAACTCTCTCCTTCAAATCATATAGAGTGTTGCCAACGGTGTTTAAGTTGCCATTTTAACACTTCTCTCTCTCTCTCTCTCTCTCTGTCTCTGTCTCTTTCTCTCTCTCTCTCTCTCTCTCTCTCTCTCTCTCTCTCTCTCTCATCTATAAAAGAGAACAACATAAATTATTTTTCCCTGAAATAATCTTTCTTTCTGACAAATTTTTTGGTGTTATAGAATATAAGATTTTCATAAAATCCTAAAGAGTTACCTCCCAGCTACTTGATTTTAGAGTTTTGGTGCACTCAAATCAGTAGTGTCAGTTACCCCAATTACAAACTGTGAAACTGAGAGACTGAAAACAATACTTTTGTATTCCCCAGATTCCTTACAACTGTGAAAATTTAATTACTCTGGTAGGAAATAATTTCTCTTGGATGATCATGAAGGTAGTGAGAGGTTTTAGACACTTTGCACAATTGTTTTTTCTATTTGAAAAAGTGAAAATTATGAAAAAGTCCTTCTTTGTCCCACCAACATAATGGGAAAAGAATTATTTATTTGCAATTCAAATTATGGTATTTTCTAGTTTGGGTTTTACCCTGGGGAAATCACCACAGGAATACTCAATCAGAATGAAACAGCATTACTGTTGGTAATATAAGGAAGTCTTTTCCCCACTAAATCACACTTTATTCCTGAGAAGAAATTATGACCAAATAACAACTAAAATTCACATACAAGCAAGACAAATTCAAACCAACAACCAGGAATTTAAAAAAAATGAGGGGTGGGGGGTCTTTCTCCTATCAAACATCTGAGTATTTCAGATAATAGGTTCTTGCATATAATGAAATAGCAAATGCCACGGTCATAATAATATCTCTAGATAACAAAATGACCAGTAATTAAGTAGTGGTGAGTTATAATTACTTAACTTTGAAATTTTGTTTTGGTTTGCTAATCACCCCGCCTTTTCAATTCTGCAGACCCATACAGGACCCCTTACATCTTCTTTCCCTAAGCCCCTCCCCTGGAGCAGACATTAGTTTCCATAGTAACTACTACATAACTGTTGCTCCTGGGGTAGCAAGGAGGGGAGAAAGAACAGCAGAAGAAAATGACTAACTCTGGGTATTGGGCACATAATAGATTCTGGTTACTGTGAGTTACCAAGAACTTCTTTTCTGCTTCCCTTTTGGAAAAGTACTTAGAACTTTTCAGAGTATTATTTCCAGACTCATCTCTGACCACTGGTAAGAAATCCCTCTTCCATTTTCCATGATTGTGGCTGTCCACAGTGGATGGAGCCAGTGGCACATGCCCCTCCCTTCCACCTGCCATTCATTCCTTCCATTTAGCAGTAGTAAGAGGGCAGGAACTGCTTCCAACTGGGACACAAAGCTTTGTGAATCCTCATGACATCATGTATGTGCTCACTGCTCCATTCATTAGTTTGATACATAGCGTGAGATTTTGTAAACATATATACCCTGAATCCCCCCTCAGTAATGAAGACAGCATTTCCCATAGGATTGATTTTCCCACCTAATGCTAGAGAATGCTTATTCTATAACTAGAAAGAGCAGGAGTCCCTTGCTGACAGTGAGACAACTGGGAATCCTGCAATATTTACTCTCAACTTCACTTTCCATGCGAAAAATGCCTATCTGCAAAAGGAATTCTTTCCCCTGTGGTTAAAGGGGATTTGGAAACCCGAGCTTGTAGCAGGGTGGTGTGGTTCTCACAAGGAAGTCTGAGCTCTCTTTCTCCTTTTTAAAATGAGAATTCGAAAGCAGTGGGGAAGTGATGTTGGACCTATCACAGCATTGCTAACAGACAGCCTATTACAGTATTTAATAAAAACAGAAACAGCATGCCTATCATAGGCTAATAAATCCTACCTCCTGCACGCTTTAAAAACAGTATGAAGCAGCTTTAACGGAGCTTCAGATAACTAATTTCAAGCATGGCTGTCTAGCGTGCCTGTCACCCCTATTGTCCTTCCAAACTCTTTCAGACATTTTGAGCAGGGAGTATTAAAGCTATGAGTTAGCAAGGGTTGTGACATTAATGGTCCAGAAAGGCTTTAGGCACGAGAGGTAAGGATGATTACCGGTGGCTATTTGGAGGACTGCACTGGATCGCTGTCATTAAAAATTAAGCGTGGCTTTTGAGGAAGATGTGACAACTACCGGAGGTAGGATTTGCATGTAAAACAAAGGAATCTGTTGCTGTACCATGCTTTTTGTTTGCTCTGTGCCTTGTGGGTTGTGAATTGCAGCCAGGTGCGGAGTGAGCAGGAAAGAGAAAGAGAGGAGTGGGAGACAGATCTGCTTAGAGCAAAACATAGTAGATAGTATTATGTTTTATGGCAGAAATGCCTCGAGGACAAACTGGCTCTAGGTTCATCGGCTGCTGAGTTTGCATTCCACGTTGCTTTTCTGTGGAGTAGAATGCTTAGAGGTCATGGAGAAAACAGTTTGCTTCTATTCTGTGGTGTCAGCTAGGCTATTGGTAGGGTTGAGTGAAGACTTTGGTGTGTGGGAGGCATGAAGGTCCAAGAAAAATAAAGAAGAGAAAGCTCTCCTTAACACTTGAAACCTGTTAGATAAATATTTTATTCCCATGGTCAATGTACTTTGATAGCCAGAGTCAGTTTTTAAATGGGGAAATTGGAAGATTACAGTGGATTTCCCTAATAAATAACTCTTTGGATTTAAGCTATTATAAAAGAAAATTGGAGGTACCTTCTTCCATTTTGCATATTGAAAGGCTAATCCACACTGTATTGATTTTGCTAAAGCAAAGCAAGAGTTTTAGACTAAAAGAAGGGGCTTTCTCTCTGCCCCTGCTCTTGCTTTGAAACAACTGCTAGGGCTGCAGATGGGAATGCTGATTTGTTAGGGGCTACGGATTTGACATTTTACCTGTTTTTTTCTTTTTTGTAATGAACAGAATAAAAGCATAATTCTCCCTGAAAGATGAGAGAGACAGTTGGGTTCCAAAGCCCAGTGGATAATGAGTGGATTTGCAGAGGAACTTATACTGCTTTGTACTTTATTATGGAACCCATATAGCTCAATCAGAATGAGAAATGTCAGGAAATCACAGGCTGAGATTTTTAAAGTAAAAATGCAGTGATCAGAAACCAATGTTTCTCCAATTTGATCTATGGTGCAAGTTTCAATATTTGTCATTGCATACGACCCTCAATGTGAAGTAGCAGAAACATAGTGAGAGAATTTCTCTGTGCTGTTGTGTTATTCCTGTGATGCACTTCACAAACTCCAAGATGTAAAGATGTTGCTTTAGATTTTGAAAAACTCAGTGTTCCGACACATTGATTGGTTATAATGAATAGCAAAGATACATAGTCATGATCTGTTTATAAAAGAACGCTATTACATCCCCAAATGCATTTAAAACATCCATATTCATATAGTATTAACTGGAAATAAAAGTGAAAGGCAATTAGAGCATGTTTGTTGTCAGCTGAACACCAGAATTAAGGCTACCTGGGGCTTTTCCTCTTCTCTGATGGAGCTAAGTTTGTACTTTTATTAGCTTCTATATATATATCCTGCCACTCACAAAGTTGAAATCGTTGCCTTATGGTGAATGACATCTCTGTTTAAAGTTTGTGTCTGTTCTTCCTAATAGTGTGATGAATATCACTGAACCTGCCAAATTCTCTTGGCTAGGATTTGTGTGACCAAGAACACACGTTCATGAAAAGATTATAGAATTTTTGATGCAATTGATGGCTGTGACACAGTTTTCTGCCTCTATGTGTCCAATGGAATGTGTGACCTTGACATTGTGAAGCCCTGTTCTCTAACCAATTGCAACTATTAGCAAGAATCCATGGGAAGAAGCAGCTCACAGTTCACAAACAGAAACACACACATTTTTCTTGCTGTTGTCAGAAGTTTACAACTGATTACTATTTCTATTGTTTTCATTTAGTTGAAAAGAACTTTTCACTGGCTCTTGTCTCACCAATATATTCTGAATCTAACTGCATCAACCATTTATTTTAGAAGCCACCCATGTCATAAAAATTGTCAGTGGAAGAAATTATCTTGCTGTGGTCATTTTCACTTTGCTGATAAATCAAAATGCCTTTTCATAATTTTCAGATTATTGAAAACAACTTCCTATATTAAATCTTGAGAGTATGTTTTTCTAGACTGGACCCCCATAACATTAAAAAATATAGGGCAAGTATGGTAATTTTTTCTTTGTAAGCTATAGAGAAAGTCAATGGAAATTATTTAGTCAAAATAACCTACTCTGTGTCACAAATTAATTTCATAACTTGTTCATGTTGGTTGACATCAACCAAACCATTTCCAGATATCTTCCATTTTCTGCTACATTTAGTAAGGAAAAACAATTCTCCAGTTATACAAAAAGCAAGCTGGGAACTGTGGAATCCACTTTGACACAAAAAATAAGCAAATCTTAGTCATTATTTTCTTCTAAGTCCCCATGGGTAGCACAGCCATCAGATCAGCCACCAGGACACAAGTCACCAAGTCCAGAGTTGTCCTTGTTCTCTGACTCTCTCATACATACTCGCACAGTCACTCACTTTATTGGTAGATATTGTACTGGATATTTCTCAAACTAACACAAACTTCTCTTTTACTAGCTCTCTCCTCTCATCAAAATACAATAAAAATTGCATCTTCCAAAATACACTGCTGTTAAAGCAAATAAAAAATCAGGCTATGACAATGTTTATACAGAATAATCCTAATTAAATGTGTGCAGGGAAAAAACAAGAAAAACGTGCACCAAAATGTTAGCAGTCATTATCTTAGTGTGGTATCACTGGCACATTGTACCCTTTTATTTCATTTGTTACATTTTTTTTATTTGCTAAAATTTTTCAAAGATAACGTATTATATATTAATAGTCACAAGAAGATTGACGTCTTAAAAGTTGATTTATATCTCCTTTTCCAGTTATGTTGCCAATTTTTTTTCCATGATCGCACCTCATATCACCCACCATATATTTACCCTAAAATCAATGGTCATTATTTGGTCCAAGCAGGACTGAGCAGCGGTGCCATTCCCCTATCAGAGCTACTTCTCCTGGGGTTTCTTGGCATGATACTAAAATCTCAGAATCATCCTTTTATATTGTTTAAATATAAATACATACAATAACTGGGGTACAGGCCAGAGGTGTGGGGGGTGAGAGGATTCACCAGAGACAGAGTGGGGAGCAGAACCAGTAGAATGATTGAATACACTGCTGAATGGAGCAGCTGGCAAGTTGGGAGAGGTCTGCTATGCCACGTGGGTCACCTCCCTGGCCAGGGATTGAACTGGTGCCTCAGTGGCTGCAGATTGCTTCATAGTGCTGTTTCTTAACCCCTTGTACCACCAGGGAGGCCCAGAATCATCCTTTTTTAGATACTGGCTCCTACCTCTTAACTCAGTTTCTTAAAAAGGAGATTGTGTGTGTGTTTGTGTGTGTGTGTGTGTGCGTGTGTGTAAAATTCTCCTTATTTTATAGATAGAGGATTTTCAATCTCTTTTGCTGACTCCTCATTATATCAGAAAATTTTAAACATCAGAGTGTACCATGACTCAACTAAAAATCTTTTGTTTACATAAACTTACTCCCTACCGAGTCCAATTTAGTCTCGGGACCTTAGGAAATATCTTCCCCCTAAACTCCCTACTTGTATCTCCGACTGCCTACATAACATTTTCAGATAAATGTGTTATAGGCTTGTTATGTTTAACATATGCAAAATCAAATTTCTAATTTCCACGAAAAATGTCCTCTCTTATTTTTCCCATATATGTTGATGGAAACTTCATTCTTCGACTTACTCAGAGGGAAAAATCTTAGACTCTTCCTTTAATCCTCTCTTCCCTTCACATATCAGAAAAAATCCAATTGCCTCTACTACCAAGCCACACCAAGTAGTGAAACACTTATGGTTCCCATTACTACCACACTGAGCAAGCAACAACACACTCTATTCTCACCATTGTTTTGTTTCCCGGTTCTCCCAGACACACATTTTATTCTGTACCCAACACCAGTGGTCCTTTCAAAACTGCAGTTAAAATCATATCTTCTGCTAAGAATCCTCCCAACACATTCCTGTCTAACTGCACATAAAAGTCAGGTCCTCGGCGTGGTCACAGGCCAGGCATGGTGACCCCCAGATTCCGCCCTGACCTCTCCTGTGACCACTCTCCTTTCGCACACCTCCTCAACCACACTGGTCTGCTGGCTGTTCCTCCACCATGCCACACACATAAAATCCCTGGGCCTCTGCTTTGCTGTGCCAGCTACCTAGGAATTTCTTCATAAGACTCCATTTCTCAGTTTCTTCAGGTCTCTGTCAAATGTCACTTTATCAGAACAGACTTCTCTGAAAATCACTTTTCTAATCACACCCTTTTGCACACTTTCTAATCCCAGTTATGCTGCCTTTTATTGCACAGCCTATCAAATATCCCCTAACATAATACAGGGTGAGTTTTTATTGTCTATTTCTTGCCCATTAAAATGTAAACGCTATGAAAGCAGAGACTTTGTTTTGTTTCCTGAGGTATACATAGCATCAATTGTCAAATAAATGAATAAACTGCTCAGTGTAGGAACTGAATATTTTTCCCCATCAAAACCTACTAGTAGCATGAAGCTCCAGGCATACGTTTTTCAACCTCAGGGTCAAAGCTCCATATCATAACACCCTGTTGCTCTTTCCAAACAGAAATATACAGAACACCTTCAAAAAAGTCAAGGAAATTTATCAAAATGATATTCATTTTCTTCCCTACAATGGAGAGGAAAAAATATCACATCACTGATTCTAATCTATGTTAAAGTAAATAAAAATTCAATTTGTCTGAATTTGATCTTATCCAAAAGATGACTTCTATATCAAAAAGACATCTTCTCAAATCTATACAAATGACTATGGACATAGACATGTCCTATATTTTGTCTGCTCTCCTTGGGTATGACAGAGGGATGGTAAAGTCAAATTGAAAATCAGCATGGTCAGTTTCAGTGGTAAACAATGGCCTCTCTACCATTAACAGGTATATAACTTCAAATAATTAAAGTATAATCAAATAATCTTATTGTCAAAATTGGGTATATTACCAATGACCAATATTTCTAGTACCTTCTACAGTCTAGAGAGGTAATGTATTATCAGATACAAGCAACTAACTGAAATATAGGCTTTAGGAATAGACAGACAAGGTCAAAATCTCACCTTCTCTACTTCACAGCTATGTGACAGTGGGAAAATTTTAAAAATTTTATTTGAGCCAGTTTCCTCATTGGTAAGTGGTGATAGTGATACCCACTTTTGTTGATTGAAAATTAAATAGGACAGTGTATCCCATTGTCTCTGTAGAGTACTTTGTGCACAGAGGTGCTTTAAAAAGTAATGGTTTTCTCATGGTTATTGTCTCTTAATCTTCACAGTTTGCCTGAGCAGTAGATATTATATTTTCCATTGAGCATATGAGAAAACTAAGATGTACCTAAGTTAATCAAATTGCTCAAGGTCAAAAAATGAATGAGTTATCAACATTTACTCTCCCTTCAGCTCTTGACAAATAGAATATCAGATTAACTACTTTTAATGTATTTAGTGACTAAAGGCTGCCCTGGTGATTAGGGGAATTTTTTTAAAGAAATGATCTAAAGAAGATTTTTCTTCTTCTATTAAAACATGGGTACTCTTGTGCAAGGTACACCTTAAGCAAACAGTAGACTCATATATCTGTGAAACTTAAATGAATGCTAATTTACTCATTGAGAAAAACTCATTCTTTAGACCTGGAGTATAATGGAATATCAAAATACTAGCTTCACCGCCCTGAAGACCTTGGTTTGAATCCCAGTTCTGCTTTTTGCCAGTTGTTTAGCCTTGCAAAGCTTTCCTGTCCAAAGCAGAAATGTAAATAATAATAGTCTCTCACTCATCGGGTTGGAAACATTAAATGAAATAATCAATGCGCAACTGCTAGCACTGTGCTTGGCACAATTTACATGCTGAATGTATTACCTATCATCACTTTTGATATAGTTATTTAAGATGAAACTTTAAAAATATTTTGTGTATGTGTGTGCATACATATACATATATATGTATATATATGACACTGAGACTTAATTTAAATTATCTCCTTTAGATTTTATTTCTTGGTATTGCAAGCCTCTAAATTTATTCAGTAGATATCATTTAAAAATCACCTCAGCATCAATGTATATAAGAATTTAAGATGTTTGAGTATCTGCCCACCACCAGAAATAGAATTTCCTAAAAATGTGTAACAGTTGTTCATTTTCTATTATGCTCCAAATGAAAAAGGCAATCCTGGAAAAAATCAGAAAAATGCCTGCTTTTCTGAGATACAGAACCCAATTACATAGATTCATGCTAAAAGAGCTTGAACTGTGCCTTCCCTTAGCCTTGCCAAGCTCCGCTTTCGGTATTCCCTGTCTTTATCTATGGCTGCACAGGTGAATTACTGGTACACTGGATAGATGAATACATGATCATACAATATGACTTCAGTGCTAGACATGCATGAAATTGGCAATTAGCATCATCAATTATTCTAGATTTAACAGTATTAATTTCTTAATGCCAAGAAATTCAATTTCACTTAAATGCTCCATAAAACTAGTGCCTTCAATTAAACTGTTGGGAAACCCTCAAATACTAATCTACTCCATAGGTTAAACTTTTCTTCAATCCATTCTGAACTTTATCTTACACTAAGAAACTTCTCAAACTTTAGATCCTTGAACGTTGGTTTATGTCATTAAATGATTGTATTTGTGGGGGTGTTTCCTTTAATATTTTGTCAATTCTCAAATCCACTTGTATAAATGTCACTAACCCCAACAATAGTACTTCTCTCCAAAAATGTGGATATGCAATTGTCATAAAAATATGACAGATTTTCAAGATTGGTTTTTTAAATTGACATAAGAAATTGTTCCTTTTTGCTCTAATAACTCTCTGCAGATAGTGCTACCATGACCCTTAGCATACTTTGCTTTGATCTTTGTTCACTTATCTTCTCCTCTTCTTCCCAATTAAATTGTGCATCCCTGGAGGTTAAGGACTGGGTCATGATCATCAAAATATTTCCAGTGCCCAGCAGAGTTCTTGGCAGTAATTAATGCTCACTAGGTATTTCTGGAATGAATGAGTCAATGATGTCTCCCTCAAAATTTTTAGTGTCCAGTTTGACTTAAGGAAGGTAATGACCAAATGGGCAAATAAATTACACACCTGCAAAATAAGGGGCTTCATGGGCACTATTTTATAATAATAAAGCCCCAAGGCTGCCATGTGCTGTCTCACCTCTCGTTCACCTGTCCTCTCACCTCTTCTCTTTATATTTGCAGGTCCATATCAAATGCTTTTTTGACAGTTTGCCCATCCCTTCCTCTCCACTGTCTGCTCATAGCCACTACCCCATCTTTCTAAAGAGTGTGGTGGGGCCTTCCATTTGAAGCTGACTTGAGTGTGACAGCCTCAGACAGCAAACACCAAAACCCCCTTCTCATCAAAGCTAGGGTGACAGATAAACCTGGATGAGAATTTCAGTTCAGGGGGAGGGGAGGGAATAAGTCAGCTGTCAAAATGTCAAGCCTGCTGGCTTCTTAGGAAAGAGAAGATGTTTATATTACTAAACAGGAGGGCTTTGGTTCACATTTACCAGCATATGTACTAAGAAGGGAAAAGGTCAGCTGAGTCCCACATGCAGGTTCTTTGTCACCTTGGTGTTTCCCTGAGTGTGAAAACTCCAGAATATTCTGGACATGGGAACTCATTTTCAACTTTCAACAAATCCATTCAGTGGTAAAAAGGAATAGTTAAGCAAGTAGTAAAGTAGTAAAATATGCAAGTAAATTTCAAAGCTTAATTTGTAGCCCAGATAATTAGGTTTCAAACTTTTTGAGAACAGATATGTCTCTTAATTCTCAGGTGAATAGAACTGTATTGACTATATATGATATTTATTTTTAATCACTTTTTGATTAATATACACTCCTTTTCACCCTATTCCCCAAGATAAAGACAGATTAGGAAGTCAGGTAAATGTCTTATCTTTATTTACCAGGCTGCTTGGCTGGGATTTAGGATCTGCACACAAATCTTAATTCCTCTGAATCCCCTCTGCACATGAAGGTACAGACAGGGATGTTATGGGAGAAGAAGGAAAGAAAGGCTGGGAGTTGGGATGTTGCCTGTTTATTCATAAAATCATGTTACTTACAAGTATTTCTGTAATTGAAAATGACTTACAAAACCAGTCCATGTCTGACTCCTCCTACAAAGGAGGATCCAATTTGGAACTTTGTCAAAATACAGCCTCTACTATACTAACGTGTCTGGGAAATTCCACTGCTCTTTGTGATGGAGTTCAGGACTTTGTGAAGCATGAGTTCGGTTTTGTCAGACTCTTACAGTACTTTATTATATTACTGTTAAATTTTTCACTGGGAAGCTGGTAAAGGTCATGCTCCTATCTGTAACTCTTCTCCACAAAAGTAAAATACCTTTCAAAGAAAACTCTTCAAAATGTTTAAGTCAGTCAGCAATTCAAATGCAAATTTACATTCTTTCCTGCTTTGTATCAGACTTAGAGGATCATTCTGGATTTCTATAAGAGGGAAAGAGAGGCAGCTAGTAAATCTGCCCAGGAGATGATTTTTAAATGTCTTGAGTTTGACTTCATATAAGCATCTGAAAGTTTCTGACCAGATGAATGTGTAGCTACACCTAACTGAATAATTTCCTCAGAGGAATTGTGTTTTTGTAGCAAATCTGAAACCACTGATTGCCTGAACTTTTTTCATTTCCTCATATATTTAAATGAAAATTAGGGAGGTAAAATCTCAACAACCTGACATCCAGAAGAAAATAATACCAAAATTTAGAAGCAAAGTTCTAACAGATTGATTCGGTCTCTTCCTCTCTGTGAGGACGATCAACGATTGGCTTAACTTCATTTCCTTAGTATTTTATTTGATTCTATATGGTACTTGGGAACAGCCATGGAAGGTTCTCTGTAAAGACAACTCAAGGTAACAATTTGCTTTAAAAACATAAAAACAGAATAGAACAAGGCTCAATTTTCTGTTGGAATAAATCAAAAGAAAAAGCTGAGAGGTAAATAAAGTTCTCATTTAAAGAAGAAGGAGAGCTTAGATAATATGTTACCAAATCTAAGAAAGATTCTTGGGTATAAAAAAAAAAAAGACAACAATAGCCCTAATACAGAGAAAACTGGCTAGAGAATGTCTATTGCAACCTGCTTCTCAATCTTCTAGGTCTGTCTCTCCATGGTGGCTTTAGTGTCTGCTGAACTGACACTGAAAAAGAGCATGCTCTAAAGAAAATAAAATATATTTTCTGGTTGATAAACTGATATGAAAATCTGTCTTGACTTCAGATGGTGTTTAATTTGTTTACTAGAAGATTCTTCCCCTATGCCCATGATGTGCTCAGGTATCGAGATGATTAAAAAAAAATCTATTCCCCATCTTGTTACTCTTTAACCGATCAGTCCTCTTTTATGTCTGCCTTTTTCAATTATTCATTTATGACACAATAAATATTTATTGAACATCTACTATGGACTAAGCATCATGAATGGCGTTAGGGTTTCAATGTTAAGCAACATCAGAAACGACTCCTTTCCCTGATCATGGAGTTTACACTCCTGGATGAGAAAGACATTAACCAAATAGCCACATGAATCAATACAAAATTAAAAATGTAACAAAGAGATTATTTTTTTTAATTGTTTTTTTTTATAATTTTTTTTTAATTTTTTTTTTTTTAAGATTTATTTATTTATACAAGCACTGGGTACAGTCAGAAGCGCGGGAGGGTGAGAGAATTCACCAGAGCCAGAGCGGGGAGCAGAGCAGGCAGAAGGACCGAAGTACACTGCTGAGGGGAGCAGCCGGCAGCAGGAGAGGTCTGCGGCCATGTGGGACCCTCCTCCGGTGGCCGGGGAGCAGCCGGGGATCGAACCGGCGCTGCAGAGTCTGCGGGCAGCTTCGCAACCCAGCGCTCAACCGCTGCGCCACCGGGGAGGCCCAACAAAGAGATTATTTAATTGGAATCATTAATGTAGTCAAGGATATCAGGGAAAGCTTATCTGAAGAAAAGAGGACCAAATGTTAAATTATATCATGAATGCGAACAAAAGGAGGAAACATGAAAGCAGCAGGGACTAAAAGTTTCTGTGCAGCCTGTGCTGTGTGTGTACGTACAGATTCCTCTATTAGGTACAGAATTCTCCACTTTTTTCCTAGCCTCTATCAAAACTAAACTCAGGTCAGATCTAATAAAACCATTCTTCCTCAGGTTTCTATTCATTGTGTCACTGATTTCCCAGGTTTTAAGCCAACAATTGTCTTTGAATCCCCCTCTAACTATAGACTCAATCGGCCTATTGATCCTTTCTTTAAAATTTCTTTTGCATCTGTGCCATTATCCCTCACTATAAAAATAAAGCCCCTTTATTCTCACCTTTGTTATTGCTAACCACCTCCTTGTCTCTAGTCTGATTATTTCAAAGTGCAGTCTTTAAACCTGCGTAAGAATTACCTGCAGAGTTTTTTAAAGATGTCTATTCATGTGGCCAGTGTTTAATCAGAATTTTTTGGATAAGTTTTGAAAATTTAACAAACATCTTGAATGGATCTATTTCTTTGGGAAAAAAATTACTCTGATCTCCACCCACCATAGACCTTCCTAAATTAATAGTGTCAAATGATCAAGTCCATTGTCTTGATCATAGAACTTAGATAACAGTCCTTTAGTGGCTCTCACTTGATAGGGCAAATCAAATCTGCCATGACTGAACATAAGATCCTCCAACTTATGGTTTCCAGATAAGTTTCCAGCCTAATCTTTACTCTTATCTACCTCCTCTCATGCTGCATTAAACTGAATTATACTACTTGCTGCCTCTCAAACATTCTTCTACCATTTTGATGTCTCTGTTCTTTGCACTCAAACATCTAGGAAAGGTTTCTCTCGTCTTTCATTTCATCCCTCAAACTCCTACCTATTCACCAGTGATCCTTCCTATAAATCCTTCTTTCTTTCCTTTCCCATTTTCTCTTCACTTTAGATTCCTTGCCCTTCTGAAGGGATCTGTCCAGTCTTTAAGTTCTGTCCATGGGTTTCACTTTTTGCTACTTACTTATCAAATAGTTTTTGCACATACATAATGTTCCTATTTTGCCCTGATGCCTATAAATGTCATGAAAAGATAAACTATTTTTTTATAAAAACACAGACTTATGGAATAGAAAGAAAATTGATATGAGTTTGAGATCTATCTAGTGTAAACTCTTGGGTGAATCATTTAACTCCCTGAGCTTTGTCTCTATTTGTTAAGTGGGATAATGTCACTTGCATTATAGGATTTCCATCAGTACATGCTGTGTTTTATAAAAAGTTGAGCCATATGGAATTGCCTATATTCAATTATTTTCCCCTACAATAAGGCAGTTTCATTATACCTGATAGTCTTCTATATTTTAGTACACTATTTGTAAGATCTGTTATCTCCTATACCATGCTTTGTATCCAGTTCACACATCAGCTCCTTGCCACTGAATATATATATACATATGAACCTAATATCTATATATATGAGAATCTAATAATGTTTCATTATTGATCTAAAGAGATAATTAAAGAGAAAAGAGAGCACTATATCAACACTAAGTAGACAAACTATTAATCTATCTCAGTGTTTACCCTTGCCTGATCCTTTTTTAAAGGAAGTGAACAAACAACAATTTTAACAATAAGCTAAAGCAAGCTCTTTTCTAATGAGAGAATTCTATTAAATAAAGGTCAGCAGGAAAAGTAACAACACTCATTGTCTCTTATTTATAGTCCAGCTGGGCATCATGCAAACTTGCTCAAATGTCTCTCCTGAGCATTACCTTACCTAGAGTTTATCTAAATAGCATTACATTCCACCCTGGTTGGGATTCTTTGTCATTAATCAGAATAGCAATGGTATTTTCAAATGCTACTTCTAAAAAAAGTACACACATTTTTTGCATCATCAGCTTTCTCTATTCCTGCAATATTATGAAAAAACTTCTTGACCAATTAACCTAAAGGAACTCAGCTTTAGAAGGTCAATGTAACATTAGTTATAAAGGTAAATAAGCTAGGAAGAAGTTGTTCCCATGTTTTTACTTATTGTTAGTTCTTCAAACTTTCACAAGGAAAGACTTTTTGTCAGGTGGTACTTTTGTTAAAAAATAATTAGCCCCAGCAAGTATTATGCCAAAGAAATTCTTCAAAGAGATTATTCTGTATATATAACAAGTTCCAAGAGTAAAAAGTAAGTCAGTGCTGTAAGAAAGGTACAAAGTGTTTGGGATTATCAATAGCAGAGAAAGATTACAAACAGAAGCTAAGAAAAAGACACTTCCCCAAAGAACATCAGTGCAAACAGGATTACCAAGGGTGTCTCTGTCTCTGTCTCTCTCTCTCCTCCCTCCCCTCACTTCATGTGGCAGTTATCTTACATGTTGCAAGTTAATTAACATCTCTGGGCTTCACTTTGCTCCTCTGTAAAATGAGGTCATAATGCCTGCCCCCTAGGGGTTTGGTGCAAGTTAAAGTGAACCATGCATGCAAGACTGCCACCATGGTGCAGCACCCAGCAGCCTCTCAAGAAGTGGTACCTGTTGTTTTTTATTTTTTTATTTTTTAAAGATTTATTTATTTATTTATTTATTTACACAAGCACTGGGTACAGTCAGAATTGCGGGAGGGTGAGAGAATTCACCAGAGCCAGAGCGGGGAGCAGAGCAGGCGGAAGGACCGAAGTACACTGCTGAGGGGAGCAGCGGGCGGCAGGAGAGGTCTGCGCGCCATGTGGGACCCTCCTCCGGTGGCCGGGGAGCAGCCGGGGATTGAACCGGTGCTGCAGAGGTTGTGGGCAGCTTCGCAACCCAGCGCTCAACCGCTGCGCCACTGGGGAGGCCCTGTTGTTTTTAGATGGAAGTGAGTGAGTAATCATGTCACACATTACAAAGTTCAAAGAGGAATGGCTTTGAGTGCTGTGATTTTGAATTTTACAAATTCAATGGTGAAATTAAAGGTCATTATCCAAAATAAGGTTAAATGCCAAAATCAGATTCAATGACATTAAGGGACTGAGCAGATGGTGAGGAAGCAGATAACCCTTTGAAAGACTTTCCCCCGCCCCCGAAAAGGAAAATAAGAATGAGGGAAGCGGACAAAGAGGATGCAGGAGCAGTCTGGTAGGAGGGCCCCTCGGTAGTTGATGAACTAGCATCTGAGCTTATTTTGTAGGTTCCACATAGAATTTACACTGATTTCATCTCCCATTAGTCTCACCAGTCTGATCACTACCCCCACTTTAAGACAGAGAAACTGGAGTTCTAAGACATTGAAAGTCCTACTCCCAAGTTCCATAGCAGGTAACGGTAGGGCCAATCTTTGCACACCTCCAACTCTACACCCCAGGCCACACCACCTCATCTATGAGTCTGTCACCTCTGCTTCTGGAGCCTGCCTCTCTATGACATGGATATTTCCAGAGAGGATTTGGGGCAATCACCATGGAGAAGAGCTGTTGTGTTTTTATATGGTCATTGTCAACAACAAGACCTTTCATGTGCCCAAGGATACACCTCACTAATTGAGCTCTTTATAAATGACAGACATTTCACATGTCGGGATCAGCTGTAGCTTGTGAGCCCTTAGCAAATGTGAGACATTAAGCTCAGCATTTGATAGGTATGCTCTCACCTAAAGCTCAGAAAGGCCCTAGGAAATGAGTGTTCTTGTTGCTCCTATTTTGCACTTGAGAAAACCAAGGTTCAGGAGTGACTGGTTTGCCCAATGTAACACAACTTGTAAGTGGCAAAGCAGCTTGAAACTGAAGCCAGTCTGACTCCTGAATGATCAAGAATTGCATTTGACACCTGCTGACTGCTTGACACATTTTCTGCCCAGGTGCTAATGTGCACAGACTCCAGATGTGCAGATCTGGACTGTGAGGTCCCAAGGGGCTGCACAGAGGTCCTGCTGGCAGCTAACTCGGGCAACATACTTTCCCGTGGATTACATCTGTCTCCACTCTATCTATACCCTCTCAGTAAACCCCCTAATGCACAGGGCTGGCCTGCATCCAGATGCTGACCAAGGTTTATAGATGTGATTCTAAACGGTAACTATAGAAAAATTTCACAATTCTCCCAACACAAGCTTCTGCACTAAACCAATAAGCAAAATGTTTTGGAACACATGTCACATTTTTATCCTTAACATATCATCAAATTGTTTTTCTATTTTTCTGCAGTCTTATCTTTTGAATAACAAAGCAAAAAAAAATGATTCTATTCTTTTGCCACCCATGTCTATGATAATTCAGGCTGACAACCCATTTCAGATAAAACATAAATTATGTCCCTATTTCCTTTGTCTAATACTTTCTATAATCCAATATATATCAGTGGCATTATGAGCTTTATTTCCTTCCCATCCCATTTGCCCAAAATTGGCCTTGACCTCGTCAAAGCAATGCATGAGTTACTTTCCTATAAAATCACCTTTCCTCCCATCTAGGCTGAATTTGGATCACATGTCTTTCCATTTCTGTAAGTTTTTGGTTTTTGCAACTGTTTTAACTTGAGCAAGTATAATAATTATCCCTTCTTTGCCTTTCCTTTAATTGTAGAAATTCAAACATTCTATTACCCTGAAATTATTATAATTTATATTCAAAACAATGATCTAATAAGTTGCATATTTTAAGCCTCTATAGTCTGCTAGATTTGTGAATAATTGCCACTGTCAATTCTGACAACACGCTTAATGATGTTTAGATTTCTTTCTTCTTGGCTAGGTAATGCAGAATGTGTGGTACCCCTATTTCAAAAGCAGAACAAGAGCTAAGGGTTTCTTACTGGGATCTTCATTAAAGACAAGTGGGGAAAAAAATAAGTTCCTATACCAATATCCTCTTGGCTGGATTTTTATCACTGATTGTCAACAGGTTCCTTTAAATGATAGTGAATTAATTCATATTCACAAAAGTGAATCGATTTTAATAAAAATTAAAATGAAATTCAAACTGAACCTTCACCTGAAGTTGGACTTGGTAGTTGTTGTTCATCTAAAACCAGTTAAGATTTATGACAGACATACAAAATGTAAGGAAGTAAATGGATTTCCTTAATTATCCTACCTAAGTGTCACCTGGCACCATGCTAAAAAACATCTGGTTTGGGGCTAGTGTGGATCTGGATATATTCACAATATTTGACAAAAGAATTTTTGAAAGATGAACCAGATATTGGCCAACATAGATTTTAGGAATGTCTGTGGAAAACAAAATAAAAAAGCAGGTAGATGGAAAACCCACTCGAACACAGGACATGATGATGAATATGTTCCAGAGACAAAACAGACAGTGTTTTTGATAGAGGAGAGGAGGTTCACCCAGCACTGAGAATCCTCTGGTTAGTTTCAGAATTCATATATTATTTCAATAAAAGCAAAGAGAGAGAAAAAGGAATTTTTATGGTACCAGGAGATTGTCCAAATTTGTTTTCCCATAAATTAAGCCTTTGAGAAAATGAAAGTGGGCAGAGAATAGAGGGTAGAAAACAAGAAATCATTGAAAAGGTGTATACCAGGGTCAAATTGTTTTAGCAAAAACTATTAAAATTAATAATAGAGGGGTCTCCCCGGTGGCACAGCGGTTGAGCGCTGGGTTGTGAACCTGCCTGCAGTCTCTGCAGCACCGGTTCGATCCCCAGCTGCTCTCTGGCCACCGGAGGAGGGTCCCACATGGAACACAGACCTCTCCTGTCGCCCACTGCTCCCCTCAGCAATGTGCTTGGGTCCTTCTGCCTGCTCTGCTCCCCGCTCTGGCTCTGGTGAATTCTCTCACCCTCCCGTGCTTCTGACTGTACCCAGTGCTTGTATAAATAAATACAATAAATAAATTAATCTTTAAAAATTAATAATAGAAAATATTTCTTGACCACTTATTTGAGGTAGTCACTACCCTATATCACCTCATATGGATGACAAGATGAGGAACAGGTTTTCTTATCTCTATTTCTTCAAAGAAACCGAGGCTTATAGAGGTTTTAACAATATGTCAAAATTACACAATTAACAAGTCTTGGGACCTTGATTCAATCTCAATTGAGTCAATCCTGAATCCAGAGTTTATATTCTTTATGACCATGATCAAGAAAATCCAAAACATTATACATTTAAAATTATAACTTCATGTATCTGCCATAAAATCCAGTGATTCCACTCCTAGGAATCTACCCAAAGGACACAAAAACACTAATTTGAAGGAAATCTGCACTCCTATGTTTATTGTAGCACTATTTACATTAGACAAGATAAGGAAAGAACCCAAATGCCCCAAAACAGACAAATGAATCAAAAACTCGTGGTATATATACACAATGGAATATCACTCAGTGATCAAAAAAGACAAACTCATGCCATTGGTGGCAACATGGATAGAGCTGGAAGGAATTATGTTAGAGGAAGTAAGTCAGAAGGAAAAAGAAATATATGTTTTCACTTACATGTGGATATAGAGAAAGCAAACAAATGGTCAAGAAAAAGACAAAACTAGACAAAACTTGCAAACTGACCACAGAACTGAGACAAACAGTGGGAGAGGGGATGGGAGAGGGTTCAAAATGGGAGGGAAGAACACAAGGGAATATTGTGATGGCTGACCGGCGATGAGGTGCTGGGAGAATATGGGGACTACACTTGAGGGGAGTAACCAAGTACTGTACAAAAATAAACAATGATGTAAGAAAATAAATAAAAAATTTTGGAGAAAATAAAACTTCCACAGTATAATCATCAGCAAATTTGAATGAATTTCTAATGAGGATTCAAACCTCAAATAGTTCTCAGAGTCAAACTGTAAAACCACAACTGGCAGTAGAGCACCATGTCATTTCTCATCTACGGTTATAGAACAGAACTTAAAATCATGGGGAAATTTAGAGCACATATAACTGTATTTAAAGAAAAACTACTTTTTCTCTTAGCAGAATCACCTGCAGCCTTATTAGAAAAGACAATTCTTTCTTTTTCTGTAATGTAGAGTGAATGAACCTAATGGAAATGAATTTAATTCAGTTCTTTTTAGCAATCCATTATTGGTTCCCTTTGAAGAGAAAACACTGGTGATTTTGCTTCTCCTTAAAAATACAGAACTCTAATGCACACAATTTCTGTGAAATAAGAATAACATACATTCAGAGTCCGTAACCTAGTAAGACACTAAGATTGATGAAGAGATTAGATGACACGTTGTTCCTGTGCCCTCCAGTGCCTTGCAAGCTAGTACTGATTGCTGCTCCAAAGAAAGGGTTGCTGCCTTCCCTCTTCCGCTTTGTCCCTTTCTGTCCCCCAGCCCTCCTCCTCCTTGGAGCTTCAGCTTGTAGTCAGCTCTCAAGGGTTAGTTTTTTAGCTTGTCTTTGTCTGACTATTAATTTAATTATTTTATATTCCGCATATTGAGACATCACCTAGTACTTATCTCTCTCCTTCTGACTTCACTTAGCTTTACCCCTTCAAGCACAATGGTCTATGGTGGTAGAATTTGTGTGCGTTGGTAGTGGGTACACTGTGGTAGTATTACCTGATGGGAGGTCCACAGTATTAGATCAGTTAAAAATAAAGAAATTAAAAATGATAATAATAATAAAGAAAGGCCTGTTGGCTTCCTTAAACCATGTGGGTGCTGTGTAGAGGACATAGCACCATGTGGGTGCTGTGTAGAGGACATAGCACCATGTGGGTGCTGTGTAGAGGACATAGATCCCTGCCCTCAGTAAATGAGTCCTTCATGGATAGGAGTTGTCTAGAGACTCACAAGTCTGTCCAACAAATTCTTCCTCCACAGTTAGCTGCTAAGGATATGTGAACGATTCCAAGGTTCCTGTTATTTTAGCTGGATTTTTTTTAAAGAGGATGTTTTTAGGGAGGAAAAAGAGATGACACAAATGGTGACTGATAGACTGAGGGACATGGCCCCTCAGACACTGTAAGTGAAAGCACCCACGCTGCCTGCTACTCAGGCTGACCCTACAACTTGGAAATTACAAGAACAACCCAATTTTTTTAAAAAAGGAATAAACATTTTAATATTTTTGGCAATAAAATGGTTCTTTACTGTCCAAAAATCACACACAGACAGAGGATTTTCTTCCCTGGTCCATCCCCTCAATGGTGTGATCACAGGTGATGATTGAATCTAATGGAATCACATGGTGCTGAGATCATGAGCTTTTATATCTGGATGTGACACCTGCTCTTCCACTACCGGCTGTGTTACCTTGGACAAGTCACTTAATGTTTTATCAATTTCTGTATTTATAAAATGGATTCTCCTATAATGAGCTTGCAGTTTTCTTGGGAGGTTTGAATGAAGTGACACCTATCAATACGTGCTGGTATGACAGATGATCAGCCCAAACTAGTCATGGTTACAGAAGCAGCATGTGTGTTCACAAAGCCCTGTGCCACCATTATACTTTATGCTTATACCATTTCCATTGTGTTGTAGCTCTGTGTGTGTGTTTATTCAGATAGGTTCAGATCTCTTGTTCTTAATACAGATACCATCCCCCAAAAACAAGAGATGACCTCTGACATTGGAGGGAGGGTGGGGTGTTACAATAAAGTAATGAGAACTATATATGCAGTTATTTATCACAAAGTAGAATGGACTAACTCTCATACCAGACCCAGAAGAGGCTTTGGGGCAACCAAAAAGGGGACAACTAATTTTGACTGTGAACTTGGAACGGCCTCACAGAAGCCTGGGTATTTGTTTTGTGGATTAAAAGTAGAGATAAGATAAAAATTAGAAGTGAAAGGGGAAAAAGGATGTCTTAAAGATTACAAAAGTAAAATAGATACCACTGGGGGATTAATGAGCTACAGGGAGTAAATAAAACTAAAACACAACCAGAGATTTTAAGCCCAAGAAACTGGACTCTGTTGATGAGAGTTCAGCAGAGGGTCACAGAGGAGTGGAGTTGGGTAAAGAGATTGAACTTAGTTTATTTTTTTAAGATTTATTTATTTATGCATACAAAAACTGGGGTAAAGGCCAGAGGTGTGGGGGGTGAGAGGATTCACCAGAGACAGAGTGGGGAACAGAACAGGCAGACTGACTGAAGTACACTGCTGAGGGGAGCAGTGGGCAAGACAGGAGAGGTCTGTTGCACCACGTGGGTAGCTTCCTGGCCGCCTGGGGATCGAACTCATTTTGCAGAGGCTGTGGATAGCTTCACAGCACTGCCCCTTGCATTACTAGGGAGGACCCTGAACTTAGTTTAGAAATGCTGAGCTTGGGTCCTCCCTGGTGGCGCAGGCGGTTGAGCACAGCGCTGTGAAGCTGTCCGCAGCCTCTGCAGTGCCGGTTGGATCCCCACCAGCTTCGGAGCAACCCACATGGTGAGCAGACCTCTCCTGTCTTGCCTGCTGCTCCCCTCAGCAGTGTACTTCGGTCCTTCTGCCTATTCTGTTCCTCACTCTGTCTCTGGTGAATCCTCTCACCCTCCCGCACATCTGGCCTATACCCTGCTTCTTGTATAAATAAAATAAATTTTTAAAAATAAAAGAAATGCTGAACTTAAGGTAGAGGAAAAATCATGAGGTGAGGACATCTCCTATCCAATTACAAGAAGAATGAAGATTCTAGGGTTAATCCCATGACTGTCATCATTTAAACTGGGCAGTCACATTGGGAAAAAGAACGAAGCGAGAACTCAAGATGACCAGAGTAAAATTGTGACAAGGAGCTGTACTCTGGGGACTCACAGAAATATAATTTTAAAGGAATCTTTCGGTCCTGGGAAAGAAACCAAGAGAATGCAGAATCACAGAAACCCAGGAAGAGAGAATTTCGCAGAGGCAATGGTGAGTGGGAACACCAGTCCCTGCAGACAGCCTAGGGATGAAGAAGATGTAAGAACCAGGTTGGTCATCTGGTGACCTCAAAGAAGGCCATTTCAGAAATGGCCATGAGCAGAACAACTGAGAAGGCAACGTGGGAGAGAAGACGATGCATAGAAATACAGCCAGAGGGACAAGAGAAGGTGTTTTGTTAAGATAACAGAGGGTGAGCACATTTGCAGAGTCAGGAAAATGGATGAAAGCTGAAGAATAAACGAAGTTTAATTAATGTTTTAGACGCCGGAGCACTGGTTATCAGCCTTTTCTGAACATTAGACTGGCCTAAACCTCTTATAATTAATACTAAAGCCCAGTCCTGTTAGGCAGAGATTGTGATTAAGTTGTTTTGGGTAGGACAGGTACCGGTATTATTGATTCTCTAAGGTGATTCTAATGTGTATCCAGGTATGAAAACCTTAACAGAATTGTGCATCGGATTAAGACCAAGGTAGAAGTGTTGCCTTTGGAAGACCAGATTCTTATTCCTCTAAAATGGAGGTAGGGTTATTTAGGCTGAGGAAGTGAGAAAAGGCTGAATCAATAGCAGAAGAATTTTGAAGGAAAAACATTGCGAGAATTCTTGATGAATGGTTTCAGTCTGAGAAAGTACAAAATGAGATGCTTAGTGAGGGTGACAGGAGTGTGTTGAGTCACGAAAGAAACTTAAAACCCCTAAAAAACTAGGATTCCAACAGGGACAAATAAGCTGGCTGTCCATTTACTACTGTCCATTTACTACTCTCTGCCCTTAGTAGTTAGCCATTCCCTGACATAGAAACAGCTTTGCTTTAATTGTCTTTCTGGTTCTTTTAGGAAGAGGAGGAAAAAAAAAAAAAAAAGAAAATTGATGAATAGAGGACACACCAAAGAAAAGTAAACTTTAGAGCCTTCAGGATGCCTTTAAGCAGGGATATCAAGAGTGAGAAAGTCTAAGGTGTAGATTACAACTTTGTGAAATCACTTAGAACTTGTCCATGAAAGATTCTTGGAGATCACATCACCTGACTCCGTTCATTTAGATGATGAGTAACCTGAGATTCTGAGAGATTCAGCATTCCATCAGATCCAAGAACAAGTCAGTGTCACCACCTACAGACCTTGACTCCCACGCCAGTGCCTGCCGTTCCTATGCACACTCTCATGACCTCTGTGCTCCAAGTCCCCAGGGAGCAAATGACTGCAACTCCTTTGTGAGGATTAATAAGGAAATCCATAAATTGTTTTTAGCTCATTGCAAGAGAGAAAAAATGTGCAATTTCTTCTTTATTGCTATTATTACATGAACCAGATTGAATTGCTGCATCTTTTAAGTGTCTTACCACTAAAATGAAGTTCCCCATTTTAACCCAGATCGATTTTAAATTGCCCATAGGATATACAGATAACTAGCAATTCAGTTGCCTCACTCAGTTGTTTGAAATACAACCCATGAAAAGAGAAAAGTTTGTAAATTTAGAGGAGCAGCAGGATGGGACCTTCAAAATGGAAAAAATAATAATTTTAAAAAGTGTATTATGTGAGATAATTAGGGACAGTCTGGTGACAAGACCAGCAGGTCTCCAACACTTTGTGGCCACTGTCCTCTGCATCTGGGTATTTTCATCTGAAACAGATGAATGAACTAGATCACCTCTCAGTTCCCTTCCATGTCTGACTGTCCGCATTTTAATTTTTGCCATCACCTTCCACAGAAAAAGTTCTGAAGTAGCTAAAAATAAATTGCATACATTTCCTCATGGATCATAACTCATTTTGTTTTGTTTTGTTTTTTTAATCAGATGTAAATTTATGGCTCAACTTCAGGTTTCTTATCTTCAGAGTAGAGAAGCTCTGGAGTAAATATTCTTCCTGCTAATCTCTGTGCTTCACTGGTCTTTGGATTGTATGAGGTGCTGGGCTATTTACTTTGCATGGTTGAATGCTCTGTCCCCACATGCCAGAGTCAGCAAGGCACTAACCAATGAGCACTGTATCTCAGGGAAACACTCCCAGACAGCTTTCTCTTTTTCCTTTTTTTAATTTGTCCCATTCAACTGTGCAGTACAGTACACACTTGAGTTATCACTATTGAACCCTGGGGGCATGATGCAAGCAAGTAAGAGAGAGCAACAGAGAGTGAGGGAGCAGCATAAGTCAGCGGAATCTCTCATAGAACTATGCTCATCTTGCATCCATCCTCTTGCGTTAGTAAAAGAATTGCTGATGGTTGCTACGCAGAAGAAAAGAGAATGGTGTGTGTGTTTCAGAAGATGGCTAGAAGATATAAAACTGGCTTTAGAACTATCTGGCTGACCACAAACACTATTCAGAAGTAGAGCGAGATGATAACTTGTAGGAATGCATCCTTTCTTGGGGAAGTGATTTTTCATTTGGATTTAAAGTTGTTGCTTGCTTCTATTGCATATTTTCTCATATTTTAAAAAAATGGTGTGACGTTAATTCACAAGTCACAGGTTTCAACTCTAATATATTAGACTTGTGTGGGTTTTTCTCAGGCTTTCAAATTCTCAATTATTTTTACTGTCAGATTTCTCTTCTATTTGATCAATTTTTTTTTTTTAAGAAGCTCTGTCTAGACATGCAAACTGAATTGTAGAATGGATCCAAGCATCTAGATGACTCCAAAAAACGTATTTTAACTGGTTGTCTTAGGTAACAAGTCTTTGGTCGTTACTAGAATTAATTAACCAAGTACGTGAATCTCTAATTAATTTTACATAAATAGAAATCACCCCACACAAACATATTTAACAATAGTGTTTACAAATTTCTTCCTCTGCAAACTAGATCACAGTATTTTTAGTGATGAGAAAATATAAACAAATTCAAACTGACAGCAACTCACGGATCCCTAATATTCCAATATGCTCTGGTATATTTCACCTGCTTTGCAAAATGATTATTAATAGTCTGACTGCAAAGTTGTTTAAGAAACAGTTCATTTCAAATTGGGCATATTTTTTTCTTTCAAATTATACAGATACATTGTTAAGGTTATTGTCCTTCTCCATATTCAGAAACACGCACACTTAAAAGAAAAGAGAAGGATAAAGGATGGAAAACAAAAAGGAAGGAAGGGAGGGAGATTTAACAAATAATTAGTTCATTTGGTTATCTTAGATCACCAAAGAGAGTGCTCCAAGTCTTTCCAAAATATTTTGTACCATTTTTCTTTGGAGGGATTAATTTATCAACAACAGAGGGTATTGGAATAAGGTAGGGATAAGGTAGGGAATCCAAGTAATTGACAACCAAGTAGGTGGTATTTGTCTGAGAAGCTGATATGAATAGGAAAAGGAGACTTCCATCTGGAGGACATTTCTCACAATAACATATAATTCAAAAATGATTTGAAGATAATGCCTCAATGAATTGATAGCTAGTCCCAATTTCACCCTTAGGATTCTTCTTCAGCGTTTGAGATTGCTATTGTGGTGGGCAAATAGGCTACAACTAGCCATTCAAACAGAACTCATCATTAGTCAATTAATCAATAAAATATAGATATTTCAGACCCAAAACTCAAGTTTTTTTCCCCCTAAATGTACTGACATACTGGTTTTGCTTTGAAGAAAGAAATTTCAGTAATGTAAAAGGATAAAGATTTTAAACATTAGCCTGCATTTTAAGCATTACATGTCAGATATGTGCTAAGTGATTTGTCTTTAGAGCCTTTGAAATAGTTCTACCAAATAAGTGTTATTTTTATCATCCCATGAAGACACTGAAACCAGACTAAATTTACTTGCCCGAGGTATCACAGCTAGTAAACAACAGAACCCAAATGCTAACCGAAACCTTTACCTCCAAGTCTGTATCTTTACTCACTACACCACTACACCTACTTAGAGATACCACATTATTTTCCACATGTCCCTGGACACTCACAAATCCACAATAGAATTTTAGCTCCCAAGACTAAAAGTGATGCTGCATATTGCATTTGCATCCCCAGAAGTACTAAGGCTAATGCTAGGCACACAGCAGGTACTTAAAAAATATCTATTGAGTTCTCAAATGAAAATGCTTTGTTCTGATGGTTTATCTTCTTACTAAGCAATGAAATTGAGTATGAATCTATAAGATTTTAGTCAAAAGATTATGTTATTTGTGCAGTAACAAAATGGCATGATGAATAATGTACTTCAGTCTATTAAGCACAGAGCTACAGCTATAGTAGATAATGTGAGGATTATTATTAAAATCTTAGATTAGTGTGAGAGGCACCTTATCCCCTTCACTATCAATAAACAAAACAATGCTACAAAATAAACATTTTTGTTTATTCATTTTTACATGAAATTTCTATGGAATTGGCACAAGTACTCTGGAGTTAAGGCAGCTGGTTCTATTCTTGGTTCCGAAACGAAATGGCTCAATAACTCTCAGCAAAAGGCTGATCCTTTTTGGTCTAAATCTCCTTAGGGATATAGGTTAGGGGAAGATCTTATTAGATGATTTATAAGGTCCTTCCAACTCTAAAATCCTATCATTCTGCAATATTGTTGCATTAGATTCTAGCAATGCTCATTTAGTAATATTTTACATTTTGCAAAGTGCTCTGTCAGGAGATCCAAAAGGCACTTTATGGTAAAATTCAGTAGGGAAAGAAATATAGCAACCTTTTAGCCACAAGCTGAGATATAGCAACTGTGATGTGGGTGCATGTAAGAGAAGAGGAAATTCAGTTACTTGTTTTGGTGTAGACAAGGTTAAGTCTAAAATAATATCACCAATATGCTGTACTTAGAATTAGTGACAGTCCATACATGAATACATTTTCTAGAAACAACACAAGTACCCCAGTTTCATATATTCACACCTAGGAAATACCAGTGCTAGTTTTTATGCTTACCTCTCTGGTAATTGGTTATGTTATCTTGATTAACTAATGTGAACTTTCTGGACCTGAGTCTTTCCATTTGTAAAAACAGACAATTGGATTGGTTATGTTGTCTACCTCTAACAAATGTGATCTTATTGTGATAGGGAAAAAATACCTTTAGCAAACACTTGCTGTCTTCTATGGAGATAAGAGAGGTTCTGTGGCTGGCTGAGGTGATAATAGGAGTGACCTCCAGGTTTAGCACAGTTACCCCAGGATGAAATTGCTCTGCATAATTAAGGGAAAGAGATTGAGGAGCTCTGGAGTGAGGCTAACAGGAAAGGAAATGAGTAAAGCTAAGTGCTGGTGCTGAAAACAGGGAAAAGGAAAGAAAAAACCCAAAAGCTGTAAGACTGAGAAAAGAGGCCTAGAATGAAATGCTGGATGCTGGGCCTTTTTTTTTTTTTTTTTTTTTTGCTTCCAGTTCTAAACTGACAAGAGTGTACTCTTTCATAATGGTTTTGTACAGTAACTTCCTTATTGAAGGTAAAACATTAAATTCAGCTTCCGAGACTGTGTGGACAAGTGACGGACATATAGATTAAAAATGCATTGCAGGGGCCTCCCTGGTGGCGCAGCAGTTGAGCGCTGGGTTGCGAAGCTGCCCGCAGCCTCTGCAGCGCCGTTTCCATCCCCAGCTGCTCCCCGGCCACCAGAGGAGGGTCCCACGTGGCGCGCAGAGCTCTCTTGCCGCCTGCTGCTCCCCTCAGCAGTGTACTTCGGTCCTTCTGCCTGCTCTGCTCCCTGCTATGGCTCTGGTGAATTCTCTCTCCCTCCCGTGCTTCTGACTGTACCCAGTGCTTGTATAAATAAATAAATAAATAAATAAATAAATAAATAAATAAATAAATAAATACATACATACATACATACATACATACATACATACATACATACATACATAAATAAATAAATCTTTTTTAAAAAAATGCATTGCAGGGGGCCTCCCCTGTGTCGCAGCAGGTTGAGCGCAGCACTGTGAAGCTGTCCACAGCCTCTGCAGTGCAGGTTCGATTCCTGGCCGGCCATGGAGATAATCACATGGTGCGGCAGAACTATCCTGTCTCACCTGCTGCTCCCCTCAGTGTATTTCAGTCCTTCTGCCTGTTCTGCTTCCCACTCTGTCTCTGGTGAATCCTCTCACCCCCCACGCCTCTGGCCTGTACCCCAGCTCTTGTATAAATAAATCTTTTAAAAAAATACATTGCAGGGCCTCCCTAGTGGCGCAAGGGTTTAAGACTCAGCCTATGGAGCTATTCGCAGCCTCTGCAGCTCAGGTTCGTTCCCGGCCAGGGAGATATCCACATGGAGCAGCAGACCTCTCTTGGTTCACCTACTGCTCCCCTCAGCAATGTTTTTCAGACAATCTGTCTGTTCTTTTCCCCTCTCTATCTCTGGTGAGTCCACCTCCCCCCCAACATCTGGCCTGTACCCCAGTTCTTGTATGCATAAATAAATAAATCTTTAAAAAATGCATTGCAGGAAAATGTGCCATAATAGATAGATCTAAATATTTATTGAATCATAAAGCATAGATCCCCTGGACTAAACTGACATGGCATTTTGGTTCAGTTCTGGAAATGACACTTCAGCAGGGGTCTCGAACTCAGATGACTTTAGGGACTAAGAGAATAGGTATTGATGGAGGCTCAAGCTGGAGAATGCCTGCCCTTGAGAACGGCATTCAGATTGCTTTTCATCTTTTTCTTTTTTTATTAACCATAAGACAAATAAAAAAGACATTGTGCCAAACAAGACACATCTGTGGGCCAGAACCAGACAGCTTGCAATCTCTGAGTCATTAACAAACTGAAGGACAGTCAGAGGAGATTGGTCAGGATATGAAATAACTCACAACCCTGCAGTGCGTGAAACAATTGTGTGAACTGGGATTCTTTAATTTAAATAAGAGTAGACCCTGGGAACCTGGGAGTTGTCTACAAAGTATTTGAAGTTTGTTAGTACACAGATGTGCACAGAAGACATTAGAAATGTTTTATTGTTCCTTAAGGTGCAGAAAAAAGGGGGCAGTCATTAAGTATTAAATGAGTTAATGTTTATAAATTACCCAGAATAGTGTTGGCACAGAATAAGCAGTGCCAAAGTGTCTACTAAACTGAATAAATAGACTTGATATTCAGAGTTGTATAAAGCTTAATTGAGCCCTGAGATAGGTGACTGGAGTGTGAGCATCCCATGGTGTTTGTGGGGAACAGTATTCTGATGAAGAGAAAATCCTCTCTGGAGACTACCATTGACAAGGTCCAATGATTCTCTAAGGTCAATTACAAACTTGTATTCAACTGCATGAGCATGAAATGCATAGTTAAAGACAATTTTTCTCTATAAATGATCTTACATCACATCTTACTTCTCAGGAAACTTTGAAATTGAAATCAGTTAAAGATAAACATCCACTCTTTATGGAAAAAAAAAAAGTATAGGGAGACACAATGCAATTCTGAAAATTAAGGGTGGTCTCAATGTGAGAATAGGAACTTTGGAAAGGAACTACCAGAATAATCCCATAGTTTTCCAACAAAGGAGTGAATGGTGTGAGTGTGGTGATGAGGAGCATCAGAATTTAGCATCTGCAAATCTCTCAGAGTCTCTTTTATGACTTTTTGTCAGACCAAGTAGATGTGGGCATTGTGCAAAATAAAAAAGCATGACTCAAACCTCTCAAACACATGGAAATGAAAAATCACAACAAGAAGACTGAGAAAACATCTGCAAAATACTTGTAAAACACTGAAATTCTGATTATGATTAGCATCACATGTCACAGAAGGATAATGACCAATATGAAGACATAATGACCAGAACTGATGACAACTTAGGTGTTTTTTTTTTAAGATTGATTTATTTATTTGTTTGTTTGTTTGTTTGTTTGTTTACACAAGCACTGGGTACAGTCAGAAGTGCGGGAGGGTGAGAGAATTCACCAGAGCCAGAGAGGGGAACAGAACAGGCAGACTGACAAAATACACTGCTGAGGGGAGCAGCGGGCCTGGCAGGAGAGGTCTGAGCAACATGTGGGACCCTCGCCAGCGGCCAGGGATCAAACTGGCACTGCAGAGGCTGCGGGCAGCTTTGCAGCCCAGTGCTCAACCGCTGTGCCACCAGGGGAGGTCCGACAACTGTGTTTTAAGAAACTGAGTACTGACATAGGTATGAATACTAGAGTGCTAAGAATACTGCATATAATCCAGGTGGGAAAATAATATCCAACTAACAATTGCTGCAATGTTACTTTGGGTAAAGAAGAGCAGATGGAGAAGTGAAAAGGCGGGAATGAATATTTATCAAGCACCCACTTTAGTTCTGCACAACGCTAGATGCTTTATACTCATTAACTCATCTAACCCTAACATTAACCTTGAGAAAAAGGTAAATTACTCCTATTTTATACACAAGAAAACTGGAGGTCTATTTATTTTATTTTTCATTTTAACAGTCCTCTGCCTTTTTTTTTACTTTTTCTTGTTTCCAAATTATGTTTATTGAGGCGAAGTAAGTTTATAACTTAGTTATGCTCCAGGGGTCAGAGGTTTAAATCTCTACAAATGTATATTTTCATACCCATACCCTGTCCACCAATAACAAATTAATGCTAAAGTCTTAATATCAGACTGCAAATTTAAGGCAACCAGAGGGAAGAATGGAAGGATGGGAGTAGGGGCGGGAAGGTGTCCAATGGAACATGGTGGAGCTCAATCTAATAATCTTATCCAACTCTAACACACTTTTGGTGGATTATGAATTTATAAAAAATCCTTTTCCTTTTGGAGAGTAATTCAGCAGACTCTACCAAAAATTTTAAGGATAAAATTATTGTCTTTACATTTACATTTGTAGCCATTCATTCTGAAACAGAGTAGACAGAGCAGGAGGTCAGATGGCAGGATGAAACAGCCACCCACCTGCTGGACTCCAAGACAGAAGAGTCTCCAAAAAGCCCCAAAAGGTCAAAAAACAAAACCAAGATCAATAGCAATACAATACCCATACAATGGGGGCTTATGGGATATAGCCAAACAAAGGACAGGGTCCTACAGAACAGGTAGTGGCCTGTGGGTTCTCACCTACACGCACAATTGTAAGAGACTTCAGGCTCCAGGAACAACAACTATGGGGTTTATTTTACAAACAGGGGAAACAAAAAGCTTACTGTAGCCACTGGTGGCAGATACCTCACACAGACAATGTCAGTGATGGTTGCCGCCTGTCACCAAAATTCCTGGACAGCACTGGCCATTAGTGATGGTCACTACTGGTCCCCCAGAGGTGGTGTCAGAGACACCAAGTGTTAACAGCTCTTTGTGAGTTATTGGGCTACACCAACAAGAAACATCTCTTTGAGCCCCCGGGTCTTTGGTGCTCCTTTCAGGTGATGGAGACAGGACCAGAGGCTGTCTCTGCAAAGGTCTTCGGCTTCTCTTCCCTCCTTGCAGGTTGCCTGCTGGATGCTTCTTTTCTTCTTTCTTCTTTCAGCTTCTGGTCCTCCTTCCTTTTTCAGAGGCCAAGAATGGAATCTTCCCCTTCTTTCTTGGGGGGCTAGAACCACGTTCTTTCTTTCTTCAGAGGCTGGAACCATCTGTCTTTCAGCTCTCTCCAATCCTGGCTTATATCCTCTTTCATAGTGCCCCACCCACAAGTCTGATTGCACCAATTTTCAATCCTGAGGCTGACTGGACCATTTAGCACCAATCAGCTCATAACTTGCACCTGATCAGTCCATTCCATGATCCAGGAAGCACACAGTTGCATAAAAGGTCTCTGCAGAGCAACTTCCACACCTGACTTGACAGTGGAGCAGCAGGGTGAGAGAACACCACTGCTGCTGCCAGCTCCCACCACTGAGGCAACTCAGTTCCAGTAACAATTCATCAGGAATATCTTCACAAGAATACTATGATAGTGCATGTGATTGTCTTCACTGCATTTTTATTTGTATTATTAAAAAATTGTAAACAATTTAACAGCTATCCAGTAAAATAACTTGAAATATCTGCATTCTAGAATACTTTAAACAATAAAAAAGAGTGGATAAGATTATTCAGTCAAAGTGTGCTTCAGATATTTTCAATATAGTACAAAATACTATATGTAGCAAAATCAACTTTTTATTGGTAAACCACATATACATCTGTACATATATAGTAAAAGTTCTGGAATAATATATGCCAAGTGATTTTTAGTAGTTACATATAGAAGATGAGAACTAAGAGCTAAGTTTAAAAGAGCTGTTCTTCTGTATTATTTAAGCTATTTTAAACAAATACGTGAGGTTTGTGAAAAAAGAAAAAAAAAGTTATAACGAACTCAAAGTCACAAACAGTTGTTGGCAGTCAGAATTCAGTACAGTGCTTCCTCCAGAATCTACTTCTAAGTTTACAACTTGGGAGCTCTCCCCTCCTGAAATAGTTCACTCTATCTAGGGCAGAAAATGATCCAAAGTAGAACTACCTGAGGAAAAAAAAGTGAAAGCTTTCCAAGAAAAATCAATTAAAGCATGGATGGAGGCCATGGCAGCAACCATAAATGCATTTTCTTGCCAAAGAATGAATACACATCTCTAGACATGAGGATTTCTACAAACTGTGTTGTGTCACTTCAGTCTGTTTTTCTAAGGGTGTAGTTCTTTGCAATAATTCCAACTATTCTATTAAGTTACCCCAGCAGACATGGTCAGATACACAGAGCTACCACAGATTACAGCACTTCTTCATCATCTATTTATTATGTATCTATTCCTCCAAATTTAAACCTTCGGCATGTCTTCTAACTTTTCTCAGAATGCATTATGCTGTGAATCAGGATGTTAGTAACTAATATCCACACAGTATAAATCCTATGGCAGGCAGAAGAATTTTTTTCAAAATACTATAATATGTTCTATAAAAATACTATAATATGTTGATTATTGTTACAAATGAGGTGACAGGGTCTCCCCTGGTGGCGCAGGTGGTTGAGCGCCTGGCTGTGAAGCTGTGCGCAGCCTCTGCAGCGCCGGTTCAATCCCAGCTGGCGGGCAAGTGTCCCACATGGTGCTGCAGACCTCTCCTGTTGCGCCTGCTGTTCCCCTCAGCAGTGTATTTCATCAGTCTGCCTGTTCTGTTCCCCACTCTGTCTCTGGTGAATCCTCTTACCCTCCCACGTGTCTGGCCTGTACCCCGTTCTTGTATAAATAAAAAATTAAAAAATGAGGTGACCATCAGCACAGATTAGAACATGAATATAAGAAACTCAAAAATATTTACAGATTTCAAACAACACTGAGAGTGAATAAATTGAAGCAATAATGAATTGTCTTTTTAGAGTAGGGTGAACACTAATAGGCAGAGAAATAATGATGAGAATAAAATGAAGCCTCCAAAGATAGATGAACTAGATGTATTTTTATGTCTTTCCTTCTCTTGTGTATATTTCCCCTACAATATCCAAATAATTGTACATGGGTTCTTGCCAATGGAAACACTTAAGGTTAATTTGCAAAGCTCTATGTTGTCCATAACCCTCCCAAGGCATAGGTTTAGTCCAAATATTTTGGTTTAGTAAAAAAGAAAGAAAATAATTCTTGAAATATACAATTCACTAAAGATATTAATTCTCTACTAGATGCTCACAGATATAAGTTTAAATATAAGCTAAGTTATATTTGGAAATTTCAGTGATTTCAGCATTTAAATAGGCAGTATCTAGTCATTTCACACAAACACACATGCACACATACACCCACTTGAAAATTTTAGCTCAGAGAAAACTCATATAGACTATCATACAAAAGTCACTTAAATATTTTCTCAAAAACCAAATGAAAACAGGGCCTCCCCGGTGGCGCAGCGGTTGAGCGCTGGGTTGCGAAGCTGCCTGCAGCCTCTGCAGCCGGTTCGATCCCCGGCTGCTCCCCGGCCACCGGAGGAGGGTCCCACATGGCGCGCAGACCTCTCCTGCTGCCCGCTGCTCCCCTCAGCAGTGTACTTCGGTCCTTCTGCCTGCTCTGCTCCCCGCTCTGGCTCTGGTGAATTCTCTCACCCTCCCGCGCTTCTGACTGTACCCAGTGCATGTATAAAACAAACAAACAAACAAATAATAAATAAATAAATAAGACATGCCTCTAGAAAATTAAAAAAAAAAAAAAAAATGAAAACAACTCTATCCATGTAGCTAATGCAACCCATTTCCTTCAAGTAAACCACTATCTCTGTTCTCTCCTTTAAACCCAATGTCATAAAAATTGACTAATATTGTTTATAAGACAAACATCAAAACCCATCCCTTTATCTTACATTTCAATAAATGTAAAATCCAAAAATCTCCATATGAATGTTTTTCAGTAGAGAATATTTCAGCAAAACTCATTTTACCAAAGATACATTTATAATGCAAACCTTGCAAAAGTTATCAAGCAAACATGTGCTTTAAAATGTGTATTCATATTCTACAAATTAACCACCTAATTGTTCCAAAGGAACAATTACAGCAAATGCATTGGTACTAGTATAATTGAGAAGCATATTCATTTAAAGAAAAACTTCCTACCTCTGGTAGCTCTAGGTACTGAGGATGCATAATAATGAATAATCACATGAATTAATAAGATGTCTTCAAAGCTTTCAGCACTTAAGGAAGTAGTTAAATCATTTCCCAACCAGGACATGGGGATTCTATCGAAAGTGTCCTTGGCTTATCACCTTTCTGGGTTTTCTCTTCCCCAACTTTATCTTTGCCAATATTTGACCAGAGGCAGAAAGGTCAATTAAGTAATCAGAACTTCTAAGTATGTACACTTGTAGATAAAATTAAGCTCATCCATCATACATATCTAAGTAGCTCAATTAAGCAAGATTTCCTTTACTAGTCAGTATTATATGCTTGAGATTTATCCAACACCTATAAAATAGAGGGGGAAAATCCTGAGAAACCAACAGATATGTCTAAAAAGTGAGGATTAAATAAACCACATATGTAGTATATATAGTGGTTTATCAAAGGTATTCTACAAATGATCACTATATTATTATCACCATTATGCCACTACACGACACAAAAGACCCAAGATCACTTATTGTAGAAAACTTACTCAGATTTAAAGCAGCTAAAAAGCAATCACTGAAATGGAGGACACATTTTTGCTGCAGTCAGGCCTACTTACAATAGCAAAGTTACAGCCAGCATTCTGACAAAAGGGAGAGAATAGAGAGGAAATTATAAAAGACAGATGTAATCCAAAAGTGAGAGCAATGTAAGACTACTTGAACCAGGACAAATACTTTATGGAGTATTTGAAGCCAGAAAGAACATCATTTAATCTTTGCCAAGCACATACTTTATGTTTTTAATGATGACATTGTGTTTAAAATAGTAGCTGTGGAATCATAATGATAGGACTTCAAATCCCAGCTCTACTTCTTTGTGGTTTTAGGATCCTGACAAAGTTACTTAACCATTCTGATCCTCTGTTTACACATCTCTTCAATGGGCACAATATCTCTTTCAGCAGAATAGTAGGTCTAAATGAAATATAGAAGTGTGAATGGCTGACACAGGAAGTAGTACATGGAATCCACTTATTCAATTATTATTATTACTATACTTTATGTCTGCTGTGCCATGTTATTATTACTATACTTTAAGAAAATGTAAAAATATACCATGCATTTTTAAAGATCTCTTTCAAGGGCCTCCCTGGTGGTGCAGCGGTTGAGCGCTGGGTTGTGAATCTGCCCACAGACTCTGCATCGCTGGTTCAATCCCCGGCCACCGGTGAGGGTCCCACATGGCGCGCAGACCTCTCCTGCTGCCCGCTGCTCCCCTTAGCGGTGTACTTCATCATTCTGCCTGCTCTGCTCTCCCCTCTGGCTCTGGTGAGGGGGAGGAGCAGAACAGGCAGATGTACTAAATACACTGCTGAGGGGAGCAGCAGGTGAGACAGGAACTGTGTGCTGTGCCATGTGGGTCACCTCCCTGGCCAAGGATTGAACTCATGTTGCAGTGGCTGCGGAGAGCTTCAGAGTGCTGCATCTTAACCCCTTGTGCCATCAGGGAGGCCCCCCCATCTGCATTCTTTAAGTAATGGAAGTAGAACTCCCAAGGCTCAGAGCACCTTGATCAGCCTCTAATTCCTATAGGAAGGTAATAAGAGGACAACTCTGGGTCTATTGAGAAACATCCATCTCACCTTTTCATATAGACTGGCCCCACAAACACAATGCTGCCATGAATATGAAGATGGTTTATAATATATAATCAGACACAGATGGTTGAGAAGATATTTAATCAAAAGGCAGAAAGATAGTGTCTTACTCTCTCTTTATCTGGGTCAAAGTAAGTTCACAAATGTCTCAGACTTAAAAAACTTAAATGACCTTGAAACTGGACTAGCGATTGCACAGCTCTCAGTGTAGCTAACTGCACTTACCTTGGAAGGATATTTTCGATTTTTTATGACATTTGTCTGTTTATCCATTTGAAATCATGTACAAAATATAAATCCTTTCAAATATGCACATACGAATGTCAGTGATATCTTGAAAACCCACATTGGGAGAGGAAGGAATTCCTCTTTGAAAGAGTACAAAGCCTCCTGGTGACATTCAGACTATGATATGGTGATATTCAACTAATTTACTGCTCACAGAATTTCATAGTTCTTAGGAAAAAAATGTTAAAAGGAAAGGGAGGAAAATATGGAATGACAAAGAAATGCCTATTGAACTAATTAATCTATTTACCCTATCTATAAGGTACAGCAAATCCTTAAGATGGCAGCTAGGTAGATAGATAGGCAGGTATGTAGGTAGACAGAAAGACAGGCAAAAAGACAGACAGACAGTAATATTAGGAGGGGGTTCAAACAAACTCATTCTTTATTATTCAAAACTCTGGATGTAAGTGACAGAAACACAAACACAATCAAGCTAATATGAAATGTGTTGGTTAATATAAGTAAAAATGCCAGGAGTTGACCAGCTTTGATATAGATCCAGCGGCTCAAAAAAAGCCTCTATTGCTTTCTTGCTTCCTTTTCTTTTGGTCGGCTTACTCTTAGCTCTCAAAAAAGTTTCTCTTCATGAGTCAAGAATACATAGTTACCAGATGCTTCAAAATTACTGATTTTGCCCTAAAAGACAAAGAGAAATCTCAATAAACACCCAAATAATTATCTATAAAGGGCCTGCAAGCAACCCTACTTCAATTTAATTGACCCTGCACTGATCATGGTGAATAGTCATAATGGTTAGGCAGATAGCCCAGGTGGTCACATCTCTGGAGGCCAGGGAGAGAACAGTGTCATTTAACTGAATCTTCCAGAAGAATCATGATGAGAAAAAGAGGCAGTCTCCAAAAGAACAAGATGTCTGTGAGACAAAATGATAGCTGTCTGCTACAGTTTTCTTCTATGCATTATTTTCATATTTATAACTAGTTCCCTTTTCAGCCTCCAAAATATTGTAGTCAATTGTTATCATGCCCCATACCTCCTCAGTACTTAAGCCTTCTCAGGGTAGAGGACTCATTTTCCTCACAATGTGGCATAATGACATTCTAGGCACTCACTAACTTAAAAAAGATAACATACAAAATTGTATACCATGAATAATTTATAAATGTATATTTGTTTACATTTAAACTGCACACTGTAAAGAATTATACAAATGTAAATATTTAGGGCAATGTATTTAATTCTCTTTGACCTTCTAAGAGATTTGAAAACATCAGAACTTCTGTCTCATAATTCACTGATCCTAGGAGATGATATAGGACTGCTTCTGGCAACAGCTTTATCTATGCTTCTTTCAGCTGCTATCTTCACATTTCATGCCTTTTTTCATGATTCACATCAAAAAGGAACTGATGATAATATATAAAATCATGTTATTACCTGGAATTATAGCTCCTGTCGCTTCATTGTAATGTTTCCCTGTTCCTGGTGTTAAGCAAGATACCTGAAATATAACTGTATCTGTTTTCCCCTTTTGTTAGTTATCACATCTAATCTGGTCTACATTGAAATCTTTCTTCCAGGTGATGTTTCTCTTAGAGAACATTTCTCTTAAAACTCAGAATTATTTGGCTTGGCTATTTAGACAATATTCCCAGTATACATGCAATCCCTTCATGACTATCTTGAAATTTTAATCTCTTACCTATTTTTCTAAAATTTCTTTTCTGAGATTCTTAAGGTTCTTTGATTTTTATGTATATACAATTATATTAGGGAGACAAATTATAGCTCTCAAAAATTATTATGTTTTACACAACTTTTTAAAAGATTTATTTATTTATGCATACAAGAACTGGGGTGCTGGCCAGAGGTGCAGGGGTTGAGAGGACTCACCAGAGACAGAGTGGGGAACAGAACATGCAGACTGACTGAAATACACTGCTGAGAGGAGCAGCAGGTGAGTCAGGAGAGGTTTGCTGCACCATGTGTGTAGCTCCACAGCCGGCTGGGGGATCAAACTCACACTGTGGAGGCTGCAGATAGCTGCACCGTGCTGTGCTCAACCTCTTACGCCACCAGGGAGTCCCACAACATTTTTTAATTTCTCATCCTACCCTGCCACCAAAAAAAAATATGCTTCTAAAAGTTAATTTTTATTTTGTCAGAGAAAGGAAAAGCAGATGGAGAAAATGTGAAAATATTTTAATAAAGAGAAGATTACAAAGTCAAGTCTCATTAAAATGAACACTACCGCAATAGCTCACTATAATGAAAGTATTTCATGGCTTTATCTGGACAATGACCAATAGTCTGATAGCCTTTGGTCTTGCTACAAGTTTCCTTTGTTAATAACTCAGTATAACAAAGGCTTTCTTCCTCAGTTCTTGCCTATTTAATTGTCAATAACTATTGTGGAGGGGAAAATGCCTGAAAACTTGATTCTGGAGCAAAAAGCAAGTAGAAGGAAGAGACGACAGTACCAGCTACAACAGCAACATCCTCCTCACAAAGAAATGACTGTCAAGAGAAATATGAAATGCAACAGTTCTCTTTTTTTTTTTACAAAGGAGGAGGAACTAAATAGAATCTGTGGACTCTGCATGAAGAAAAGGAAATTTGTCAAAAGGTACACAATCTTACATTGTAATTTACACAAAAAATAAGGTTTTACCTTTATCACCTCATAGTATGACCATTCAACAAAGTTATTAATAGGTATTATATTTTTATCCCTTTGTAGATTAGGAAACCAAAATTCAGACTTCAAGTGTTTTTCCCCAAACAGAAAACTAGTCTTCTGCTTATGTATACACTTTGTACTGTTTCCATAACACCACATCCCTCTGTTGTCCTCCACAAATTAACCATATAATTTTAAACACTGAGGCAGTAAGTGTGCTTTGAATATGATTTCTAATTCATTATAATGACATACTTTCTCCTTTTTAATGGTTTCACATATATGTCTAGGTTATAGTTTCCTCGGTTATGTTTTATATGGCTTCCCTTTTAACTAGCATCATATGAAATGGAGATGACAGCCAATAATTTAGATAGTGTGAATAAGGAAGATGTAAATCATGGTTATAAAATAAATTAGCTGTAGATTTTTTCTTACTTAGGCACTTAATAGTATTACATAAAAAAAGTTAAAAATATATTAGACAGTAAAATGTGCCAGCATTGTCTATAATCAGATAAGTAAGGTCCAACATGAGATTTATCATCAATTTACAGCATGGATGAGAAATAAAGATAAGGTAAAATGAAAAGTCTATGTAAATGTACAAAAATCAGGGGCCTCCCTGGTGGCACAAGGGGTTAAGCACCACACTATGAAGCAATCCACAGCCTCTGCAGCACGAGTTCGATCCCCGGCCAGCCAGGGAGCAACCCACATGGTGCAGCAGACCTCTCCTGACTCTCCCGCTGCTCCCCTCAGCAGTGTACTTCGGTCCATCTGCCTGTTCCATTCCCCACTCTGTTGCTGGTGAATCCTCTCATGGTCTGCATTTCTGGCCTGTACCCCAGATCTTGTATGCATAAATAAATAAATCTTTAAAAGAATGTACAAGCATCAAAGGTCTCAGGGATCTCGCATCCTAATTATGAATACATGGAAGATACACTTAAAACACTTACTATGTCTTGCTATTCAATTTCAGCTAGCTAGAGGAAAATGATCACAAAGACACAAGTTCCTTTACTTCAACCATCTTTATGATACAGGCTACACTGAACTTGTCGGTTCAGCACATTGGACAGCACCTTGGCTTTTGAAAATAAACAGATCCATCTGCAGGTCAGGAAACTATTGGTACAGTTGGAGTTGGAATTTCAAATTTTCAGATCTTCAGACAAAAAGAGAAAAAGAAGATTCTTTATTTTATTCTCCATTTTATTTCAACAATCTTTTCCACTATGGCAAAGATTATAGATACTCATTTCAGCTTCCTGAAGAAGGACAGTCAGTTCATGCAACCCAGAGCAAAGGTATCTGGCAAGAGTTCAACAGTGTTCTTCACTTGCATTCAAATCAGTTCTATATGATATAATAATTACTTTAGAGATAAATAAAGAATAAAAATGGGTAAGCTTTGATTTTTTCCAGAGTTGAAAGTTCTTTGAAGTTCCACTGGAAAGGCTTTGAAATTATAATTCCAATATTGCTAATGTATCTTCTCAAGTAACCACTAATAATCTGTTAAGTAAGCATTTGGTGATTGAATGTTGAAGGAATGTTTGCAAGTGAGATGAACTAGGTGGATATGCAAACCTACATTTTTCCTTTGGATGTGATATCATAGCATAATAGGGCTAGTTAAATGGACAAATGATATAATTTCACATGAAATTCTCTTTCCTCTGTACTAAGCTATCATTCCTTAAAAATGTATTGATTAATTAAATTAAATAAACCATGTGCACTGACCCAACCACTTTTCCTTAGTACACATTCCATGGAGTTAGTCCTGAAACAGTCTCATGAGTTCAGAGAAAAAAATCATTACATAAAATTTATAATGCTAACATTCTCAACACAGACACAAAAGCTCATAAAAATAAATGTCTGCATTTGTACATCAATTTACAAAATGGAAAACAAATCAGAGAAGGTTAAGCCTGGAGATAAAAGTAAGATAATTTCTGAAATAGATATTAGTGACTAGAGCATTAGGAAGACATTTTCTAATAAAATAATATTTATGATGTCTTGCTATTGTTATTCCTTAGGAATCCATTATTTTCAAAGCATACATTTACTAAACACTCTTGTATGTAAGACATAATCTCAGTGGAGTCTCACAGTGAACTTATAAGGCAGGGATATGCTATGCCATTTTAAAGATTAATAAACTGACACTAATGTATGCCAGAAACATGTATGCCAGAAATAGATCTTGTGTCCAATCCCTCTAACTCAAGTCCTATTTCACACCACTACTCCTCATTACCTACGGACATATGTATTGGACACACCTCCTCTATGAAGTTGGATTATAATCCCATTGCCTCCATTCATGTGTGTTCATGTATTCTACAGTACACCTTCACTTTAGCTTTTCCATGCTGAAGGGAGGATGTAGACAGGCGCATGCACAAGTAGATATAGTGTGCTTTTTAAATAATATTTATTTATTTATGCATACAACAGCTGGGGCACAGGCCAGAGATGTGGTCCATGAGAGGATTCACCAGAGACAGAGTGGGGAACAGTACAGGCAGATTGACCAAAGTACAATGCTGAGGGGAGCAGTGGGGGAGGCAGGAGAGGTCTGCTGTGCCATGTGGGTTACTCCCTGGCTGGCCAGAGATCAAAGTCGTGCTGCAGAGGCTTCAGATTACCCCACAGTGAGGTGCTTAACCCCTTGCACCACCAGGGAGTCCCTAATGTGCTTTCCGGAATAGTATTTATATGTGCTCAAACTTGCTTGAGCTAATAATGCTTAACTTCTGAGTTTTAAAATTGCAAAATATATAAAGAACAATTACAATTGATAGTAAAATATTATTTCACTTCCAATCTTTGCTCTGAAATGCTCTGACAACACATACCAATTTGAGAAATCATTTTGTATCTTGCCTTGCTTCCAACTGTGAAATTCCAATTGTGAAATTCTGACCTTGCTATTCCATTCTTAACATCACTGATAGGTTCCCTAATTGCCCTGAGGACAAAGAATAAACTCCTTACGATGGCCTTCCAAGTCATTGATGACCTAAATCTTCTTTCTTCCTGAAGCTCCTTCTCTAAGACTTTCTTTGTCCAGCTAAACTGCATAACTTTGCCCATAATCACCATTCTTTTTAAAAGTTCCTTTTATGCCTTTTCCATTTGAAAATTCTATTCTTTCTTGAAACTCAATTCAAGCATCTTGTCTATAAAATTCCTTGAGCATCTTCCAACTTCTCCACACAGCAGGGCTGATGTTTCTCTTCTTTTTTTGAATATCTCAACTAGAGTTAACTATTGGGAATTATTCTACTTTGTCACCTACCATGGAATTTTTGTAACCAGGTATTTACATAGCCTTTTCCATGTTCGATATTGTTTCCCCTGTTTCTAATATAATACCTAGTGAGATATAGCAGGAGCTTAATGTTTAGAAAATAATCAAAGAATACATGTATATCCATTTAACAGGGTAGCTAAGGAAACAATTTTTTTTTTATTTTTCTAAGTCAGAGTCCTCTGAAGATCAAATGCTATCTTGTCTGTCTTATCCTATACCCTATCCTAATTAATATTAATGTAAGATTATCAAAGATATAAAACATCTGACCTTAATATACAGTACTATAGCTACTTAGAACTTTATGCCTAATGGAAATAAAAAGGGAGACTTACTCATCTTATGCAAAATTTTAGTGCTATATCTACTGTCCTTCAACAAGTCTTTCAATCTTTTGCATTTTGGTTGTTGGTTTGTTTTCCTTCTTCCCCTCAGTTCTGCATCTTTAAAAATAAAATAATAATATGAAACAGGGAAATTCTAGCACTTGTAAAGCAAATGTGGATCCAATGAATAATAATGATATTCACCTCAGACTCTATCCTTGTAAATACCAGTTACATACTAAGAAAAGCAATCACAATCTGATAAACCCCTATTCTTGATGAAGATTAAAATCTAAACATGGACTTGAAATAACTAAAAAAAGGGATTGTCAACTAAGTTTCCTAGTTTTATAATTGGATGACTGTTTTAGTGTTCATTTTGATCATTAGTTAATGAATACAAGTAACAATTACTATAGGATGCCCTTCAGAAACTGTTGCAGACATTGTATGTGTTAGAATGTGAATATAACCACAAACATAAGTGTTTAAGAAGATACTTGGATTGAAATATATTTGAAAGAGAAATATTTTAAATAACTACAAAGTACATAATTTAATGTTTAAATCAGTAGTACATATAAGGGTCACCAGTAGTCATGAAACTGTTTCACATTCAATCTTCACTATTTGAACAAAGATTTTATTTAGCAGCAATGTTGTATGAGGCAATTCAAAACACTATGAGGAACAAAATAAATAGGACATAGTGTCTGCCTTCCAGATGCTTACTTAGTGTCTTGTAACAGAGGCTGGCATTTACACAAAGAAGGTCTGTGGTGCATGCTAAAGGGAAGATCAAAGTGATAGCCAAGTACATAAAGAAATTTCCCATCTAAAGGAAAGTAAGATGCACTTTATGGAGGGAAGTTGCTATGAGGAACAAATGACATAATATGCATTAAAGCATTCTGTAAACTGTAAAATCCTGTTCTAATGTTAGATGATTTTTTCCAAGATCAGAACAGAAAGTGTTGCATTCTAAATTAGACATCAAGAAGGATAGCTGGATTAGTCACTTTTACTTATCAAAAGAGGGCTCCACTATGGGTTCTGAAACCAGGAAAACAAAGCTCATAGCACAGAGCAGAGGACACCAGGTCCTTGTGAAGGACTAATCCGAATCTGAAGTTTGTTTGGAGATCAAGTTTGTAATGGGAACTTAGAGAGCAGAACTTGTGCCTTTCACTGTCTCCACCATATTAATTTGGATCTTCACAGGACTCCTCTTCCTCTTAATTAAGAATCACATAAACTTTCTTTCACTCACATATCTTCTCTCTCTTCCTCTCTCTCTCTCTCTCCTTTTTTCCATCATATTCTCTTACCCTGTCCTCCTCCCTCTACCTTAGGGCCGCCTTCCATACATAATCTTTTCTATTTCAAGTGATGTCAGACTTCACTTAAGGGGTGATGGTCCTTAAGTCATGTACCCAACCACTGTCCAATCATCTTTGATCAGGGGGGAAAGATCATGTGGTTCAAAATGCAACTATTTATTTTTTTCTGTTTTATTTATGCATTTGTTTATTCATACAATCACCCATTGCTTCACATAATATATTACACAATGTGAGCCAGATTTTCACAGTGTCTTCATGATGCTTTCATTTTAATTGGGAGAGACAACAAATAGTAAAAATGAGAAAACAAGCAGGCAAGATAACCTCAGCTGGTCATAAATGCTATGAAAATATTAAAATATATAATAAGATTGACTCAGGAAGAAAGAAGAGATTCCAATTTTGGCTGAGTGGTTACAGAAAGAAATGGGATCTGTGAGTAGAGAAGCATGGTGAGTAGTGTGGTGTGGTAGTGGGTTATGATATATACAGTACCTTTTGTAAAATGTGCCAATACTGCTAAGTCATCCTTCTAACCAAGTTTAAAATTAATACATCAAGTTTAAAAAATATATACATATATATGTCTATGTATATATAGACCATTATGAATTATGAAGAGTAAACTTACAGACACATAAAAGCACAAAGTTAAGACAATAGAGACCACCTGGTGAGAGCAAGAAATGATGATGAATTGGCTAGTATTCCTAACTCTATAGGATTATTGATAAGGTAAAAGCTAATATGAAGCAAAAGACAGAAGCAATTTTAGACATAAGGGATCATGATCATTACTAGTATAAAGGGAAGGACATTGAATCCCAGATCAGGTAGGGATTGACAAATTCCCCTTTGTATAAATCCTGAGTATCCCAAATGCTTGCAAAATGTACTCATAGTATTGAATGGGAAGAACATGGCTGAGACTGAATTTCAATGGAAAAAAATCTTTATACGCGTATATTTAGGAGCATCATTTAAACAAAAATCCTTGCACTCACTATTCATTTAGCGTAAGTGTGACAATGTAATATTTAAGTCAGAAGCTTGTTCCTGATTTACAGGCTACATCCTTAAGTCTAACAACTTTTTCTACATAACTCTAAGCTCATATAAAATAAGTCGCATGAAAAAATATTTTATTTACTTCCTCATGGTGAACCTGATCACATAATTACCAGACTGTGAATTATCTACTTTTAAATATACAGGTAGAAGTCACTCAATAGGTCACTTTTTTGATTGACCTCTTCCCACATCCATCATTAATTCCTCTTTATAAGTTAATTTATATTGAGCTTTGCTCTGCAGAATGATTTATCTATATCTCCTTTAGACCTTCCAGCAATAGGAAGACTTTGTATATGATTTTGTTTTATGAACACTTATATAATTAAATAACAACCTGGGAAATAGCATAGTGTAGAGAAAATAACAGAATCAAATATTATTTTTATCACTAAATAGTTGAGTTACCATAAGCAAGTTATTTAGCTTTTCTAGGACACAGCTTCATAATGGTAAAATTAAAGATTGAAACAGATGATGTATGTAGATATACATTTGACATAAAATAAGAAGTCAAAGATGTCAATCCTCTTTTAAGATGGAATAATCTCCTATATAATCAATTAATTGCATGAGGAAAGGTAAATAATGTATTTTGAGTTCAGTAGAATTTGGCTTAGAACCTTAATTGGACTGTTTTAAAGCACATATTATTTACTTGGTGAATGAAATTGCTACCTTACAGTTATTAATACATATTAAAATACACTTTCAGAAACAAAAAAAGTTATACAATTGCTATTATACTTACAGAATAATTGGCTGATTAAAATATGATCCATTTGCATGGATCATATTTGCATTTTCATAAGGTAACAGAAGCAATTATGTTAGATTATACCAATCACTGACTAAATCTTATTTTCTTACCTAAACTGAATTAAGTTACACAAATATCAGAAAGGAAACTTAATAATCATAGGTTTCAGTCTCTTTTTGGCTGAGAATTTGTCAAAAAACTTATTTAATTCAGTAGTTGGTAATACAGTATGCTCATAAATACTCAGTTCAGAAATTGGAACTGTTCTTTCAAATATGACTGAGTCACAAAATGTTAAAATGATGATTTGTCTTTGATTGAATCTTTCACTATGGTGACCTCAAGAGGATAAAATATGAAAGCAGAGGATGAATTTCCTTCCTGGAGCTAAAATTTACTAGCTGTTCTATCTTGGAATGTAACTTAACCTTTCTGAGCCTCAGAAGTCTCATTTATAATGATGGGTATAATGTCTACCCTCCTCTATTCATGTAGTTGTGTTAAGTAACAAATAGGATAACATATAGAAGCATTCATAAAATTCTGCAGTCCAGGGCCTCCCCGGTGGCGCAGCGGTTGAACGCTGGGTTGCGAAGCTGCCCGCAGCCTCTGCAGCGCTGGTTCGATTCCCGGCTGCTCCCCGGCCACCAGAGGAGGGTCCCACATGGCACGCAGACCTCTCCTGCAGCCCGCTGCTCCCCTCAGCAGTGTACTTCGGTCCTTCTGCCTGCTCTGCTCCCCGCTCTGGCTCTGGTGAATTCTCTCACCCTCCCGCGCTTCTGACTGTACCCAGTGCATGTATAAACAAAAACAAACGAACAAACAAACAAATAAATAAATAAATAAAACATGCCTCTATAAAAAAAAAAAAAATTCTGCAGTCCAGTGTGCTACCCCTGAGCTATATCCCCTACTTAGAATATTCTAAAACACTAAAACAAGAAGGAAGAAACTGAGCAGAGTGTGTGTCTCCTTTCTTTGCATTCTTATAAAAGGTTGTTAGCTATACTCCCTGGTATTATAATTATCTGCTCTCAATGCCTGAAATAGCTACAATCATAGGGGGAGAGTAAAAATATGGAGTCTTTAAAAGACCAGAATAATCCACAAATAGCCCAGAAAACCTGGGTTGAAATCAATTATTTATGCAGAAATAAATAATTTTTTGTGATATCTAACTTCTCTCAGGGAACTAACAAAAGAGATATACAGAAGATAAAAGCCAGCTAGCCAAGAGGTTGTCCTGGCTAGTGGGATTAACAACTCTGTTCAAGAAGACTATGAGATGGCTCGTGGTTTCCACAGTCCTGCCAAATAGACAAGTTTCACAGCTCCAGAGTAGCCCACTGCCCACCATAAAAATCCCTGAACAGGAATGAGAAATTGATTCAAGGCTGAGTATTAGAGGACTCTTACATTTATCATTTATAGGCTAAGATGAATTGGCAAGCCTTAATGGGAGACACTGTGGGATACTTGGCCTCAGGCAATAGTTGTTCTGATGTTACAGGAGAGATCTTGCACCAACCCCCACTCACTCTCCCTTCCCTCCTCTCCACGAACCAAAGTTGTATTTTAAAAAATCACATTACACTTCATTTTAGACCAAATCTTGAGATTTCTACTATTTTTATATCAAGTAAGCAGGACACACTCAAAGGCATGCTCTTGATAAACAGGCAAGTTGATTATTACACCTGCTGTTTTTCACTGGCAAAAGATTACTACCTCCCTCCCTCCTTTTCTAAAAATAAACAAACAGAAACCATCTGAAGCAGAACCATTGTTTACATATTGTATTTGTGTGCACCTACGTGCAATGTTCTTTATTTTTACAGGGAATGTTTGTCTGCCAACATTCTCAGATTTAGCAGCAGGGCTCTTCTTGACAGGCTAAGAGAGGGGCCCACAGAGGAAAATTCATCATCTGATTAAGGCTTTAGGGCAAATTAAAACTCTCTGGACAGGATCCTCTTTCCTTCACTTAGATTTCAATGAACAGAAAGTAGATTATCTCTCCAGGCAATTATCAACTCTAAAAGTGCTTGTGGTTTTAAGATGTTGGCAGAACTTGTTGAAAACAGCATCATCATAATACATTTGTACAAACTAATTTCAATGGCCCCTTTGTCCCACATGATTCATGATGAAATTCATAAAGGCCTGTTTTCCCCCTCAGGGTCATTTTTTTCTCCTACAGAGCCAATCTGCATCACTCAAGTCCAAAGTATTATATTAGCTATCCTTTCTCTAGACTAGAGCGCTTCTTTTTAAATGATCCATACCATGGCCACCATGCATCAAAGGTAGGATCCTTATTTTCCCCTTAATTTCTCTTCTACATACCCAGATTCTAATAGGAGGAGTAGTTAGGGCTGGGAAGAGGAGAGAGACTGGGAGCAGATTTTATCTGGAGCAATCGAATCTGGGTCTTGAACATAGCAAGCTCAGGACACTTCATACACCATATTCAAGGTACAGTCTGACTTATTTTCCTTACAGATATAGGGTGGACTGACCAGGACTTGATCCAGAGACTTGGACATACAATGAAACCTGCCTGAATTACTTTGCTTTTTTATTATTAAAATTATATAATGTTAGTTTTCTGGGTCACTGTAGTCTCGCTAAAAACATGTATAAACTGCTTTATTTGAGAATTTAGCAGTATTGGGAGAGAAAGCAAGAGTGATCATTTATATGATAATGTGAGCTGATAGTTTTGGAATGATTCATTCTCATAAATGTTCCAACACTCCCATGTAACTTTATTACTTAGTGCGTATGGTAGAACAGAAGTTCCATTCAGAAAATAAGGCCTTTTATAAAACAAGCTTTAATTGACTTATTTTTTTGGTGCTATATGACTTTCTAGAGTGGCTTATGAAACTTAATAAGATTTTAGGGTGTGAGGTTTGCCACAGCTCTCCTTCCCACGGTCTCTCTAGTTCTGTGTTTTGGGTTCTTTGCCTTGTTCGTGCAGGCTGGGACAGCTGGGATGAGTTGATTAATGAATCAAGAAGGTATTTTGTGGAGGGAATTCAAGTTTGGGATAAGTTTTGACATCCTAAGCTTCCTGCCAATCTTGAGCTTCTCCTGCCCTAACCTGGAGAAGGAAATAATTTCCAGCTGAAGACACCAGAAGAGATCCAAACTAAAGAGGGATTTTGTGATATACTATTGGACAGAAAGAAAAAAAAAAAGAACAGTAATTGTGGTAACATGTCAAACTGGTCAAAGGAAAACATTTCAGTCAATATTTTATTTCATCTAAGAACAAATTCTGAGTCTTTAAAATTCGATTTTTGAAGACAACCTCTTCATCCTTCTCCAGAGATAAGGGAGAGGTAGAAGGTGAGGACTTTTCTAGAAGCATGTCACTAAGATTAAAAAAAAAAAAAAAACTCTAATAAAATAAGTAGGACAGATATAAGGTAAAAGTGTGTGTAGTTAAAGATTCTGCCCCATTTTTTTTCAGACAGATAAACACAAATACATTTTCTCTAAATGTTTTTCTTTTTAATATTTTCCTAGTAGTCCAAATAACATAGAACATAAGTCCACTGCATTCCCAGTGATTACTAGAGGTAATCATTGCTAACATGTTATTGAATAGTTTTTTGTATTTATGTATACTGTGTCTCTGCTTTTAATGTTTATAGTTAAACATGCCAATCTTTTCCTTTATGTTTCTAGGTTTGATTTCAAAATTATAAAAATTATTCTCTTATACTTTTTCTAGAGTTGTAATCTCCCTAGAATTTCTTTCTTGAGGAATATTCTTTTCATTTTCTCTAAACGGTATAATAAAAGTTTCTTCTTCTTTTTCTGATTTGAAAGGTCATATTTATCATATAAACATAAAGGCAGGGACGGAGGGCACAAATGTACTCTATTCTGTTCCATTTAGTCCATTCACCTATTCCTCTACTGATATTATATGAATCCTCACTTCTTCAGTTTTCACATTATATTTTTATATCTAGTAAGGAAAAATCTTCATTTAGTCATTTTCACTAGATAAACCCTAATAAATTTTCCAGTACATTAGCCCAGGCTGCACTAAGCTCTAGGAAATGCTGGAAAATAAAGGGTAGGAGAAGGACTCCTGAAATCCAAGGACCTTTCTCCCTCAATAAACAGCATTTGGTGGGTTGACTATGTTTTCCAGCAATCTTTCTTAGAAGGCTTTCAGATGACTCCACTCTCTAGGAGATGGCAGGTAGCAGAGCACCTGCACAGGTGCCAGGGAACATAATCTTGACTAGATTCAGTCCCTGCCTTCCTGGAACACACAGCCAAGCAGCGGAAGGGAGTGCTTGCTTTGCCAGCTCATATACTAAGTCGGAACCAAGCAGGGGACAGCAATACGGTAGAAAAGGGCATCATTCCAATGAGGAATTGAATGACAGGTTAAATTCCTGGCACCATCACTTGAAATAAAAGCAAAGGCATGCTATCGGGAAATAATTTATTTAACTAATGATAGAGAAAAGTGATTTTCAGAAAACTCTCAGCTGGAAGATGACAGAAAGCAACTGAAACTCTGCCTGGGAACTGTGTTAACAAACCTCAAATGACAGTTCCTTCATTTACTTTCACCACATAGTCTTCTTTGGAAGAACACTGTTCTTTGGGAAAAGAGAACCCTATTAAAATAATGCTAATTACTAAATGCTTATTATGTGCCCAAACCACATAAATACATGTATGCATTATATATAAATTTTAATTTTTGCATTTAAAAATATAACTTGTGTGTGTGTAAATATCTTCATTTATTCATGACAGGCACCCAGGAGGCAGCGATTATGACTTCATTTCACATTTGATGACACTGAGGTTTAGCTACCCAGCGTCAACATACTACTTATAGAGCCTTAGGCAATTACTGCACCACTCAAAGCCTCAGGCCTCTCATGGAGAAAACAGGACGATGTATTCAAAGGACTATTGTGAGAAATTTATGAGATAATGGATGTAAAAAATGCAGAACGGGGCCGCCTGTAGACAGTGCCAGTTAATAACTGTTCAGGTCACACAAACATTAAGTGGCCAAACAGACTCTGTGAATAAAGTGCTTCCCCTCGGGCTAAAGTCAAACACTAAAAAACCTATTAGGTTTTTTGAACCATTTTCTATAGCTTTACAAAAGAAGACCATTTAGTAAAAAGAAGAGTAAGCTTATAAAAAAAATTATTTATAATATAAATTCATAATGAAATAAATGGAGTAGATTTTCATTCCAACAGCTTATCTTTCACCTTCCATTTCTTCTAGTCAGGTCTATGACAGATTTCCAGACATTGAATTTGCCACAGAAACATAAAAATCACTCAATTTTCCAAGCATGCTGGGTTCTGCCCAGGAACATTCAACCCCCTAGCTGATTCAACTCGTTATGACCACAGTGCACAGCCAGTTCCCACCTTCAACCCCAGACAATCACAGTGGCTCAGTCCACCAGCAGCACAGCTTTTGTTCATCTTGAGCCCAGCCCACGTCCACTCACATCTAAAAAGGGGCTGCGAGAGGCCATCAGGTAGGGCCATGACCTGTTCAGGTCAGAGTTTTATAATCTGAGCCCCAGAGTTTCCATTTCCTAAATATCAGATGATGAACGGACTAAGGTGGCAGGGCCAGATAAAACTAGGCCTCAGAACACAGTCCAGCATCCTTCCTCCAAAGCAAGAGGCCCCGAAGAACATTCTAACTGCTCATTATCAGCAGGGAATCTTCTTAATGATGTCCTTATGTAAAACTTCAAAGAGGTGAGATCAAGTCAGATGATCTCGATACAGTAAAAATTACTGACCCAAAATTGTGACAGTGACAGGGAAAGGGTATCTCCCATGGAGATTTGAGAAGATTTAGCCAAAGGAATAGCATCTAACCATTCTTATTCTCTCTTACCTTTCTTTATTTCTCTCTCTGGTCTGGTGCTAGATTATGGTAACAAACAGTCTTTTAAGAAGAAAGAAAGGAAAATGGGAATTTTCAAGAAGAGTGGGCAGAACAGTTTTACCTGTGGGGCTTAGGACTTCTACTGCCTCATCCCCTGCTTCATAAACACTATTCCCTTCAAATATTGAACATTAGTTTGGTTGAAGTTGAATTAGAGACTTCTCAATTTTCAGCTTTCTAAAATGAATACTTTGTTCTGTACTTATAACTTCAGTTTCTGTCATAACATATAGCAATCACATCATTTTTAATTAAGGGAAAAACAAATCCCTGTTTGAATGAAACCATGATCAAGTCCATTAACTTTATTTCAAAGTGCTCCTGAAGTTGCATGAGCCACTAAAAAACAAAGAACAGAAGATTAGTGACTGAAAGCAAATTACTTTCAAATTTTGTGGGGGAAAGTTTTGTAAAAAATTTGGGCAGTCTAGAATGAAGAACAGGCAAATATGTGAAGGATCACCTTTTGAGGGGTGATTGTCGAAAGTAATTTTCACCCTCTCACAGTCGTTTCCACAGATGGAAAACTGTCCGAGAAAAATCTCAAACTCCTCCATACATAATCAAAACACAATGGTAAAAATCAATAATCCATTGGAGAAATTAACATATTTATGGACCTGTCAAAAAGGAAGAGGACTGTGAAGTTTAATGGATTTTGTCTTTCAATTACCCTGATCACCTGGATTTCATTGCTTTTCCCTTCAGCATTCATTCCTTTTCTAGAACTATAAACACTATCTGGGGATCTTCAGAGTGTGCATACTTGAGTGGCATATGACTTCCACTCCCTCCAGAAATATTCCTTGTACCTAGCCCTAAACCTTCCAATAGGAAATAACATTACTTGTCTCTCCTGCTGTAGACCCATTTCCATAAAGAAACCCACATTGAAGAAAACAGCACTTAGTGAGCCCTTTCATGGGTAGAATAAGGCTTTCCAGGGTGAGTTGTTCTGATATGTTTTCTGTATTAAGGCACAAGAGGCAGCTTGGCCACTGGAGAAACAATCTGGTCCCTGGACTGGAAGTCTGACTTGAAGACTCCACCCCTTCCCCGCTGTAGCAAAACCCTTCCCTTCTTTGGTCCTGGTCACTGATCTCAAAAATGAAGGCATAGGCTCAAACAGTGCTTTCCTGCGGAAACCTGGCTCTCTGATGTAGGATATCAGGTCTGCCAGCAGGTTGAGAAGTCAGGCCCAGCCTTTCCCTATGCCCTGGCCTCAAACAGAGCAGCTTTGCCTTTATCTTTTTATATTTGTGGTTTATATATAAAACTTTGCTTGAAAAAGATTCTGCAGCTAAAGTATTTTTGGGTAAGAATTACTGGATTACATGATTTCTAAGGTCTGTTTCAGTTCTGAGAGATTTTTAAAAATAATAGCCCACGTTTGAATATTTTCATGCTAAAAGGGTGCATACACTCACATCTATGGCACACGCTATTTCACAGACTTTTTTTTCCTACTATTTTTCCTTTTTTTGGCATTTATATTTTACTGGGAATATTGATGAAATCCTAATTATCATCGATGCTTTAATTTTTTATTTTCATCAACAAATCACATGGATTTACTATTTGTTGCAAAACTATAATTTGGGGAGTACAGATTCACACCTCAATATGTGTATATGCTTCACTCACCCACCAACAAAATTCTTGGGTCATTCAGACTATCATATTGAGCCCCCAATGCTCCTGCCTCCCCCAAATTCCCTTCCCCTCTGGAAGCTACCCTTTTTTTACAGAGTCTAAGAGTTATTTTTGTTGTATTTTGCCAGTTTGTTTGCTTTAGTCATTCATACTCCTGAATAAAACTATCTAATTTCACTTTCTGATTTATCTCACTGAGCATAATCCCCTCAAGTTCTATTCATATTGTGGCAAAAGGCATGATTTCATCATTTTTATAGCTAAGTAGTATTCCACTGAGTACATTTACCACGATTTCTTTACCATCAGTGGGCATTTAGGTTGATGACATGTCTCGGTTATTGTGATTAATGCTGCTGTTATCATAAGGGTGCATATATGTTGTGTTTGTGTGTGTTTACATTACTTGATTAGGAGTGGTATTGCTATATCATATGGTATTTCTAAGCTTATTTTTCTAAATGACCTCCATGCCATTTTTCATAGATGTTGCACAAATTAACATTCCCACCAAAAGTGAATGAGGGTGCTTTTGCCAACACTTTCCATTTCACATGTTTTTAATATGGGCTATTCTCATGGATATGAGGTACTGTCTCATGGTGGTTGTGCTGTGTATTTCCCTTATAAGTGATGTTGAACATTTTTTCACTTGTCTGTGGGTCTTCTGCATGTCTTCTTTAGAGGAGTTTATTCAATTCCTTTACTCATTTTTTGATTGAATTGTTTGCTTTCATTGTTGTAGTATATGAGTTCTTTTGGTATTTTGGAAATTAACACCTTGTTGCACATATGATGTACAAATATCTTCTCTCAGTCACTCCCAGTTATGTTTTTGTTCACTGTGCAAAAGATCTTTTAATTGGATGTAGACTCATTTGATTATTTTTTGTTTTATTTACCTTGCCTTTGTAAGTGAGGTCCCAAACACATCTCTGTGGTCAATATTCGAAAGTATATCATCTGAGTTTTCTTCTATGTATGTTATGGTTTCGGGTCTTGTATCCAAGTCTTCAAGTTATTTGTAATTAAATTTTGTGTATGTGTTAAATAATCAACTAGTTTCATTTCTTCACATGTGACTGTTTCCCAATACCACTTGTTGAAGATACTTTTCCTTCTCCATTGTCACGGATTAGCTCTCCATTCATGTATGGCTTTATTTCCAGGCTTTCAACTAAATTCCATTGTTCTGTGTGTTTCTGTTACAGTATCACTCTGTTTTGATTACTATTGCTTTGTAATTCAGTTTGAAGTCAGGGAGCATGATTGCTCCCTTTTTCTCTAAGAATTGCATTAGCTGGGCTTCCCCGGTGGTACAGCGGTTGAGCGCTGACTTGCGAAGCTGCACGTCAGCCTCTGCAGCGCTGGTTCGATGTCTGGCTGCTCTCCGGCCACCGGAGGAGGGTCCCACATGGCGCGCAGACCTCTCCTGCCACCCGCTGCTCCCCTCAGCAGTGTACTTCGGTCCTTCTGCCTGCTCTGCTCCCTGCTCTGGCTCTGGTGAATTCTCTCACCCTCCTTGCCCTTCTGACTGTACCCAGTGCTTGTATAAATAAATAAATAAATCTTTAAAAAAAAAAAAAAAAAAAAAAAGAATTGCATTAGCTATTTGGATTTTTTTGTTGTTTCCACATGGATTTTTTTCTGTGTTATTGACTTGAAATATCTTGTTCCAGTCTTTCAGTATATTTGTTTGTCTTTAGACCTGATGAGAGACTGCTGTATGCACAATGTAGATGTACCTTGCTTTTTATCCATCCAACAATCCATCTTTTGACTTGTGTCTGGTGATTTCAGATTGTTCAGATTTAGGGCAGTTATTGATACATGTGACTTAATTATTGACATTCTATCTTTTGTTTTCTTTGGTCATTTTTTTTGGTTATTTTATCTTTCTGCTTCTTTTTCTTCCATGTGTTTCTATCTTCTTTTCATTTGGTTTTCCTAGAGGTTCCCAGTTTTCTTATAAGTGTCTCTACTCCAGATATTTCTGTAGTGGCTACTAGGAAATTTGTACAAACTTTCTATATCTAAAGTAGTTTTTGTGTGCTGGCATAGACATTGTCATTTATCTATATAGACTTCTTCTTCTCCTCTAATATTTTGCATTGTCTCATTTTATTCTTATGTTTCTGATTCTGTGTTACTATTTATCACTTTGTTCAAGGATTTGTATTCCTTTGCTGCAAAGAAATTGCAATTCTTTGGGTGTTTTACATATATGGATAAATAGATGGATAGATAGATAAATAGAATGAACTAAGACAGATATATATTTGGTCATACATATTATTAAAATATATATATATATGTAGACTTACTCTCAACATTTCTTGTAGGACAGGTGTGGTGGTGGCAAACTTCAATAACTTTTGTTTATCTAAAGAAGAATGTATTTCTCCATCATATGTGATGATAATTTTACAAAGTTGAGTATTCCTGGCTGGCAATTTTTATTATTTTGGAATTTTGCCTTTCACTCTACTCTCTTCTATCCTATAGAATGCCTGCTGAGAAGTTTGATATAAGCCTGATTAAGGTGTCTTTTTATGTTATTAGCTTTTTTTCTAGAAACTTTTAATATCATTTATCATTGACTTTTGATAATTAAACACTGACGTACCTTAGTGTAAGTTTTTTTACTTAGAAATTTGTGTGTTTATCAGCTTCCTGAACATCTATGGTTAATTTTTTCCTTAGGTTTCAGAAGTGTTCGTTAATAGTTCTTGAAATAATGTCTCTGTTCCCTTTTCCCCTTTACTTTCTGTCATATCCATTATCCTCTTCATCTTCTGGGGTAACCATTATTCTTAGGTTTCTTCTTCTAATGAAGTCTCACATATCTCTTAGAGTTTGTTCACTTTTTCCTAAATGTTATTATCTGTTCTTTTCTACTTATTTGTACGTTTTTATTTATTACACTGATTTTATTTATTTCACTCTGCAAGCTTAAGACTATTTATTATGCTTTCCATGTTTGCCTTCATTTCATTCAGATTGTCTTTTCAGTGTTTTTTTTTTAATGTAGTCACAATCTCTTTGATGAATAACTCCTACTCCTGAATATCTTATATGCTGAATCTACCTTTCTGTATTTAATTGATATTTGGACTTCATTGAATTTCTTTGTGATAGTTAGTCTAAAGTCTTTGTTAGATGTCATTTATATTGACCTCTTGAGATTTATCTTTCTTTTTCAGCTTTTATGTCTTGTTTTCCCAGATTCCTTTTTTCCTAAGCATAAGTGTGATCTGATTTAGTTTTTCCGGTTGGGACCATGTGACCTTAGTTTTGTTTGTGTTTCTTCTTTGTTTATCTTGGTGGTAGGCGGGGAGTGAGGAGCTGTGGGAATCAAAAGAGTCCCTCTTTTCATGGGGTGGGAGGGCCAACAAAGGTGGAGATTCCTATATCGCCTCTACTCCCCTCAGGACCAGACTGGCCACCAGTCACTATACACAGACCACATTCCAGATCCCTGTCTCCTTGCTGCTCTTCTCCATAGTATGCAGAGTCTATCTGATCTCAGTACTTCTCAATTCCAAGAGGAAAGAGAATGGAACTCAGCCACCTCTGATGGTAACAGTCCTACTTTCTACAGCTAAAGAAAAGATCCCAAACCCCAGTAGGTACATAGTTGTGTACTTCATCCTCAGCTAAGATGATTTCTTACATGAGGTCTATGTGCTGCACATTCTAAGCCAACTCCCAGTTTGCTTGGCTGCCTGAAATGGCTGCTGTCTGGGCTACAGCTCCCTTTCCCTAACCTATACCACCAACATAGCAGGTCACCAACCACCCACCTCAGAGGAAAATATCTATGGGTTAATGCCACAAAGCAGGCAATGAGATAAGGTTTCCTTTAAGTAATATGGATTTCTTCCTTCCCTTTAATATTTTGCATTGACTCATTCTTTCTTATGTTTCTGATTCTGTATTAATAGTTAACACCTTGTTCAAGGATTTGTATTCCTTTGCTGCAAAGAGACTGCAATTTCTTTGGTTGTTTTAAATTTATATATATATATATATATATATATATATATATATAACTCCTCTCAATATTTCTTGCAGGCAGGAGAGAGGCTTATCAGAACCCTCTACTCTTCTGTGTCATGATGTCATTTTCCTGAATTATCTTAATCATACCAGCAACTGTAGATCATGTTCAGGCACATTATGTGTGACGACTTGCTCTCAGCAAATCACTTCTGAAGACAGTTTGACCACATTATTTCAGACTCTGGGGAACCAAATTTCAATGTGGGACACAAATGTTACACATATCAGCCTCTGCATTCCCCAAATAAATGACCACTTCTGCTTTGCTAAGGCAGAGGTTCTTTGAGGACATAGGCTAGTCTTTTAATGTTTATGTTTTTCTCAGACTCTTAAAGAATCACACATATATGAAATGCATCAAAATTAGGGGAGTTTGATACTCAAAATGCAAGAAAGTGATAGCTATGTGTGCAATTGTCACACTATGTTGGCCTCAACCATGAAGGCATCCTTGATGGTATATGTATGTTGTCCATAGAAAGAGATATGAGAAGAGAAGAATTTTTAGGCATTCTTTTCGGGAATTTAATTAAAACTGAACATATAGGGCCTCCCTGGTGGTGCAGCAGTTGAGCACTGGGTTGCTGCCCGCAGCCTCTGCAGAGCTGGTTTGATCCCCGGCCACCAGCGAGGGTCCCACATGGCGGGCAGATCTCTCCTGCCACTCCTGCTGCTCCCCTCAGCAGTGTGGTTCATCAGTCTGCCTGCTCTGCTTCCCACTTTGGCTCTGATGAATTCTCTCACCCTCCTGTGCTTCTGATTGTACCCAGTACTTGTATAAAATAAATAAATAAATAAAAAAAAAACTGAAACTAAACACATATAAGCCAACAACAAATCACCACAAAGTAAAGTCACAGTTAAAAGGAAAGTTTTGGTTTTTTAAATAGCATCTGTCAACCTAAATTCTGGGTAATATTATGGTCCTGGCAAGCCAATGTGTTTCAGTAAACCCATTGTTTGTGCCTGAGCCTCTTATTTCACGAGTTTTACTCAAAGTATCATACCTAGTGACCTACACTAACATCATGGCAAGGAGGTATTTTTAAAAAATGAAAGGTTCCCATTGAATCAGAATCACTGTGAGAAGGCCTGTTTTGATGATGTGTTTTCCAGGTCTGCTAATGTGCACACCAACATCCACTTCTTTTTTGTATGTGCTTCCTCGGCTATAATATGGTCCCAGAAAACACAGTTTATACGTTCTAAATGTTCAGCCCACCAAAGGTATAAGTTTTGGTAAGTCCCTTTACCAGTCAATTTATTTTATAAAAATGAAGTAGGAATATGGAAACTCTGAGGTTAGGTGGGGATATTGTGAACAATCGATAAGGTTCCTGACAACTAGAACATGCTACTCCTGATGCTATTGGGTTAAATTAGGCTAGAGGCTAGAGAAGTTTCTTATCTTAGATACTTTTCAGTTAGAGCTATTATCCATTAAACAGCACATAATACACCTGGAGAAACAGAAACTTTTAAAATATTTATGTACATATTTATGATGTGTGAAATGGAAAATGATACATCTGGGAACAAGTACCAGAAATGAAAAAAGTGCCTAATAAAATAAGCAAACCAATAAAATGTCATTTATCACCTGATTCAGTTCTTCCTTGAGGAACAATCAAATGAGACCTGTCTTGAAATCCACAATTAAATATCTTAAAGAGTCTAGCCAGCAAATGCTACATCAAAAGTCGTGATGTGATCCTTTATGAGTCAGCATTTTTACTGAATGTACCTAAACTGATTACTAAGTAGTTTTTTGAGCCAATGATCTGAATATTTCCCATTGATAATTTATTATGAAAACCAGGTGGTGACAAACTTTTATTTTCTTGATTTTAACCAAATGTTTATTTTTTAAACCAATGGTTATTGAATGTCTCTAGTGTGTCATGTTCAACTTCTTGAAATATTCTTGATCATCTTCTATTTCCAATGTCACTATATGGATTAAAACTTTAATGCCTCTTGCCTGTGCCATTGCCATGGCCTCCCAACCAGTTGCTGCCTTACCCTCTTTAATACTTCTCCCACTCTACACTCGTAAAATGCAAATACATCACATTTCACCCTAAAGCTCTTTATTGGTTACTTTTTTTAAAGATTTATTTATTTATTTATATAAGCACTGAGTACAGTCAGAAGCGCAGGATGGTGAGAAAATTCACCAGAGCCAGAGCAGGGAACAGAACAGGCAGACTGACGAAATACACTGCTGAGGGGAGCAGCAGGTGAGACAGGAGAGGTCTGCATGCCATGTGGGACCCTAACCGGCAGCTGGCCGGGGATCGAACCAGCGCTGTAGAGGCTGCAGGCAGCTTCTCAGCCCAGCGCTCAACCGCAGCGCCACCAGGGGAGGCCCTATTGGTTACTACTTGCACATGGCATACCAGACCATGCACTATTTTGCTAAGGCTATATTTTTTGTATAGGCTAATCCAGAGTACTAAAATTCCATCATACTAAGTTCTTTCAAAACCATGACTCTGAAGATACAGTTCTCTTCTTCTGTGTTGTCCATCTCTATCCCTCCTACATGCCCCATATGCTTGGCAGTAAGGAGATGATTAAGACTAAAGCTAAGTGAGAAAGGAAAAGAATATTAGAATATGTGGTTGGAAGTAGAAAATAGAGCAGATAATATAAGACCCCAAGATATGAGTGACACCGAATGTCATAAACAATCATAACAAAAGGTTGACATGGTCTGTTTTGTATTTAACATAGATTTTACTCTGGCTGCTGCATAAGAATGGTCTATGGGAGTGGGAAAGTAAGAAAAGAGCAAAAACAGAGACCATTTAGGAAAAATTACATTAACCCGAGGAAGAAATAGTAGAGATAGTAGGAAGGAGACAATAGAACCAATAGAATTTTATGATAAATTAATATACAGATCTTCAAATTTCATTTGGGCTGCATCTTGATCAACTCATTATAAGTAAAAAATATAACTCAAAAATACATTTAACACTCCTAACCTACCAAACATCATAGCTTAGCCCAGCCTACTTTAAACATGTCCAGAACACTTTCCTATTAAATGGACAAAATCATCTAACACAAAGCTAATTTTATAACAAGTGTCCAGAATCTTGTGCAATTTATTGAATGCTGTACTAAAAGTGACTACCAGTCTATATAGTATCCCTTGTTTACTCTCATAACTGCATGGCTGGCTGGGAGCAGCGGCTCACCATGGCTTCCTAGCACCAGGAGAGAGGATCATACCACAGAGCACTAGCCCAGGAAAAAATCAAAACTCAAATTTCATAGGACCACTTCTACTCAATGTGTATCACTTTTGCACCACCTAAAGTCAAGTCAGGGACTACCTGTACAGGGAGTATAAAGAAGAAATTAAAAAATGGCCCCCAAGTTTGGGGTAAGAACAACTGGGAAAGTGGAGTAGCCATTTATCGAGATGCTATAAAAGGAGGAATTTTGCAGGCGATGGCAACAAATTAAATGTTCTTGGGGATGTCAAATTTGAGACGACTATTAGACACTCAGGTGGGGATGAATTGTAAGCAGCTAGATATATGGGTATGAAATTTAAGGGGGAGTTTGCATCAAGATAAGTTAATTTGGAAGTTGTCAACTACAGGTATTATTTATAAGTGAGTATAGATATAAAAGAAGAGTGTTCACACATAAAAACACTAAAAATGGGATGAATGAATAAATTAAGAATGAACCATACTGACTGAGCTACCAACTTGCAAAGTCAAGTCAATAATACAAAAATTCCATATTATAGTGATATACTTTTACAGTATATTTCATTCCTTACTTTCGTCTCTTATGAAAAACTTACCTGCAACTCTTATTTCCAAGTATACACTATTGATCCAGTTAAATATTATGCTAATCTAAGTATAGTGAATACAATTTTAGTTGTCACCTTTTGTATACTTTTATTTCCATTGTTTTGATCATAATCAACTGTGGTCCAAAAATGATACATACAAAAAATATTTTGAAAGAGAATGAGAATATCTACATAACTTTTATTACTGTATATTGTTATATTTGTTCTATTTTATTGTTATTGTTATAATTACTGTAATTAATAAATTATGCTATCATCGGTATGTATGTGTAAGAAAAAAATCAGTATATATAGGGCTCAGTACAATCCACAGGGGTCTTGGAACATGTCTCTACCAGGGGTCTTGGGACATGTCCTCTATGGGTAAGGCCTCATATCTGTTTGAATATTGAGTTACTCCCGTATTCTAATTCTGAACTTCAGCAGTGATATATTTCACAAATAAACACAAATCAATACATCAATATGATAAGTATGTCGAGTTTCAGATGACTATCACAGCTAAAGGAGGTGTTTGTGCACATTAAATTTTCTCTCATCCTCACCGGATGGCTTGTAGTTTACTATGTGCTTTATCATCCATTATCACTCTTTGACACTGAACCTCATGGCCTCCATATATTAGGCAGGTGGGATAATTATTCCCTATTTAAACTTGAAGAAAATAAGGTTTGGGAGGTGAAGCCATTTACTGGATCTGATGAACAGATTGTCCAGGCTTGAAGCTTGGTAGTCCAAATGCTGTCCTCTCCACTACCTCATGTCACATCCCTGAAGTCTGCCCCATTTAGCTGCAGTCAAATAAAGCCTTCACAAGAGAGCAAGCAGCAGGAGCTCTTTACCATTTCATAGCGAAGACTAGAAAATACATGACCCCTACTGGATACCGTTCAGCAGGTGAGCAGTGCTGTATGGGTTGTGGATCTGGTTTCATCATCAGAAACACCTTCAGGTACATGGAACAGGGGCTTTCCAAAGCAGGATCATGGTGAAGAACAATGACCTGAAAACGTTCCAGACTCACCATCCACTCAACCATCTCACCCCCTTGTTAGTCTTTGCCTCCTTTGCATTTGGCTGAGGCAAACATTTGCTCCCCACTCAAATCTGACCTCTCTCCATTACTCATTTTCAATATGTTCTCTTTATGAACTAAGTTTCCAAGCCGTACCCATACATTTGCCTGCAGGGGATACAGATAATCTAATAACTTCTCAATAGTGCAACATAACAATGACTATCATTGATTTTACATTGCTACACCCTAAGTGTTTTCCCATGTTATCTAAGATATACAACTGTCCTAACCAGAAAGACACATTTTCTACAATACATGAGAAAAAACTGGGAATGACATGATCAAAATCCTATCATCACATAGTTGCTAAAAATTGGAAGTATTGAAATATGAACCCACATCTATATTACTCCAAAGTCCAGATTTTCCCTCAACTTAGTATTGCCACTTCCCCTCCTCACTCTGTCCACTCCCCATAAGATGCCAGCATAAACTAAAGTTTAATTTTTGCCTCTAAATGAGGTTAATTGCTTCTTTCTTCCTTAAAATGCCCAACAAAACTTTCCATATTCTCCCATCCTCTATTTCCACATCCCTACCTCCACCACCCCAGGATTGTGAAAATGTTATTAGAATTAGTGAAGTCTAAGGCCTCCCTGGCGGTGCAAGGGGTTAAGCACAGCACTGTGAAGCCTCTGCAGCACAAGTTTGATCCCCGGCCAGGCAAGGAGCTACCCACATGGCACAGCAGACCTCTCCTGTCTCGCCCGCTGCTCCCCTCAGCAGTGTATTTCAGTCCGTCTGCCTGTTCTGTTCCCCACTCTGTCTCTGGTGACTCCTCTCACCCCCTGCATCACTAGCCTACACCCCAGTTCTTGTATACATAAATATTAAAATAAAAAAAAAAGAATTAGTGAAGTCTAAATACGAACCAGTTATTTTTATAAGCCAAACTAAAAGTAACTTCCTTGTATCTAAACAACAAAAGGTTCAATTTTATAAAAAGTTCCAAATCTGTTTCTCAAACACTGACCATAAATCTGCACCAAATAAAAAAGTATGACTGTCGCGGACCAGCACAGCAGTAGAGGATGAGGCCACCTCAGGGTTGAGAGAAGCATGCAGGGTGGTCAGGGCGACGGTGAAAGAAATGACAAACAGACACACTTCAAGAGTGAAAATCTGAGTGTGATTTTCTTTGAGTTTGTGACCAGTATATATATGTTTTCCAAAAGCACAGGAATGAATATCAATGAAATTAGCTTGCTGATGGGCTCAGTCTATCACCATCAGGGAGGTGATCTACATAACAAGCAATGACCATTATAGAAGAAAGAAGGAAGTTTAGAAAGACAAATAAGGGATTAAAGTTTGTAGTTCTAGAAAGACAGGATAAGATTTTTAGCATTCTTGTAGTGGTTCTTGGTGGTCATTATCTTTTGATAAGCTTCTGCCTTTTCAGGGAACTTCCACTGAACTTGCTGAACTTCCTCTGCTTCAGGGTGTTATGCTGTTCTCCCCCCCTCCTCCTCCCCGCTCTGGTTGCCCAGCCTGACCTAGGGACCGTGGTGAAAGCCATTCCTAAAGATCACTGCGGGGGGGAGGTGCAGCAGGTATGTAGGGTTTTGCTGTTCTCCTCCTGTGCGCTGGTTGCCCAGCCGGACCTAGGGACTGTTAGCCCTAAAGGTCACTGCAGGGGGAGGTGCAGCATATGACTCATAAGAAAATCTTTCAGGTAAATGCCCATCCCACTGTTGACCTCAAACCAAGTCTTTCGGGCCTCTCCGGTGGCGCAGCAGTTGAGCTCTGGTTTGCGAAGCTGCCCACGGCCTCTGTGGCGCCGGTTCGATCCCCGGCTGCTCCCAACCACCAGAGGAGGGTCCCACATGGTGCACAGACCTCTCCTGCTGCCCGCTGCTCCCCTCAACAGTGTACTTCGGTCCTTCTGCCTCCTCTGCTTCCTGCTCTGGCTCTGGTGAATTCTCTCACCCTCTCGCACTTCTGACTGTACCCAGTGCATGTATAAACAAAACAAACAAACAAACAAATAAATAAAGCATGCCTCTATTAAAAAAAAAACAAAAAACAAACATTCAAACCAAGGCTTCCATGTGGCACATGACTGGGAGGAGACGAGGGCCTCAGCAGGGCTTCAGCCCAGAGACCCAGCCTGCAGGAGTGCCAGGCATCCGGGGGACATTCACAGTGGAACAGCAGTAGTCACATTGTCTCAAGCTACCTGCCCTAAACAGGCAATGTGAGGAGGAGTTTAAGTCAAAAGCTGACATTCTTAAACCTCTTCCCCATAATGGATTTTTATCACATCATAAAGGAGCTCCTCAGCCAGCTGGAAATCATTGCCTTGCTGAATCAATTATGATTGCAGGGCATTCTGGAATGTTATGTTGATTTTGATGTTAATAGGTACAAAGAAACACAATGTACAGCTCAATAACCAGTCCATTAATGTCTACTTGAAGGTTTATTTCTGATACCATCATTATGAAGGAGAAATGACCCCATAGGACAAAGCCCTGGGAAAAGTTGAGCTCACTTTTAAATGTTCAGGCACCTGCAAGCCAGTTGCTTCTTCCTAGCTCATTCCTCATGAAATGTGCACAACACTGAGTTTACACAGCCAGGCCCACTGAATAATCAAAAGGAAAGTTTCGATTGGGATAAAATTGGCATGCAAAGCAGGCGAGTGGGGACAAAGTCACATTGTCATTTCCATTTACAGATGCAGTGGTACAACAAACACGGCATTCACCATGAATTGCATTAAGACTTGTGAAGCAGAAATATTGGAGGTGGCTGACTGTCACCATGTCAATAAATTCCCATAAATATATTTGAATGATGTGCCATTCAGCATTCATTTTCCCAGGTGCCATAAGTTGTGTTTGACATGGTTATGGGCAAAGTATTTAAGTAGTGATTTGCATCTTTCCCCCTCTGACCAAACTGTGCTTGTAAAAATGGGTCCTGTTTAAAATCCCCTTGGCAACGATTCCTTTTGAGTTAGCTTTGCAATAATCCAAATGTTAAAATTTAAGGAAAAGAGGAAAGACAAGAAAAAGAAATCATAAAATCTTAACAAGATATTTAAACTTCAAAAGGGTTGTTTGGTAATAAGGAATCTGAAGAAATACCAGGCCACAGACGTAGCATACTGCCCATACCTTAAATTTTTATTTAGTGTCTGACACAGCCTGAAAATCTCTACAGAGTGCAGTCACGAGCTCAGATTATTTGCCTTTCCTCTCCAGTCTCTCCATCAGAACCTAGAGTGTATTTCTAGGTAAAAAAAGAACTTGTTCAGTGGAGCTTGGGATTTATAGAAGACACTGGTTTTTAATCCAGTCAACTGATAACTATATAGCAGCTTTTCTCAATGATGCAAGTTATAGATAATAAAAGTCAGTAAAGCACTACAGAGGATGAGTTGATATATAGAGATAGAGTGATCTGATTTCTTAGGAATCTGATGGATGTTCTACTTATTCATTCATTTATTCACTCATTCATTCTTCCCAGATATACACATCAATAATAAGCCAAACAATGGAGGAGAGAGAAAAAGAAACAGATATGATTACACGAGAGTTTATTCATTGATGAGAAGAAAAGGGGAGGGGGAGAGGAGGGGAGAGAGGATGCACCATGAAATTGGTGATACCTGAGCTATATTTTCAAGGTGGAATGCCAGTCTGTCAGGGGATAGAATGGAAAAGGTCAGAGTCATAGGGAGCAGCTGAGCAGAAGGAGGGAAGGGATATGGAGCACATGCCCAGGTAACCTCACTTGATCTGAGCTGTGCCAGGTCATGTTGAAATTAAATATAATTGGAGAAAGATCAAATCCTTGGGGTCTTGTGAAGTATGTTGAAGAGGATGTACTCTCTCCTCTAAGTCATTTGTTCTCAATTCTGGCTGCATATTACATTTCAGAAGTTGCTGAAATATATTCAGATCCCATCCTAAGAGATTCAATTTATTTGGTTTGGGAAGGGTTCTGATGATCTCAGGATAATCTTGATCAGATTAGTGACAATTTTCAATGCTACCCAGGGACAGCCAGGGGTGAGAACCCCACTAGAGGGATGAGGTTATGCTGAGAATGTTTACACAGAAAAATATCAAGGTCATCTGTGCTTTAGAAAGCTAAGTCCAGCAGATGTATGGAGAATTGATGGATGGAGGTGGAAATCAGGTGAGCGATTAACAATCTATCAGAAAAGTATGTTCAAACTGTGGCTCAACAAAACTTTGGTTCTTATGGAATTTTACCAGTGTTTGAAAACATTTGCTTTCAACTTGTCTTATAAACCATTTGTTTATTTCCAAAAAATAAAAATTGACCAAAAAATTTTAGTGTGATATAAATCAAATGTTTACACATCAACAAAGGTTGAATTTATGTTTCCAATTTAATCCAATAAAGGTTATCCTGAGACCTTTAACTAGCAAATACTCTGTAATTATACAGCAAGCTTAAAAAAAAAAAAAAAAAAAAAAGGTGGGGGATGAGAAGAGAAAAATTCATCAGGAACCAGGAATTTTAATTATTGCAATACCAAAACAGAACATATATCAAATTTAAAGATCAATGACTAATCACAACCCCAGATTTCAAATATTTGTTTTCCTCATACTCATTCCCATACAGTGACTTCTTTTTTTGATAGGTTCACAGTTAGTTGTAGCAAAATACAAGTAAAATTTACCATCTTAACCACTTTTAAGTGTATCATTCAGCAGTGTTTTACATGTTTTCATTGTATAACCAATCTCCGTAACTTTTTCATTTTGCAACTGAAATTCTATTCTCATTAAACAACAACTCCCTATTTCTTCTTTCCCCCAACCCAAGAAATTGGCATTGTTTCAAGGAGTTTGACTACTCTAGAGAGCTCATGCATGTCAACTCATACAGCATTTGTCTTTTTATGACTAACTTATTTCACTTAGCATAATGTCCTCAATTTTTATCCATATTGTAGCACCTATCAGAATATCCTTTTTAAGGATGAATACTATTCCATTGTATGTATAGATCACATTTTGTTTATCCATCCATCCATCCATCCATGGACATTTGGGTTGTTCCACCTCTTGCCTATAGTACTGCTTTGAACATGGGTCTGCGGACAGCTTTTCACAACCCTGTTTTCAGTCCTTTTAGATACATACACAGAAGTGGGACTGTGATAATATGGTCAATCTATTATTCAATTTTTGAGAAATACATTGACTTTTCATGAGTAAAAGCTACAATTTGGAAAGTAAATGCACCCTTATATAAAAACAGCTTTATTTTACAAAATAGAGTTCTACATTAAAAATTGATCTTAGGGCCTCCCTGGTGGCGCAGCGGTTGAGCACTGGGCTGCGAAGCTGTCCACAGCCTCTGCAGCACAGGTTCAATCCTCGGCTGCCAGTGAGGGTTCCATATGGCATGCAGACCTCTCCTGCCGCGCCCGCTGCTCCCCTCAGCAGTGTATTTCATCGGTCTGCCTGTTCTGTTCCTCACTCTAGCTCTGGTGAATTCTCTCACCCTCCCGTGCTTCTGACTGAACCCAGTGTTTGTATAAATAAATACATAAATCTTTAAAAAAAAAAAAGAATTGATCTTAAAAAGTTGGGAAGGGGCTACTGCTGCTTTGTTGAGAGAGAGATGGAGGGAAGAAGGAAGGAAGGAAGGCAGGAAGGCAGGAAAGAAGGGGACAGAAAGAAACCACAGGACAGAGAGGGTAGGAAGGAGGGAAAGAGTAGGAATGGATCATAGAGGTTAAGAAGGTGATTGTTTTAAGGTCACCGAGACCTCCTCCAAACCATCACCCTTCCCTCTAATGACTGCAGTCCTGTGGGGAGGTCTGGATTGTACAAAAATAACATAAATCTCTTCAGATAGCATAATCCTGAGGTCAATGAATGTCCCTGACCACAGCTAACTCACAGGAAACGCTTCTATAAAGATTATAGAAAAGTGAGAAATTGCATTATTTTTCCCAGCCTCTACTCAGTAGGGACCCTCCTTTTAAGTCACAGAGTAAAGAAAGTGTACAGAAAAGTTCTTTGCTCTGTTTTCCCCGGGGCTCTCGTCTCCTCCTCTGATATCCCAAAATATACAGCACCACCAGTAGATTCTGCATTGTGCTTTGAATAAAACAAGTTACCTCAATTTTACATATCAGCAGAGAGGGCTCCTATCAGGCTGGAGTAACCGTGGCACTGGCAAGCAATTAGAAAAGAACAAAGGCAATGAAAGGAAAGCCATTTTGCAAATACATGGCCAGTAATGGCGCGCCTACCTTGAGTAGCCTGGGCCAAGAATGGAAAAGAGTAACCGACTTAAAGGGCTTCTGCCAGACTGAGATATTAGACCTCTTTATAATTAATAAGACATCTGCATAATTTTTCCTCCATAGACTTACTATCTTGGTATGGGTGAGGAGGAGGGTGGGAGAAGAATGCCTCGGGGATAAAACCCTGGTCACCAGACTGGGTGACTTACTTGGTATGGCAGAGGCATGGAACACAAGTGCAGATGTGGGAGTTCGAAAACAAAGCCAATCTGGAGTAGCTACAACCAGCATGAAGAGCAGTGTGAAGCCAGAGGGATCCAGAACTCAAATTAGAATCACTCATCCAAAAATCTTTTTTGTGGGTCACCTACCATGGCTGGGAATAATTCTGGCGGCTGGGAAAATTTTAGTGAATAGAACAAATATGTTCCAAATCCTTAGGGAGTTTCTAGAGGCTGTGACAGGCAAGTGATTAGCAATTAGGATGCGGGAGAGGGGGGTCAATGAAAAATAGATGTTGCCATAGAGGAAGGACTTCAGGACACTTCAAACAAGGCCCTAATAGCACTCTTTGCACAGGGAGAGGCTCTCCAGGGAAATGGCATTTAAGTAGAGCCCCAGGGACAAGATAGAATCAGTCAGGGCCAGGGGAGGAGTAGGTTTCTGTCAGATGATGCCTCTCATACAAAGGCCCTGAGACAGTTGAGAGATGAGAGGTTGTAAAGGACAGCAATTCAGTAGGATAAACATGAAGTGATTCAGCCAATGAGGTTGTGTGTTTCTCCCACTTTGTGAGCTCCAAAGCCACCTGGAGGGCTTGTTTAAGCACAGAACACTGGGCCCATCCCCAGAGTTTTTGATATTTTAGAGCTGAATAATTTATAGTGCAAACAAGTTGCTGGGTGATGCTGATCAGCTGGTCTGGGGGCCATGTTCTAAGAACCACTGATCTGAAGAATATAGCAGAGTAAGGGACTAGAGGGGGCTAGAGTTGTGTACATCCTCTCCAAAGCAAACATTACAGTAAAAGGCAGCAGCAACCTGCACTCGAGGAAGGAGGGGTGATGGAGAGGCATGGAGACTGTGAAATAGGGCATTCTCTGTTTCACAGATGGCTGCAGGTGGAGGGCAGGCGGGCATTCAGAGTAGCCTCAGCGGTGCTATGTTTCTCCAAGTTCTGGGAGGGTGGGGGCGAAGAGGATGGATTTGCAGCAGAAACTAGTGAATGCTTTCTGCAGCTGATGAGTCACATAAGGAAAAAGTAATATTCAAATTGATGTGGCAAATGGATGTAGAGTTACCAATCAAAGGCAGGTTGCTCGGGAGCTACAGGAAAATGGCTGGGGCCAGGCTGTTCCCAGGTCAGAGCAGCAAAATCACAGAGATAGAGATTGGAGCTGCACAAATGGCCCAGAGAGAACATGTAGGTGAAAAGAGACATGCTAAAACAATATCCTGAAAGGAAACAGATAACTTGAAGAATGGGCAAAGAGACAACCATAAAAGAATACCAAAATGGTCAGAAAGGTGATCAAGAAAGGTGCCCAAGAAATGCACCAAATACAAGAGCATTTCCAGGAGGAGGAAGCATAGTACAAAGGCAGAGAAGACCAATGAGAGAGGGGTCACTGGCATCCGCTGCCTTTAGAAACAAGGACGATGTGCTGTGAGCCTGGGAGGGCACTTCAGTTGAAAGATAAGAGGGCTCACTGGATAGTGTAGCAGCATGATGAGACTGTATTCTGTGTAGCGGAAATTCTGTGGTGAAGTGGAAAAACTACTCCGATTATCGTTTTAAGCCCCTTCATTCCATGTACAGGGACATTTGAAAATGTCAAGCCTATGGGAAAGCAAATGTGGGGGCTGGTAAATGAAACTGACATTGCACAGTAGCGGTCTGAAAGGAGAGTGTCGGTAACACAGTTCAAAGCCCTGGAACAAGCATTCTCACAGAAGCAGACCCAGAGTCATCCCGAGGCAATGTGGCAGACGTTTTTAGAGAAGTTCAGCAGGCTAACCTGACAACCAGGCTCTGCGCACATCTTCCCTTGAGGGCAGCCTGTTTCTGCTCTTTTTCTCTCATCACTTCATCCTCATGATGCTCTCCTTCCTTGCTCCCTCCCCTATAGTCTCAGCCCTCCAGGTAAAGCATGTTTTTTGCAGCACTCTTAGGCAGGAGGGAGTTGAGAGAATGAAACCTTAGGGCAGATGCTGCCGTCATGGAGTGTCCAAGGAGGTTGGGCACAGGACAGACAGAGGCAGACAGGGTGGAGGAAATTATAGCTAATTCCCAAATATGAAAGTTAATGTTACAAATGGGTTAACTGAGTATCTCAATATAGGCACAAGCTAAAAGGAGCTATTAAATCGAATGAGAAAACACAGTGTAACCAAAAGCATGAATATTTTATAGCACACAGCCAGCAGCACTTGGAAATGTCTGCAATCCACATGACTGTCTCCTTATAACCTTAAGTTTACCCTATAGTTCTAGCTTAAAAATTCAAAAATGGTTTTTAATGTTTTATGAATTTTTTAAAAAATTGAGGAAATGTAAATACAATTCAAAAATTTGAACCAACAAGATGTGATTTTTAAAATTTATGAGAAATTCAGAAAATCTTATTTTAACCTTCAGCTTTTAGCATGCCTCTGATTTGATAGCATAAATATTATCTATTTTGACTTATCTGCCTTATATGAGAAAATTTAGAATCTAGTATAGTTGCTGGCTAACTGATTTGACACAAAGTTAAATCATTTAATCTGTTATATTCCTAGTAATTAAAATTATTCAACTTAGATGATCTCCATGGTTCGGGCTAGCCTAAGAATTCTTAAAACATGACACATTATGCTGATAACTCCAATATAATAGCTTATGACCAGCAGGATTACAGAGCTGATGAAAATTAAGATATTATCAATTCAACCCACTTGTTTAACTGAATAATAAAAAGAGGCCCTTAAAGATTCAATGCCTTGCCTAATGTCAAATAGCTTTTCAGATCAAAGTCAGAGGGAGGGCCGATATCGCCACTGCATCATAATCCTTTTCCTGAGGAAGTGACAATGACTATGGGATTGAAACTAGAAACTCAGTAGTGAGTCAGGTGTAAGGGAAAGGATTTCTTAAAAGAAAGTTATTTTCACTGACTTCTAAAGAACTTGAAGCATTTGGAATGGCTGAGGGGAATTGGATAATAAAGTAAAAAATCAAAATACAAGAAGAATAGCAAATGGAGTACATTATGGCCTGCTTAAAACTTTGTTTTGGCTTTTTAAATGCCTTCAAACGTTTTCCACGGCTGGGAACAACAGCCTGTTCATTACTCAGTTCTTACTGTGTCCAAATGTCAGGACTACAATTAGAACTATGTGTTTCTCATTCCCAGCAATGGAGGTATTTTATTTTAATTAAGAATTTATATATAGAATCACCAAGGTAGAGAATAAAGGCAATTATCACTCATTGGTCTTAGTTCTTCGAAGTTCATGCAGAAAACATGAACCCATGTTCATGTTCCAAATTTGCTAATTGACTTATCAGCAAATACTGAAGACAAGAAATCATTTATCACTTCTGCGGTCTAACTACTATCTAACATGAGTATTTTCCTTCAATGTTTTGAGATCTGTTAACATAGTCCTTTAAAACCCAATTTTCTTTGAAAACTAATACAAAAAGAGTAAATCAGTTTGTATGGGATCCATGTTGCTTCTCAGCACTGAGGAATGCCATTTCTGTGTTAGCTTTAGATGAAAGTGAAATTTATATCAGGAGACCAAGGAAACATACAGGGAGTAATAGTGGGAGTAAATGGTAAATTGACAAGATAAGTAAATGACTTGCAAACTTCTAAAGGAAAGCAACAGAGAACCTAAATGCTTTGGGAGAAAAAAACTGAACTTCCAAGAGGTTGTTAACCCCAGGAGAAAAGCACACAAAGATACACAGGGTTTTATGGGTCACCCAGAGGCTGGTGCCCCTCACTGGATTTGGCAGGAGACAGTGTTCAAGTTGAAATGCTCAAATTGTCTCTTATTCTTTTGGGAACACAGCCCTAAAATTTATGTGGGGTTGGCCTTATAATCCCCATTACATAGATGGAAAAATCTAAGAAGAGAGTAAGCTTTCATGATATGCTTACAGATTCAGACCAAAGGATTAATGAAAATAGAAAGTGGGACCTAGTTATCTTCTCTCTCAACCCATTTCTTTCTCACTAGACCAGACTGGAATGGATGACCAGAGGAATAATTCTGCTTTCTTCCCTAGAGAGATTGATAGATATCCATCTATCTCACTGGGGAAATATGGCAAAGGCCAATGGAGGTAGACATGTTATAGTTTGTATAGACATTGGCACTCTTTCTTGTGACTTTTATTGAGTATGCTATATTATTTTTTAAAAGCCTAGGCACAAAAAAGAGTAATCCAAATTCTTATCACAACAATTACATATTACTACACTATTAGAATATTTGCTTCAATTATATTTGTTAATTTGTTTAAACAATTATATTAGATAAATATTATCATCACCTGAAAATAACTAAATGCTTTCAAAAACTACAGGGGGGAAAGTTTTAAAATTATCCAAAAGAAAATCCATAATCTAGAAGAAATCATCCTTGATGTTAAGAAAACATTATTCCACATAACTTTCAATACATATAGAGCTTCAGAAAAAAATATATTCTGTGTTTTATATCCTTATTGGTTCCTTAATTGTAGCAAATGTACCATCTAAGTTAAAAATGTCACTAACAAAAGAAACTGGGTGTGGGTATAAAGGAACTCTCTATACTATCTGCAAATCTAATCAACTCTTTTGCAAATCTAAAACTATTTCAAAATAAATTTTATTTAAAACATTTTTAAAATAAAAGATTTGAATAAAATTATTATCATTTTATAGATGGTATTTAAAAAAAATGGTTTAATCTTATTCCCCATAAGTAATATATAAAAAAAATTAGGAGAAACCCTTCAACCAGTATCAAATTATGTTCCTATAAGTTCAAATTCTTACTTTTTACACTTAAAAAAAATTACCTCAAACTCAAATGTGTACAGCTCTTTACATGTCAATCATGACTCAAGAGTTTTTGTTTTTGTTTTTTTATCAGCACGAATACTACAAATTTTCACTTGTTTTTATGGGACTTTCCCACTAGCTATCATCATCATCATTGTTAATCATCTTCATAAATATTGCTTTAATTTTAAGGCCTACTTTGTGCCAAATACTGTACTAAGGTTTTTTGGTTTTTGTTTTTAGGATGGCTCATTAATTTTTTTAATTTATTTATTTTTAATTATTTTATATATTTTTATAACAATTTTCATTTTTGTACAATATATGCATTTTCATCTTGGTTATAGTCCCCATACAATTCCTACCACCCACCCACCCGTGAACTCTCACCCATGATCCCTTCTGTTCTTCCCACTCTTGTTTTGATCCTACTAAGATTTTCTTTACATTAAATACTTTATGTTTTCCTCACAGCTCATCTGATCTCAGATACGTGCTAAGCCACCCTTCCTAATATTTCTCTAACCTACCCTATTTCAAGAGAAAGACAGACAAAGTGCATAGCTAACAGGCATCCTGAGGAAGCCCTGTTCTTGCATCCAGGGGACAAGCATGGAGAGCTTTGACACTTCCTGTCACTCTCTTCATGCCTCCTTCTCACCTATAAGTCACCAGTGAGAAATGGGGAGGTTAAGAGAAGGTAATCTGTCTGACTGACAAACAGAAATCTATTTTTGTGAAAGTAAACTTACTGAAAGAAAATCAGAAAGTTTTGGGCAAATCTCAATGTTTCTTCTGATCTTACTTCTTTTTATAGACTTTGCCTTATTTATTGTTCTCTTCTGAATTTAGTCTCAGATAGAAGAGAGTCAAAGGGAATAAAAACTGGAATTTAAATTAGGAAGTCTCCAAAAGGAAGGGAAGAATCTTTTACTGTATGTTTATGATGTGGCAAGCTTCTCACGCATTACTTCCTTTAGTTTTCTGGCAAGGTAAGAATTATTTTTTCTACTGTTTGGATAAGAAATTGGGTCTAAGGAAGATATATCCCCTGTCCAGGAGCATACAGTGATGGGTGGAGCCAGAATTAAAACCTCTGTTTGATCTAAAAGTCCGTGTCTAACTAATAGCCATGGTGGGGAGAAATAGTCACCACTAATTCTCTCAGTTAATTCTTGTATAGTTACCATGTATCTGTGGCAGTTTAGCTTCTGAAGATACAGAGGAGAGCATTGCACAGCCCTCGGCTTCAAAGAGTTTGCAATAATGCTGGAGAAGAAAAACAAGATTTAGAGCCTCACACATTGTCCTCCAGGCATCACTGGTATGTTTAAAATACAGAACTGCTCATCTTCTCCAAGAATAAAAGGCAGAAATCACATAGATATTGAAATGCAGAGAGCAATAAGATCTTCAATCGGCCTATTCAGCTGTGGTCAAGAAGATATAAATCTAAAGAAATAGTCAAAGCACTAACTGTGTGACTCTTGATAAAAGATGGCTGCCTGGTGAATTATCAAAGATTTATAGACTGTAAACACCAAGAGGAATGGGATGAAATCAAGTTGGGAGTAATGAGATAAATGAAAAAAGACCACCTCTAAGACATATTATGAAGATTTATTTTAGCATTAAAGAAATGAGACCCAAAGGTATTTCAGCTTGTAACAATTAAGCTAGTAAAGTCTAAACCAATCCAGAAATATATACAGAAATATATACTTAAATGTAAGTATACATAAATTAATTTAATCAGCATCATCTCCAAACCATATTTTACTAAAGCTTCCCACCTCTTTCCTTGACCCAACAAATTGTTAAAATAACAAATTTGCATTTCTTGAACAATTGTTACTAAGAGTCAAAAAATCTCCTTTTATGTAGGAGAAATGTAAACCTTTTTTTTTTCTCTTAGGCAAAACCATGATTTCCTTTAGGGATAGATCTAAGATCCATATATGTTTTTTGTATGTATTATATTTTTCTTACATCATCGTTAATTTTTAAACAGTATATTCTCCCCTCTGATGTGGTTACCATAGTTCTCCCACCAGCAAAACACCCAAAGTCCATCATGATATTCCCTTGTTCTCATCCACCCCCCCAACATACACCCCATTTTTTCCCAGAAGACCCATACACAGAGCATCCCTGCTCTCTCCACAACACGCTCTCTCTTAGCTAAGAGCAGAAGACTCCCGGGAAAACTTGCTGGCAAAATGAGAGAAACATTGGCCACCATTATCGAGCATTCACCACCTCCAAGATACCATTGTGAGGGTTGTAATGTATGTCTCATTCAGTCTTCACAGCCATCCTCGGGAAAGGACATTCTCATTGATATTTTATGGATAAAGAAACTGGCATAGGGGAATGGCTACCTACATTATGGTATAATTCAACACTGAAATATTATCCTGTCCTTAAAATAATATTTTCAAAGATATTTTATGGACAAGACATTATAATAAAAAGTACATGGGTTAAGTTCTCAACTTCTACCTGTGCAACTAGAGCAGTGAGACTAAATGCTAATAACAGGTAGATTGGGCAAGAGTATTAGGATAAGTTTTTAGACTTTTCTATGTGTAGTAATTAAAAAAACAATTTTTATTTTTGTTATATTTTAAAGGAACGAGTTATATCCAGGAAATACACCAAGAAGGTCAAACTTTTTAAAATTATTTTTTTTTTAATGTAGTTGTTCCTCTCAGATATAATCCCCATAGAATTCCCACCACCAGGTCACCCATGAACCATCACCATAGTCTCTTGTGCTGGTCCCTCCTCTCTTGTGATGCCTCTCTCTCCCCTCCCCTACTGAATGTGTCTGATTTATCTTTTGCCTGCTATTTGTTTTCTGTTTTTGTTTTGTTTTTTCCTGATCCCTTGTTTGTTTCCCTTGTATTCCTCCTATAAGCGAAACCATCCAATGTTTTGATGTTTTTCTTTTTCCTCAAGAAAATCTATCATTTTAAGGGCAAGGACATGACTTCTGACTGGCACAACCTAGAGTGGTTTCATGGAAAACACCACATTTGATATAGACCTTGAAAGACAGATAGAACTTTTCACAGGTTGAGACTGGAAACAAAGCAGGTAGTGGGCTACATGCCAAGCAGAGAAGGGCAGAGAAGATCAAGAGTTCTGAGCGAGTGAAAGGAATTTGGGAGAGAAAAGATCTAAAACTGGCAGAAGCTAGATTGCAACCGCCACTGCACGCTTAGTTAAGGAGTTTGTTGTTTATCTGATAGAGAATGCCAGACTTCTGAAGGTTATTTAGTAGAACAGTGTCATAATCTGTCTTAGGACATTATCCTGCCAGGTATCTGCACAAGAAGGAAGATGCAAGAATAAGAGAGGAAGAATAATTACAAAGCCATTGAAATAATTTAGGCCTGAAATAATAGGGCTCAAGGTAACACAACAGCAGAAATAACAAGGGAGGGATAGATGAAAGAGAAATTCTCCTCCCTAACCCCCAACTCTTATTTTCTCATTCCATTTACTTCAGCCACACTGGCCTCCTCTCTGATCCTGGGAGGAGCAAATGCCTTCTTACCCAGGGACCTTATACATCTTATTCCTTCTACCCTTCTCCTATCACCTTTTTCTTTTTTATTGGGTTGCAACTTAAATATTTCTTCTGATAGTGTTGTCTGGATTGCTGAGAGGCCAGGTCTTCCTGTCTCACTGCCTCATAATAACAAGAACTTATTCTTCACTGTGCTTCTCATAATCAATAGCTGAAAAGTAACATTTTTGTCAGTTGTGATGTCAGTTATTGTGTTAAGTCCTTGATAAGTATTATCTTATTTTTAAAATCATCCTATGAGATCAGTATTATTTCAATAGTATTAATATTATATACTATTTTCTAATGAGGGAGCTGAAATTCAGAGTGGCCACTGAGAGCATTATTCAAGTGACTGTTTTTACTCAGCAGATATACTGGCTCACTTATGGGATGTAGTTTGATAAAGTAATTATTAGTATAAGTATAAATCTAAAGGCAGAAAGATTGGGTTATTTTCTTGACTCTGCCACTTACTGGCTATAAGACCCCTGAACAAATTGTTTAATTTCTCTGGACCTCAATTTCCCCTCTGTGAAATGGGATGATGTTAATGTCTCCCTTAGAATCATTAAAATGATTAAATGAATTCAAGACTTAGAATAAGACTGACATATAGAATAAGACTGACATTTAAAACATATAGTTTTAAATGACTGGATGTCATTTAAAACTATTATTAGTTGTGTAAAAATTTGTTTAAAACCTACCAGATTAGTGGGGGCAGAATCTGTTCTTAAGAGGTAATATTTATGTTTACCACTGTATTGTCAAGCGCATAACAAGCTACCTGATCACAGCAGATGCTTGGTAAATAGCTGAATGAATAAGTGGACAAATGAAAATATGAGTTCAGAGAACTTAGCAGCAACAACAATTTTAGAGGGTACTTTAAATTTCTGATGTTTGTTTCATTATTTTTAATTCTATCCACAAACTCAAAAAGGCAGGGAAGAGGTGCTATTCCCATTTTATCATTCAGGACATTGTTTGCTTATGGTCATATAGGTGATTAATGTTAAAGCCAAAAGAAAAAACTAGCCCTCTGATTGCCTGAGGCCATGGGTGCCTTAAAGATAACCCCAGTGAGATGCACCATACCTGAGGTTAAAACACCCCACCTCTTGTATGCATAAATAAATAAATCTTTAAAAGAAAATAAAAATAAATAAAGCAATCATGATTGACAATGCTCTCCTGAGTTGCCCCAGGTCTGAGTCCTGGTCCTGGCCTGAAGACCTCAGCTTTACTCCTTATCCTCCCTTATAGCATCTACTTGTCTCTCTTTGTCAAGCACCCTTTATGGGACCTCCTGTTCACCCCAAGTATGAATGTAGCATCACAGACCAAGCCTAACACCAACCTAGAATGCTTTCATATGACTGTAGCTGATTCCTTCTTGATCAGGTGTAAGAAGACAGACATTTAATGAGTTAATAGAGCCATCCATGATATCATGCAGTAAACCAGAGGAATGGTGGTCACATTAAATACAAATATCAATATAAGAGTCTGCATGAGGGAGGAAACACAGAATCAGATCAACACCAGGCATGTCAAGTTGGGACACCAGTAAGGGAGCAATGATACAGAGTAAGCCATTAACAAGGCCAAGATAGAACTGTAGAAATAATCTATACAAAAGGTATGGTTGATGTCAACAAAGCCAAATCCTATACAATATCATCTAGAGCAGAGCTTTTCAAACTGTGTTCTGTGGTGTACCGGTGTTCCTTACAGGACCATCAGAGAGAGTCAGTTGACAGGTTTAGGGCCTCCGACCCTGCTTCAAACAGCACAGGACCAAATTTACTTGATTTATTTTGAATTTCAGTATCATAATTTATTTAATAAAGACAGAAAGTGTGACTAGAAGTGATGTTTGAAGCGCAAAAGTGGTAAGTTTTCTCTCCCCACTGTCAATGCCTCTTACACCATCTCTGGCCTCTCATAGACACATGGCAGGGAGAAATCATTAACTTGAATTTCATTCTGATAGTGAATAAGCACTTGGCACTGAGGACTCTAACTGAATAATATTCAGGTGACTCATGTGTGATTTAGAAAATGTTTTGATGTTCTAGTCTGGTTCCAATTCAATGAATCAGTTACAGGTTCAAACTGGTTCACTGGAGTTTTATAAGAAAAAACTTTGTTTCATTTCTCAGTTCAGTAGAATATAAAAATAATAATATTTGGATTTGATTTAAGGTTCAGCAAGTTTATGTAATTCATTCCAGGCTTTTGTTCATGGCTTGCCTCTGTACCAGTTTCTGTTTGGGAAAAATGCCCTATAGATCTCTACAAATCAATCATAGTAGGTTGTGTTCTGGTCTCCATCTAAAATAACAAGACAGAGCCATCCATGATATCATGCATGATATCACCATGATATCATGGTTAAACTCTCCTTGAATTCAGGGCAAAATTTAGGTCTAATCTCAAAGAAGAACACCTGCCGAGGACCTCTCCTGAGAGAAGGACCCAGATTACAGGATGAACTAAGGAGAATAGCACTACAGGAATGAAAAATTACATCAGACACAGTTGCCCATTTTAGAGTCTCATGTTTTGGATGGATTAGCACCTACTTGCTATTTCTGTCTGGGCTCAGTTCCCAGGACTCACCCAAGGCCCCTCATCCATAGAAGACTAGAACCAAAGCAGGACAAATCAAAACTGCCACAAGCGTTCAAGTAAAGGTAGATCCCAGCTTCCTTTAACCAAGCCTCAGAGAATTCAAACATCAAAAACAAAAACAAATCTCTGCTTCCAGAATTTCTAGATCTTTTTACTCCTTGCTTGGTTGACACCCAGCTCATGAGCAACTCAAATTTTTAAAAACATTTCTCATAATTGCCTTGAAATTTTAAAAACATATATTCATTTTGCAGCTGCAAATTGTCTGCATTGAAATGATTGACTAAAGAAAATGGCTGAATTCCACAGTGGCAAATATGTAACATTGCTTAGAGTCAATTTTTTCATTTCAAACATACACATTGAAACAATACATAATTTATCCAGTGTGATCCCTTTGACCTCTATGTTAGTAATTTCCATATCTTAAATTTGGGAGCTCTTACAAAAATTCAGGTGGTTTTCCATTGTCCAGCTTCTGCCAATAACTCTATCTAGAACAGAGGTTGCCACAAAGGAGATTGTGCATTATTAAAGAGGTCTAGAACCCTGTGAAATATGGAAAGTTGGGTCTGGAGCCAGACAACCTTAGGTAAAAATCACAACTCTTCAGTTGACTTGGCAGGTAAACTTGGGTAAGTCAATCGATTAATTTTTCTGAAGATGCTTCCTCCATTGCAAAATGGACTGTCATAGGATTACAAGGGACTTGATAGCAACAAACTTGGCACATAGAATATGCTCAATACACATTTGTTCATCTTCCTATCCTTCTCTCATAAATGAGGGATCATCTATTCATGTCCCATCAACCATATTATCTGGAAGAGATGAAATCATGACTTACCCTACAAAATGAGACTTGTATTTTTCCTACGATACCATGGAAGAAAATGGAAAATTGTAGGAAATGCTTCTGCAAACTTGTGTTGCTGGCAATGTTCATCAATGTTCATCAATGTAAAAGATCTTTCAAAAAAGCACAGGTGACCTGGAATCAGAAATTTGAGTTTAAACACCATGTCATTGATTCACTGTCAGACATGAACAATTTATGTAACATTTCTGAGTATTTATCCTTCATCTATAAAGTGAAGATTTTATATTAGACTTCCACATGTGGTTGTGAAAAGGATAAAATAATTATGTAAGTAAAGTACCTGGCACATGGTAGCATCGAGTATTTACTATCATGTTACCTTACACTGGCATATAGTATAATCTAAGATTATAAAAGTAATTTATAAATGCTTATGTCTTCTTTGTAAAATAATTAAGTCTATTAAAAACCCTCTGTTGACTGTGTCATTGAAATTTAAGGATTCATGTTGATTAAATTATTTAAAACTGATATTTATTTCATTCTCTCTATTAAAAGCCTTAACTTCCAAAGTGACCAGAAAGAAAAGCCAAACTTCTTTGTAATCATACATTATAGCCCTTACCTTTTGATTATCTGGTAATGTTTTCACAAAACATCTAACTACAAAGAAAATCATAGTGAGATCAATTTATACAATGTCATTTTGTGAATTTTGCCTTTAAAAGTAGTTTTGAAGTCTGACTGTGTGACTTTAAAAATTCACTTAAGGAGTTAGAATATCCCAGGAGCGCACTTTTATATCTGGTTCAGCTTCACCGCTAGATTGTTCCTTGTTCTAGGAACGTTCCTGTTTGTTCTCCTATGTGCATGTGAAAAATGCTATCTCATTTTAACTTATTTCACTTTTATAATAACATCCTCCAGGAAACAAATGTTCCCTTAAATGTTCAGATACTGCCTCAACTTTGTCCCTGAAAACCTTCTGTTAATTTTCTTTTATCAGAGTGACCATTTGATTTACGGTCACAGGTAGAAAAGAACAGACCCACAGCTGCTGATTATGCTGCTTGCCCTCCACCTGTATTTTATGACTCATAAAATATGCTAATCTGATAACATTGTATTTGAATAAGTTGTTGCTTCTCAAAGACTAAGAATGATATTATGGAGATACCACCCAATGCAATCAAATATTCTGCTCCTGTATTTCAGTGACTGATTTTCCAAAGAAAAGAGAAGAATATAAATTTTGATAGAGGAAGAAAAGTGAAACTTGAACATCCAGAAAAATATGAATGAGGTTGGCTGTAATCTTCTGGCCAGTGCTGATTAGTGTAAATAGCCATTAGCTAGCTTTAATTAAGAAAATAGATTAACTCTAAAATAACAATATAAGATACTGGTACATCTTTGTAACAGTTTCAAAATATATCCATCACAATCTTCCTATGTGAGCGATACTAGAGCTAGGTTATCATGTGTCTCAGAAAACCACCCTCCCCAGGCCTGCCCAACCTTCTTCTAAAACCCTCCCCTTTAACACCATTCTCAAATTCTGCATCAATACTTGATGCTGAAAGAAGACTGAACATGAGGAGTCAAGAGCACTTGGCTTCCCTCGGTGAATGCCAGATTCTATTCTTATTTGGTCTTGTAAATAAATATTTTTTGAAAAGGAGACCTTTGAAACAAACAAACAAAAATAATTTGATTCTGATTTCTATCAGTTAAAATGCATTCATTTATTGTTTTTCTTCCTATAACACAGAACATAAATTGGAGAATAAATATGATCAAATGTTGGCAAAGGGTGGTTAGCCACAATTCCAAGATTGGAGAATGAAATCAGATGATCAATACAGTATTCCCTTTCAGGGAATTACAGTCCAAAACTATAGAGAACATGACAAATTTTTGTAAGTACCCAGTTCAAAGTCGAGCCAAAGGAATCAAAGCATCATTATTTAGGATATGCAAAAGACTGTCTAGGAACACATATAATAGAATACCATGCAAGACTATTTTCTGGCTTTTGTATTAGGGAATTTTAGAGTCTCCTGCATTTGGAGAAAGGAAAAAATCATGGTAGAGGAAGGTAACTGCTCAAATCTTATAAAAAAAAAAAAACTCTAGCTGGGTTGTTCTGAATAGAATACTTCCAACTATGTATATTTTACAACCATCATATACATGAAAACACACCCAGTTTTAATTGCTCATGGTACAAGAGTATGAACTACTTTCATTATAAGATCACTGTCTACTTAAATACCTCCTCCTGACATTAACTTGGTAATACAACTTTAACTGGTTTAAATAAAATAATTAGTTGATCCAGTGTATATAATGAATATTTTCATTCAGATCACTCATTTTCTCTAATATTTTGACTAGTAGCTACATCATAATCCCAAAAATTTCATGCAAGCCACAATTAGTTTTCCAAATTTCTACTTTTTGTCTCCCTTCTTGCATTTTTAGTACCAGCCATGTTTATTTTTTTTTGTTTTTATTAATTTTTGTTTGTTTGTTTTATTTTTTTTTGTTTTTATTAATTTTTTAGTACCAGCCATGTTTAATTACTCATTGTTCTCTATAGAGGTGCCTAAATTATCCTCCATTTGTATGTCTGTTCATAAGACTTCTTCCAGTGATTTGTTCATTATTATAAATAGTAGGTTCGATGGTATAGAGTAAGCAAAGATGAAGTGAAAGTAATTCTATAGGAAAAAATTAACAGAAGCAGAGGGATAATACCTCCTGTGAGGGAGGGTGGTAAAGTGCAATTCCTTTATCAAAATTCTCAAGGACTGGGTCAAGTTCAGAGCAATAAAATGATCAGGTCTATCTGAAGGGTCTGATTTGATTGAGATGAGGGTGGGAGGTTTGAGAAACATGAGTGAACACATATCGGGACTATAATAAATCAGAAAGGTCAAGAATAACAAACAGGGTCCTGCTCTGAGGAATAAAACCATCAATATTCTAAGACCATAGTCACCTTTGAACATTTCATGTAATGTTTTTGAGTAGCTGCTATGTGAAAAGCTTTGTGTTAGTCTCTGATAAGCACATAAAGATCAGTAAGACAAACTACTTGACCTCTAAAAGTATGCAAAGAACTGAAAAATTTAAGAAACAAAGGAAAGCGAAGTGGCAAGGGTGGGCTCAGAGAATAACCCACAATGAATTGCCAAACTGAAACTTCTTATTAAATTTGGGGCCATTTACAGTAAGATTAAATGCTCTACATGTCTCCAAGGGCATGTAGAGTTGCCAGCATATGTAGGTATTGATTCTGAGAAATCTAGAAAGATGAAATAATGTCAATATACTTGCAATGTGACCAGGTATTACCAACAGATTTATAATGATAGTGTTGCCAAATACATTTCTGAATCTTGAATGCTAAAAAAAGATCTCGCTTATCTCAGCATCTACCATATAGCTTCTTTCCTGTCCTTCTTCTACATGTGTGGATGACCTGAGTCCACATCCTTGACACTTCTTTTAAAAGACTCTCTGTAATTATAGAACCATTTGTGTACATGGAAGAACTGCAACAAGTAAGGAGGTACAAGGGATGAAATGGGCAGACTTTTAGCTCCCTCTCAGACAAGGTCCAGACCCAACACTCTCCTGGAACTACTGCCAACAAAACCTACAATCTAAGTTAAAATATGTGTTTGACCCAGAGTCAATTTCAAAATAAGTGTCCTAACACTCTCATCCAACAAATTGCCCACCATTCATATTTCCTATAAAGTCATCATTAAAACCAAGGCTATGAATTATTGACACCTGTTGATTCCAGTGGCAGAGAGAATAAACCCTTCCAAACTGTTTGCTATACTTTCTTACCTGGACCACAACTGAATTCACAGATTCTTTCTTGGAAATAGTTGTCTCAACTTCGGATCCTTACTGCTAGCCTATGATCTGCAGATATCAGCTTACTATAAATCCAAGGAGGTATAGGGAACAGACCATTCCCTCCATCTTTCTCTTTTCTTTCTCTTTGCTATATTTTACCTTAACAGATACAAAATAAAAATTATTGTACTACATGAATCATAGATGCATATTGATATAGGGGATATAACAAATTGGGACCTGAGCTTCACACCCACCAAGAAATATTTTCCAAACATGCAGGGACCCTGCTCTACAGCCAGAGCAGACCTCTCCTGTCTCGCCCGCTGCTCCCCTCAGAAGTGCATTTTGTCAGCCTGCCTGTTCTGTTCCCCTCTCTGTCTTTGGTGAATCCTCTCACCCTCCCACACATCTGGCTTGTATCCCGGTTCTTGTATAAATAAATAATCTTTTAAAAAAAGAAGAAGCAAATTGCAATTATGTGGAAGAGTGAATATATGTGGAATACCTTCTTTTGCAATGTTCAATGTGTAAGGTTTCTTTGCAAGAAGAGAAACAGACCAAAAATCTCAACGATGCTGCACAGTCTCCCAAATATAGAATGTTTCCACTATCTCCTGATGGAAGATTAATTCTCAAAAGGATTCAAATAACTGAACACCGAGAAAGGCTGAGATCTATTCTATTCTTAACTTAATCGTTGGAGGTGAAAATTACTTGTCACACACTACCCAACCTTCTTGGCCATCTTCCCACTTCATGTTCACTCCTCTTTGTGACTCACGAACCATTCAGTGCCTTCTGAGATTTCTGATGAAGATGTCATTCACAGTGGTACTTCCTGCCTAAGACAGACAAAAAAAGGGACTGACCGGTTATTAATGTTGTAAGTCACTGCTACACTGAGCTAGGGGACACATATTGTTTTAGTCAAAAGAGCATGCAACTGTTTTTTCTCACAATCCTCAAAAAGACAAGGCTATCCAGTTTCTCTCTGTCCAAATGATAATCCTTAATTTCCTTCTGCTGCCCTAGTAGGAGGATGGATGGATGGATGGATGGTTGTATGGATGGATGGTTGTATGGATGGCCCCCTAACTAGAGCTAGAGTATTTAAAGAATTAGAAAGGAAAATTCAAATCTTATGTGTGCTATTTGTAGCAATACAAATTTAAAAGTTTTTTGAGGGAAGGTGGTCTACTATGTAAAATTCATCTTATGGATTTCAACTTCTCTTGCCACTATTTGAATTTTACTAAGAGTTAATATTTGTGATATAATTCTCAAGCCCCACAAGCATACCCAGCATAATGGATCTAGATATTAATCCTCCTATGGAGAAAATAGTAATTCTTGCCACCACTTCATGCCATGCATGGTTTCCAATTTTGCCTAGCAAATGTTACCCATTAAAATGAAAATGTGACCTATTTAGTTTGCACTCATTGCAACAAGTTGACCGTGCAACAGGTTTGGGAACAGTTTAATTGAAATCATGAATTATTCTGCATCATCTGAAAGGCAACACTATGTTATTCTGTTTCCTTTGGAAACAAAATAGCATGATGCCTCAGGAACTGTAAGCATGACAAAACAGAGACTCAAAGCTCTGAAACCTGTCTGATGGTTGGGTGTGTTCCTCCAGCTTTACCTCTGTAACAGCACAGGAGTGCTGGGGAAAGGCAGTTCGCATACTATTCTCCTAACCTCTTGGACCAAACTAAGGCTCATACTCTAGTTCAGTGGTTCAAAACCCAGGCCAGATTCCTTAAAATCCAAAATGAACAGTTGTCCTCTGTCTGATACAGGATCATAGCAAGAAGTGTTTAAGAAGGCAGGAAGAGGGAAGCTGAGATTAAATTTAAAGAGCAGCTCAGTTGCTGGAGGCTTCTATGTGTTTGAATTGATAAACTCAACTCAAAAATGAGGGCTTTAAGGAAGAAGGTCTTGGTCTCACCATCTCACCAAGCCTGGGGTGAAACAGGAGAGACAGAGGCAGTGGAAGGCACAGTGGCACAAGCTGAACCCAATGGAACGGGAGAACTCATCTCTCCCTACCCCATTTGGGATATAGTGCGGAACCTAGACTGTGGAGGTCAGAGGGAATTGACCTCTGTTTTGGTGTATGATTCTTTCTGCTTTGGGACATAGCAGGAAACAGCACCCTAGACAAGGTAGGACTCTTCTGTTGTGGAAGATCTGGAGGAAGGTCAGCAGTGTCCAGCAAAGACTTGATTGAGCAAGTGCTCACTGGGAGATAAGCCAAAAGAGCTGCTTGGGGAGAGTACTGAACCAGTGTGCTTGAGCTGAGGGAACTAAGAGCCAGAACAATTTGGATACAAAATGCTGAGTTGTTCTCCTCCCTAGAGACACAAAGATTACTAAAACAAATCTCCAATAGACGTGAGATTCTGGTTTCCAACATTTAGAATATCTCTCACACAGGTACATATACACAAAATCTATACACACCTACAAAACACACCTTCCTCACAATGAGTTAGTTTTCACACCAGGTAAAAGAAAAAGCAAATGCCAGCTTTAAACGTAGTGGTGGCAGGCTCATTCTGAGAATCTCCATTTCACAGGCATCTATAAGTGAATGCAAGTATTATCTGGCACACTTGTCATGCAGTGTTCCCCACACCAGGTTCTCGGGGCTCATGACATAACTCTGCCTCACCTTTTGTGTCAAACCCCTTCTTCACCCTGGTACATGGTCAAGCCAGAAAGCTGAAATACTTGCCATCCAGATATTTGTTCCATGTCTCTCACATACCAGTCATTCAAACCTGAGTCCATTTTAAACATTTACATTTGGCATAAACTTATTTTCAACTTATTATCATTATAAAGATCTTTACTTAATAAATGACAAATCATTATAACTATGAAAATTCAATACTTCAATCATTGCTCAATATCTACTAATTCATAGTTGTTAGTACCAGAAACAACTGTTTTTGTTAGACTTTCATAATCTTGTTGACATCATCATTAGTGAGACCCAAAAGGACATTCCACCTGTCTGCCTCATACCATGTAATTTGTCCATTTTTATCAAACAAATTTTGGACTTTGAATTTAAAGTTAGATATAGTTGGGACTCCCTGGTGACGCAGCGGTTGAGCGCTGGGCTGCAAAGCTGCCCACAGCCTCTGCAGTGCAGGTTCGGTCCCCGGCCACCTGCGAGGGTCCCACATAGCGTGCAGGAGGGGTCCCACATGGCATGCAGACCCCTCCTGTGATGCCCACTGCTCCCCTCAGCAGTGTATTTCGTCAGTCTGCCTGTTCTGCTCCCTGCTCTGGCTCTGGTGAATTCTCTCACCCTCCTGCTCTTCTGACTGTACCCAGTGCTTGTATAAATAAATAAATAAATCTTTAAAAAAAAAGTAGTTAGATATAGTTAATTCACTGTTTGAGTAGTTAGACTCTGTGACTCAGATAATTGTATGGGGAATATAAAAATAAAATTTATTAATTAAAAAAATAAATAAATAAATAAAATACATGCCTTAATATTTGCAAAGTGAAAAAAAAATTAGTGTCTAGTACCCCAACACATGGAGTCACAAGTACATCCTATACAAAATATTCCTTTGATTTGTGTGAATTATGCTTTTAAGATGTATCATTAATAAATTCAAATTGAGGGAACCAAGACAAAATTAAATGCCATGCGTGGTTTCTGTGTGTTGGGATCTTAAAATCATATAACATATAATCTGAAATATATAATTACATGTTATATATGTATTCAGAAATAAAAAGTGTACTCTCTCATCCTCCTGGTATTCTATTCATCTTCTTGTGGAACAAAGGTGTAAACTGGTCGAGTATTTCAGTCATCTGGGGCCTCTTTCCAAGAACCATCTTGCTCTATTATGTGGTCTCTTCTGAGCATTGTTTTCTCCTGAGGTCAGGGTTTCTTGTGACACAGGCATGGACAGAAGTACCTTATGATACAGCGGAACTTTGGTAGAATCTTGTGATAGAACAGTGAACCAGTGAACTCTGGCAGAGAGAGTGGTCAGCAGATCCTTCACCAATTCTAATAATCGCTAGAGGCTAATTAATTGCATTGATCTTTAGGGTGAAATTATAGAAAGAAAAAATTCTGAGGCTCCACACTATCTGATTCTAATATTCTATGGATCAGTGAATATAAGTGATCTGACATAAGTAAAATAAATGAAGGTCAACACAAGGAGAGATGGTTTATGAAGAAGTCTGTAACAAACTCCTAAAAGGAAGCTGGGGACAGTCATCATTCACAAGATGATACAAGAAACCAAGGACTCATAATGAACACTGCACATGGTGGTTACTGTCCATCTGTAATACACTATTCTCCCTTTCCAGCATCTAAATGGACATTCAACTTGAATGTTCTATGAGATGAACTTTGAACTGATTATGTCCCACAGTGATCTCATTAGTTCTGTCAATCCTGTTTCTCCCACTGTTTGTATTAAGGGTTCCCTACACTCTCTTAGCCAATCAAACTTGAAATTTATTAGCCTTCTTTCTGTCCCTGGAAACTCTCCAAACATGGTTCAATCATTCAAATTCTACTTCCACAATTCATTACAAGTATGTCCTTTTCACCTTCAGTACCTTAGTTCTGAATGCTTAGTGAATTTCCAAAATACCTCATTCCCTTCCTCATCTCTCTCTCTCTCCCCTCCCTGCCCCCCACTAAAATCTTATCACCAAAACCAAGATCACCTAGATTTCTCTCCAATGTTTTTCTCAAAAAGTTTTATAGTTTTGTGTTTTGCACTTAGGTCAATGATTCCATTTTGAGTTCACTTTTGTGAAAGGAGTAAAATGTGCATCTCTGCTTGTTTCTCTATTTATTTATTATTTGCATATGAATGTCCAATCATTTCAGCTCCATTTGTTGAACAGACTACCTTTTGTTCTTTGAATTGTCTTCATGCCTTTGTCAAAGAGCAGTTGACTCTATTTGTTTAGGTCTAGTTCTGGGCTCTCAATTCTGTTGCATTGATCTATGTATCTATTATGTTGCCAATACCACACTGTCTTGATTGCTTTATACTTAATCTTGACATCAGGTAGTATGATGCCTGTTGTTCTTCAGAATTGTGTTAGATTTTCTGGGCTTTTTGCATTTCTGTACAAACTTTATAATTAGTTTGTCAATATCTGAAAAATAGTTTTCTGGGGTTTTGATTATTTTATGTTAAATCTATAGACCAAGATGAGAAGGACTAACATCTTAAAATTGAGTCTTTTAACCCTTGAATGGGAAATATCTTTTTACTTAGATTTTTCTTCAACTTCATCAGAATTTTGTAGTTTTCCATATGTAGATGTTGTATATATTTTTATCTTTATACCTAAGTATTTCTTTTTTTGGTTAGAATTGTTTATTGCTGGTATACATGAAAATAATTGACTCGTACATTAATCTTCACTCATTAGTACCAGAAAATCTTTCGTCAATTCTTCTAGATATTCTGCAAAAACAATAACTTATCTGTAAACAAAGAAAGTTTTATTCTTCTTTCTCAAAATATACATTTTGTTTCTTTTTGTTGTCTTACTGTAGTTGCTAGGACTTTCAGTATGATATGGAATAGGAGTGGTGAGAGAAAACTCTTATCTTTGTCCTGATCTTAGGGGAAAAGCATTACCCTTAAAGCATACCATAAAGTATGATGTTAACTGTAGTTTTTCTGTGCATGTTTTTTAATCAACTTGAGGAAGTTCTTCTCTATTACAAGTTTGTCAAGAATTTATTATGAAAAGAAAGATCTCACTTTTAAAGACACAAACTTTTTATTTTTATTTTTCATCTCTGTATGTTTCCAAATTATGCTTATTTATCCATTTTATTTTTATCTCTTGGTTTCTAAAATGGTATAATTAAGCCATCTGGAGATTTTTATAAGACTTACTAAATAGCTTGGATTTCACCCCCAGGTAAAATAAATTACTGCAATCATGTGTAATAACACACAGTAGTTTATTCTAAGTATCTGTAAGATTTGTTTGGGGAAAAACAATCAGGATAGAGCTGCCGTTTTTTTTTTTTCCCCAAGCAAGACTTTCAGCAAGAAAATACTGTAGAAATGCATACATGGCATACTTTGACATTGAGGTTGCGATAGTTAAATGACAGAAATAGTCTACAAATAAAAGTGCAAATATTTCTCCTTTTCTAAAAAAGGGTTCATTTACCCATGAGAAATAGCATTCTGATAGTGTAAATATAGAATGAAGATCAGCACTCTAGCCATGTGCATTCACTAACTGTGCAATCTTGGGTAAATCATCCAACATCTCTCTAGTTTTATGGTAACACTCGTCAAGATCAAGGACATCACATTCACCACCACCACTATTGTGTGCTCTCCACCTACTTCACATTGTTAATTCATGGTAAGTGAGATGACGGATATGAAACTGCTTTTTATAATTTTCAAGCTCAATAGAAATGGTAAACATTATTATTATTAGAAGTATAAGTTAGGAAGAAGAAATTCTGATATTTGCTAATCAGATTTTACATTTAAACACTATCACTAACACAAATGCATTTTCTGGGATTTAAAGTTTTAAGTTGAACTTCATTGCTAGGAAAAAATCATGAGGGATAATTAAGACACTAAAGACTAAAGTTTTCAAAATGAGTCACCAATTTCAAATCTAGACTCATCACATATAAATCCAATCATGTCAGTTTGTCTTGTTTGGTCCACTTCTTCACTAAGTGAGATGATTGATCATTTAGAGGAGCTCAGAGTAATGGTTCTGAATGAGAACATCAGAATATTTGCTATTCTAAATAGCATAGAAATGACCCACCCATTTCAACTTTTCCTAAGCTGCAAGATATTTGACTTGGCAGTTTTTTTGTAAAGTCATTCCTTCACTTAGCTAACCCTAAGTTCCAACTCTGTACAGGACACCCTGAAGGAAATACAGAGATAGAAAGAAAAGTTTCCCTGTGGTACTTACATATCCTGGAATACAACTCAGCAACAAAAGAAGAAAACTACTGCAGGCAACAGCCTGAATGAATCTCAAGGAAATTATGCTGAGTGGGTAAAAATCAATCTCCAAAAGATGTCCACTGCATGATTTCTTTTATATAACAGTCACAAAATAACAGAAAATTATAGAAATGGAAAATGTATTAGTAGTTGTCAGGAGTTGTGGTTTACAGTGGATGGGACAGAAGTGACTATAAAAATGTCACAAAGTGAATCGTGATGACTGTCTTGATTATGCTGGTGGTTACAGAAGGATAAACATGTGATAAGTTGTATAGTGCTATATAATGGGTGAGTCATAATGTAAACTATGAACTCTGGGAAATGATGATGGGACAATCTATCAATTGCAACAAATGTACTACTGTTGGGGGAGGGGGGAGCAATGTTGATAAAACAGGAGACTATGCCTGTGTAGGAATAGCTGAGATATAGGAAATCAGTGTATCCTCCCCTCGATTTTTCTGTGATTCTAAAACTGCTCTAAAAATTAATTTTAATTAAAAAATCAAAAGAAGAATAACAGCTTGTGATGTGAAAATTTTATGAAGTAGTGATGGGAATTTCCATAGTAAAGTTTATTGAAACACACAAACACACACATTGAGGTCACTGGTGGAATCCCACCAGGAAAGTCCTACACAAGCCTTCTCATAGCCCCTGATTACAAACAAAGATGTGAAATACACCGCTGAGTGACTATCAGTTGAGTCATCTACAACTGTGTCTGGTTATTAGGAGTCCTTTAGGGTCTGATAGAAATGAAAAAGCCCAAGGCATAAAATAAAATATTCAGAGTACCTAAGCAAGGAAGGTTTCCAAGAAGGAAGTGCTTAACAGAGACTAAGGTAAATGAGAAAGTCTACAGGTAGGAAGGAGGCAAGAGAGAATTTCAGGCAAGGGGGACCTATGTGCAAAGACCCAGAGAGAGAGCACATTATGGCCAAGAAAGAGAGGAGGCTCACTATCAGTGCATTGATGTTGGGGGGAAGGTAGAGCTGGTGACAGACATGCAGACTCAAACTCAGCCCTGAACATTTCCCAGGCCTAAGGTGCCAGAGTAAGGAGTGTCCTCAGATACACCCAAAAGAGAACCGCTGTGCACCATCACACTTACTGCCTACATCATCTTGAGACACTGAAACTCAACCTGCCCAGCCTGGCAGTCTAGCTCACCTCCAGAGCAGCAGTGAGCTGAGTAGGAAGGCCAAGAGGCTACTTCTGTCCAGTGAGGTCAAAGCTACCATAAAGCTAAGCATATATGTATGAATGAGTGTATGTATGTTTTCAAACTAAGTGGTCAGCACCTCTCAGCTTGATGTCAGCTTCTTTTTCACCTTATCCAAAGCTATGAGACAGAGGAGCAGGCAAATATGGTGGTGTAGAAGCACTGGGTTTGGAACCAGGTGAACTCAATATAAAAAAAACTCTAAATCCCCTACAAGCTATGAATATTTGGGCAAGTTCATTTTATAGAGCTTTATTTTTCTGACCATAAAATGGGGACAGGAATCTCCCACACAGAACTCTTGTTAAATTGAATGGAGAAATATATTTCACCATGAATGGAGAAAGCCATTCACTAGCCATGGTCCCTAAGAGATACGTTCTTCGGTTTAGGGTTTTTTGTTTGTTTATTTGGTTGGTTGGTTGGTTATTTTTATTTTTTTATTGAAGTAGCATTGGTTTATAACATTATATAGGTTTCAGTACAATCTTATAAATCAGCATTGGCATATACTACATTGTGTGCACCACTAGAATTTTTGTTATCTTCAAGCATACAATTGACTACTTTTACCAGATTTATCCACTCCTCCCCTTTTTCTTTCATATATCCACTGATTTGTTCTCATAGTGTAAGATTTTTTTGTTGTGCTTTGTTCATTCATCTTGTCTTTTTAAAATTCTACCCTATATGAGTGAAATTCCCCCATCATGTCTTTCTCTACCTGACTTATTTCACTAAGTATAAGACCCTCCAGCTCCAGCCTGCCATATGCAACAACATAATGCTCTTGTTTTGTATACTTTTGCTCTTTTAATGATAGTTTCCCTCCCTGTTTAAGATTCAAGATTCTCCTGTGTTCTCTCACTGCTTTTGATGTTTGGGGTTCTCCTAAAGTAAATCCCTATGACTGTGATTCCAGTGGCAGCCATTTGTTTGGGAAGGGAAAGAAACTCTAGAAAGGGAAGCAATTAAGACCAGGGAGGAGAGGCAGTTGATGAAGGAGCAATATCCAACCAGCTGCCTCTTCGGGTCACTAATGGGGATCCCCACCAGAGCCCTAGAATCCTGTGTAGGGCATCACAGAGAAAACAGGAATTATTTTTAATCTAGTCACTGGCTGGGTGCTCCTGGTGAAGCATAATGTCACTTCTTAATGGAATTTTTGTCCTGAGGAGCAGGTCTGAGAAAGCCCACAGCAAGACACAGTTGCTCTCTGCAGGCAACTGGAAGTTGTGCACTAAGAAAGTCAGGGAGGGGATAAGGGTGAAAATGAGAAGTCTGAGAAACATGTGTCCAGACAAAAAGTATTAATGTTTACATCTACCTTTGAACAGAAGAAAAAGCATGAGATATTTAAAAATTCAGCAGAATTTCTGGCATCATTTGAGGGGGGCAGGTGTTACATGAAGTCCTCTTGGAACCCATAATGAGGACACATATTTTTCCAGCTAGCAGTCAAGTGGGCTCCTTGTATTGCATCCATCTGTATGCATGAAGCTACATCCAAAGGTATCCCTTTCAAAATACAGTTTCTGATTTGAACATAAAAAAATATGGTTTGTTTCACAAAAGGTGACAGTGTCCAGAGAAGCAGGTCTAGGAACATTTGTTTCCTGGGGGCATCTGTCTCCCTGCATAGATGATAGACCTGGAGAGACAGTTTCAAGATCACAGGGAAATCAAACAGCTGTAAGGCAGAGCCCCAGGCGCATTACCACCTGCACTGGGTGGTAAACTCTGTTAAGGCTCTGGAAACAGATAAGGATCTGGCAACAGCTCAATATCCAAGACACAGGTTGTAATGAATAATCAGACACGTTAATTTGTTTCCTCCAAACTATAAAGCTTGGTTTAACTCATGGCTTCATTTTGGTCCAGATTTAGCATAATTTAGTCATGCAGGCCAGAAAAGAGTAGGCTGAATCTCTGAGGGGCAAATGGCATCTGTTCCTCTAACTTAAAGGAAAATAAAAAGGAAACCATTTTGGGTGGTGGGTGTTTATGCTCTAGCTCAGGGAAAACATGACATTTGCTGTAAAGAAAGCAGGATCTGCTATTGTGAGCGCTGTTGAAGCTACTCCTTCAAGTCAGTGAATTTGAAAATCAGTCAGATGGAACTGCAGAAGAGAAGGTGGAGGTGCTCTCTGGCATCAATCTCTCAAAGCACAACTCTGGATAGTGAGTTAATTGTGTGTCATGCTATTAATGAACTTGGTCTGGCCATGGTGACAGAGTTCATTACAGAACATTTATCCTCCACTCAATAAGAAGAAAAATGACTTCAATAAAAGCTATGCCAGATCCTCAGATACATTATCTTTATTAAAAAGACATTTTCAGTAGTAAAATTCATTACATATTCATATAATTAATCTAGATCTACCCTCCATATATTTTATTGTTACCTAAATGCCAGTAAGCTTTAAGAAAAACAAATATGATTTTACAGCTATCCCATAATTGAAAATGGATGTAATAAAGTAGACAACTATAAAGTACATTTATATTTAGATTCTGCTGGATCAATTTCTAATCCATCCAAACCAAATCTAAGGTCCAGCCTGTGGTCTGATGGAAGCTCTGTCTTGTATGTACACAGATGCATGTGAAAAAACATGCTAAAGGGAGAAGATTGACCTCCAGCAGCGGAAGTTTGTTGCCTGTGTCTTGTTCATCTTTTCATACTCTATAATTGAGCTTGAGTCACAATTTGGAGACCAAAATGAATGAGAAAAATTTTGTAGCTTGTTTCTATCAGGATGGGATAACATCTTATTACTAAAAGATGTCTGAAATGAAAGCAACCTTAGTTAAAATCTATGTGTCACACTTACAAGCATAGGGAAGTTATTTGAACTCTCCAAATGCAAGCTTTGTCATTTATAAGACACAAACAAAAAAGTCTATAGCATAGTGTTTTGAGAATTAATTGAGAATATATGTTACCAATAACATGTTCAGTGCTTGAACCTCTAAGTAGCTGCACTTCAAATCAGTTGTATTTTTTGTTCAATAGAGCATTAAACATTTATCACAGGCCAGCTATAAGGCTTTATGTTCAAGGGATATAGAAATGAACACTATGCACATGATCTTAACTGTCTTCAAAAAAGGAAGATAGGTATTTTACAAATATTCATTAACAATTCATGAGCAAATTATTATCTTTTAAGTCAAATTATTAAAGACATAGTGATTATTATTTTCAAACATAAGAGTCTCATTAATGCAATAATATAGTAAAAACAATTTCATTTATGTGGCATATTTTCCTTCCTTTAACTTCTTATTTTTTTTTCTTCAATTGAACAAAACGGAATTAAGCATGTTTCTGAGCTCCTGATGCTCTCATCATAAGTATACACAGGGCCCTATTTTCCATTTACTCCCTATTAGTATACCTATTTCTCTCTTTACCATAAGCAATCACTGCTACACATTCAGAGTTATTGAAATATGCATAATATTGTTGCTCATATGTGACATACAGAAGAAATATTATGTAATAAATTAGTTGTTTCCTTGTCCGCTTACACTGTTCTTGAATGAAATATTCCTGTTTTATATAAGCCTAACTTCCTTGCAAGTAGCTGCTTATTATTCCATGGTTTGCATAGATGATCTTTCATTCATCTGTTTCTCTAACAGTAGACACCTAAGAGGTTTTCCCTCCTTATGGCCATCAGCAATTTGACAAATAAACACCATTACACATATATTCTTATGATTCCATTAAAGAGATCCCTGTCATACATATATATATATATATATATATATATTCAGGTATCAGGTTTTGCACACTTATTGTCACATTTATAGTGCTATATCATTTTCCAATTTCCCCATATACTTGCCAAGGCATGGCATTATCTGATGTTCTAGTATGTGTCATCTGATGGATATCAAGTGGTATTTCATATTTTTAAATTTGCATTTCTCTAAATAATTATGATATTGCTCGTATCTTAACATGATTATTAGGTTAACTATATCCCTCAGTTCACAGCACATCCTATCCTCTCTTTTGTATCAGTTTTCCCATTTCTTACTGACTTATAATTACCTATATGGTTTAGATGTTAGTATCCGTTGTCTGTTTTACACTTTGCAAATAACTTCTCTCAGTTTTTTATCTTCCGATAATTTTTCCTAAGCCCTCCTTCATTGAATATAACCTATGTTTTGAAGTGATTAAATCTTTCACTTGTCCTATATATTTTAAGTTATTTTGGTCTTGTTGAGGAAATTATCCCCCACCCAAAAATTAGAGATTTTCTCAAACATTGTCTTCTATCATCCTTTTATTTTTACTATTCTCATTTAGAACTTATTCCATTGTCACTGTTTACATATGATGTGTGGTAGGGGTGCAACTTTTCCATCTTATCAATTCTCTCAACATCATTTATAATACAATCTATCCTCTCTCCACTGGTTTTTGACCTATTTGTAATACACAATTGTGGCTCTGATACTGTGTTTTACTGTGTTTTAAATACTTAAAAGTAGGGCCTCCCCTAGTGGCGCAGGAGGTTGAGCGCCGCACTGTAATCTGTCCGCAGCTTCTGCAGTGCCGGTTCAATGCCAGTCAGGTGGGGAGGGTCCCACCTGGCATGGCAGACCTCTCCTGTCTTGCCCGCTGCTCCCCTCAGCAGTATATTTGGTCAGTCTGCCTGTTCTGTTCCCCGCTCTGTCTCTGGTTAATCCTCTCAACCTCCCTCACATCTGGCCTGTACCCCCATTCTTTTATAAATAAATAAATCTTTAAAATAAATAAAAAAAATAAATACTTAAAAGTAATTAATAAGGTAGTATGTTTAATACTGAGTAAGATAATATTCCATTTTACTCCTTATTTCTCTTAATTTCTTTATTTTAGCTATTTCTGTACCTTTTGCTCTCTATGTATTTTACAGTCAACTTGCCAAGCTTCCAATCAAAATCTAGTTAGGATTTACATCAAAAGATTAATTTAGTGATTATTGACACCTTTACAACTATATCCCATTTGTAAACACAGAACTATTACTCCATTTATTCTGTTTCTTTTTGCATTTAATAAGATCTCACAAATTCTTCCTAGTAGTCTGATGCATGCTTTGTAATTTCTATGTAGATATTTTATATTCATAGCCTCTTGATGATATAATATTTTCTATAATTTTCTATTTGATTTTTGCTAATATAAAAATACTAGTAACCCATTCTGTAAACTTGCTAAACACTTATTAGTCTTCATGGCATTTTTATAGATTCTTTTTCATGTTGATGTAAATGATGATGTTTTCTTTAAATAATAACAATTCTGTCTCTTGTCTCTTCCTTCCACTTCTTATTCCTTTTATCTCCTTTCATATTGTATAGCCAAAATACCAGGTGTTGTATTGAACATTAGTAAAGATAGAAGCCATACTTAAGTATATCCATTAAATATCATGTTTGCTGTAAATTTTTGGCACATAATTTTTACTAAATTAAGGAGAACAGTTTCTCTTAGAGATTTTAAAATATCATACTTTGTCTACATTCATTAATGTATTCAGTTACATCAATAAATTGTTCATGTCAATACATATATTTCTAGGATTAAACCATAACTGATTATATTTTTAATATCAAATGCTGGCTTTGGCTAAGTAATAGTTCATTTCTAATTTTGGCCTCAATAATCATAAGTAACATTGACCTATAATTTTTCTGTGTGTGTTATACTTATCATTCTTGCATTTCAGCATTTTACTAGACTCATGAAATGAATTAAACAACTTTCCCTTTTTTAGTATTTTCTAAAAATACTTCCATAACATCTAAACTCCCTATTTTTTATAATTTTGCTGCTCATTGTGAAATGGGCTGAACCTGGGAGTTCCAGCCACCTCTTTCTTTTTAGACCAATTTTAGTATTTTATACATTTCCAGAAATTTATCCATTTCATTTCATTAAAATTTATTGCCATACAATGACTTACTATGTTCTTTTTATTGCATTTTAATTATATTTTGAGATTATTTTCTTTCTCTCATTTTGGATTTCAGCTATTTTTATCTTTATTTAAAATTAATCTTGTCATTAATCTCTCTTTTTTGTATTTTCAAAGAAGAAACTTTTGTTTTTATGTAGTACACTTATAAAATAGTTGAAGAATAGAAAAATCATCTTTCATCAACAGAGGAGACATGGCTAAAATAGTACTTATGGGAAAATATATATTTTTGAATATATATATTACAAAAGAAGGACTAAATAACTGAGCTGAATGTTCAACTCCAAGGAACAATAGTACAAATCCAGAGACATAAAAGAAAAAAAAGAAATAATAAAATCAATAGGAAAAAAAGAATGAGATAGAGAAAAACAACAAAAGATAGTCAAACTTAACAATTTATGCTTCTCAATGTGCTTTTACATTTGACATCCCTTGAGGTATGACTTAAAACTGTAGACCAGTATTCAGACTAAAAATAAAAGTCAAGAATTTCATTGTTTATCTTCATTATTTTGCTTTTAAGATGTGAGAGTTTGGGTGAAGAAAACCTTAGAGGCAAAAGTATTTTAAATGAACAAAAGGTAAAGTGAAACCTCAGTACTGTTTTTATGGAAAGATGGAAAATAACATACTTATTTGAAAGGATAAGCTCTGTATTCAACCTCGATAGGCTCAAAGTTTTGACTCTGGCACTGCTTCATTATGTAATCTCAGATTTTCTTTTTTTTTTTTTTAAGATTTATTTATTCATGTGTACAAGAGCCAGGATACAGGCCAGATGTGAGGGAGGGTGAGAGGATTCACCAGAGACAGAGCAGGGTGCAGAACAGGCAGACTGACAAAATACACTGCTGAGGGGAGCAGTGGGCGAGACAGGAGAGGTCTGCTGCACCATGTGGGATTCTCACATGCTGGCTGGGATCAGACCCTTGGTGCAGAGGCTGCGGACAGCTTCACAGCTCTGGGCTCAACTGTCTGCACCACCAGGGGAGGTCCCTCAGATTTTCTGAGCCTGTTTCCTCATTTGTAACATGAGGAATATAATGGTGGTCTATCTCATAAAGTAGTCATTGGAATTAAATAAAGGTATATAATATGCTTAGTATAATATTCAATAAATGTTAGCTCTCTTTTTGTGTGGGTCTTGGTAAACTCTGTTATATTTAAGTACTCCCTTCCCTGGCAAGGAAAATCTTAGTCAAATTAAGAATGTGTGCATGAGTATTAATTTTAACTCTCCCACAACTGTGATAGCACTGTGTAAATAAGAGTATACGCAAACCCAGACTTAAAGTGGTATTATAAGGCAGCTTCAAACCAGACAAAAAAGTCAATGACTAAGAGCTGATAAAGAGTGATCTCTGGGTTTCATCCACAAGAAGCAGAAAGAGGAATGACAGGTAACACCTCACAGCTATAGCCCACATGGAAGGCTGAGGTACTGAGAGAAAAAGCAGCTGAGGGACTGGAAAAGAGCTACAAGCCTAGAGAGGCAGGAAAGGCCTCCCGTGTTTGTTTCCCCTGGAGCTTTTCAATCTTCTCTACAGAGCTTTCTTAGGAAGAGACAGAACAAGGCAGAGAGAAATCGTGGGAAGCTTGACAGCTCCACAGAGGTGGCAGCAGTGCTGTTGTTGACTGGTCTGAAGAGTGGCTTTCAGAGATGGAGGGCCTTGGGTCCGGGCAGTGCCAGTCAAGAACTTCATATGTGGAATACAGAGATACCAAACAAAGGACCAGATAAACCCAAGCTAACAGACCCTAGAAAGCTAATTATCAAACTGTGGCTTGGGGGATGGGGGAGATGAAGTGGTGAGAATAAACTGGGGAGGGTGCCCAAAGGACTATGGAGTAGACTTTGGGTACCTCAATGGTGGGTATGTTATAGTAACACACCTAAAAGGAATGATCCTATACCTATAAAACACAAATAACAATGTAAACTAAGCTCAATTCAAAAAAAAAAATTAATTTTAAAAATTGACAAGAAAGAATGCCCTGTCCTGAGAACCATTCTCGTCAGATGCCTCAGGTTGTCCTCTGAGGCTTTCCCCAGAGTGCAATGCTGACAAGTTATTTTTGTGAAGCAGGGAGCTTCCCAGACTTCTTGAATTTCACAGCCTTACATCAGAATTTACTTTCTTCACAAGGAAAATGGGAGGTCTACCTCACAGTAACTGTCAGCCCCTGAAATCAGGGATAGAAAGGTAATGAAATCAAGTGGGACTGTGACATTCTCTATAAAGAAGCCTACAAAGGCATATTGTTACCTTGTTGAAAATAAGAATTATCTCATAGCAAACATGCAAGTATGCTATAAACATGATAAAAGCAGGCTGACATATAAACAGTCTAGAGTGCCAAATAAGACCTCAATTATATTACATTAATATAAATGGGAATCTCAGTTCAATTTCTTCTGAGATAGTATCACAATCTACTAAATGCAAATGGAGTTATTTTTTTGACAACTAAACTCCAGGAGGAAAGAAAGCAGGAGCTTCCCAAAATGATTCTCGAAGAACAGACAAGTTCTTTTCTTTAGTAGAATAATAACCATTAATGTTAATGAATGCTGAATAGAAATGATATTCCGATAAAGTGGAAATTTCACCTGAGAATTCATCTTGAATAATGGCATTAAAGCATATGTCAGCGATGTGTTCATCAATCTAATAGAAAAGGTGACAGGGTGTTCTCACAACCATTTATGGGATGCTGTGCCCAACTCAGCCTGCCTTCTGAGTCTCACGTGTGCAGTTTAGCATATATTCAGATGCTTCAAACATGCCTTCCTTGTGAAAAAGAGACTAGAAATAGTCAGAGCTAATGAAAAGTACATATACTTGATGGAAATCAAATGCAGAACAGGGTACTCTGAGTTTCCATTGATTTGGCACCTGCTGTGTGCTGGCCTTCCACTGGTTGGCCATTAATTGCTCTCGGTCTCTCAGCCTCTGGGTTGTCATGACATCCTTGCAAGGTGCAGAAAAAGACTCACAGAGTGGAAACAATTTGCTTGTGGTCGCACAGCCAAGACAAGGAGAAAGCATTTGCAGATTCCAGAGCATGTCTATGTTCTCGTCTGCTACGGTGCCCTCACAAAAGGGCCCACACCACATAGCACAGGCCTCTGAATTCATTTGTCCAGGCTCCTGGTGTGTATCCCTAATCACTCTGTATCTTTGTTAGACAAAAGGGGTTTCTTTAGTTGCTTACAGTCAAAGCCTCTTGATCAGCCTAGGGCTTAGACTTTGAAGGTGAACTGAGCTGGAAACAAATACCACCTCTGCCCCTGTGAACTTGACCAAGCTGTGTTATCTCTCCAAGACTTGGGTTTTCACCTGTGAAGTGGGGACAGTTATATCTACCTCACAGAAGTCCATTTTAAAATCAGGTGACATTAGCAGATAGCAAGATTTCTACCAATGAATGAAAGATGTCATTATGGATGTGGCTGGTCACCAACTATGTTTTTGCTCCATTATTAACATTTGCTCCACATGCTTCCAAGTTTCTGACCTTGATCTGGCCTGATTTTACCTTTACTTTCATCTGGAACTCATGCTTTAGAACTCTATTCTGCTTAAATGTATAGAAAGCTCTCAGGAAAGAGAAATAAAGAAGGGGGGAGAGAATGGGAGAAAAATAGCTATTAATGGCTCCAAAACTTAAGTTCTTGTCAAAAGATATCATTTTCCCAACCTATTTCTTAATCTTCTAAAAGGTACACTTGAAGAAACAAATTTCCCATAATTCCAAAGGGTTCTGTTCCTGTATGTTGCTAGCCTTTTCATCTCTGAGTTTAAGTCAAAGTCATCTATTCATGAGTCATAAATGGCCCTTCATTATTGAACTGGTAAATGTACCCCTTCTTTTTGGCCTTCTCCCCTATTCCCTGGCACCTACATTTTACATTTTCTGGAAAACCCATCTTCCAGTTATGCCAAAAAAACTTTTCTAGTTCCTGTGCTGATTCCATTCTTCCATTGTTCTCCTGCTCCTCTAAACATCTGTGTCACATTCTCTAGAGATGGCTTAAAAGATGAATTTCTTCACTGATTAATTGATGTGTGGTCGGTTGCCTCCCATCTAGATGGTATGCATGCCAGCCAATGGAAAGAAAGCCCAGAGGGGCATGCCTTCTGCTTTCATTACTTCACTCAAAGCATCCTGTAGCTAATGCCATACAGTGAACATAGAGTATTACTCAGTAAATGATGATCAAAATAATAATAAACTTAAAATGCTACTCAGACAAATATACACCAAAGGCTGACAAGAGGGAATAATATTTTCTTGGATTAGGAAACCCTAAGTCTGGCATGCACAGTGTTGAGAGAACAGGAATCACATACTTGACAATCCCACCCTTATGAGACTATTGAGAACACAATTCCTTCTTCATGAGTTTTCTAAGTTTGCTTCTCAGAGAAAGTGAAAAGGCTCCCAAAAGACACACATTTCCTTTTGGCCCCACCTCCTGAAAAATGAGCTTTGCAGTGCACTAGGTTAAGGATATTTTAACATTTTAAGTGGCAAAGTCAGTTCATGCATGAAGCTCTTGCTTTGGAATTCTGTGCATGCTTCCAGAATGGAGGCTAGATCTGATGTGACAACTGCTAGGTGAAAATCAAAGAAGCATAATATTATACAATTTGATTTCAAGTCAGAAAGCTCTAAATCTTCAGGTTGCCAGCCAGACAAAACATCTGTGAAGAACAAACCCACATTTAGACACAGAAGTCCTGCCCCTTTAAATAGTTGAATGAACATTGAGAAATCTGAAAGTTAAAACTCTCAACATTGTCATAAAAACTATATTTTTTTAAAACTTTTTTCACAATATAGGATTTCTTCCTCAGGTGTGGTCACCATAGTTTTCCCACCACCAAAGTGCCACAGTTCTCCACCATAGTCCACGGCATGCTCTGTCCCTGCCCCTGCTCTCTAATCTCCTCCCTCCCTCTCCCTTTCCTTGTGATAAGACTTCTGTCTTGGATTCTGGACTGTTAATATTAGAACTGGAACTGTGCAGAAGTCCCAACCACTTGACTGAGACCAGGGTCTCACTAAGAAGGACTATATGAACTGGGATACAGTTGCCCACTTGATGCTGAACATTGCTGAAGCTTAGAAATGCTAATAGCCATGTCAGCCACAGCTGACAAGACTGCCTCTGCTTTGCCCATGCTGTGGTATGTTTATCTTAGTTCATTTGGTCTCCCTAAACAACACGTGACAGTGTTTTAAGAACAAGAAAATTATTTCTCACTGTTCTTGAGGTTTAAATCTAAGATCAGGGTGCTAGCATGGTCAAATGAGTGCCTCCTTCTGGGGCACAGACTTCTTGTGTCCTCACATGATAGAAGGGGCAATATGAATGAGGGGGGCAGAGGCATGTTGACCACAGAACAGCTTCTATCTACTCTGTAGCAGGTAAAATGTTAAATAGCATTTGTACAAAAAAATCACTTATGTTTTAAAAGAACCTATCAGCTGGTTTGATGAATCCTATTTTATTATGCACAAACTGAAGCTTAGAAAGGTTAAAATAACTTTCTCAGGGTCCCTACTAACTAGCAAAACCAAGACTCAAAAACCTACTTACTCATCATCAGGCTCTGTCACATTTTATAACAGTGCCTGATACTCGCAGATCAAGTCCCACCCACCCCCAGCATCTTCTGCTCTCTTCTGCTGAGTCTGTGTGAGATAATACTACTGTGATTCCTCAGACAGAAACTTCCATCTCCATCTAACAGCATTACATTGCCCCTCAAGTTATTGTGTACTGACAGTGCTCTGTATTAGGGGTTGACCATCTTTTTCAAGTCAGACAATACATATTTTAGATCTTGTGAGCTGCACAGCCTCTGTTCCAACCACTCTATGAGCAAGCAGACAGATGGACATAGACATGTGAGCAAGACATATTTCAGTAGAACTTCGTTTATATCAGGCAGCTGGCTGGATTTGGCCCATGGGTCAGTTAGCAACTCCTGCTCTATGCTTGCTACTCCGTGCATGGTCTGTGGACCACTAGCACTGCATCATCTAGGAGGCAGTTGCAAAAGCAGAATCTCAAACCCCACTTCAAATCTACTGAACCAGAAGTTGACTTTTCAGAAGGTCTCCAGGCGATTCATATATAACATCAAAGTATGAAGAGGTGTGTTCTCTTTGCCTTCACCTCCCTAGACATCTCCTCTCCGGCAGACACCATTCCAGACATGACTTCCACTTGATCTCTCATGCTTATAACACACAAGGTGGCTACATTATCCCATTTTACAGATGAGAAGACAAAATCTCAGCACAAGTGAATTAATCAAGAAAGTAACAGATGGTATTGAGATTTGACTAGAAATTAAGTAACCTATTATTGACACTCATCTCTGAAGTGGGGTGACTGAAGCCACACAGAATTTTCTAGACACTAAGTCTGAATCTGGACAAATCTTATTTTCATTATTATGAGCATAAGTGCTTTTTTTTCTAAAGGATTGAAAGCATTACAAACCTACGGAAATAAATTTCCACTCTCACAGAAAATCCTAAAAATAGAACACCCTTTGCCAAACTATTCCCTTCACAGAATGCCCTTTACTCAACTTTATCCATCATAAACTCTTCAAAGGGCCATGCCATCACTTAGGGTGTACTTTATGTATTTTTATATGTGGTCTTTTTTCTAATGCCTCTTCAAGGTTTTCTTTTTTTTTAAGGATTTGAGAGAACTTAGAAACACACTTGAAATGCATGATGAAAAATGAAATAAACAACAGGGCAGATACTGAAGGCTATACAATATGCCCAAGCCAGAGGCACATATACAAAGTCCACACCTTCGGTTCTTGGTTATTTTTCTAAATCAAGTGTTACCAGAGCTTTCTCATCTGCTATATAATACAGAGAGGCCAACTGAGGAAACATTTGCTTGCCAAGCATATCATTTTCTATTTGTTCACATATGAAAAGTAGATAGTATCTCAGAAAAATTGCATCAAATGAGAAAAAAGAAGTCATTTGTGTTATTTCACTTTCACAGTTTTAGTGGCCTTTTTTTTTTTTTTTTATAGAGAGAGGCATGTTTTATTTATTTATTTATTTGTTTGTTTGTTTTGTTTATACATGCACTGGGTACAGTCAGAAGCGCGGGAGGGTGAGAGAATTCACCAGAGCCAGAGCGGGGAGCAGAGCAGGCAGAAGGACCGAAGTACACTGCTGAGGGGAGCAGCGGGTGGCAGGAGAGGTCTGCGCGCCATGTGGGACCCTCCTCTGGTGGCCAGGGAGCAGCCGGGGATTGAACCGGCGCCGCAGAGGCCGCGGGCAGCTTCGCAACCCAGTGCTCAACTGCTGCGCCACCGGGGAGGCCCTTTAGTGGCCTTTTAACCATGATAACAATTACTGACATAAAGCATATTATAACTAACATTTATTGATCATTTATCATCATAAGATCTCTGAATAGATTATCTCACTGAATCTTCACAATTCTAAATTAATTAATCTAATTTAGAAATAATAAAATGGGTCTAAGAGAAGTAACTGGATAGTTATTGCTGCATACAAAATCACCCAAATTACAATGGCTTATAAAAAGCATTATTTGTTCCCCAATTTTTAGTTAACAATTTGGACTGGACTCATTTGGGATTGTTAATTCCTGATTCATGTGGTTTTGACTGCGCACACTTGTATATCTAGGAGGGCTAGGACAGAGGGCCATTTTCTTCTATTTAGTCCAGCTTTCTTTACTTGGCGGTAAAAGATTTCCTGTTGAGCAGCAAGAAAGGGTGAATGTCAAGAAATTAGCATGTTTCAATTCTCTGTTTTTGTCACATTGCTGATGTCTCATGTTTAGGGCCAATATAGGATACACATAGAAAAGTCAAGATTTTTTGAGTCATTATTGTAGTCAACTGTCTTACTGCTCATATGAATGAGCATTTCATGTGTGAGCTTAAGACATTATGAAGTGAGGCCCCAGATTCTTAACTACCCCACCAGACTTGCCCTCAAGGAAATCCCCCCTCATGTTTTCTTGATGATACTAGTCTCTCTTTTAACTATTAAGCCTTCTGAAACAGGGATACATTCTTAATTTAATCTCTAAATGATTTCTTTATGACTTAGAAAATACACTTCAACATAAGTCTATCAAAGTACAAATTAAAGATACTTTTTTTCATTCCTTCAATTATTTGTTATTATAAAGATTGAACTTTACTCTCTAAGTGTGTAGGTGATACCAAAAGTGGCATCAATGGATTAAAAGATAACACTACTACCTCACATTGTATGATACTTTAACTGTCATCAGAGGACTAGGAGTGAAAGTGCTTTTGGAATTTTCCTGGGGGCTTCTGATAGCCAGAAAACTTTCTTAGCATATTGCAAAGAAATGTTTTAAGACTATTTTTGTGTGTGTGTGTGTGTGTGTTTTATTTTTTTTATTTTTTTAAATAATAAATTTTATTTTTATATTCCCCATACAATTGCAACCCCCCCATTTTGACCCCAATCCCTCCCCTCCCACCCCCCACCCCCCAAAAAGTGTCTCTGGTTCATAGTTTTTTGTTGATTTTGATTTTCACTTTCTTATAGTTATTCATTTTCCTGGTCCCTTATTTAAGTTTTCTAGATTCCTGCTATGAGTGAGACCATCCGGTATTTTTCTTTTTCTTTCTGGCTTATTTCGCTGAGCATGATCCCTTCCAGCGCCATCCATGTTGCTGCAAATTGCATGTGTTTATCTTTTTTGAATGCTGAGTAATATTCCATGGTGTATATGTACCACATCTTCTTGATCCAGTCATGTTTTAAGACTATTAAGCTGGTTTTGAAAGATAGATCTAAGTGGAGATACTGAAGGCAAGAAGAGTAATTAGGAAATTGAGGGAATGTGTTCAAAGGGGTATTGGCAATAAAAAGATGTAAACACCTGAAAGAAGAAAGCATACAAGCATATAAAAATGAACAATGATGTAATCTATCTATCTATCTATACACACACACACACATATATATATATATAAACTAAACAAATAAATAAAATAAAATATTCAAGTGATTCAAACAGGAAAAAAAAATGTAAGCCCTCACAAGACAAGAAATTATTCCTGGGGACTATCTGGAGGACACGAATGAGAATGTGATAGGTATTCATGGATGCCTTAATTACTTTTAATGTCTTTGTACTTTTCACTCTTCAGTTTGGAAAGTACTTTTACAACCAAATCTCCACATAGGGGCAGAGTAGAGGTGCTCATTCCTATCCAGAGGTTTCCCTGTGGCACGCTGGAGCCCTTAGGGATTCCACATGGCTGGCCTGTAAATGCCAGTGATAGGGGAGGAAGAGCAAGGTCAGAAAGTGCCTCTAGAAACAGAGCATGAAGAGCTTTACAAGCTACGCTAATGATTTGGGGAGCTCTCTTGGGGATAGACTAGACAACAGGATGAGACTGGGATTTTAAGAAGTTCTTTTAGACAACAGTGAGAAAGGAAGATTTGGAATAAGCAGAGGCAACATGGGAAACTGACTGAGAAGCTTTTACAGTAGTCTAGTGAAATCCTAAGTCCAAGTGTCAGAGAAGGGGGTGCTTCTTAAGTCAGCCAACCTGACCACGCACTCTGTCTGCTACAGGGTGTGCAGGGATAACAAAATCATTATAGCAGGCTGGGAGATGGGACATGGCGATTGATCTGTTTGCTCTGTAACTATCAGGGAACCTCAGTACCCAGAGGATTGAGAGAGACCTCCCCATATCCTGAGATTCATTTCCCTTACTGCACTTTCTATAAATCTCCCACAGTTAAAAAAAAAAAAAGAGAGAGAGAGAAAGAATTGCATTGTCATGTAAACATTACTGGCATCCTTCTTGGAGAGAATAATGAGAGAAAATTAATGTAGCATTAGGTTAAGCTCTATTAGTATAATTATACAGTTAATGTTCTAAAGAGATATGTCATCCAGACAATCTTTATTGTCACAAAGGACAACGTATACAAAAGAACAAAGGAAATAATTTTAATAAAACATTTTGCCCAGAGCAAGAAATGTACTTCATGTATCATACATGAGAAAGGATAGTTGTTTGATATAAAATGGAACTGTGACCTTGCTGTAAGAGTGTTCATTACTTAATGCCACTGAAAGTAAATTAATGGACTCCCAAAAGGTGTAAAATTCATTCTGCTTTGTGGCATTTGTTTGCTGACAGAAGAGTTTAAGAAGGATCTTTTCATGTGATTATTTAAACAAAGAGCTTCAAGGAATTCTCAATGACCTTTCAGGTTTCACCAAAGGGCATTTCTCATAGAAAGGATTCATCTGAGAGGAAAGTCACACTTTTGAAAGAGTTTATTAACAGAGAAGAAGGGTTCATGTGCCACCTGCTAATTCAACAATTTGTGCTTTCAAATATAACTAGAAGTATTTTACTTTAGATTTCTTGCAGTAAATGCAACATTATTAGACATGAAACTGAGTTGTGAATTGGTAACCCAACAAACGAAATGATTCCTCTAAAGGTTTGATTTGTACTCCATCAAATCCGAACTCCTTATGTGACATTAAGGCTCTTTACTATGTTGGTTCTCCTTATCTTGTCTCCTGTCATTCAAAACCACATACTTTTATGGCTATTTAGCTTATCTTTACAAGCCACTTTATGGTTTATAAATTTCCATTATATCCCATTAGATGCTGTCAATGACCTTGAGGTCAAGCAGAACAAATATTGGCATAGTCATTTGACATATGAGCAGTTTTAGCATTGTAGTAGCTAAGTGATTTGGTTCAGATGGGAAATTACTTCAATTATTAGCAACAGAGCAACAAACAATACAGGTAAAGTTCTTGTCCTCTAGGAGTTTGTCTTCTAGAGTGAGAATACATATGAATATGGAATAAAGAAGATGTAATATAATGTCAGGAGAATAATAAATGACAAACAGAGACCACACATGTAGACCACACAGTCTCAGATGTCAACGCTTTTCTCAGCATTTTTCTATTGGTACAAATACTTAAGTGGGTCATCCTAGCACAATAGTCCCCATTAAATATTTCAGTACAATCCTGATAATCCTACTGGCTCATGTAGCCATTGTGACTGCAACACTTTAACCTTCTTGTAGATGTTCCAATGTCATTGGAGACCTCAGACAAGGGAAGCAGATATCAAAGTTCCAGGAAAGTTGTTTAAAATCATGGACTGGGCCTCCTGGTAGCCTCGGGGTTAAGTCTCAAAGCTATCACCTCTAAGGCCTGTATCCAATACTCATCCAGGGAGATAACCCACCTACAGCGCAGCAGACCTCTCCTGTCTCTCCCTTAGCTCTTCCCCTTAGCTGTGTATATCACTAAATCCACCTGTTCTGCTCCCCACCTCTGTCTCTGGTGAATCCTCTCACCCCCCACATCTGGCCTAAATCCCAGTTCTTCTACACTAAAATAAATGAATAAAATTATTTAAACATATTTAAAAAATAAAAATGTGGATTGTAAGCACCAGAGAATGGCAGTCACGAGGTACCAGCATAATTCCCTGAGAGCTAGTCAGACCAGCCAGATCAGCTGCTCACATTTACAACAGGTCATGAATGGGTAGAGACTATGCCAGAGATGTCCTGTGTCTACATTTTGAGAACCAACTCAAATCCTTTTCTAGGAATCAGGTGGGTGCTAAACATAGAAATAAAAATTTCTTGAAGACCCTTGGTGAAATAAATATGTAAACAAAGCATCATAGTGGGGAATGTACCCTGCCTGACAATATGGTTAGATAAGTGTAAAACCAGCTAGATAAAACTACCTAAAAGTCATGAGTGATTGCTCAGCTCACAGAGAGGTCTGCACTGGGAAGCTTCAACCCTCAGCCATGGTCAGTATTTTCAACTATTGTGCAAATGAGCCTGTCCATGAGATGCTGATAATGTTTGCACATGAAAAAAGACTGAGAAGAAAAGCTTATATACCTGCATGTTGAAAGGAGATAATTAAAATCTTACTGCACTTCTAAGTGGAGGTGGTCATTCTGTTCCAAAACAATGATTAAATGCCCACGACGAACAAGTTACTGTGAAGATTAAGCCAAGCAAGACAGGCCCCCTGCTCTCCAGAGGTTCCTGTGGTAGCCATGATGGTCCCAGCACTCATGCCCTCCCCCAACCTGCCATGGGCAGAAGTGTGCCAGCCCCCTAAACTCACTTCTTATACTTCTCAGTACATCAGAACGTGACTGTATGTGGAGAGAGGATCTTCAAAGAAGGAATTAAAGTAAAATGTGATGGGGCCTCCCTGGTGGCGCAGGGATTAAAGACAGCACTATCAACCTATCAACAGCCACTGCAGCATGAGTTTGATCCCCGAGCAGGGAGGTGACCCACATGGTGCAGCAGACCACTCCTGTCTCGCTGCTGCTCCCCTCAGCAGTGTATTTCAGTACATCTGCCTGTTCCGCTCCCCACTCTCTCTGGTAAATCCTCTTACCCCCCTTGCACCTCTGGCCTACACCCCATATCTTGTATGTATAAATAAATAAATCTTTTAAAAAATAAAGTAAAATGTAATCATTAGGGTGGGTCCAAATTCAAGCTGACTGGGATCCTTATACTAAGAGAAAATTAGGACGCAGGCACACAGAGGGGAGACCATGTGAAGACACAGAAGATGACCACCTACAAGCCAAGAGGAGAAATCTTAGGAAAAACCAAACATGAGAAGACACTGATTTCTGACTTCAGGGTTTTAGGACTGTGAGAAAACACATTCTGTTGTTTAAACTACCCAGTCAGTGGTCCTTTGCTATGGCAGCTCAAGAAGACAAACACTAATATCTGTCAGAACCTCTACTATCTAGGCCTCTGTCCCCATAGAGCCTCACTCCTAAGTATCTATCAACACTCCTGCCCAAACGTCCATTCCGTCCCACCCCAGGGTTTCTCCTCTCCCAGGCTGACAGAGCAGTAGCCTCCTGGGGGATAATTACTGTGAGGATTATTGAGGGAGAAAGATCCTCTTTTGCTCCTGAGAGTTTTTAAGAAGGGAAAGACTATATCTAATTTTCATATAAACACTACATTATATATGCATCAGTTGTGCTAGGCTGAACTGATTTATAGATATCTAGAACAGAGCCCATTCATAAAACAAAGATCTTCCTTTGAATTTGCAAACTCAGTTGTCTGTTCAATACTCAACATTCATTTACTGAGCTCTTGCTCTACACCACACCCTTTGCTAGTCCTTTTCACATTTATCACCTCATAGAAAGAAATGGGGGTCACGTAATAGAAAATGGTGGCATGAAGACAAGCAGTGCCTTCCAGGAAATGAATGGGGAGTCGTTCAGGGGGTCAAAGACACAGAAGAGACTACAATGTGTTCCAGGCAGGGAAAGAAGTTTGCTGTGGCTGGAGTAAAACATGCACTGAATACAGGAGCAGGAAATGAGGTGAAGAGTTATATTTAGATGGAGTACAAGGGCATTTTTTGACACAATAAAAATTTTGGACCCTATGCTTTGCATAATGGAGAATCTGCAGATGACTTTAAGGAAATAAGACATGTGATTATCTTTAAAATTATAACCTTGGCAGACATGAGTTCAGATGGGGGTAGAGAAGAAGTGCCAGGTGGCTGAGTTCAGAAGCAAAATGATCAATTGTGCATCAATCTTATAGTATTACTCTAGTGTGCATGTTTGAATCAGAATTCCTACATGTATTTTTTGGGTCATTGTATACTTGGGAGTAACCAAAACTTAATTCATTTGTTAGCACTAAAGGTAAGGCTATTAATACTTTTTCTAACTTATAGCAATTGTTTGTATCTTCTGTTCTTCCATAGTAAGTGATTACAATAAATAGTATATGCATATACTATCTATATATAATATATGTTATATATAACCACAATAAAGAAAAGGTTTAAAAAGACTTCATAAAACAGTGCATTTCCATTATCAAATCACAGGGCAGGCAGTTCATTTTCCCTTTAATAATAAGTCTCTCATCTCGAGAGGTCAAATTCATAAAAAGACATTTATGTAGCTTAGTGGGTTTTTCTCTCTCTTCTGGCTTTTTTATGAAAAGAGAGGAGGAATAGGAAAAGAATCCAAATCAAATGGAAAATTAAAACCAAGGCAAAAATAAAATGAAAATTCCCAATGATTGGTGTAGTGGTGGGTAGTGAGATAGAAAAAAAGGAAACCACACAGGTTCATAGGAAACACCTCTTGCAAGCATAAATGAAGATGGATGGGTATGTGACCCACAGGGGAGTTAGGATGCTTCTTATTTTATAAATAGCAGCTGCCACCTTTTGTTGCCTTCTTAAAATAGCTTGCTCGTTAACAGAAGGCAACAGACAAGCTAAGTGTCTTGCGGCAGATTTAGTCAATGAAAATAATTAACCTTCAACAAAAAAAGAGAGGGAGAGGAGGAGAAGGGGGAGGGAGATTGTGGAGGCTGTGAAAGTGAAAACTAGAAACATTACAACAGGAATCTGAGTGCAGGCTGAGGCACGTTCTGAATAAGTGCAGTGACCACATGGGAGTGGAGGGTAGCAACAGAGACAATGTGAATCAACAAATGTTGGTTGAGCTCTCATTGTGTACAATATTTGTCCTAAATTCTACCAGTGACCCAAAGTGAATGAGGCATCCCCTACCTGCAAGACTCTTCCCTTAGACGGAATGATTAGCACCTATAATAAAATGCAGGTTATGAGATGTCATGAGAATTAAAGCATATGGAGTTGAAAAAAAAGGAAAACACTTGGATAACTTGGAAAAGCATGATGCAAAGAGACATATTTGAGTCTTTTCCTACTTATAGGATGAATAGGATTTTGATAGATGGGGAGGAGAAGGAATAAATGGTAGAGGAAGGCAATGTCCCGAGCAGAGGTAAATGTCTGAAGAAGCAGCAAACCCAAAATAAGGTTATGGGGTGTGGGAGATATGGACACAGGCAAGAAAAATGTCATTTGTTGGTGACCAGAGCAGGTTTTTGCTGATTTTCAAACTAGAAAATTCAAGCAAAAATATTGATTTGAGGCAAAGGAATGGAAATTGAACTACCACCCTCCACCACCAGACTCACATGGAAACTTAAGGCTCATCTTGTCACTGCCAAAACATAGTTTAGCAAATAAAAAGAAATGGCTTATCAAATAGACACTCAAAGCAGCCTTTAAGCCTACACATATGGCAATCTTCAAGAGCAGGCTAATTCTTTGTTGTTGGGGGAAAGAGCTGTCTTGTGCATTGTATGATGTCAGGCAGCATCCCCAGAATCTTGCCACAGGATATCATTAATGTTAGTTATGATGATCAAGGAATTTCTAGAAGGGAGCAAGGAGTAAAGAAGAGAGATACAGTAAATAAACAAAAGGAAAACTTAAACTATAGGATGCCTTTGTAGTGTAATAATGGTAATGATGACAATGATAACATTTTTAGTGCTGTGTGCTGGCATTTTGAGGTCCTTGCTGCATTGATGTTACATTGATTTAAAATTAGCTGAATACTAGAAAGAAAGATGAAATGTTGCATTTGCAACAGGGATGGAACTGGCGGGGATTATATTAAGTGACATAAGTCAAAAGGAGAAAGGAAAAATGCCAAATGATTTCACTCATATGGAACAAAGAAACTAAGCAAAGGACAGACAAAACCAAACCAAAACCAGCCCTTGGAATCCAACTGTAGAACTGAGGTTATCAGAGGGGTGGGCAGAGCAAAGTGGGGACAGTGCAGGGTGGGGGCAGTTTCCAATAGAACTACTTAGAGGCTATTTGACATTTTGGTGATGGGTGTGGTATGGCAACATTCATTTGAAGTGGTGGTTAATTAGCATTCCTAAAGCATATGCATTGCTGTTCACCAGTGTTAGTGTAATAAAAAATAAATATTATAAATAAAATTAGCTAAATAAACCTACATAAACATCACAGCACATTGCTCAGCTCATGAGAGGGCTACATAACAGAAGGCCTCAATCTTCATAAACTAGGTTCAATTATCACCCCCCCCTTTTTTAGATGATAAAATAGGGCCAAAATCATGTCCTTTATAAGCTGTGAGTACAAGATTTGAACCAGGTCATCTAATTCCTAGCTAAAATTTCTAACCATTTTGCTGTATTGCTTCCACTGTGGAGCAGCTAATTTGCTTATTCTGGTAAGCAGGAAGCCAAGGCTTGAGGTGATGTGATTTACCCATTTGTTGGCAACTACTTCCAGGCTAATCTCTAGACTGACTCACACCTCAGAGTTTTTCTTAGAGAATGCTCAAAAGATGTGGAAAGCAGACTCTTTTCTTCTACTGGGAAACCTGGGTGTAAAAGAGGTTAGAATAAATAACAGTTGACAATGGAATTGCCTATGGAATAGAAAGCAGCTTCTGATTCAATCAGATGCCTGCATTAAAAAGAAAAAAAAAATGAATCCTGAAAATCACACCTCCCCCCCCCCACACACACACACAAGAGCACACACATAAAAATACACAAACTGCAGGGAAATGGAGAATTTGGTTGATGTTGATTTGAAAGGTATAAAAATCTAAAGGGAGTTAAAAACACTTAGATTGCTTCCCAACTATGTTACTTTGAATGGGCTTCTAGGCCCATTAAAAAAAAAGAAGAAGAAAAAAAGAACTTTCTTGTGATTAAAGATTTCAATTTAGGCAATTCCACTATAATTGAGGCACTTTTCAGTTGCTTTGAGGATTGATAAAAGATGTTTTGACTCTCCCCCTTAGTTGTGCAACTTTGTGGTCTTTAGAAAGAGAAAAAGGGTTTTAATACCCACCACTGCCCAACCTCTAGAGAGGCGCTCTGCCCACATGACAGGTACACCTGTCTGCTAGACAGAGAAATGAACAGTCCAGACTCATTAGCTCAGCCCCCAGTGTCTCAGAGCAGCAAGTACTGAGCTTAGGGAGAAAACACAGCGCATAGACAGAAGGTGAAATTGATGATCCACAGCACAGCTTTCTGGTCAATCAGAAAGATGGGGAGAGTGGGCTTAACAAGTAGCAGAACAGGCTACATCACATGAGAAAGTGAAATTCAGGGCATTTCCCTTGCTCCACATGCCTCCTTGTCTCCCTGATTAAAAGCTACCTAGTTCTTTCAGTGTGTCTTTCTGTGTTTATAAATGAACATGTATCAGATCTGTGTGCTCTGGTTTAATCAACATGTGATACAATAATGTAATCACTGGCAACATAGTATCAAGAACAGCAACATGGTTTTAGTTCATTGGGTAGCTATGGAGACAGAGGTACTGCATTTTCTGGGCTGATGTACAGAGAGGTGAACACTGAAAGAGCTCATGAAGACTGCTCTACTTATTAAAAGGAGAATTATTCTTTCATCATTTATCACTGTGCATGTTACAGATCACCAGAGACCAGAGTCAGCTTGTTCCAGTTCCCTTTTTCTCTGAAAGACTTTAGCATTGGCCTGGCTGATGTAGAAGTGTGCCACTCTGGAAATAACCCAGTCAACCATAAATTTTTATTGTCTTCATGCATCAATAGTTAAAATGTATTAATCATTTCCTTTATATCAGGATTCTACTGAACACTTTACATGGAAATCCTTATCAACTCCCAGCACTTGTCTATAGGGGATGTTATTGTTGTCTCCATTGTACAGATGATGAATGGACATAAATGACTTTTTCAGAGGTACACAGCCAATAAAAGCAGGGTAGACCCAGGTCTTCTGGTCTGACAGACTTCAAAATCAGTGTTCTTGACCACTATACTACACATAATGAATGTCTATCAAGCATTCAGAGTGATATTATACCAGTTCTGAATAATTATATTGTTCTTGTCCTTAAGAGTTTAGAGTTGGGTTAGAAAAGAAGATAACTAAAAGGATGACTGCAATGTAACTGCTAGGCTAGAGGAACACAAAGATGGTTTCTAAAAGAACAAAGCAGAGGCACCTAGTATGCACAAGGAATGTGCTAACCGTGGTTTTGTGATTTCTCATATCCGTGGTGACATGTCCTAGTGAACATTTGGTTTGTGCATGCTAAGGAAGCCAATAGTGTGACCTAAACTAATGTTTCAATATATTTACCTAAGATGGGGGATTTTTTAAATTCTTAGTGACTTCAGTATTCACATTGGTGGGTCTTCTAGAAAGTTTCCCTTTCTTTTTCTGAAACTACTCTCCCCCAATGACATTGGCCATCTTCCCATCTCAGCCACTCATTCCTAGGCTCACACCACTGGGCTGGTCCTTCCTGAAACCTACATCAGAACTTCAAGCATCTCATTCTCTTACCACCACCTCCTGTCTCTCTGGTTCTTTTCTCTGGTACCTAGCCAAAACTACCAATTGCACAAGAGCTGCAATTCACTTGGTCATGCTACCCTTTCATGGTCTATTGCCTCCTTCACGTCCTTATTCACCTTTCCTCTTATCAAGCTTGAAGATCAAAACCATTTTTTTTTTATCGTTCTATTGCTTGCATCCACAATTCCCTTGCAGTCATGTACTTCATCAGACTCACTTGGCAAAAACTCAATCCTAGTTAAATTCAACTCTCCACTTATTCCACATGTGCACCCATGCAGTTGAATATAGCTGGACAAAGATCTACAATTTTTATTCATGACCATAACTTCAAATGATAACGGTAAGCAATTACATTTCCCTAGTCTATTGGCAAATGTAACATTCTTCTCTTTTACATTTTATCATTTCCACTCCCTCCTCCTGTAACTGGATCTTCATGGTACCCAGAAACCGCAGGACAAGGCAGCTTTGTTGGGGTCACTACTTGTGGCCCTTCCTCCTCCTCCTGCCCCAGCCCAGCAAGGCCTCCTCTGGTCAGCCCATAAGACTGCCCTGACCTGAGTGCAGGGCAGGTTGACTTTCCCCCTTTTATATGTGGTTCTAGAATTCTAAAATGGACCAATCAGGTGTGAGCTAAATGGATCAATCAGGAGCAAGCTCACTTCATCAATTAATTATTCAAATGAAAAAATGGAAAACAAGCTGATTGGTACTAAACTGTCCAATCTGATGCTTAGGATTGAAAACAATCCAATCAGGCTTTTAGGGTGGGGTCTCTGAAAGGGATATAAGTCAGAACAAAAGCTAGCTTGAGTCACTCTGCAGCCAGCCTCCAAACACAGAAGGTGGTCATTGGACCACCTTTGAAGAAGTCAGTTGCAACTGGCCTCCAAAGAATGAAGAAGCATCCCAGGCGTCCTTGCAAGGGCGCTTCATAGAACGCGGGCGTGCGCGAGTGACAAGTCCCTTGTCCGGGGGCGCGCCTTGTCCTTCTGCCTCGGTACTAGCGGTGGCAATGTCGGGGTACACGCCCGACGAGAAACTGCGCCTGAAGCAGCTGCGAGAGCTGAGGAGGAGATGGCTGAAGGACCAGGAGCTGAGCTCGGCGGGAGCCGGTGCTGCCCCCAAAGAGGATGTGGCCTATGGAAGCGTTCTGGAATAGTTTTTTGAAGGACCAGGCCCTCTGGAAGAATGTGATCTATAAGACTTACCGACACAGTATCTTTGCTTTTACTCATGTACTTATACCTGCCTGGATTATTCATTATTATCTCAAATATCATGTAAATACAAAACCATATGCCATTGTTGAAAGGAAGCCCAGAAATTCCCAGGTGATACAATTCTGGAGACTGGAGAAGTAATTCCACCAATGAAAAAATTTCCTGACCAACATCATTGAAGAGTGCTGAAAAATTTCAAAGGCTTAACAAGCCCAAGTTTTTTGCTGTATCATATCTGCTAAATACATATTCTGAAAATGTAACTTAATAAAGTTTACTCTTATATGTAAAAAAAAATGAAGAAGCATTCTTCTTCTGAAGAAGAATGAAGGATTCTGCTCCCAGCCTCCAAAAAAAAGGGGTCATTCTGCTGCCAACTTTCAAAGATGAAGCATTCTTTGGCCCGCCTTTCCTCCTGTTATAATTCATTCCCCCCAAAAAGCTGTTGGAGCAAATTTATTCAAAGGAAAGCAAGCTCCTGGCATTCTTCTTCTCAAAACCCACCTCTCAGATAGAAACCAGGACTGACAATGGCCTTCCAGGACCCTCACAATCTAGCACCAGTCTCCCCTCGCCCCATCCATTTAGCCACAGTTACTTCCTTACTACTCCTAGAACATGGTGGACATGGTGCCTTTTTCATTTGGGACCTTTTTCATTTACTGTTTTCCTGGCCTAGATTGTCTTCTCCCAGAATTGCATGTGGCTCACGCGCAGTCTCAATGAGACTTGAGACCACCATAATCATCATTGCTGCACTGGCACTTCCTGTGTTCCTTGTCTACCTCATATTGCCCAAACACTTAATATTTTCAAATACAATATAAATAATTATTGTACCTCCTTCACTAATTGTTACCCTAGAAGGGAAGCTACATGAAGGCAGAGATTTGTATTGACAGAGATTGGGAATCTTCAGCACTGTGAGTCTGTCCCACAGTTAGTATTCAGCAGATATTTATTAAATGTTGAATGAAATAAAATTTTACAATAGGATTTTGATTCATTTTTAATTCACTCATCAGCATGCCCTATTATAAAAACTATTCCGTATTTAAAAGCCTAATGAGCCTTTTAAAAAGCATCTGTGAAAAGCCTGATGTATTTAAATTACTGAGTAGTAAACATCAGTCAAGACTTGTACAAATTGATGAGGTTTAAATAATGGAGTTTATTCCTCTAAGTTGAATCAAACTAAGTACAAGCCACTGTATTTCTGAGGGCACTCCAAAGAGGCCAAGGTGAAGTTAAGCTTAAAGGACAAACTGCCAGTTTCCCACAGGGATTGATTTCTATAGATGTCAGAGCTTCTGACACACCTGCTCAGGGTAGACTCAGGACAAAAACTGAGCAAGGGCAAGCGTGGGTAAGTCAAGATTGCAAGTTAGCATCTGAGTAGTTTTTCCTCAGGCATTTCTTAAAAAAGTGTTTGCTTTGATAAAGATGGAATTTTTGATGAGTGTTCATACATTTACTTGGAAAAGCATCTCTAAAAGTGCAACTATCTTCTCTGTTCTGGACCACTTCTGGGAACAAGAGAATGGACTCAGTTTTAGGCATGCCATGAATACTAGAAGCTATACATTAAAGAGTCCAGTTGATAGACTTTTTGAAAGCTCTTGAAAGTTTTGAAAGCTCTTTGAAACTTTTTGAAAGTTCTTGGAAGCCTCTCCATGTACAATAAACAGAGTAATCATAATACTGACCATTTTTTAACCATATATTGTGTGGCAGGTCTCTTCGGTACTTTACATGTGTTATCTCATAAATACCCAAACACTCACATATTTTCTCTACTGTAAAATGAGGACTCTGAGGTTCAGAAAGGCTAATCAGCATGCTTAAAGTCATTCAGATGCTTTGAGATAGGGTCAGATTTCAAACTCCAGTTTGTTTTTTACCCTAAGTCCATGTGAATGCTCCTATACTAGGCTTAAGCAGAGGTTTAGAGAAATCCTTCTGGCCTGGAAAGGGGAGAAGGTTCGTGTAAGCAGGCTGGCATCATGGTAAGGCTCAGGTCCCACCCAGAAGCCTACACAGGGCACACGTTTCGCCCAAGAGCCTAGACACTCAGCAATATGAGCGACAGGATCACCTCACTGGGTACAAACGACAAGAACTTTGCACCAGGCTAAGAATTAGACTCCAGTTTTTGGACTGACAGACAGGTGAATAAACCCACAGAAACACACTAAAAGGAATAGTGCAAATGGACACACTCACAGTCTACCCCCTTTCTAGCTCCTGGCACCCATTCTCTCTCATAGCCAAATTCTGCCTTCATGCGCATCTCAGCCATCTCGTTTTTTTTCCTCCAACCCTCACCATTCTCTCCAAGTTCACTGCAAGTAATGCTTCTGGATTTGGGGGTTGATTACACCTCCCCCTCCTCCACAGTAGATCCCTCAGTGTCCCCTGATCTCATCAAATATTCTGTCCTAAATTTTCCCTGGAACCCAGGCTACAATAATCCATAAAGAATCAGAAAATAACCCACGTGGGGGTAAAGTGACTGCTTATAACAAATGTCCTTCAGGCAGTCGCTGTGGCCTAACACAGATCCTAGGAAGCAGAGTTAACATATATACTTACACTTTGAGCAACTTTCTCATGTTTTCCCTGACACTCTTATTCCTGATCGTTCCATGCCAGGGAAAGATAATACCTCCCATTTGTTTAGCATTTTACAGGTTACAAAACACTTTCAGCCACATTACCTCACTGACTTCTCCCCCAAATACTGGAGGCATATCCCCCCACCCCTACCCATCACTCCTTCAGGCGAAGAAACAGAGTGGAGATTCGAGAAGGTGTGTGCTTCGGACCACAGAACTGGTCAGAGCTCAGTGCCAACCACACCCCTTCCACCTCAGCCAAAAGAAGTGTGGCTCCATCTGTGGGAAAGAGGCTTCTTTAGCCTCACTTCCATCTCCTGGTGAGGGAACCTTTTCCCCAGTTAATAGGAGTAGAAAACCAAACTGAACAAAAGCATTTGCCAGAACTCTAGGAGTGGGAAATCAAACTCACTCAAGCTGACCTTAATTTATAGGGGCCCGTGATATCTGGATTTCTCTCCTTTGTCCATGTGTTTGTAGTTTTACAAATAATACTGCTTCTCTGTGAAAGCAGAAGAAGCCATAAGAAGAATATGTGCAGGAAGGACAACTTTGGACTTTGAATAACAATAGAAATCAGAGGAAAGAAGACACTGGAAAACTAGAGACAGGAAAGCAAGGAAAGGGCATCACATACAGAGAAGGGCCTGCAGGAAGCAGGTAACAGATGACTTGGCCTTCTCTCCTGGTAGGCAGCACCCCCGGGGGGGGGTTTCCCATTACCTCCCCCCTCCCCTTCCCTGGCCTCATTGGTTTCTCTTCCCACCACCAACTGCTTTATCTCCCAGTCTCCTTCAGCCACTACTGACCTGTAGTCTATAAACCATGCAGAGAGAACCAGAGTTCATAAGAAATTAATGAAAAGGGGGCATCCCCGGTGGCACAAGTGTTAAGCGCCGCACTATGAGGCAGTCCGTAGCCTCTGCAGCGCAAGTTTGATCCCCAGCCGGCCAGGGAGAAACTCACATGGTAAGGCAGCCCTCTCCTGTCTCGCCCGCTGCTCCCCTCAGCAGTGTGTTTCTGTCTGCCTGTCTGTTCTGCTCCCCACTCTGTTTCTGGTGAGTCCTCTCCCTCCACCCCCTGCATCTCTGGCCTGTACCCCTGCTCTTGTATGCATAAACAAATAAATCTTAAAAAAAAAGAAATCAATGAAAAGGGAGTAAAAGAAGGAGCATACAGCAAAAGGGAGGAAAATATGGCAATACTATTTAAGAAAAACAGAACGTAATTTCTTTTTGTTTATCCTCATGAAACATGGATGTCTTATGGAAATGGCTGATCAAAACAATACTTTAGGAAATATTGTATGTAGGCCAACCACCTCATTTCTGACATGTCCCAGTAGCACAACATGGAGAATCACCAGCACATGAAGACTCAGAAGATCTACCCCATCTGGGATACTTCTGGCTGCCTGTATCAGAGAGACAAAGAGAAGGAAAATACATGCTGGTATATTTTGTTTGGTCAGCACTCACGTGATGACCAAAAATCAAAGATGATGAGAAATGACCTCATAAGTTACTAAAGACAGAATAATTGAAAATCCCCTAGTGTAACAAACTCTGGACTGTGCACTCTCTATTCCTGGGCCTTTCTACCTTTTTACTTGGGTATATGTTTCTCCTGTTTATTGCCAACAAGGATTTGAGGCAGAGTGTTTATAAAATGCCCCTGTTCACGAGAATGCTTTGTCCTTCAAAATACCATTTAAAGACACATTTCGGGCCTTTCTCCCAGAGTGTCTGACCTTGGCCCATGACCATGGGGAAGGTTGGATAAGATCCCCGCCCCAGACTGCAGGGGACCCCAGGAACTCTCCTGCACCCACTGCACATAAAACAGCAACCAGTTGTTCCTCCTCCCTTTCTGTCTTCTAGAATGAGACTGTACATCTTCCCAAATCCCAATAAAGTTGAGACAAAGCCTGTGGAAGAGAGATAAGGTGAAAGAGAACTGGAGAGACCATGGCTGTGCCTTTCCTTTTAATCTAACTCTTCCAGCACCTTCCTAGAGGCCCAGAGGGGTCTGTGAGGCATGTCAGGCTGCCCATATCCTCCAGCTGTGCTGCCAGCTCCTAAGCCACCTCCCTGGACTACCTGGGGGCTGGTTGTCACTCACCTGGGCTGTTCTTTATCCTCACCTTGTTTTTTTTATTATTTTTTTTATTTTTGAAGCTTTATCATTTGGGGAATTGGAAAGGCAGGAAAATAGAAACACAACTAAAATATGTTTTAGGTTACTGACAAAAGAAATTTAGAACACAATTCTAATGCCAGGAATTTCTAATCTCTCTTTTTCATTCTTGAAGCTACCACACATGTCTTACCAGGGCTGGCTGTGCCTGAGACATAAAGTCCAGGTACCGGAAGGAGTAATGTGAGTGGCATCACTCACTCATTAAACTACCTTGTAAGCTTTTGGTTCTCTAATCCTCACCTTCCTATTCTCTCAGCAAAATGTGTGCCAGTGAAGAAAAAAATTATAGACCTGGAATCAGACTGTCTTAGGAAGGGGTCTTCAGAGGCCTTCACAAAGACCCCTGAAGAGCAAAGAGCGCTTGAAGTATGTGAAGGGCTGTCACTCAAAGATCCCCAGGATCCCTCTGGTCAAGCAGGGTAGACATGGTCTATCAGCAGGAGGTCTGGAAGGCAGAGTTGAACTTTTCTAACCTGACACGGCTGCCAACTCTCTCACCAAAGATGTTCAAGAGCTTTCTAGAATACTGGTTACTAAGCCTAGATGACTATTACAATCTCAAAATGGTTTTTAAAAAATGAACAGATCCTTGTACCCTCCTCCAGACCTCAGAATAAGACCCTGGGAATTGGAGACAAGAACACAGAAACTTGAGTGAGAGAACATAGATTTAAGGTCGTCCGGTTATACTTACAGAGGAGTAAAGTTCTAAGTTACTGAAACTTTGAGCTTCAGTTTTCTCTTTAGTACTATGGGGCTAACAATATCAACTTTACAGAGTTGCTGTAGAAAATAACAATTAGAGGTATGCACTCAACAAATATTTCTTTTCTAAATAGCTAACTCAGTCCATGGAATTGATATCCTGGTGCTACTGGGAATGGTAGAAGCATGACAACATCTGTGAATTTAACAATAGCCCCAGGAAACAATAGTCCTATATTTGTCTAGACCAAACAACTAATGAATGGGTTTTTAAACCTGGTACAGCACTTTACAATTCATAAGGAATATTCGTATGCACTTTCTCATTCAGATTTTAGTCCTCACAACGGCTACGAAGGGTGAAAGTGATAATGTTATTCACAACTTTACAGATAAGAAAACTGAACATTGGAAGGGTTAAGTAACTTGTAAAGGTCATACTGTTGGTGGTTATTCAAAGATTTAGAATGAGAAAAAACTTATAACTCATAACTCCTAGCTGGTACTATTACTTATTTTTTTTAATTTATGGTTTTTTATTGAAGTAACATTGATTTACAACAGTGTGTATGATTTATAATAGGTTCACACTTCTTCAGCTGTATGTTACCACATCTTAACTACTACCAAAGCACCCATAATCCTCCAACACAATCCAGTGGGTCCCCTTCCCACATTGCTCCCCAAACTTATAGTTCCCCTCTGGTAGCCCCAGTTATACAGTCAGATTTCTAGGGATTGTGTTGGTTTACTTGTTTTGTTTTTCTAAAAATTAGGTTTTTTTAATATGTAAATATTCTTCCCTAACAGATTAGAAATCTTTTTCTTTAGTTTCTTTTTTTGTTCTTTATATTTCTAAATTTTTTTATTGAGATAACATTGGCTTACATCACTGTATTTTGAGAGTATAGGGTCCCTCCCCTTCGGGTGTTATTTCCACAGTTTGCCCACCACCAAAGCACCATTGCCCACCACCACCATATTCCATTGTGCTCTCTCCCCTCTTTGTGCACCCCATTTTCTCCCTCCCCCTTTAGATCTCTCACTTCTATAGTCAGCTTCCAAGCATTAGCTTTTAAGTTTGGTTTCACTTGACACTCTGGTTTCTACATATAAGTGACATCAATAGGTATTTGGCTTTCTCTTTCTGACTTGTTTTGCTTAGTATAATCCCCTCCAGCTCCATCCATGTTGCTGCAAATGACAAGAGTTTATACTATCTGATAGCTGAGTAGTATTCCATTGTATGTGTGTGTGTAGCACATCTTTAAAAAAATCATGAAGTACCATTTTCTCAGATCTTTGTTAATTTTTTGACAGTATAGGATTTCTTCCCTCAGGTGTGAACACCATAGCTCTTCCCACCACCAAAACATAGTCCTCCATAGTCCTTCTTAGTCCTCCACCATAGTCCATTATGCTCCCCATTCCTATTTTAACTCCTCCCTCTCTTCTTCTCTCCCCTCTCAGTTCTATGGTCAGCCTTCAAGGATTTGTTTTTTTGTTTTTGTTTTTAAGGTTTGTCTTCATCTGATCCTTTGTTTGGTTTCTCTGTATTCCACATATAAGTGAAACCATCTAGAATTTATCTTTCTCCTCCTGGTTTATTTCACTTAGCATCATCCCTTCCAGCTCCAACTATGTTGTGGCAAATGACATAAGTTTATCTTTTTAGATTGCTGATTAGTATTCCATAGTGTATATATATCACATCATCTTAATCTACTCATCTCTTCTTGGACACCTAGGTTTTTCCATAACTTGGCTCTTGTGAAGAGTGCTGCAATGGATCTAGGACTGCATATATCTTTCAAATTATTGTTTTTGCATTCTTTGGGAATAATCTAGGATTGGAATTAGTGGATTATCTTGAAGATCTATTTTTAATATTTTGAGAAATATCCAAACCAATTGCCATAGGTACTAGTCCAGTCTACATCCTACCAATGATATATAAGGGTTCCTTTTCTCCACATTCTTGAAAACACTTCTTGTTTATGATCTTTTGTTATAGGACATTCTCACAGGTGTGAGGTGGTATTTCATTGTGGTTTAGTCTTGCATTTTGCTGAAGACAAGTGATCATGAACATGTATCCTTTGGCCATCTACGTGTCTTCTTTGGAAAAGAATCTAGAAATTCTGCCTGTTTTTATTGAGTCATTTGTTTCTTTTTATTAAACTGAATGGCTTCTTTTTAGATCATGAATATTAGCCCCTTGTTGGATGCCAGAAACAAAGCAGTATGACATTAGAATAAAAATAAACACATACCAATGGGGTAGAATTGAGAGCCAAGAAATAAACCCACACTAATATGAAGAGTTGATCTATGTTAAGGGATCCAAGATTATAAAATGGCTAAATAAATTTTCTTCAACACATGTTAAGAAAACTGAACATACTATGTAAAGAATGAAACAAAACCACCACTTTACTCTATATGTGAAAATTAACTCAAACTGGAGTAATAAGTTGGATGTATGAACCTGAAACCATAAAAAGGATAGGGGTAAAAAAGCAAAATACTTTGGCTCTATGTCTTTGGAAACAACTCCAGCAGCAAAGGAAACAAAAGTAAAAACCCCAATAATGGAAGTTCATCAGCTAAAAATATTCTTTAAAGTAAAGGAACTACTGGTAACTATCACTTAGAAAACACCCTACTGAGGGGAAGAAAATATTTGCACATCATACAGGTATAATTAATTGCTATGTGAAGCCTTTTTTAACCATTCAATGATTTCAAGCCTTATTCTTGCCTTCCCAAATAAAAAAAAAAAAGATGAGAAATTATATTTTATGGTTCTTTTTGCTTTCCATCCTACTAGACAGTGACAGGCATATAGTGGAAGCCCAATAAATATATGTTATTAGGGTGACTTTGTGGAATGGGCTTTGATGAGAGCCTCGCTTTATCAGCATTAACACCCAACTTGAGACCTGAACATTTATTTTACCTCACTCTCTCTCTCCAGTGATCTTAATCCCTAGGTGTGCTTAAATCAATTTCCATTTACCATTTGCCCTAGTCTTTCGTTAAAACCTTCTAATCATCTGTTTCAGCCTTTTTTAGATGTTCCCCATTTAACCTTCCCCAGCAGTTTTTGTTATTCTTCTCAGCCTCTCTGGTCAAGTGGAAGAACATGAAACAGATCTGAGGTTGAATCTCCAATCTTCTCTCACTAGGCTAGGTAGATTGGGATAAATTTCTTAGTAATTATTATTTTTAAACCTCAGTTTCATCTGTGAGACATCTACATAGCAAGGTCATTGTGAAGATTGATAGAGATAATGGACCAGGGCACCTGGCACATAGCCAGTACAAAATAATTGTTATTTGTCATCTCTTCCCTCTCTCTAGTGCCTTCTCCCTGCAAACTTTTCTAACCTACATCAATCACAAGAATACAGTCCTCAAGAGTAATTATCATTTTACCACTTATCTACTTAGATGTTTCCTTTAGCATCTGCTAAGCAATACTCCCCTTAAATTCAAACTCTAGACCAACACTGTCCAATAGAAATGAAGTGTGGACAAAGTCATATCTGTAATTTTAAATTTTCTAATAGCTCAACTAAAGCAAAGCAAATAGAAAAAACTGACATTAATTTTAATTATTTTCTTTAATCCACTGTAAAATATTGCCATTTTAATATCTAATCATATAACATCACTAATAGAATATTTCATTTTTTCACTAAGTATTCAAGCTCAGCAGTGTATTTTACACTTACAGATATCTGAATTCAGAATGGGCACATTTCAAGTGCTCTGTGGCCTTGTGTGACTAGTGACTGGCTTATTAGACAACGTAGTCAGATCTCAGTTTAAACTTTACCCAACAAATGTTTTACTTTGCTAATGACCCTGATTTCTCAGAAATTATCAAACAGCTATCAAAAATACTCATCTGTCACATTCTCCTTTTTTTCCTAACACAAAAATCCTCCACCCATTTGGAAGGCTCTCGCTCTTTCCTGTCATATTTTTCATAAATTTGAATGCCGGGCAGTTCCTCCTGGATAGAGGATTCAGCTGAATTCCAGCTGGATGTGAGGTCACAGATCAAGAAGAGGCCTGTTGATTACAGAATGATCTTGGTGAAGAGTGAAGTTTCTAAAGTGAGGCAGGCCTGGGTTTATACTCATGCATAACTTTTACCACTAACTTCCCTTGATAGCTAGGAATGGGTGGGGTTAAAACCCGTATTTTTCATTATTTGCAAATCTCATGGAGCAAGCCATAAGTAGCAATAATGCTATCCTAGTTTAGCCCAACAAATCTCATTTGCAAATGCTTCTTTTCGTGGCTCTTGTACAAACCTCCAGAGGGTGACTGTTGTCTTGTGACATTGAGACATAATGTTTGCAATACAGTATTAGCTTGGAAGTGTTAGTACCATCAAAAGGCAGCCTGGAATCAAAACACCCATTGCTCCTCCTTGCCAAATCGCCAGCAACATCAACATTGGCACCATTTTCAAATTAAGAAATTAATATTTAATACTTTATTCACCTTGTTTTTGCATAACATCATTGCACTGCCTTTCAGGGTTATTGATATACAGGAGAAAGAGTGTCAGGAAATTATTAGCTCTAAACCTGGGGCAACTTTAATCTCTTCACTATGAAGCTTATCAATAGTGCTTCCATAGTCTAATGAAGTGCTGCCTCTTTTAAACAGTATCATTATGATGAAACAATAAAATGATAGAGGAATAAAATTTAGTTAAGCATTTAATAGTCTAGTCACTAATTTTTAGGTAAATTATCCTTCATTCTTTCTAACTAGAGATAAGAACAACCAAAGTTGCAAAATCTGGTTAAAGTGAAAATTCTCTGAGGCTTCTTGAAAAACCACTGACTTGCAAAACCCCATGTACCAGTGAAATTATTATTAAGAAATATTATTTAGAAATATCACTTTTAAAACCCTTAACTAATTGGTATTCTTCCATAACCTATTCCCAACCATTCCTTATGAGAGAAAGAATGAAAAAGAGAGACCTTGATGCTCCCACACTTTTGTAAATAGGAAATTCAGTTTTTAGTAATTCCTGTCTCTGCATGCATGCCCTTCGACCCATATCTATATATACCTATATATATAGATATATGGTGCACAACTTTTAGTTTGTTCATTTTTAGTTGCAAGAACTTCCCCAAAATACAAATCATCAAAGATGAAATACTAGTTACCAAGGAGACATCCTGACAAATCAAAGTAATATGTAAGCATGCAGTATCTGCTTAGCTCAGGAAACCTTATATTTAAAAGAACAACTCATATCTGAAGCAACCCATATATGAACCCATGAATTCCTACTGGCTTGAAGTGCAGGCAGTTTTTGTTTATTTTTTAACCATGGAAGCAAATCAGCAACTGCCTCTTATATGGAATCTGTGAACAGAATTAGATGGATGGGGAGGATCTCTTGAGTTTGCTTGATTTTGGAAAACAAACACCACCCAAGGACAAAGTGGCCCAGTGGAGGTGACTGAGGATAACACCGAAGAGCTCTGCATTTTCAGCCAGGAATCTGCACGAGGATGATCCTGGAAACGGAAACTGAGAAAACCTCTATGCTTTTGGCTGCAGTCGTGACATTTTCCCAGTTAAAGACAATAGCACTTAAAAAAAAGGTTGACTCCTGATTTGTATTCATATGGGGAGAATGAACTGCATGGATAATTCGGAAAGGAAGATTAATGTTCATATCCGAAAGTTTCATCATTGATTCTCATTTATTTTTGTAATAAGCATTGCTGTGTTTGACTCTGGACTCTCTAACTGGCTGCCCATTAGGAATCATGTGGCTATTACTAAAGGAAGACTTTTTAAAAGCTAACATGAAAGGCAAGACATGTACCCAGTGGAATGCTGAAGTGTCCTGCTGTTTATGAGAATTAGAATAATACTCAGGAATCAAGTGAGTAAAACAATCAGAGGAAGAGATGCAAATAACACTGCAGGGCAGAGAAGAAGTTTCAAAAACTGTGAAAGGAACCAGGGTTACTATTTGCAAAATTAGGTTTGATGAAGAACCACACTTTTCATTGTTTATTTCATTTTTATTACTTACTTTCTGCTCCTCTGACTGCTGTTTTTGTTCCTGAGCAACCAACAACAAATGCTAGAAAAAATACTACAGTTTTGAAAATTTCAGTACTTGCATTGTTTATTTTTTCTTGTCTGAAAATACCCTTAAAATTTGAGTGAAGAAAAAGACAGGGAAATATCCCAAATCCTTGGAAACAAAAAATATCTACATACTGGTCATTTTTAAATAGACTTTCTGCCTAACGGTGAAACTACAGATGAATATAATTGCCTGACACAATTGAAATCTTCATAGTGGGAACGCCGGGTCTACTGTTGCTAAGGTAATTCAATCAATTAAAGTTTGGGTAACATTCCTGAACTTATTAATGAAATGTGAGGGGAGAAAAGAGATTAGGCTTAGGGTGAGGAAAATTGGGAATCAAGAATTAAATGGGCTCCAATAACTCTCTCCTTTGCTTTTTACATTTTAGATAAGAATTCTCAGAGCTTAGCCATTTTGAAATGATAAAGGATCAAATGAGATTCTGAGTGCTCAGGTATAAGATATTTTATAAATAATAATTTGAAGTTTAGTCTTTTGACATAAATTTTGACTTCATCTCTAGAATAAATAGAGCTGGTGGTAACAGTGGCAGCCTGGATTTAAAATTCAAGTATATAATCATATTTTTCCAAAAACTTTATGAACTTTGCCATCAAATCTTATTGATCTGTTTTACCTTAGGCTTTAAATTAAGTGAGAGCGCCATAAGTAACTATTATTTTAATGAAAGAAAAGGTTGATAAATTTATAGTAACAAGAGCAAAGAAATAAAACTTGTGCAACACAAAAACAAATAAATGTACTACTCTGAGATTGAAAACTCCCCACCAGTGATTTTTCATTCCTAACTTGTTCCAGAGGTCTGTAATTGTATTGTCCTTGCTGCAGTTTCATCAGTGAGAAAGGAAGTGAAAAAAATATATATAGTTACCTAAAGGTGGATTTGGAAATGTTTAAATTATTTAAAAATTGAAATTATAGCTCAAATTTCATTTCTTTGTAGATTTATGTTTGCATATCTTTGATTCTTGTGGAAGGTGCCAAAGTTGTTGAATATGTGGAAAATAGATGAAAGCAGTAAATACAGTGAACTCTCTTCATATTTTCATCCAGAAATATGAATACCAATATATATCAATTTTGTCAGCAGTGCATATCCCCATATGAATGACAAATAGTCCAATAAGTTTATCAAATATATAATAAAAGACTTTTTTACAAGGCTCAACAGCATTAAAAACATATGAAACAGATAAAAGAAATCTTACACACTTCATCAGTTTTGGCTTACGTCAAAAATGTTTTAAGAGATTATAACATCTTATAAAATTTTAAATGCAGTAATGTTCAGAAAATCCAAAGAGCATATAAAGAAATATTAAGGACTGCACATTTTATTGTAAATTTCTATTGCTATAGTAAATATGTGACATTCTTTCTTCCAAAATGGAAGTGAAAAATATAGATTGACTTGATAATGGAGAGCCTATCAGTAATCACTGCATTTTAGGAATATAGTTTTTTTTCATTGTTGTGCTTTAAGTAGTGTTCAAGAAGATATGTTTTTAGTAATAACATCTTGCATTTATATAACCCTTCAGAAGTTGTAGGATGCGGTCATTCAAATGATTTTATTTAATATCCAAATACCCTGGGAAATATTTCCTTCCCCCTTCTTTTTCCTAAAGAAAGAAGCATAGACTAAATGATGGCATATATTTCCAAAGTCTTAAAGTTAGTGAGTTGTGGGATTGTGACTTGAATTTGAGCCTTTTGCTCCACTCATATGCTCCTCTTACTATACAATATCTCCACTGAAAAGAGAAAATATTACTAAATATTACTATGGAAACCTCACTAAAGGAAAAATGATACATCAGGGATAAAATCAATGGTTGAAACATTAGCTTATATTTCTATGAAAATATATATACACATACGTGTGTGTGTGTGTGTGTGGCAGGATTTCATAGAAAAATCTCACATGTTGAAAGAAGTGAATATTCATTCAATTGTTATCATGCTTTGTTATTTCCTTATAAACTGTCATAGTTGTCATTTTAAAGCATCAAACTTAGCTAAATTAGGTTTCCAAGAATCAATATTGGTGGACAATAGGGAAAGTCCCTGCTGTAAGAATGGGAAGCATATGTTACTTAAAATATACTGAGGGTCACATTTTTTGCACATTGACATTAGTCAAATTTGAAAGAGTGTAATATAGAAAATGCTGAGTACATTTATACACAAAATTGTACATAATTAAAATATGTATTTTTTTAAAGATTTATTTATTTATTTATACAAGCACTGGGTACAGTCAGAAGCATGGGAAGGTGAGAGAATTCACCAGAGCCAGAGCAGGGAGCAGAGCAGGCAGAAGGACCCAAGTACACTACTGAGGGGAGCAGCGGGCGGCAGGAGAGGTCTGCGTGCCATGTGGGACCCTCCTCTGGTGGCAGGGGAACAGCCAGGGATCGAACCGGCACTGCAGAGGCTGGGGGCAGCTTCGCAACCCAGCACTCAACCGCTGCACCACCGGGGAGGCCCGAAAATATGTATATTTTAAATCTAGAGGCATACAGTTTCAAAGTTAGCAATTCAAATGAATTACAAACTGGATACAAAGTCACCATATGGGATCAATAGCTGTGAACCTTTGCCAGGACCGTGTAACCATCTTGCAATATTATTATTAAAACTTCAGATGGTAACTTCCAGTGATTATATGGCTGCTATTTTTACACTTACAGTTATGATTTATAACCTGCCTTCTTATATAATAAACATTATAGTCATTAATCAAATCATGGTACTCAAGAACAACAACAACAACAAAAAACAAATAACTAACTTGAAAAATGGTTAGACATGCTAAAACACTATTTAAAAGACCAAAAAAGTATCGAAAAATAATGAGCTGTTGATATTGGAGTGCATGATAGAAAAATCTGTATCTCTATATAAGAAAGTATCTCTGAAAGAGAAGAAAGAAAGGGAGGAAGAGAAAGAAAAGAGGATAGATAGAGAAGACAGAAGAGGAGAAGGGAAAAGAAGAGGAAAAAGACCAGTGCAGGAGGAGGGGAAAAGAGGTAATGATGGAGAGATTACCCGCCCTAACAGTGGGAGGTCTATACTCTCTCAGTGCACATTTCTTCTTTACGCTTACTAAATTGGGAAAATTAGTCTTGGATTATTGAAATTATGAATAATGCAAACTCCTTAAGAACATAACATTCACATAAAATATTACGTTCCTTCACAAAGCAATGTGCTCTGACTCAGTACTATGGCTAATCCACCCAGAGGAAGATTTGATCCTCACAGGTAGACTCAAGTTCAGAACAAAGATGAAAGGTCATCTGCTTCAACTGATTTTTCAAGCAGTATATGGAATCTCCTCTGAAACACACCTCAAAAACAACCAAAGTGATCCAAAGATCTATAGGTCTATTAAAGTCTTTGAGTCTGTGAAGCACTACATATGCATAATCTCATATAATCCTCACAGTAATCTATAAAAACATAATTACATTAGTTTTACAGTGGAAAAATTAAAACTCAGGGAATTCATATTGTTTGCTGAGGCTTGCAAAACCAGGTTGAAAAAAAGACCAGGTCTTCAGGTACCCAATCTAGTACAGATCTCATAAATCAACTAAATAATCCCATTTAACTGCCTAAAACAATTATCAAATTTCATTAAAATCCCATTTTATACCTAAACCCTTAATAACTAGACAAATTTTTTGGAAAGTTTAAAAACGAGATCTCTTCCAGCTTGCCAGCCACTAACAGGGATGGTTAATTAAGTCCCCTGACCCCTGAAATTGAGATTTATTGAAAGGATTTTTCAAGCCAGACAGCGTTAGCCCAATGCCCTCTTCTCTCAAAAAAGGAGACATAGGTCCAAACAGATGAAAAAAAGTTCTCTGTCTTATCATGGCAGTTTACAGACATGTGACTGAGAATTGGGAAATGATCAGAGAAGGTAGGTACTTCCAGCTAGAGGCACTTAAGACACAGATACAAAAGCATGTTTCTTTTTCCAACTCATCCTCAATCACCAACACCCTCTTGATGAGCAGTGTTTTAAAAAAAGAAAGAAAGAAACCCATGAAATTTCTCATATTTTAAAATATTCTGAAAATAGAGTTTCAGAGCTCTACAGAGTTTATCTGGTTGAGCGTGAAACTGAGCCCCACTGACCCATATTATAAGAGCCAAAGGTCCTCTCTCCCCCATAGGATTTTGCTGTGACAGGCAATCTAAACTCCATTAGTGTTTCTTATATTCTAGATGGATTTTTGTCAAAGCAAAAATAAATTTTTCTGATTATTTTTCTTTTTAAATTCTAATAGCATTCACTTTTATGTAAGTAGCAGTGCCTAGAAGTGTTAATCAAGTATTATGAACCCAGTCAGAGCCCATCACTATCAAATCTCTATTTTTGGAAGTAGAGGAAATTAGGGTACATGCACATTTTCTTTCATCACTGAAAGTATCTAATACCAGTACCTGATATAAAGGAGCTGCTTAAGCATTGCCTTCCTTTATTCTTGCTTAAGTAGTTTTGTACTTCAAATATTTTATTAAAATAAAGAATACATATAGAAATATACATATAGAAATAGATATATAATAGAATGACCAATTGGTAAGGATGTCCATGAATTTATGCACTAAAAACCAGGAGGTAGATGAAGAAGAAAGGGATGAAGATTAGTTATTTAATAAATTATATAGAGAGACTTATTCCTTTATGGTTTTAAGATAATCCAAGAGGAATATAAAGAGGATGATTAAAATTAACAGAAAAGAAAAGCAGGGGTTTGGGGGAAAGGAACACATAAAGAGGATCAGAAAATAAGGAAAAGAGAGAATGACAATGAGATCTGATCAGTAATATTACTAACCGTTTGTTGAGGGGATCTTGCTTGCTAGATACAGAATGCATTCTTCAGTCTAACGGATTCTCATATTTTTTTTTTTTTTAGAGATGAGGAAACTGGAGGTAAACACAGTGTCACAAGATGGAATGTTTTAGGAGTTGGGATTTCCACCATCCCACTATTCCTAAAGCTCTTAGGAGAACAAAAGTAGTAAGGGGGGGAAAAGGAACAGAGAAATATTTAGTTTTCCACTTATGCCCTTTTGACTTAGATTTGGCCATTTCAGTAAGATATCCCAGTAAGTCTCCTTCAGATGCTCAAGATAAAACAGTTGCTGGTCAAGTTCATTATTCATGTTGAAATTCACAAAGAATACAATGGCTCTAATCATGGGGGCAGGGAGAAACTATTATTCTTTAAGTAACATGGGGCCAAAGTTATGGGACAACATATATTGCACAAGTGAGTCATGAAATGTTAGGGTCACACGGATGTCTGATCAATTGTTTTGGACAGCACTGCTCTAGCTAAATAACCTTCCATTACAAAGGTGGAAACCTTTTTTAAAGATATCTTTTCGGAAGGGAGAACAGGAAAACAATTACTTTTATACCTCTTAGAAAATTTAAAAATACAAGACTCAGAAGCTTAACTGATTTTATGGAGGTCATAATACCCGTTAATGAGAACCAAGACTAAAATCCACCTTTCTTGCATCATGCTCAGCCCAGTCTGTTCACGAGCCTTTTGAGACTAGGAATAAATGGGACATTTGCATGGCCACAATATCACCCTCAATTGCTGGTTTCTCTGAAATGATGCTTTCACATGTCTCCAAGGCTCTTCTATTTCTAGTCTTACCTTACTGGGTACCTACAACCATCACCCTTTTTACTCCTCAAACTCATATCCTTTGAGTTAGCACATGCTCCTCTGATTGCCTAAGGTTCCTAAGTCAAAAATCCAGGCCCTTTCCCTTATGACTATGGTACCAGGTCTCAATAACCTGGAGCCCCAACCCCAGCCCTCAAGCAGGGATCTTAATCCAACCATGTTTTGGGAATCTGCCATGACTATATCTGTATACAGGCCCTCTGGTGGCTTCAGCTACCCTGAGTCCTTGACCCTTCTACCCAGAAGTGCCCATGTGAAGGTGGCTCCTCATACACACACACAGATGGTTGCTTTTGACCGATAGGCTTGTGACAACCACTGTCCCTATGAAGTAGTTTCTTGGGAGTGGGAGATCCTATCCAGCCTTGGACAGAGACCTGTTATTAACCAAGTCTGACTTGTCTCTCAAGCTATCCCATGGGCTGGGACTGGCCTCCCCATTGTACCGTAGGTGCTGTGATTACATATGGTTATTTCATTGTCTATTTTCAAGTGACATAAATGAGAGAGTGAGCTTAGTTTTACAAAACATATGATTATAGAAATATTCAAATCAGAATTTAATCACACAAGATATATCCGAAAATGAATCCCACATATACACACCCTCACACATACCCACACATCCCAGAAGGGTTAATATGTTCTTATTAAAAGAAAGACTAAAAACAGAATGTGTTTTATAGTTGTCTATAATTGTCTTTCACTATCAAAGCCTTTTTTATATCATCATTCATTCTTATGCTTTTTGAACTGTTATTTAGATTTAGAATATCTGAAATGATTATAGTTAAAACTCCAAAATCAGGGTCAAAGTCATTTCCTCCAGGAAATAGAATTCCAAGTACCTGGAAATCAACAGTGAGACTAGAACCCCATCCCCTTCTTCTGAAGAGCGTTTAAATTAAAATAAATAAATAAATAAATAAAGCAGACATGGAACCACAGAAGGAGATTCCAAACATGGAAGACACACTTTGATCCTTGCTTCTATCACCCCCTTGTCAGGCCACAGGAGGATCCTCTTAAGTGTTTGGAAGGGAAGGAGAGCTCAGCTTGCCAGGTCTCACAGTCAGTTGTTGCAGGTTGAATGGAGACCTCTACTCTAAGACACTCATGATTAACTCCCCTATTTTGTGGTACCCCTCACTGCCTTTACTGTCAGCTAACATAGGCAGGAGACATTGGCCTAATTCTCAGATCAAGGCTTTTTGCTCTTCAGCAATATCTTTATAGTATTGGAGATTCAATGTTTTCTATCTATAGCAAGGTCCGGAAAATTCCAAACTCATAAGATATTTTAAAATCAAATGAGATAATGTACACAAAGTGCCTGGCATAGGATAGGACCTCCCCAAACAACAGCTATTGTTCCTTTATATGCAAAGGAACAACAAACAACAGCTCTACATCCTTTCTATGCAAAGACAACATTAGCAACCCTCATGATCCTCTTGAGTACTAAGCAACAACCTCATTCAGAAGGTCTACTCTGGTTCCAAATGAGTGCAGATAAAAGCTGACTGGAAACAAAGTCTGATCTTGTCTCCCTTGTCTTGTAACTTCACAGCCTTCCACACCCTTTGCAGGTGCCCTCAGGAACCTCAAGGAAGGAGAGAATTTTTCTTTTCCAGGGTGTGGTCCTATGTCAGGCCTAAACTTCTTCCCTTGATGAAAGAGACAGCTCCCTCTGTAGCCCCAGTCCCTGCCCAGCTATAATGCTCTCCCTACCTCATCAAACCCTCAATCCTCTACACAGTGACACGACAGTCCACCCCAAAGCTTCTGTGATCCCCTTTACCTACTTTATTTCATTTAATTCTCAACCACAGAAAAGCACAGAAGGCAGGTCCTATTGGAACTCCCCTTTATGAAGAGGAAATCTAAATTTAGCTAGAGAGCAAATAATTTCAAATGAGGTCATTTGTTGCCTCATGGGGGTGGCAGCTTTGGAGAGACAACTCAAAGTCCAAGTAGAGAAAGAGAGACCTAGAGGGGCTCACCCCTCAGGAAGAGCAGCCCTTCCCAAGGGCAGTTTCACATTTATGGAGCATCAGGTTCAGGGAAAGTGGGCAAGTATGTGGAGGAATGTACATGGTGGGGTTGTAGACTGGGGATGCAGAATTGTCTGGCACAAGCTGGGGGGCAAGTGAATAGGGGCTGTTGCCTGGGGGGGCTCCATTGTTCCCATTGATCAAAGTTAAGTTCTCACTTAACTTTCTGTTAAGGTAGTCTATCTGGTTGTGCTAATCTGGCCATGTCTGCCTGCTGTTTTTAGCAGATACTCGTTTCCCAGTATGCTCCTCATACCAAGACTTTTGTCCTGGTGAGAGGCCCCCTGCCTGACTCTACATTTAGGCTTGACCAGCAGGAACCCTGGGCACCAAGACAAAGTCTCCAGAGAATAAGGGGGATTGGGGGATCCACAATCATTCAGAGTGAGATAGAGCTTTGAACTCCAGTGTGTATGATTTCTGGCTCTTAATTACTAAAAAACACTGTTTTACTGTGTTAATTCATGAATGGCTGAATAGAAGAAATGATTGAATGCTCTTCATAGTCTTTTCTAGCTTTACCTTCTTTATCAATGTTCTCAGCAAGTATCCCTGGCTTTTAAGAAGCTTAACTTGTTTTACAGGTTAAAAGAGAAAAAAGTAACAGTGTATTAGTCCTGTGTGGGGAAGGAGGAAGGTGAAATCAGCATAAAGGAAATGAGTCTCCAAATTCCCAAAGATTGGGAGCTGAAGCCAATGTGTTAGTTTGCAAATGAAAACGTTGTCTCCGCTTTTCACTACTCTGTTTTATGCCTTTAAAATTCCAACAGGAGGCTCAACATCTGCTCTATGTATTAGGAAATCAGGAGGACTGTGAACATGAAACAGAAGATGTACTGGATATATTCAAATGTTTCCAGTTGCTAAGCAACATGCTTCCTGCTTTCCAGGCACCTTAGCTAAGTCACCTAGGTTTTCTTTTCTGAAGAAATCTTGAATTAACTTCTAGTCATAGACAGGGACACACAGAGTATTGATAGAGAAACACAGTGGAGGGCATTCAATTTTATACCTGTTTTCTGAGGTTTGTCACTGTCACTGCTGCATCAATAGCAAAAGATCACAATGTGGTTTTCTTAGAAACCTACTTTTTTTATACAGCAACTCCCTAACTCAACATCAGAAAAAGGCCCTTTGAAGTAGGAAAAATAAAAAATACAGTCTGTCTTTAAAGAATAGAATTTATTGATTCAATTAAGTTCAATAATGAACTATCAGAATTGTCCAGGTAAATGTTCTACTTCAGTAGAAGTTGAGTTTTGTTGTTGTTCACATGAGTGCACCAGCTTAAGCAGTTCTGGTGCAGCTTACCAGTCTCCCCAGAATGTTATTTACACCATTCATTTAAGCAATTCTGTAGAGATCTGTTTCATCTCCAGTACAATTCCAGGAGAAAAAATATATATTCATTAATTTCACAGTTAAATTACCTGAGTTTAGATACATATGATCCCTGTACAGGAGTCAAAGTGGGGTTCCAAGGCTTTCAGAGGAGCCCAGAATATCCAACAATTTGGGCTAAAAGCTTGACTATCAGCCTAGGCCCTGGAAATGCATACTTCTCTTTTCAATTCCTAGAGTTTTCCAGAAAGCTAAGCTGCCTAAACAATACAAGTCTGCCACCAGGGTCCCTATATGAACCTTGTCATCTGTGATAAAGATGACTTTCAGTCCTCACAGGTGGTCCCCAGGGACCTGAAGTAAAGTAGTTAAACCAAAAATTCACTAGCATGTATTGTCTGCATTAAATGGTACCCTCGGGCCATGGGAGTCAAGCAGGGTCCCTGCTCAGGCTCAGTCACAGTGCACAGCTTTCAGGAGTCCAGATTACAAATCACCATCACATCAGAACTCCCTGTCTTTTGCAACCCCCATCACAATCCCTTTAGCCACCCACTCACATCAAGATTGGAGAAGGAGGCACAAAGTAGTCGGGGACTTTGAAGAGAACATCATCATGAGGGCACAGTCATCAGGTACCTCAATGATCCAAAATTCTAGATTTGCATGCCAGCTCCAGGATTTGTGTTACTTCCTCACTATGGAAGACTCTAAATGGGCCAAGGTCTGCAGGTGAGATTGTTTTCAGAGGGTACCTAATTTAGTTAGGGGTATCTGTGTGTGCAGGTATTAGGAAGCAGGCCACAAATAATAGACAGTTTGCATATGAAAACCATTCAAAACATTCAAATTCTCCCTGATACTAAATTGAATATAGGGCAAAACATGAAAGTTTTAGTCTTCCCTGAGGATTTTGGTAATTTCACTTTAATATTAGACCTCTTGATAGTGTCGACAGTTATTCAGCCTCCTATGTCCCCAATGAGGTCCTGGCCTTCTAATGCTTCCCCTGTTACATCTTTACACACTCATTCATTTTTCAACCCATATTTGATATTTGTTAAGTGCCTGCTGGGGACACAGTGATGAATTGAATGGACAGGAGCTCAACCTGCAGGGAGATTGCTGTCAAGAGGACATTAATTAAGCACTTATCACATGCTAATCCATTCACATCAGTAACTTAGTAAGTTTAGTTTTGTTTGCATTCTAGCCTCACTAGAATGACTTGAAGTACATATTATGATTAATCCCTTTTTATAGATGAGGAAATTGAGTCTCTGAAAGTAGAGGACACCCTTGTCAACAGTGTGTCAAAATTCAAAGCTCATTCTGGAACAACAGTACTTTACCACCCTACTATATTGCCTCATTTCAACTGTATGTATTTGCATATATTTTCTGTGAAGATTAAATACCATACAGCCAGTAAAATACTAAACATTGTACCAGACAGTCATTTTTATTTTCTCATCCTGCACAGAGATAGACTAGCTAATCTTGAGCTCCCAAAATTTCCATCACAAGCAAGTCCCCTAAGTCCCAGTCTTGCTCTTGGCCTGGCCCTTCCTCTCCCCTTGCAATGTATCTATCCCAACTGCCCCCTGAGAACGAAGAGGCCACACTTTGTCAGTACTCATAGGACAAGGAAGTCTGGTGTATTAGCCCTGTGTCTTTGTTCATAGAAGCCCAGAAGAAGCAGCAGCCTCTCCACAGATTCAGTGTTCAAAGCTTGTCCCTGTGGACCACCAAGGTCCTAGAATTTGTTAATAAAACTTTAACTTGCAATGAGAATTCCTCGAAGGATTTTGTTTGTTTGTTTGTTTTTTGTGTGTAACCCTCGCCAGCTGCCAGGGAACGAACCAGTGCTGCAGAGGCTGCGGGCAGCCTCGCAGCCCAGCTCTCAACCGCTCTGTCACCAGGGGAGGCCCACGAAGGTTTTAAAATACACACTTCCAGGTGCAACCCATAAACTGAGCAAATTAGGGCTTGGTGTGTGGGAATAAAGGCATGCCCTTGGGCGTTTCACTGATATCTTATGCAAGTTGTTGGAAGAGGTCAGGGTTAGCTTCACTCAGGATGTAAAGAAAATCTCAAGCAGTGAAGCCTCTTCCTCCTGGAAGCCCAGTTCCACCCCACAGAGGCAGAAAAGACTAAGTCTTCAAAAAAGGCTGGAAGTTCCACTTAAGGGCAGGACAAGCATCTCTTCCACTCTCTTCTCTGCCCACTCAGAAGAAAAAGGATTAAAATGTTGTTTCTTTAATACTTGCCATTTGCTGAGAATTATGGTGTACCAAACTTGACTTAATAGACAAAGTATCAGTTTTGCAATAAAATGACCTCTTTTTCATGTCTTATGTTCTGTGAACCAATTATTTAATTCCCCTGAGCCTCTGGTTCCATCTGTAAAGTGGGAAGCATAAAATACAGTGTTGTTAGGGAGATTAAGACCAATTATCTATCTGGTTGATAGCAACACACAATGAATGTTGGTTCCCCAGCTTCTGCATTTCTCCATCACACCAGGTGCTTGCTGCTGTCACTGTGACTAGGCATGTTCAAATACGTTTTCTGCTTTGATGTGATGAGCGTACTCCTTGTAGTGTGCCAGAATAATGTCATTAACATATATATCAGGGGCTGGATCACCTAGATGTTATAATCTGGAGATATTATGCATGATAGGTAGAATTTAGGACTAATTAAAAGTATGCCTGTTATTTATAAGTCTATGCCAAGAGACTCTCTGAACATTGCTTTATTAATAGTACACGCAGTTTTGTGGAGGCTGCAGTGAGGTGGAAATGTGTGTGTGTTATATTGACCCAACAAATATTTATTAAATGTTTCCCAGAGCCAGCTGCTGGTCCAGGTTCTGAAAAAACGATGCTGAATAAGGCAGATAGGGACTTTGTGCCCATGGCACTTCGACCTTTTGAGAAAATACTACTAATGAGAATTAACAATGAGTACACTCATTCACATGTGAGACATTAAAATATTAATTTTTAGAAGCATGTTATTTTCTTAAGAAACCCATTAGCTTTAGCTGCTTTCATTATCTCCATTTTGTAGATGGAGATATCTAATGCACAGAGAGGTTAAGTAACTTGTCTAAATTCACACAGGATAAATATCAGACCCCGGATTCAGATGTACTCCAGAGATGTCTGCTTCAACATCTGTGCAAACTGATCCTCTATACAATCTGGAATTTTAAACAGTATTTCAAATCATTCATAGAGATTTTATTTTTACTCTATGAGTCTCATAACACGTCTATGAATTGGGGATGCCACGTGGTAAAAAATCACCATTTTTTGAAACTTCAGCCAAACAGAAAGATAAAACAGCTATAGACTTGGAGGAAGTAGGCACAAGAACATGGATAGTCTTGTGGAAAAAAATGAAACTAGATTCACACTGAACTCCACACACAAATATTAATTCAAAGTGGATTTAATTTTTGGCCTCCCCAGTGGCTCAGCGGGTTGAGCTCAGCAATGTGAAGCTTTCCAAAGCCTGTGCAGGGCCAGTTTGATTCCTGGCCATCCAGGGAGCTACCCACATGGCACAGCAAACCTCTTCTGTCTTGCCCGCTGCTCCCCTCAGCACTGTTTTCCAATCCATCTGCCTGTTCTGCTCCCTGTTCTGTCTCTGGTGAATTCTCTCCCCATCCCATGCTTCTGGCCTGTACCCTAGTTCTTAAATAAATAAATCTTAAAAAAAATTTTAAAAAGATTTGGACATAAACTGAATCCACAAAATACTTAAAAGGAATTATAAGGGATATATTACTGGACATCTACCACAAGGACGTATTGGGGATACAACTCCAACAGCAAAGGAAACAAATGCAAAAATAAAAATTTGGAATTTCATCAAACTAAAAAGCCTTAATACTTCAAAAGAACCCACCACAAAGACAAAAAGGCAACCTACCGACTAGGGGAAGATATTTGCATATCACACATCTGACATGGGGTTTCTTTCCAAAATATACAGAGGAATTATAAATCCTACAACACATAAACAGACAACCCAATTTAAAAATGGGCAAAAGACCTCCATAGATATTTTTTTAAAGAAGCCATTCCTATGATTCATAAGCATGTGAATAATTGTTCTACTTCACTTTTTATAAGGAAAATCAAATCAAAGCCACAATGAGGTGTCATCCCACCCCTGTGAGAATGGCCTGTAACAAAAAGACTGAAAACAACAAATGTTGGCAAGGATGTGGAGAAGGAATTCTCATACACTCTTGTGGCAAAGAGGTTTAGTGTAACCTCTATGGAAATAGGTATGGAGATTCCCTTAAAAAAATGTTTGGTAATCCCTTATGATCCCTGCAAGATATTTACCTAAAGTACATAAAAAACTCTAATATGAAAAGACTTATACATGCTCATGTTCATGGCTGCCCTGTCAAACATCGCGAAGTCAGGGAACTAACCTGACTAACTAACTAACTAACTAACATAAAGAACTAACTAACATAAAGAACTAACTAACATAAAGAAACTGTGGGGTATATACTCAATGGAATACTACTCAGCTATCGAAGAGATGAAATAGGCGGTCTCCCTGGAAGCACAGGCAGTTAAGCGCAGCGCTGTGAAGCTGTCCGCAGACTCTGCAGTGCCGGTTCGATCCCCACCGGCCTTGGAGCAACCCATATTGTGAGCAGACCTCGCCTGTCTCATCCACTGCTCTCATCCCCTCAGCAGTGTATTTCATTAGTCTGCCTGTTCTGTTCCCCACTCTGTCTCTGGTGAATCTTCTCACCCTCCCACGCATCTGGCCTGTACCCTAGTTCTTGTATAAATTAAAAAAAAAATAAAAGATGAAATAGTACATTTGGGATAAAATAAAAGACCTTGAGGTGACTATGCTAAGTAAAGTAAGTCAGAAAGTGAATCACAGGATGGTTTCACCTATTTGTGGAATATGAATAACTAAAGAAAACAAACTGGAAAATTATACGCAAAAACATATGGCAAAAAGAATTCTTAGACTGTGCAGTAAATATACTGCTTACCAGAGGGAATGGGGCTGGAAAACAGAAGAGGGGGATGATGGGGGTAGGATATTGGCATAGGAGGTTTGGAGAAAGGGGCGTGAGTAAAGCATGTACACATATGGAGGTATAAACCTGTAACCCCAAAGTTTTATAAATATGTAAACAACGGAGAAATTAAATTTTCAAAATAGCTCACACTTGTGATACTTTTTAGCTTTAATGTTCCTTTTTTATTACATGTATATTTATTTAGAAAAAGAGGTAGAGGTTTGAATGAGAGCTAACCCTAGGGATCTTAGACAACATTCGATCCCCTCTTCATAAAATCAGGGTAAATGTGTAGCCTTGAGATGATTATCCTAAGAACCTATTTAGATAAGGCATATAGAGTTTTTGGCATGATTACTCTGTAAATATTAGAGCCTCTTCATCTTGTGGATATAAATTTGCATTTTTATTCTTTCACATTGGATATGGACAAGCACTCAGAGAAACTGCATTTCATTCCTGGGAAATTGCTGAAGTCAAATCACTGTTAATTACAAAATTATAATACAAGATCAGCTCTCTAAAACTGGTCTCCATAAATGTTTAATGGATATACCAAATAGGAAATATAATATTTTAGCTGAAAAGGAAGAAAAGAACATACTAAATCTCGCAGACATCTACTCTTACAGAAAATGCACTTCTTAGGGATTTCTTTAGACATCTGGTGCAACAAAACTAGAAATCAAACACAGATATAGGAACTGCCTAGTCCAGAGTTCCATATACACCTGTGGGCAGTGTACTTGGGACTACACTCCTGCTCTGCATCCCTCCCTCCCCCAACCTTGCCCTCTATGCCCCACCCCTCCTTCCCCATCCTTTTCCACGTAATCTCTGTCACATTGAATGATGTCCCCAGGCCAGGGGTGCCATATAATGCCACCTGGGAAACCTTCCTCTAAAACCACCTTCATGCACAGCTGACTTTAGGTAGTGGTCCCTTAGGGACACTTTAAGGAAGGAACCCTTTTGTGGTCTCTGAGTGATCACCATTATAAAAATTTCAGTCTGGTGAGATAAACCTAATTAGAAACTACCAAGTAATAAAGCACCCCCCCCCAAATGCACAAATGTCTGATCATTAACTTTGTGGGAGAAGTATTTGTCTGTAGTATCTTATGAAAACCTGATTCTTTTTTCAAGAATACAGCTATTTAAAATTATCATATTAAACTCTCAACATAACTACATATTTTTTTATTGTCCATGAGAAGTGAAACCTTGCATAAAAATAGTTACTAGTTAGAAAAGTTTGGTAGTAATTCTCCAAGAAAAAGATTCCTAACTATGATTAAATGACACATCCCTTCCTTTGGTTACACACACACACACACACACACACACCCCTAAGCTGGGAACATCTGGTACTACCTTTCTTCTTCATTGCTTCTATATTTCATTTCAATATTCATCCCTTAAATTTTTTCTAATATGTATATTGACTTAATATTGAATTATGTCATTGTTTCCATAACAGAAGCATATGATTCCCCCCATAGTGTACCCACCACGTAACAACACATAGTCACCACCACAGGCCCTTGTGTTCCCTCCCTCCCTTCAGGACATATTTTTTTAGACCAGCTGTATATTCAGTCTTAGGCTGTACATAAGTAAAGTCCCTGCCCTGATGGGTTCCCTGGGAAGATCCCACCAGGCTGTATATGGCAAATGCTCCCCTAGACTCTGCAGGATGAGCATGGAGTCAGGAGCAGAGGCAGTAAAGGGAATAGCTATCTCTTCCTGAGACAATCCAGAAGGCTTCACAGAGGAAGTGACTTTGAACCAGATCTTGGAAGACCAGTGGGAATTTGCTGAGTGAAGACAGGGGAAGGCACTTGGGACTGAGAGAAGAGCATGTGTAAAGATAAAATCTCAGGAGAAAGCAAGATGTGGCCAGTAGATGACAAGAAGGAGAGGTGGGCAGGAGTGAGTGAGCCAAGGCTAGAAAGGTAAGTTGCTGTGACATTAATAGTCTTCTGAGTCAAATGAAAGAGTTTGCACTTGTTAGCCTGCTTGTTGCGGGAGGGGGGGAGATCTACTCTGGTGGACGCTTTTAAGCAGCAGTGACCAGGTAGGTTTGTCATTTAGTATTATCTAGTGTTTGTGAGCAAAGCTTTTGCACTTGAGGCTGAGTTCCTCTCTGAGAGTGTGAGGAGAGACTGGCCTTAGAAATTACAACTGAACCATTATCTACTGTCTAAAAATTATACACCTGCCGCTTTCTGAAGCTTTTCAACCCTAAATCTGAAATTCTTTAGTTTGCCTGGCACTCCTATCACACTGAAGAGGAAGAAAAATATTTGACCACTTTATTTGGGAGGCAAATTACAGAGGGATTTTAAAGGTTCTAGCCTACTTTTTCACTGAAGGATTTTAAAAAGAGGGTTTGAGTCTAATTTGAATAACAGCTCATGTTCCCAAGAGTTTTGTGCTTTGGTAAGCAATGTTGGCTGATTATTGCCTCATGCTTTTCTGCAACAGCTGCCTGTCTCCTTTTAGAGCTCTATTCTAGTGGGATTGTGAGAGCCACAGAAGAGAATTTAACTCCTGAATACTCAGTTCATTTGGGTAGAAGAGATAGGAAAGAGCAGCGGTTTTGTTTGTTTCAGAAACTTGATGGTTGAGTCCAGTAGTGAAAGCCTCTTTTTGTGCAGTCCAGTGTGCATTGTGTGTGAGCCATTCCCCTGAAGACCACCTTTTCAATATGCTGATGTATATGTCCCTGTGTCTGTGAGCCATCTTGGTTTTCAGCTAGGATTCAGCATTTCTTTCAAGTGTGGCCTAGATAGGACCCAACTCACTGGGCAAATTTTCTGTTTTCCGCATTTTATTATAAATTTAGTTTATTTGGAAACCACACCCTGCTACTGTGGTTGGATTTATACCTAATCAGGAAATGTCTTTTACTCATTTAGTGATTATTTAATAAACACCATATCCACTAGGTATTTTTTAGCTTCCTATGTATTTAACCAATAAAGTTTGGTTTTCTACTCCCTCTAGTTGCAATTATATAATAAGCAAAGGGCCTTTGTCTCTGAGCTTTCTCTTCATGGTAGGATGACAACTAAACAGAAGTGATCAGGACTAGGCATGAACAGGAGCTGAGTTTTCAGGAAGCAATCGGAATATCTACAGTGCGCCCACAGCCCTGATTGAGGTGTGGGTGGAGATGTGGGAATTACCTGCCCTTCTCCCTTGCTGTGGAGATATTACCTGTCAGTACCAAAGGCAAGGATTCTATCCTCACCTTCAATAGTCCCCAATTGAAAATCCATCCTTGTTATCAAAGTTTGCAATTCATCCAATTCCCAATGGTGGTTTAAAACTCTCCAGGGAAGGCCCATTCCCGAGGGACAGAGCAGAGTGTTCTGAGGTTTAATTTATATACTTTTGCAGAGTTCCTGGCTTCTCTTCTACACTTGATATTTTTTTATATTTCTGAATGACTGCATAAGGTACTAATGACATTAATAATATCAAATATTTATTGAGTGCTTATTAGATGATAGGCAATATTAAATATGTACACGCTATCAAATTTTTCTCCCTCACAAATGTAAGAGCTAAATACCATTATTTTTTTACATTTTATTGGTGAAGAAACTTAGGGGTAATTCACAGGTGGTCACAGAACTGCTAAGAGACAGAACCAGAATTAGAACTTGAATTTCTTAATAGTACAGCCCTGAGAGCATCACAAAGTGAGGCTTTGTACTCACTCATGTGTTAGTTACTACAAGAGATGCAGGCCTCCTTGGTTGTATTTGACCCCAAGTTTGAGACTGAGGAATTTCCAGGTATATCTCTTCTCATTCCAGGGGCTGGGGCACTTCAAGAAAGGAGCTCATTCTCACAGATAACAGAGTCAGTCTTTCTCTTTAAGCAGTGCTTTTAAATACAAAAAAAAGAACACTACATTTGGGGGAATAAGCTAAATGAACAGCTTGTCAGACTCAAATTGGTGTTTTATATTTGGGTAAATTTCAGTCATGAGGAAAAAAAGTGAAAGACTCAGGTTCCAAAATATCTAACCTAAATATGTGTGTGTGCGCATGAGTGTGAGAGAGAGATCAAGGTGCATCCAGATATAAGTGGAAAATTGAAGGGAAGAAAACTATTGTGTTTCTATTGTGATTTCTATCCTAATATCTAGTTTGATCTGGGCTTTTAGACTGGACACCTGCTCCCAAGGTATAGACTGCCAAACTGTTTCCACTGATTTTACCTTTCCCATCTCAACACCACCATCACCATCATTTATTCATTTTGTATAAAATATTTACTCCGTATCTCTTTCCTTCAGAATAATCCTTACTGCTTCTAATTTTCTACCCTTCTAACAACAATCTCTGGCTCGAGTCCCTTTGTGAAAGCCTTTTCTTTGGAACTTCTAGATCTCAGTAACTCCTGACCAGTAAGCAGCTCGTATACTTGGGATATAATTGTGTCTTGCTGCTTTGTGCCTAAGAAAGGACATTTTCTTATAATTTCCTCTTTGATATTGTTCTACTCATTATATTGTGCTTAGGTAAAGGGAAAAAAACTTTACTAAATATCTAGAAGTTGCTGAATTTTGGTGTGGCTTTACCTGAGATTTTGTCTATCTGTCTGCTTGTCTATCTATCTGTCTATTTTCCCTGTAAGGAAACAAACTGTTATCAGAACTTAGATAGACCTATCAAATCAGAACAAATATATCTGTTCTCTGATCCTAGAATCAGAATTTCTGCAAAAAAGCCAGTCTGGGCACCAAATGATGGTGCCACCTAAGGTAAGTCACTTCATCTTTTTGAATCTCATATACTAGGTCTGATACCAGAAAGGATGTGGAATTAGGTCAGTTCTAAGATGGAATACAATGGCCAACTGGTTAAGACCACATGTTGAGTTGGGACACAGCAGGGACTTAGAACAAATACCAGGTTCTTCCCCTGACCCCATGCCACCTGAGAAAGCGTATCAGCATATTTCAGCCTAATTTTTGCTCTCTATCACTTAGGCATTTTGCTGATTGAACCAAATATATGGTCTTACTGACCTCATAGAAACACAAACCTCCTCCTGCCTTATTCTAAACCCAAGTCTCTTATAACCTATCCCTTTCCAGAAGCACCAGCGCTCCAGGTACTGGTGAGCTGGAGTTGACCTGGAGCTCTGGACTCCAGCAGCAGATGCCTGAACTGTGGACTTCAGTTCAATGACCATTTCATAAGCATCTCTTTACCCGGCTGTCCCAGTGCCCAGATTAGGGGTGCTTAGGGAGTAGTGTCTTGTAGTTTAGACTTGTTCTTGCATTTCAGCTCTTGCTTTAGTTTTTTCCCTTGAAGTCCTATAATCATATACAGTGTTGAAAACAAATGTTACAACAATAAAAATATCTTTAAAAAAATTATCAACACTGTTTCTCCTTTGAGCATATCAAATCCCGCAAGGACACTGGCATTGTTCCAAGCTGGCCAAAGTCATGGCCTTTCCTCTCACTAGTCTTAAACACAAGGAGTTGCAGCATCTTCGAGTATGCCTGTGAACATTTCAGGACCCTTCTCTTCAGCTTGTTGCAGTGCCACGTTTGACCTTGGTCCCTAGTGGGCAGACAGGGAGGACCTTGGGCTATAAGTCCTAGGTGACAGCCTGCGTGACTCTGCTCCGGGCCTCTGAGCCTCTTCAGAAGCGATTAACCCTGCTCTTAAAGGGCAGCGGACAGTGTTTGGCTTCACTATATTGCCTCTCCAAGTAGGATTTTCTTTTTCTTACTGACTTTTTTTTGGCTTCCAAAATCTGTTTTGCTCCAGTGACTTGGGAAGATTTATGATTTTCAAGCGGAGCACACTCACCATTGGTCTGCTTTCACCTGTCTAACTTCAAAACCACCATGTAAACTGAAGACAAACAGCAGTTTATCAGCTTCTAGCATCATACTTATTTCTCATTCTTCTCATATTTTAGAATATCATACAGCAAAATTGACTTGTTTTTATGCTGTTTTGTTCCATGAATTTTGCGCATCCATGTAACACCACCACAATTAAGATCCATTTCCTTCAACCTGCTGCACCTGGGTACTCAAATCCTTCCCAGATTTCTAGGCCCTGGTAACCACTGCTCTTTAGTTTTGCCTTTTCCTAAATGACATGTAAATAGAGTCATATATTATATAATATTTTGAGTTCTGTTTGCTTCACTGAACATAATGCTTTTGTGATGCATTCATTTTGTTAGCTGTATAAACGGTTTGTTCTTTTCTATTGTTGTATAGTATTCCATTGTTTAGAGACACAACAGTTGTTTATCCATTCACCCCTTGAAGGTTTTGGGGTAGAGTCCAGTTTATGGCAATTATAATGAAATATATGCATTATCTATAGGTTTTTATGTGAATGTAAGTTTCTATCTCTCTGGAATAAATGCCATAGAACATAATTCCTGGATCATAGAACAAATATATGTTTAACTTTATAAGGAACTGCCACACTGTTGGGAAAGAAAATACCATCTGGAATTCCCAACAGCAATGTATGAGAGCTCCAGATTTTCCACATCCTTTCAAACAATTCAAGTATTAACTGTCTGTGTTTCAATTTTAGCCCTATTAGTGAATATAAATGTATAGTGTTCTTTCATCTTGTTTTTAATTTGCATTCCCCAATGACTAATGGTGTTGAATATCTTTTCATGCATTAAATTTTCACCTTTTTATCTACTTTGGTGAAACATTTTTCCCAATTTAAGTTGTTTCTTTTTTTTTTGACATCTCAGAAGTGTTTATTAAATGTTTTGTTATAGCCCTAGTTTCTATGACAGCACAATTGCAAGATGTGCTTGATGAGGACTATAGATAAAAGACATCAACACTAATATCTTACAAAATATGTGGAATTTTATGTTCTTTGATCCCATGTGCTTTCCCACATAATTTACCCATAATATACAAAAGTAATGTACAAGGAAATACAGACCTCACTACCCTCTAGAGTGATCATAAGGCCACACTAATGTATTTTCCTCCCATTACTGTGCTTCCAATTGAGCCCATGGACTCCTTCCTCTCCCTTGACTCAGCATAAAGCACCCATCTTCATTGGAAGATATATATATATATATATATATATATATATATATATATATATATATATATAAAAGGAGCAATTTCCACCCTCTCTCCCCCAACATTTTAGCTGCCAGTGAGCAAAACACTTAAGTGTGACCTCCAATAACCCATACATCCAAGTGCCCATCAGTTAAAATTAAGACTTTAAATAGTTCCTTAGAATCCTTAGATCTTTCCATTATTGCCCATATTCATAATCTCCATAAATGATCCAAAGAAATAGAAATTTTTTTTTCTTCCTTAGAGAAGCATTTATCTAGTTCCTCTGCCCATTTTTTGATTGGGTTATTTGGTTTTTGTTTGTTGAGTTGTATGAATTACTTTTTTAAAGATTTATTTATGCATACAAGAACTGGGGTACAGGCCAGAGATGTGGGGGGTGACAGGATTCACCAGAGACAGAGCAGGGAAAAGAACAAGCAGATTGACTGAAATATACTGCTGAGGCGAACAGTTGGGTGAGTCAGGAGAGGTCTGTTGTGCCATATGGATTTCTCCCTGGCCAGGGATTGAACTTGCACTGCAGTGGCTGTGGATAGCTTCTTAGGTTGTGTCTTAACCCCTTGTGCCACCAGGCAGGCCCTGTATGAATTATTTTGTAGATCTGTAAATGGTTAAGTATAAAATATTACAAGGAAAAAAATAAGCTACCCTTTTGTTTTCTGAGTTGCAATTTTCTTACTATAGAATTTTGAAAGTTTTTTATATATTTTGGATCCAAGTCCTTTCTCAGATATGAAGCCTGCAAATATTTTTTTCTAGTCTATGACTTGTATTCTCATTCTCTAACAGCCTTTTGTAAAGAAAAGTACTTAATTTTTGATGAAATGTAATTTATCGATTTTTGTGTCATAATTCTAAGTAACAAAGATTTTGACCTGTGTTTTTTCTAAATGTTTATAGATTAGTGATGCAAGCTTATAACTATTGTTATTTAAGTTAATGTCTATGTAAGGCAGTTTGAGATTTAAAATATATTTTCTTTTTTTGTTGTTTTGTTTGGTTGTATATGTTTATTTCAACACCTCTGTTGAAAAGACTGTCCTTGAATTGAATTATCTTATAGTCTTGTAAAATATCAGTTGATCCTATCTGTGTTCATCAAACCAGACTTTCTGTTTTTTTTACATTTATCTACATGTTGAAATTTTCACCAATACCCAATATCTTGCTTAGTAAGGCTCTATAATAAGCTTCAAGTCTTAATTCATCTTTTTTATTTTTATAATTGTGTTAACTATTTTAATTCCTTTGCTTTCTATATAACATTTAAAATTATCTATATTTTATAGAGATTTTGATTGTAATCATACTAAATCTATGGATCAATTTGAGGATACTGGCATCTTTGCTATATGTCTTCCAATTTATGAACATAATATGTCTATCCATTTGTTTGAAATGCTTTCATCAGTGTTCTGTAGTTTTCAGCATATAATACAGGTATACATAATATAGGAGTGTTTTTATCTTTTTTTAAGATTTATTTTTTATTTATACAATAACTAAGGTACAGGCCAGAAGTGTGAGAGGGTGAGCAGATTCACCAGAGACAGAGTGGGGAGCAGAACAGGCAGACAAACCGAAAGCACTGCTGAGGGGAACAGCAGGCGCGACAGGAGAGGTCTGCCTCACCAAGTGGGAATCTCCCTGGCTGGCCAGGAATCAAACCCAAGCTGTAGAGGCTGCAGACAGCTTCACAGCGCTATGCTCAACCCTCTGTGCCACCGGGGAGGCCGTAGGAGTGTTTTTCATTTCTAGGTGTCTGGAGTTTTTCCTGCTGTCTTTCTAGTATTGATTTCTAATTTAATTCTCTTATGGTCAAAGAATATTATTTCTATCCCTTTCAACTGTTTAAGTTTGTTTTTTTTTTTGTTTGTTTGTTTTGCTCAGAATGAAGTCTATATTGATGGATTTCTTCTTGTACACTCAGAAAAGAACATTTCATGTACTATTGAGTACAATGTTATATAAATTTTAATTGCATCTTTCCTGATGTTTCAAGTTCCCTTCTGGTATTTCTTTTCTTTCTGAAGAATTTCCATTTCTGATTATTTTAGAGTAGATTTGCTGGCAATGAATTATTTTGGTTGCCTTTTGCCTAAAAATGTTTTCTATTTCACTTTCATTCATGAAAAATGTTTCCCTTGTTATAGAATTCTGTATTCGTGGGGCCTTTTGTTTCCTTCCAACATTTCCTTAGCTATTATCTAATATACACTGAATCTGAAGAACATTAAGACTACTTTTATGGACAATAATCTGTCCCATTTTGTCTCCTTATGACATAAGAATATATGCTGAAATAGATATTCAAATATATTTTTTATTTGCACTTCTGCATTTGCCCTTAAGATTTCATAGTAGAAAAACAACATAAAATGTTCACTTATGATAATATGTGTTGTTGAGCCAACATAACTTAAGACTGCAGCCTGTCACTATTTTCATTAGTTGATCTTTCTCCCACATTTAATTGAAAAGACATATTTTCTTTCTTACAATAGTTCTAGTTCTCTTTTCACTGGATTTTTCCCTTCGTTTGCAATCAAACCTTCATCACTGCCCTGGATAGTGACTACTACTTTGCAAGTTAAAACCACAAAAATAAAAAATTCTATCTTCATTAATAATAACTAAGATCTGCTTTCTTCATCAGGCTGCTAATTTAACAAGAGTCAGTGAGCAAATGACAGCAAAACTCTTGGCTGTTTAGGTATTTTTTGAAGTGACAGGAAATAACCATATACCATTTTGAAAGATCAAGGAAATATCATTTCTAACTTTCATTAGATCTTGAATCCAAGGGCTGGTCTCAGTCTATATTGCCCTATCTAAACTGGATTTCCCATCTTGTCTAGTATCCCTTCAGCTCCACAGTCCACAGCTCTCCCCTTCTGTTCACTTTGAAAATTTCAAGTCATTCTAAATTACATGTACCTATTCTATATGCTGAAAATAGAGCATTGGAATCAAATGTCACCTACTTTAGAATGATATCCTTCACTTTCTCTTTCCCCACTGTGGTTGATAGAATAGTAGCCTTCTCGAAGATGGTCATGCCCTAATCCCTGGAAAGTGAAGCTATGTAACTTAAATGTCAACAGAAACTTGGCAGATGGATTAAATTGATGACCTTGAATTATCCTGCACTGTTCAGGTTAGCCCAGGTTACCTCCAACCAGGTTAGCCCAGATTAGCTCCAACCAGATGAGTTTTTAAAAGTGGTTATGTCAGAGGGAGATGTGACTAAAGAGGAAGAATCCAAGAAATGCGATATTGCTACATATGAAGATGGAGGAAGGGGGCATTAGCCAAGAAAAGTAAGTAATCTCTAGAAGCTATAAAAGGCTAGGAAGTGATTCTCCCCTGTAGCCTCCAAAGGATGGCGGCACAGCTGGTACATTAAATTTGGCTGAATAACACTATGTCAGACTTTCAACCTACAGAACCATATTATAAAAAATATATGTTGTTTTACATCAGTAAAGATTTGTGGCAAATTGTTTCTGCAGCCATAGAAAACTAATATAGCCCTCCAGTTTGAGATCAACATCATTCTATATGTAATTTTTACATTCTACACATATTGCTAAAATACCTATGTAGCACTTCTCCTACAGCATTGATAGTATCTGCTTACTTGTCTTGCTTCTTGCAGTAGACTGTGAGTGCCTTGAAAGCAGGTGTAGGTCTTATGCAGGAATGTGGTTATCCATGAATTCATTCATTCATCACACAAAGCAGCTATTGAGTCATCACTCACAACTGGCTCTGGCACAGGCTTTGATAATGATAATGCATATTAACTCCAGTCTTTTATTCCAATCTATATTCTGCCTGTGATTTTTTATTAAAGAAATAGAGCTAGACTCAGGCATAATAAAGATGGGTGACTTCACCCATTCATAGATCCTAACAGCATTTTATATCTTTAGATCTTGCAGTCAAAGGACATTAAAGACATATTTGTATCCAGAAAATCTTTCCAGTGAATCAGTGAGGTTATTTTGGGAAATATGATGGGCCAAGGCGAAGGGGGCGAAACTACAGAGAGGAAATGCAACTGCTTATTTTTCACACAAAGAGTGTCAGGCAGGAGGCATCAAGCAACGTTGCTCATGACACCATCAGACGGATGAATGTTTCTAAGCTAAGTTATGAGTCATGTTAGTGCTCTCTGTCCTAGAAGCAGAAGAGATAAGATCAGCTTGGGGATGAATTTGAGTGCTTGACAGCTCTTTGCAAGAGGATTCGACTAATCGACCCTGTCGGCACTAGGTTTAACAGGGTTATGTCCTGTCTTAGACACTTTCTCCACACTTGCTGTAATTTTACAGAGAGCATGCTTGCCTTTATTCCCAGTTGCAATTATGCTCCTTGAAGTGACATTTTAAGAGACATTTTCTGTAGGGACATGCTAACTTAAAAAATAATACATATGCTTCAGGCTTGGTATCTTACCCTCCGTTAAACTGAGGACTTCTCCACTCCTGGAAAGCTAGCAAGGAACACAATTCTTAATTCATCATTTGCATCTATCTCATTCTCCTGCAAGTCTACCTAATCTCCTCTTCTCAGTATTAAGAATCAAGGGCATGGGCCTCCCTGGTGGTGCATGGGATTAAGCACCGCACCATAAAGCAATCCGCAGCCTCTGCAGCACAAGGTCGATCCCCGGCCGGCCAGGAAGCAAACCACATGGTGAGGCAGACCTCTCCTGACTCACATACCGTTCCCCTCAGCAGTGTATTTCAGTCAGTCTGCCTTTTCTGTTCCCCACTCTGTCTCTGGTAGATCCTCTCACCCCCCGCATCTCTGGCCTATACCCTGGCCTTGTATGCATAAATAATCTTAAAAAAAAAAAATCAAAGGCATATGTGTTAGTCTATAAGTGCATATATAGGTCTAGTTCAGTAAGAGTTTAGAAAGAGAACAGTGTATGTTACTCTGACCAATCACATAATTTTCCATAAATTAAATGATGGCCAAACAAATTAAAGAAGGATTCTATTTGGTGCCAAACACTGCAAAGGGAAACAAATTCTAGCCAGGTTTGTTAACCAAGGGGACACCTGGTCAGGAGGGAAGAGAATTCCTTAGTACTGTATTTTCATAGAAACTGACCAAAATGCAACACACAGTGAGGAGTGTGTCAGGGTCTATCAGCTTCTCCTGACTGTGTTCTGTGTACCGTACAATCAATTTGGTCCCAACTCACAGGATCGATTAAAAAGATGGTCGAAATGATTGTATCGTCAAGAGTCGGGTCTGTAAGTAAACCAAAATTCACTCAGGTATATCATTAATTCTCTATCTTCTCATAATTTTTTGTTCATTTCTTTGATCTCCAGTACCATCCATGATCGTCAAATCCCTTGTCTCTTTGAGCTATTCTCTTTCTGTGTTCCTACTATCCTGATTTCATATATTGAGATTCTCAATTAGCCTAATACTGGGCTGAAGTCAGCCAGGTCAAAGATTTCGTCAGAAAGTTCTTTTCCTAATAAGTAAACTGATAAAATGATGATTTTAGACAAAAAAAAATCCTTAATCCTATTCCAAGGATATTTTTAATTATTTTATTTTATATATTTTTACATCATTTTTCTTTTTGTATACAGTATGCATTTTCATCTTGGTTATATCCCTGTGAAATTTCCACTACCCATTCACCCATGATCTATCACCATGGTCCCTTGTGATCTTCCCACCTCTTTTTTGATCCTACTCCCTTCTCTCCCCCACCCCTGCAGAATGTCTCTATTACATAGTTGCCTGTTGATTTTGATTTTTACTTTATTATAGTTATTTTTTTTCTGATCCCTCATTTGGATCCTCTACATTCCTCCTATGAGTGAGACCATCCAATATTTTTCTTTTTCTTTCTGTCTTATTTCATTGAGCATAATCCCTTCCAGCTCCATCCATGTTGCTGTAAATGGCATGCATTTATCTTTTTGATTGCTGAGTAATATTCCACTGAGTATATATATCATGTCTTCTTGATCCAGTCATCTATTTTGGAGCATTTAGGTTGTTTACATAGCTTACCTATTGTAAATAGTGCTTCAATAAACACAGGGGTGTAGGTGTCCTTTTGAATTCATGTTTTTGTGTCCCTTGGGTACATTTTATACTGTTCTTCATCCCAGCTTATTAATTATATGTACTTCAATAAGTTGTGGTGAAAATTGTCTTTGAATGGTGGTCAGTCCCATACACTTTCTGAAAGAGTCTTTGGTTTTTCCATATTCAAGATTTTTCCTTTCATGCCATGTACCATGTATCATAATAGGCCAGTGTTTGCTCCCATTAAAATCAACCCCAAAATTAGCTTTATTCCTCACTCATGCTACATGTCCAGTGCTTCTTGACAGGGGGGAATCTCACTGTAATCACTAGATGGGGATGGGACTAACAAAGTGGCTACTATCTCACCATCTCAGTAGAAAAGACATTTTCAGAAAGCCTCACCCTGACAATTAAATGCTAGAGCCCCTTGTGACATACATCTCCTCCCTTCATAACTTATTAGACCCAACCAACCACAAGGAAATAAGAAAGTCCAATTCCATCATTGCCAAGAGGTTGGAGATTAAAAATATTTGCTAAGTGACATGAGTGACAGCCATGTGTCCTTCTAAAAATCTGTGTTTTGACACTGCCATCTGATCTTAAATTATCAAATTTCTGACCTTGCCTGTGGAAAAGATGCTTATGGTCATAAAAACCTACTAGATATTTAAGGTTATGGCATGTAATAATTCAGAATACACCTCTATGTTTCAGTTTTCTCATATGTGAACTGCTTCTCTCTCCATTCTCAATACTATCACACACACACACACACACACACACGCATGCATGCATGCATGCATGCACGCACACACATTCTAATCCAAGAGCTTCAAGAGCTTCCTAACTGCTGGTTTTCTTGTTTCTACTCCTGCCTCCAAAATTTCCTCACCATACCACTTGGAATTTTTCTTTATAAAATGTAAATCTAATCAAGTCCTCTACTTCTGATCTTCCAATTTCTCCTCATCAAGCAATAAAATATGAATGAACTCTACCACAGCCTAAGAAAGCATCACATTATCACCCCACTCAACTTTAGCTGATTCCATTTCTCTTTACCCACTCTGCTCTAGTCACAATTTGAAGCAGACATTAAATTAAGAAATTTTATATTTACCAGTCATTTTTTCACTTTCACTTTTGTTTTATGTTGCTTATACCATGGTATTTTTATTTAGCTTTGTAATATGGTTTAATATCTGATATGTCAAGACCACTCCCTATATATAGGGATATGAATGAAAAAAAGGGAAGATTTTTGTGCCTCAGTAATTACAAGGAAGGAGTTTGTAGTGACTCATAGAAAAGAGAATATTTGCAAAATACTGGCATGTCTATCTTCATTTATGTTCAGTAAGATATTTTATGAGTAAAAAATTCAGTTTTTGGTATTTGTTCTACACTAGGAGTACTTCACATACCTCTTTTAAAACTCACAATACACCTGAGACTCAGGGGGCCAAGCATACTGGAAAGTGTGTTTGGATTAACCAAAGTATAGTTTAAATAAAGCACCTGGATTATAGCCAAGGGACTTGTCCTAGACACAACTTAACCAATCACAGAGCTAACTGCAGACCCAACATTCCTCTGAAAGCAAATACCTTTTCCAAAATAGGTATTCATGAACTTGAAAATTTCAAGTATGACAACGAGCCCAGGTTTTTTTCAGAGTCCACAAATACAGTTTTATTGACATACCACAGTCCTGCACATTTGTTTATATGTGTCTATCACTGGTTGCATACATGGCAACAGCAGAGGTAAGCAGTGAGGACAGAGATCATATGACCCATAACCTAAAATAATTATTATCTGACACTTTACAGAAAAAGTTAATGACTCCAAAGTTATTTTACAACAGACCATTTTACCCCAAGGATACTTGAAATAGTCAAAAGTTGTTTACGTCTTCTTTTCACTGCTTCAGATGAGCAAATTCTCTGGACCCTTCAAACAAATGGTTTGGCAATATCACAAAATTTCAAGATAAAGAAATCATTCAGGAGTCCATCCATTTTCCCATGGCTCACTGGAGTATTTTTTTTTAACTTCTCAAATAGGTATTGTCCAGTGTATGCAGTTAGCACAAATTGTTTCCACTTGTCTGTTGGGCACCCCCCTCCACTTTCAGAAGATAATTTCCAATTAATAAAAACACTTAACCAAAAATATCCATTCATGCCAGATATGACAACTTGATAATATAACTTTAAAAGTAGCTTATCTAAGACATAACCATTAAATACCACAGGACATGAATGTTGGCACAGGATTGTAGAAGGACCTTCTTCTAAATTCTGCACTTGTTTTGCTAGACTAAGACCCATCCATGCCCACTTGGGCTTTCTTGTCTTTCCCGTCAAAGAACAGCCTGTACTCTCCTTTCTGGATCTTGTTGTTCTGCAGCTAAAGACAAATGTCTAAGACCAAGCCCTGTGAGTTATGGAAACACCTGACACAACTCCAGAGGCTCTGCCCACACAGTAATGAGTTTGATTGATAGCTTTGGATGACATTCATAATGGACACCAGCTTTCAGAAAAAGGGTTTTGTAAGGAGACTCTTGGAAGCATAGAATTCACAAGTTCCTGGTGAATTTGTATCAATCACCAAAAATAACTTAGGAAATCAGAGAGCAATAATATTAATGAAGTATTTTTAAACACTAACCAGGAATATCTGATGTCTTTAATTAACTGAAGTACTGGTTCCAAACAATGTTCTATCAGTTGTGAATGTCCCTGCCAAGGGACATTATTTTAAATGTCCAATGAATGATTATAGAAAGACTTCTACCAGCTTCATTAAATAACTGTTGAAAATGAAGAAAGACAAGGACCTAGTGTGCGCCCTCCCCAAATTCTATAATCAAACATTGTTTTATCAATAGTAGCATTATAGCAAACTTTAATTGCATCTCTTCCCCTGAATTGGTCAGCTCAGAATGCAAGAAAATAAAATAGTTTTTCTTTATACCTCAATAAACTACAGCCCATAAGCATCATGAAATCAGAGCCCATATCTAACCTACGGTTTGCCCGTAATAAATACTTGCTGAACCATTCTATCCCTCAATGTGTAGAAGGTGATGCAGATCCATGGCAAGGTAATATATTTTTAGAAATATGCAATTTCCAGTAGTCAACTGATATGCAGCTAGGAAAACATCACACAAAGAATGGTATGTGTGTGAGAGAAGGGCCTCTAGACTGGAGAAATGTCCTTAGATAATGGAAAAAAAAGTGTACTTGTTAGAGAGGGAGTGTAGAAGCAGAGCAATCAGAACTGAGTACAGACCCACTTCTGTAATCTATAAGCTGTGATTTAGGTTATATCACAAACTCTCAATGGACTTCTTAGTCTATAAAATTAGAAATTATTTTATTTTCCTGTCCACCTCAAGTGAAAGAGAGACTTCTACGTCAACAGAAAAGAGTTCTAAAAATGTAATGTCATTTTTGTATAGCAATAGAAATAATATCTTATTTCTACTTTTTAAATGCTTCAAAGAATTTGCCTCTGGGTACAACTCCAGATTTTTTTTCCTGTCAGAGCTAACTGAATTCCTCAAAGGCAAATGAATTGTCTAGTTGGATGATCTGAGTTTGACCAAATTTTCTGGTGAATTACCAATCTTAGTGGAAACTCTCCATAGGGCAGGCATCACTTCACAGGTCATTAGCCTTTCCTTGCATTCAAGAGTGATGGGTGAACATAGTTGCTGGAGGTGAAGAAGCAAGATACTTCTGACCTCTAAATTGATGCATCTTTTGGAAAATGATGTGCTATCGAATCAAAAGTAAGAATAAGAAGATGGCCTTAAAAAGAGGTTACAATGTTTATGGGACAGGCAGGTAGCATAAAGATAAGAGGCAGCCAGCTGATGGGACAAAGACACTCTAGCATGCTACAGATGAGGCGAGCACAGAAAACATTGTTCAAACCAAAAGCAAAGGAGACACTATCATTGATTAAGCTAGGGGAACAGGCACATGTGAGACTGTCCCAGGCAAAACTGCTACCCTGACTATGCAGCATAACCACTTAGCTCACGTTAATGTGGGGAGACCGACCTACTACTGACTGTTTGTCAAAGGAACTTAGAAGTTTGGGTTTTTGTATAAAAGTTTCTGATTTTAAGTGTTCCGCTCACTTTTAGAACTGAGCGTACCACACAAAATACATATCTAGTCATGAGCTTATGACCTCAGTCTTTAAGCATTTTTTTTCATCATTGCTTAACATCAACACCATCAGCAGTACTACTTTCCAAAGAGACAAGTGTCGTATCACCTTTCACCCCAGTGAGAGACTCCCTGGTCACACAGTTGTGAGCACGCACATGCCAAGCACCTACTCTTTGCCCAACAGACACTCTCAGCTTTATTATCACATGTAAGATCTCCAACACCATGAGGTAGGGGTTTTTACTATCCTCCACTTTACAAGAGAAAAATTAGAGTCTCAATGTACCAAAATGATTTAATTTCTCAAATAGCAAATCTGGGATGTAAAGTCATTGATTTTCCAAGCACAAGTCTAGAGGAATTTAGAAGGGTTAAGAAGCAGAAGGCAAAGAGAGAGTAACGTTCAAGCCAAAAAGAAAGCGATGAGAAATAATATTGACCATCTAGCACATGGTTGGTCTCAGTATTTGTTTAATGTATAACAAACATGCTTGTAAATCTTCTGTTGCAGTGTTGGCATCTATTGTGTAAAAGAGAATGCCTTTGGGCACACCTGTATTTGAATATCACCTCCACCAAATACTAGAATATGAATTTTTGTAGATATTTAACCTTTCTAACTTCAGTCCATGGGTAAAGTGGATATAACATCTGCTAACAGGACTATTTGAAGAAATAATTGGAACAGCCTGTGTGAAACAGCTAGCAGAGAGTATGGCACATAGTGAAATTCAGTGGCTGCTTACTTCCTCCCAGCTCTCCTGGGAGAATTGGGAGACATTCCTTGCTTGTCTTTTCCTATTTATTTTTTAGTTTTCTACAAGTACCTCTTACCCTCATCAAATTAATCCCTATTCCATTTTTTCCCTCCCCTTCGCTGAATCTGGTTTGCTCCTAACAACTCCTAACAGTTTTCCCTTCTTTCTCATGACGGTTCATCTCCATTCAGTCCTTAACCTCTGTGCTGGGGAGTGAAAAGGAAATATAATGATACTCCTTGGGCTTCTTGTTATCAATTTCTTTTTTTTTAAGATGTATTTATTTATACAAGCACTGGGTACAGTCAGAAGCTGGGAGGGTGAGAGAATTCACCAGAGCCACATCGGGGAACAGAACAGGCAGACTGACGAAGAAATACACTGCTGAGGGGAGCAGCAAGCATAGCAGGAGAGGTCTGTGCACCATGTGGGACCCTCGCTGGTGGCCGGGGATTGAACCTGCGCTGCAGAGGCTGCAGGCAGCTTCGCAGCCCAGCGCTCAACCACTGCACCACCATGGGAGGCCCTTCTTATTATCAATTTCAAGCAAGGGATCCACACTCTTCATTCAACTATGAGAATGTAAATCCTTCAAGGGCCAGACTATATCTACCTCATGTTGGTCACACTCCCCGATTTAGCATGGGGTCTGCCTGATAGCAGGTCATCAATATACATTTGAACCGGTTTTATAAACAATTTAAATTCCTCTCTTGTAAATCCTCAACTGTCTGTCTAGCCAAAGCTCCCATACTAGATTTAGAGTTGTTCAGTAATTATAGAGAAGTTCAGAATTACTGAGTAATTAGTAAGTGTCCACTTCTTAAGATTATATGAAAGAACAAATGTAAGTTGTAACAAATTCATCCTTCTAAATTACTGTAGATGCACTGATTCCTGTATATAATGGGCAGGTAAAGAGTCTAACCAACTATTAATACCCGTCATAAAAATACTTTTGACAAGGAATCATGGCATTGAAAGTCATAGAACCCTATATAAAGGCAATTTCACTGTCAGTGAGTATTTCAGGGAGTACAGTCATTAAACCACTCTGTAGTGAGTGAATAAGGAAATCAGCTTCATTCATTTAGGAAGATTCAAATGCTGCTCACATTCATAAAACCTCCAGTGAAAAAAACATCACTTCCTTTGTATAATATAGCAGGGCCTTTATCAGACAGGTTCTGCACTATACACTCAGGTCTTTGCCAGAGAAAAATCTCTCTGGGATAATGCACATGCCCTACTGGGGAGTCACAATGGTGGCAAGGCCAGGAACTCTAGTGATTTTCAATGTTCCTCAAAATTAACTCCCATTTGGCTATTAACACATCATTACTGGGTCCATGGGACTCATGACCATTTTGGGGTCAAGGTGAAAATGAAAGCAAAATTGTAAATGTGTGCTTTGTTTAGATTCCCTGAAATGGGGCAAAGATGTTGGCAATAAAGGCCTTTTAGGCAGGTCTGTCACCAGCATAATTAATATATTTTCAGTGGAAACCTGAGGCTCATCTCACTGCTCGCTACACAATAGCAAGACAGTCACTGGACAGCTCTTGTCAGTGCAGCAAATGGGGGTATAATGGGTTCTGTCAAAAATATTCCCAAAATGATACAGAAAGACCAACTTACCTGTGGTACAGAGCATATGGCTAGGGAGGGGGCGAATGTCTGAAAGGGCTTTGAGCGGATGGCTTTGTACACCTTGCAGTATTGTTTCAATAAGTGGCAAAGGGTAAAATAGAACTTGTAGTGGTGAACTTAATGTAGTATATGCAGGTGTTTATTTTTAATGATACATGCCTAAAGCTTACATGGTGTTATCATGCAGTGTTACTTCAATTTAAAAAAAAAAATAAAAGAAAAAGAAGAAAAGGCTTCTGTGACTACTGTATACTCAGAGCATCCAGAAAGGTGCTCCAGGGGACCCTTGGTGCTATCAAGCACAAGGCTCTTCACACTCAGCACATACCCACTCCCCAAATTTTCTACCCCTACTAAGAAGCTATACATTATTACAAAAAAATCAAAGCTAAAAATCATAAACATATGTTTATATTTCTAAGCTTTTATCAAGATGAAATCAAACAAAATAGGGATGGGAACCCATCACAGCCACTTCAGATATCAGATTATATCCAATTCCCACCTCCACCCCAACAGCCTCACCCCACATCCTCTTCATAGCTTGATCCTGCAAGGTTACAGAGACTCTGAAATTCTCAGAGCTCTCTCATCTTCTGAATTTACCCCGAGAAAAAACAAACATAGACTCTCAAGTGCTACTACAAGTGACGCGAATCCCCAGGCTCCCACTGTGTTGACAAAATTCTGCAGGCACAAATGGACTTGGTTGGAAAGAGCCCCGGTTACTATAATTCTTTAGTAGTGACATTTTCCAATCTCTGCATCATGCCGATCATCAAGTTTCTCTGACAGGAGAACATTTTGATAGCAAACTGTTTCAGCAGCCATGGGGTAGGGAAGGGGCAACGCAAACACAAAAGCCTGTGCAGAATACAGCCTGAAAGGTTGAGTTTTCATTTACTTCTATCTCTGGAGCTCATGGCACTGTAAGCCCCAGCATTAAATTTAAGTATTTAATGCGGCAGGATGAAGGGAAGCTGGGGAAGCATTCAAATTCATCGACTGTTGATCTACTATGAATTTTCAGCAAGAAAAAAAGGGGGGCCACTGCTTAAAGAGAATGCAACATTGGTCAGAATGTAAAGCACCTATTTCTGGAGATTTGTGAAATAATCTCATTAACAAATTTTAGTTTAGAGTTATAAACAAGTAACCCTCAAGAAGGTCAATATGCACTAGAACATGAATTGCAGTAGTGATAGAAGTTAAATGTTAATGTTAACTACCAGCAGAGAGGGAAAGACACTGTAAGCTCTGAAATTATATGGCTTGGATGAAATTCTCTTAATATAATAAGTTAATAACACAGTATTTCATACTAAATGAAGCTATAATGGATCTTTTATAGTTAGGCATTGTGCCTGATAAATTGTTGACAGAGTAAATATAGAATAACAACCAAAAATGTCTTTTTGCTCTCTTTGTCCTTCAAGCAAAAGAAATTTGAACCACTTTTTGTGATTATAATACAAATTTGCAGTTTTCTAGCAGAGCACCATTTTCTGTAACTAAAGAGACTGGTACATGGAGAATTCATCTTTGAAAAAAAGATAATATTGATATCAATCATTAGAATAAATAGCACTTTGTCTAATGTACCACAGTTTTTGTATTCATTCATTCAGTGAATTGTTCTGGAACACCTACCACATGCTTTACTAAATGTTCAGTGAATATTGGTGACCAAAACAGAAGACAAAAGCAATGGTTCATACCCATTCGTTGGTTCAGTCTCATCAGTTTCTCTGTTTCCCTTTTTTTTTTTTTTGGAGGTACCATTGGTTTACAAAACTGTATATGATTCAGAGGTATAGGATCACACAAAGTACTTTCTATAGGTTCTGTTCCAAAGGTTTTCCAAGCATTAATTTATATGATTCTCACAAAGCCAGATGACAAAAGTACTATTATCATCTTCCTTTTAGTGACAAGAAACTAGGGTCTTAGAAACCTAGTCTTGTGCTGAAGACCACATTGCTTATAAGAATCTTTGTCTATTTCACTCCAAAACCTGTAGTCTTAATAACTATGCATAATAACTGACTTAGTCTTGTCCTTGAATCTCTAAATTTTTTCTAGGTCTCAATGTTAATTGACTGAACATTTCACCATAATTCCCTTAGCCTCATTCTACTTCCTGACTATTCTACCAGCTTGTCTTTCAAATTCCATCAATGTTTGCTGGCCTAACTTTTGTCAATGTCCACTGTGGAGTAGTTTGCTGTGGTCATAGACATTTCTAACATACCCATTTTACAGAAATTCAGCAGTCAGGATTTTTAAAACTCTGTTGACTAACCTAAGCTCAATCTGTGAATTTTTGCCTGAGGCAAGACTCCAATCTGGGATTTTTTTGATTCTGAAGCAAGTGAATCTCCCATATTTCCTTTGGGATATTTCTGCATAGATGGAAGTCAAATCCTGTCTCATTTGGATTCCTCACTCTACTCCCATGTTACCACTGTCAAAATTATATCCAACACAAGCAAGCAAAAAGAAGAGAATTGAGGATTAATCCAGATAAGCCATAATCTGGAGCTTTCTTTGCTATAAAAGTACTTTGTTCACCCAATACAAATTCATTTTAATAAACATTTGTTCTTTTCCCTATATCAGGAAAGAATTTGAAAGAAACTTTTCATAGCTCTATCAATGATCAATGCATAATACTTGCTAACTCAAACATTACCAGATGCCATTTGGGGGTTGGAAAAGAAGCTAGGGGGGGCATGAATGCTTCCAGAATAATCTACAAAAATTCAAAGTTTAGAATAGAAAAACAATGGCTTATACTCCAGTAGGAGTAGAGGATTGGGCAGGGTGACATATAATCATTTTTACCAGTCCTCAGTAGACAGTTTGTAAATACTAATTGATTCTCCATAAAGAGATTAGACTTTTAGTCTGTGTGTTCCTCTCCTCTCCTCCCCCAGACATGCAGCAAATATTCTGAGCTTTATGCTTTTAACAGTTTTAGATTAATGTCTAAAAACAGAAGCTAGCTATTAAAAATTGAGAATGGAGAGTCACACTTGAAATTATCTTGGAACACAAAACAATTCCTTAGGTATTCTAAGGCCTTGTGCTTTGGTGACACTATGTCCATTACATTGAAATATTAACTGAGACTTGTCCTCTGCTAAGAGAGGCAAGACAAGTGCTTACACTAAGAGACTCATGAAACTTGTCTCTTGCTGACAAGGAAGTATGATTACAACAAACCAAGACCTCGACTTAATAAATGGTTCCCAATAATTTCAGGGAGAGCAACAAAAATTTCATTAATGACTTTCCTAATATTGATGATTGCATCATGTTTGTTAAACTACCCACCAAGAACTGCCTCTTTGGAATCTCTAATGGGAAAAAAAAACACATCCTCAAGAGTCTGATAGACCTGAGTTCAAATCCTTCCTGACTCATTAGTTTCTTTTTCTGAGCTTTAATTTTTTTACCTATGACAATGGGGATATTAAAACCTATCACACAGTTGTCATGAAGAATTCATATATCTGAATGCCTGCATATAAAAAGAAAATAAAGATTATGTCTTTCCTTCCTTCCATCATGGGGAATTCCTATAAAACAAATTTTCAGTACAACAGGATAATTTACATCTATGATCAGTATATCTGATATCACATTGTAATATCTAGCACACGGCTATTAGCTCCTTATCCTAACAAAATTTAAATGATAAAAATTTTAACCCAACATACTCAAAATCTTGTCACAACTTTCCTTTGAATCTTTCCACCTTTTCAATAAGGTAAAGATGGTTTTAGACAATGCTTTGCTAGTTGAGAGGGAAAAAATTGTCTTGATACTGTTCTATGCCATCTGCTCATTTTGTGCCCAGGACACCCACCTCTCACTTCTCAGAGCTGTTCTGTGGAAGGAGGAGGCTCAAGTCTTTGATGATCTGATGCTGGCACTCACTAAGAATTTTCATAATTTGCATCTAGGAAATGCTTAAAGCCATAAACTTGGGTAATTAACTAACTTGGCATTGCTCAAAGTTCTGAGTGCAGAGAATTAATTAAAGGCAGCATTTCAAGTGTTTGCAAGGGGCAAATTGGGGTGAAATTGTGACAGCCGAATTGAACAGATTGGAATATAGATATGTCAGGACAGAAGTGCCTAAAAAAATGTTTCTAACCTCTGGGAAAGCTGATTAAATTTATTAACTTAGCATTTTCTTCTGCCTTTTATTTGGTAATAACATCCACAGTAACTATGGAGAACTGAAGACAGGGGCTCCTTTCCATGGGCATGGACTTGAAAATCACAGAACTATAGAGGAGCGTCTCCTGAATATGACATGTGTTTTTAAGAGCCATTGGAATTTGAACAGTTCTGGGACATGTATTATAAGAAATGTCCAAATAAATATTAGTTGCTATACTCTTAAATGTCAGTCAGTCAACAAATATATACTAAACACCTATTATTGTTGGGTAGGGCATACGGGGAAGGGGCAGGAACACAAAGAGCAGATTAGAATTATTCCCACCGAAGAATAAATAGGAGATCATCTACACTAAATTTTTGGTGAGAAATACACCTATTAATCACTTTTAGAGCTCAGAAGTAGAAACTCTTAAGCAAGTCATTTGAAAACGAGGTCAAACAGGAATTAAAATAATACATTCATTTTGTCATTAAGATCCCATGGTCTTATTAGCAATGACCTTGACCAAAAAAGTGGTTTGGAAACTAGGACACAGAGACTAGGGAATTTTGAGAAGTAAAGAAAAAGGAGTTAGAGTTTTGGCATTTTTTTTCCCCAAAAGAGCATAAAGGAGCATTTATGTTGTAACCTCATGGTGCTATTCCAATCCGTGGCAGTCATTTACAAAAGATCCACCTCTAAGTCAACTCAGCTTCTCCATTGAGGAGGACAGTAGAATAGTCAGACTTTCCTGTCTATCTAATCCACCTTAGTACATAACCTGGTACATAAAGGAGTTTCTTAAACGACTGCTACTATTACCCTTATATAATCTGATTGAGTTTCCAGAGTCACTTTAAAGGCATGCCTTGTCACTTAGCACACACTGACTCCCCAGAAGGAACCTAATCTTAGAGTTAGGTTTTCCAGTAAAAATCCCAATCCCACACAGCTCTTCATGTTGTGGAAGCTTATGTGTTTTCTGCTTGGCAGAATCTCATTAGGTGATGAGAGAGGGAACAGTCCTAAAGAGATTAATAATCAGTAACTCCCCAGAGTAACTTCCTCATCAACTCCAGCAAATTAATTTCCTGCCTCATGTAATGCCCATGTTCTTTTAAATTCTGCCTGCATCAACCATAGCACTGGCCTACTTGTTAGTTGAGAGGAGTAGATTCATCTGTCCCAGCATATAAAAGCATTCCCAGTGGTGTTACTCAGAAGCCCAGGCTAGTTTTGCATGACTGATTTGGACAACTCATATATAGTTTGTGCTCTTCTGCTTATCAGGACCATGAACACCATTTACTTATTCCCCCTCCACCGAGTCAACAGATATTTATTTATTTGTTGCCTCCTAGACTTCAGGTATGCTACTTTGTATAAGTGAGGTTTTCTCCTACGTCACAGGATGACCAGAGCAAGGAGCTTCAAAGAAACAGTTTAGAGATAAATGGATATAATAATAGTAATACTCTTTAAAATTAAAAACTTTCTTGAGGTACTTTTTTTTAAGATTTGTTTATTTATTTATACAAGAACCGGGGTACAGGCCAGATGTGCAGGAGGGTGAGAGGATTCACCAGAGACAGAGCGGGGAACAGAACAGGCAGACTGACGAAATACACTGTTGAGGGGAACAGTGGGAGAGACAGGAGAGGTCTGCCATGCCATGTGGGACCCTCGCCGGCTGGCCAGGATTGAACCTGAGCTGCAGAGGCTGCAGACAGCTTCACAGCGCTGTGCTCAACCACCTGTGCCACCAGGGGAGGCCCTTGAGGTACTATTAAATAGATTATTTCACAGCAACTATATGTGGTGGAGGTAACTGAAGGTACAGTGGGAAAGAGGAACAGAAGAATGCTCTTTTGGAAAGTATACTAGAATTAAACTGCATGTGTGCTTTATAATCCAGTACTTGAGACTGTATGAAGCAGATCAAAACTCAGTTACATACATAAAATGATGTGCCAAGGAGCTCAATCATAAAGTCAACCAATCAGTTGTACCTTTATGGAGCTTCTTCTATACATACAATGTTTTGCAGTTGTTAACTTCCTTAGCCCTAATAGTGATCATTGAAAGTATTGATCAGAGTTACTGGTTTTCTGCTGACATCAACACAAGCATGTTAACTGGTGGGAACAAATTTAAAGTTAACTAAAGCCCCCAGTGCAGAAGCTAACTCATAATGTAAGGTAATACCTGCCAAAAGCTTATGGTCTGCATGGGTAAATGGGCCCTACACATTTAGAAAACTAAAAATATAACATTGATGTGCTGGATCTGTGTAGATACAAAGATGAGTAATGTTTTTTAAGTTCAAGAAACTTCCAGTCCATTATGGAAAAAAATATATTAACTAATCTCGAATACAAAACACCTGTCAAAAGAGAATTACAAAGAATTGTTAGAAAAAGCAATTCTAGCTTGGAATAATCAGGAAATGACAATTGAGGTTATCACAAAGATCAAATAGCTTAACAGGTGGAAAAGAAAATTTTTTTAAGAAGACAGGGCATGAGTTCTAGAGACATGAAGTATATGTTTCATTTTAGAAATAGTAAGTAGTCCAATGTGGTTACAGTGGGTGAGATTAATAAGAAAGTATGATGGGTAATGCTCTCCAAAGAGCAAGCTGGAGCCAGTCATGGAAAACCTTGACCACCATGCTAAGAAGTATGTGGTCTGTTTAGGAGGCAATTAGTTACCATTAGACTTTTAGCAGAGGAGATTATTCAATTTGCACTTAATAAACATAAATTAGAGAATGGAAAACCAGAGCAAAGAAATGGAGAAAATACAAATCATAGCTTGGAATGTCACATAGGAACCTCTTATAGTGGTGTAATCTGAAATACAAAGTTATTGACAGTCAAAGTAGATGGAAGGGAATATCACTGAAAACCACTTAATTGGCCTCCCTGGTGGTGCAATGGGTTAAGCACAGCACTGTGAAGCTATCCCCATCCTCAACAGCTCGAGTTTGATCCCCAGCCCACCAGGGAGCAACCCACATGGCACAACAGACCTCTCCTATCTCTCCCACTGCTCGCCCCAGCAGTGTATTTCAATAGTCTGCCTGTTCTGTTCCCCACTCTGTCTCTGGTGAATCCTCTCACCCCACCCCCACACCTCTGGCCTGTACCCCAGTTCTTGTATGCACAAATAAATAAATCTTAAAAAAAAATAAAAACACTTATTTGGCAAGATTTAACCACAAATTGAAAGAGAGGAGAAAGTGAAGATGATGTCTTGTTGCTCAGGCGTTAATACAGAAAGAGCTTATTGAAGCTAAAGATAAAATCTGCAAAGAATCCATTTGGGCTATAAAAAGTTGACTGTATACATAAGCTTTGGGGGAGAATTTCACTGAAAGCTGAATCTGTAATCAAAAACACCCAGATTTGGCCTAAATGCCATGATCATGCAAGTCATACAAGAAATCAGGATCATTTTTTTTTCTTATTTCTCCTACTGTGGAGCTTGAATTTATACTGTTGGCTCAGCTCTGGTCAGGTTGCTCTCTGTTAGTGACTCTGACATTAAATATTGAATGCTGAGGTTTCCTTTCCCCCAAATGCCACATAATGTCAATTGTAGTCCTATAGCAACAATTATGTCAGTAGTAACAGTAGTATCAAGAACTTAAAATCATAAAGTGCTTTATACTCATTGAAACATTCTAGCACTCAACACTCATTCATTCCAGTTCAGCACTGGAAGTAACTGTGATGATTAAGAGCCTGTTCTCTAGAGTTGGGCTGCCTGCAACTGAACCCTGGCTCTGCCACCTCTCACTGCACCACCTCAGACAGGTTACTTAGCTCCCTTGTGCCATTTTCTCATCTCATCTATAAATGTATCTAACAGGGTGATGATGACTGAATGAGTTAATTCATGTAAAGCAATCGCAAGAATGCAGGGTACTTTTAAGTGTTTGATATGTTGTCATACTGTCCATAAGGCATGCTGATAAATGTTTTGAGGTAGGCAAGAGTTTTTTAAAAGCATTGACTCTTGAGAGAGAATCATGTGGAATATAATTTGTATTATTCTTGCAGCAAATCCTCAAGAACTTGGTTATTTATCTTTAATTCTGATTCCACTGCTCATTCTCCCCACAACCACTAAAGCACTTAGAATAGAATCTAGAATAAAGTAAGCATATCTAATAAATATTTGTTAATGTATTTTTTATGTGTCCAAATTGAGATGCTAGTAAAATGCCAGTAGAATTCTATAGGAAGAATTCCATAAAGGTGGGGTATAGAGGTGTCCATTTAATGACCGCAAGAGGTAGTATTTGTGCTGTGCTCAGATGAGTAAGTGAGATCTGATGTTATGTTATGTGCCTCCACAACAATCAGGGGATATAGTCAGGGAGAATACACTTTATAATCTACAGTTTCCAGATGACACTTTGCTAGGACAGAGCATGAAGGTGAGATGTGCCCAATGTCACACTGCTATCTAGCAATATCACCCAGTTGGAAATGGAGTGCACCCACTTTCCAAGCCAGTTCCATCTGTTTGGGCCTGCTGAGACCCCGCAGCTTCAGGGACAACCCATTTAACATGTTTGACCCTGGATATGTACTATGGGCTATAAACAGACTGACTGAAGTTCCTCTCCCACAGCCTCTGAGAAAATCACTATTGCATACCTCATGTTCAGGCATCTGCTTTGCAAACATCACTATTTACAAAATTAAAGCCCAGCACAGAGCAGATGGACCATTTCCCCATTCTAGCTGGCACGCATTAGGCTCCATCCATATCACACATCCTGGAGATGCTAATGCCAGCAGCCGGGAAGGGAAGCATGACCAACGACTCAGAGCACCATTATGGGGCAGGCAATGTCAGCCATTCCGCCTCTGGGATGGCAGTGACAGAAGACATCCCTGAGCATCTGCAAAGCAGAAGCAGCCAATAAGGGCTCTGAGAACAAATTGACATTTGGAAAATAAAAAAGTTACAAAATAGTCATTATGATAAATTGTGAACTTTCTCACATTATTCTACAGTTACCATTAGTTTTCTTCCCATTACATATTGGGGATCAGAAGAACCACCATTTTCTTGTTAGGACCTCCTAAAAGTTATGGCTGAATTTTTTTTCAATCATAGTAAGGGGTAGAAAAATGCATTATTGGTATCAGAAACATTTTATGTTTTGATAGAGATGATTTTAATAACAAAAAACAAAAACAGAAAGTGTTTAACTCCATTTGGACCACAGACACTTTTTTGTATCAAAAAGTAAAACATAAATAATGTCATTTTTTTTTGCTGCACTATTTTTAATTTTGCCCAAACTATTTTTATTTTTTTATTTTTAAAGATTTATTCATCCATACAAGAACCGGGGAACAGGCCAGCCCTGTGGGAGGGTGAGAGGATTCACCAGAGACAGAGCAGGGAACAGAACAGGCAGACTGACTGAAATACACTGCTGAGGAGAGCAGGGAGTGCGACAGGAGAGGTCCACTGCACCATGTGGATATCTCCCCGGCACGGGAATCGAACTCATGCTGCAGAGGCTGCAGACAGCTTCACAGCGCTGCGCTCAACCACCTGTGCCACCAGGGAGGTGCTATTTTTAAAATTAATCTGTTTACATCTACAACACAATTTTCTTCCAAGTTTCATCCAGCACTACTGTCAAAGCCATAGGATATACTAAAAATTAATTTTATGCCTTTATTCCTTTTAAATTTTAAAAAATTTAACTGCACTTAACTCTGGGTAGTAATTTATTTTTCTTAATTTGTAAAGTTTTCCTTTGAACCTACCAGTAGTTGAGGAATTTTCTTCCATAAGAAGGAAAATAATTTCTTCTCTTTTCTTTTAAAGAAAAGAGAGATACAAAGACACTAGTAGAAGTATACAGAAGCTGAACAAGGATGAGAACAGTGAGGTAAGGCTTCAAAGTTGGCCCAAAAATCAGAATACAATAATAATATAATCTCTAAATAAGAATTTGATAGGTCAGAAACTTCTTGACAGATAAATGACAAAAAGGAAAGATTATGCAAGTAGTGATCATCAAATGAGTGTGTGATGATAGAAACTATATTTTTTGGTTTACTTTTTTATTGCTTATACCATTTTCTGAGCAAAATATGATCTAATATTTTGACTTACTAATAAAGATGTAAGTTAACAGTTGAAATTTGGGGATTTAAAGACTTGGCATTAGATATTGGATGATTTCTTTAATCCTTTAATTTAATGAAAATGGAAAGTTGTGGGGGCTTCAAGGTAGCATGCCTTTAATTACTCAGATACTTAAGTTGAAATATTGGCAGTTTCTCTGGGGTCTGTATTAATTCTGAGTTTAAGTGAGTTTTAATTAACCTTTTAAGAAAACCTCCAGGGCACTAGAAATGAATCAAAGTGGGTGACAATCTTTGATTCTCTATCTTGCTTCTATGATATCAGTATTTTAAGATAAATCATGTGGTGCCAGAACAAGAATATTACTGTGTGTTCTGCTCTGGCCATCTACTTAAGTAAGCAATAGAAGTCCAGTAGTGTTCTCCAAACACAGAAGAAATAAAATCACATTCTTCTGATATAAACCATTCCCTAAAACTGTACTTCTGCCATGTACTAAAGGCATGACCTGGTGTCTTAGTTCCGCCATCTGAAAAATGGGCCTAATAATAATTAAGTCAATACTCACAAGGTTATTGTCATTTACAGATAGAGTAACATACATCAAACTCTATAAAATGCAAGTCTGATTAGGTTATTTTCCAGGTAAGGAAACCAAAGTTCAAGACTATTCAGTAATCAAGGTTAGTTATTAAATGAAGGAAGCAGATTTAAACTCCCATTATTTTACACAAAATTTTTTTCAGTAAGCTTTTGCATCACATCATTTTCAACTTTGCCAGTCAAACCCAAACCCAAAACCCCTGTTTGGAAAAAAAAAAATGACTGGGAATTTTTTTTTTTTTTTTTACTAGTGAGAGCATGTGTGTGTGTGTGTGTGTGTGTGTGTGTGTGTGTGTGTGTGTGTGTGTATCTTTCATTATTTTCTTACATCATTGTTTTCCCCTCGAATGTAGTCCCTATAGATCTCCCACCACCAGAGCACCCATGATCCGTCACCATAGTCCCTGGTGTTCTGCCCTCCCCTCTTTTGATTTCTCTTCCTCCCCCTCCCTTCCCTGCTGTTTGAGTAAAATCTATGGTCAGCTAGCAAGTTTTGTCTTTTAACTGATCCTTTGATTTTCCTATATTCCACCTATAAATGAAATCATCCAGTGTTTTTCTTTTCCCTTCTGACTTAGCATAATCCCTACCAGCTCCATCCATGATGCCACAAATGGCATGAGTTTCTCTTTTTTGATTACTGAATAATTTTTCATCATCTATATATACCACATCTTCTTGATCCATTCAACTGATATGAGGCATTTACTTTGGTTCCATGTAGTAGCTATGGTAAATATTGCTGCAATTTTCCTGGAGTGCATGTTTCTTGGTTGGTTTGTTTTCTTAACTGTATACAACTAAGCACTTTATAACAAGAAGCATGGGGGTACACTAAATTATAAACTGATTTTTCAGAATTATCACCAAAAAGCAGACATCCTTAATACCCTATCACTACATCATATTACTCTGTTAAGTAAAGGAAAGATCAGAACTAATTACTTTAATATTAATGCCCAGTACAGATCATCATGAATGACATGAATGCAAAAGCAAGACACATCATTTCTGGAAGTTTTTCTGAGTTTGCATTACCCAGAGTGACATGCATATTATAAAACTGAACTTCACCAAAAAAAAAAAAAAAAAAAAGAAGAAGAAAAAGATAAATTTTGCTCTTGGCCCAGCACACTGCATAAAATGGAAGTAGAATGTATTTAAAGAGCTATTTAAGTCATTCAGATAACTGTACCAGTATAAATAAACTGTAATGCTTTGTATGACCCTGTGGAAACCAATCAGTGAGAACAATAAACTAAATTTAGAAGAGCAATAAAAAAGTAGCATATTTATTGCTCTTATTTCATGCCTAGGATGAATAATGTAGTAGGGGAATCCCAGCTAAATTACAGTGTGAGCACATCTGACTAAAATTTTACTCTATTGCACACAAATCATTCTTTGCTAATCAGGTAATGGGGATTGTGCCCTCTTGTAAAATAAGCAACAAAAACATATTCACCCCAATGTGTGAGACTGGGTGTTTGATCCCTAGATTTCACTCTCTCTTTCCTAAAGGGCACTGTTGTGGCTAATACAACCCATACCTGTGTTATTGAGAGCAACTAGGAAGATTCCTGTCATCCACCAAATATTCTAACCTCCTCCCTTAAGAGATGGGGTAAGTGGGTGAGATGAGACTGTCACAGCCTTACTTATATTTTGTTTTATAAAATAAAACCGACTTCCATTTCCTATTGAATTCTCACATTCTACCTTTTTCTCCTTTATCTCTAAAGAGAGCATGAGAGGAGATAAGGACATTCACTTTAGTGAGCATGGGCTTGCCTCTGACACAATCCCACCTACTTCCTCTTTGGCAAATGGCAAGTCAGCTTCTAAATAGCTCTATTTGTGGTGTGCGCGCATGCCCATGGCACTCTGTGCCTGTCTGTTCGCCGGCACAACCTGAAATTGTGTCCTTTCTAGTTTTGTACGAGGCAGTGTTTCTATTAGTCGCTTATCTGTTCCCTAGTCCCCCAAATAGAACCCCTCAAAATGGGCTATTCTAGACCTCCTTTCTGTCCATCAACTTTCAATGTCATCTCTGCTCCATTCACATTTAATTAAATGCCTTTTCATCCTGCTTCTACTAAGATGACAATTCTAATCACAATCGTATCTTTCCTACTCCAAATATCCTATGCTATACTCTACCTACCACTGTCCTCTCCTGCCTCCTTCCTTCTTTAAGACCTTCTCTAGGGGCCTCCCTGGTGGTGCAAGGGGTTAAGATGCAACCTATGAATCTATCTGCAGCCACTGCCACAGGAGTTCAATCCCCGTCCAGGGAGGCAACCCACATGGCACAGCAGACCTCTCCTGACTTGCCCACTGCTCCCCTCAGCAATGTACTTCAGTCAATCTGCCTTTTCTGTTGGCCACTCTGTCCCTGGTGAATCCCTTCACCCCCTGTACCTCTAGGCTACACCCCAGCTCTTGCATGCATAAATAAATAAAAAGAACTCTAATTTCCAATGCACAATCTCCACAATACACCTAATGCTTTTCTTTCTTTCTGCTGCTACCACTGCTTATCTTTATTTCTCTTTGCCTCTGCAAATTTTATTGAAACATAAAGATGCATCTTCAATCCCATCCCCCCTGGAAACTCTTCCTTCACCTCCTCCCCACAAAAAGTTGTCTCCCTCCTTCTGATGATTCCCATGAAAAATATTTTTATACAAGTGTTTTGGCAATTAATTTACCTACCTTGCAACAACTACACTATTACTTTGAATTATTAATTTGCATAATTTTTTATTTAATTTTGCTATCTTCATATTTTGCTACTTTATTTCCACTGTGCCCCTCCACTTGTCACAAAAAGAAATATAAATCAAACTCTTATAAATATAATTATTTGTGTAAAACTCTTGAAGAAATGTCAAATATAGGAATTTATTGTACAAAGAGCCAGTTCCTCAAACATCCTCTTTACCCATCTATAACCCCAGTAAGTGAGACAAGGATTTAGATCTTGCTTTCAGATTTAGGGTCACGTGCCACAATTATGACTGTTAGTCCCTCATTCACCTCTCTCTCCTCACCCACAAAATCTTTGAGTCAAGATCACATACACCTATCACCCACTGCCTGAGGCCATATGCAGACCTGTGCCTCAGCCCTGGCATGGGGTACTTACCCACACAACCACTCCACATCAGGCCAATCCATTGGACAGGACTTTTGTCAAAACATTTTCTCTTTGATCTGATCGTTTGTATCACCATGGGATGCCAGTGTCTGCATTCAGTTTGACTGCTGTCCAATCTGGCTCTTGCCAAGTCTCTTTTCCCAGGGATGATATGACCCCCATATGAATGGTATTATCTGCATATAGATAGGAATTTAATTACAGACAGATCCCCCCGAAGTGATTTGTTCAGATTCTTTCAGCAACTACTATTAAGAATCTGCTCCATCGTAGAAACTTAAACCTTGATGCCTGCCTACTGACCTCCCCACCACTGTGGTTGCCTCTCTCCTAGCTCAGTTTACCTCAACCCCAGTGCTGTTGCTCAGGTAGTGAGTTTCTCCTTGATCTTGCTTTGTCTTCATCTCCACCTCCACTGACTCCACAAGACGAAGATCATCACACACATCCCCATCCAGCACATGTGTTTCCATCTTGCAAACTGCAGAACCCCAAGAATATTAAAATCATAAAATCTTCAGAACAGTTTAAAGGCTACACACTACAACCTAAATAGTGACCACTGACCAAAATAGCAGGAAAATATATACGGTTTGCAAAGCTGTATATTCACTATTTTCTTGTTTCTGTAATACTTGTTACAGAAAGCAAAACTTTGGCAAAATTTTCTTGACCAGCAAAAGTAGTCAGAAAACAGAATGAAAAGCACTGCAGGAAGCATGGATTTTAAAAGGTCAAGAAGCATTCTCTCAGGATACCTACTTTGCCATTTCACTTCTCTAAAGGAGCTCTGTCTGTACGAGGGAGAAGCACTGAGCTTTACTTCTCAGGCAGCTGACTTGTCTTAATTCCTCTCACATAAGCAAGGAGAATGATAAAACAACCTATCTCTAGCTCACGGAGCAAATAAAAACTAAGACAGAGTCATCAATTCAGTGTTTCTAATTTTCACATATTTCCCTTATTTTTGACGAGTAAAGTCTGAAAGGGAAGGAAGCCCAATGATGTACTAACATTGAGCAGCAAAGTGACAGCAATATCCAAAGTTACCCAGAGGGACTGTCTGTTGTTAAAAGAAAAACAAACCCAACATATACCACTAGTTCCCAAGGAAGAAATACTTGCATTTACACTATCTGTGAACATTAAACAGACCCAGGGGTTGTGCTGAAAGTGAGCCTGCCACTTCCAGGGCAAACATGTTTTTCATTTTCCAAATGTACCTTCCTTAATTGACCTTATCAACTTAGCTTTTCCCCCCAGTGGTGTCTGGTCTCTAATTAACCTTGAACTCATTGCACCATTTGATATTTTGACCATTACTTCCCCATTACAGCATACGTGCTGCAAATGCATTTTCAGGTTCACTAAGAGTAAAACATGCTTACACTGCTTAATGAAAGGACATTTTCTCATGTCATATGGTTAGTCCCTTCATAACCATATCTTAACCAGTTCAGGGAGAAATGGAAAAAATTAGTCTCTCCCTGCTGCAGTGAAATAACAATGGTGTTTGATCCAACTGAAGACCCTAAGAGATGGTACAGTTTGTGCAGGTCTATATATAGTAAAAATTCTAACTATGGAGAGAAGCAACAAATCTCACCAATGGAGTATCCCAAAACATGAATAGAGCATAAGAATTGCAAATTCACTTTGAATAGTGATACTCAGAAATCAAAGCAGACGGTTCAGAAATACTTGGTTTGATAAAAATGTCAATTTTCAAATCCATCCCAAATTTTACATAAAATCCAATCAAAATCATAATACTTTCAAAAGAAATTTGACAAGTTGATTCTAACATTCATCTGGAAGAATAAATACTGAAGGATAGCTAAGAAAATTTTGGTGGAAAAGAAATGTGGATTAGCTCAATCATATATTTAAATGTAACACAAAGCTAAATATAGTAATAAAATTTTTTTGAATCTAGAAAAAGAAAATTATGTAAATGGAACATAGTATAATTTATCTATTTTCCTCACTACCATCCCTTACTCCTGTGACCCTTACTCCTTCCCCACTTCCCTCTAAATCTCGGAAACCTCACTTCATTTATGAGTGTCTGGTAGTTGGTAATTACTTCACTTTGTCAATTCCTCCACTATGATTCCTTGTTTTACTTATATATATGAAAATGTCCAATATTTGTCTTTATAGTTCTGACTTGCTTTATTACACATAATTTCCTTGATCTGCTTCTATTTTTATGTAAGTGGTAATATTTTGTCTTTCTTTATAACTGAATATTCCATTGAATGGTTTTCCACATCTTTTTTTTTGTTGTTTTTAATAATAAATTTTATTTTTATATTCCCCCATACAATTGCAAATGCCCCATTCTGACCCCAATCCCTCCCCTCCCGGCCCCCACCCCCCAAAAAGTGTCTCTGGTTCATAGTTTTTTGTTGATTTTGATTTTCACTTTCTTATAGTTATTCATTTTCCTGGTCCCTTATTTAAGTTTTCTAGATTCCTGCTATGAGTGAGACCATCCGGTATTTTTCTTTTTCTTTTTGGCTTATTTCGCTGAGCATGATCCCTTCCAGCGCCATCCATGTTGCTGAAAATTGCATGTGTTTATCTTTTTTGAATGCTGAGTAATAGTCCATGGTGTATATGTACCACATCTTCTTGATCCAATCCTCTAGCAATGGGTTGTTTCCATGTACAAGCTACTACAAATAATGTTGTAAAAAACAATATACATCATGTAATTTTTAAGTTCATTTTCTTTGGGACAGATGCCCAAAAGTGGAATTGCTGGGCCTCCTGCTATTTAAGGTAGGATGAGATTGCTTTCCAAAATGCTGCACCAGTTATATTCCCACCAACATCATGTTAGTGTTACTCTTTCTCCACATCCTTTGCAGCTCTAATTGTTGGGGTATTTTTTAATATATCCCATTTTCATGGGTGTGAGTTGATATCTAATTGTGGTTTTGACTTGCATCTTTCTTATTAAATGTGATGTTGAACATTTTTGTATATAGATGCTGACCTTCTGGATAACTGTCTATTCAGATCTGCTGCCCTTTTAGTAATTGGACTGTTTGCGAAATTTTTGTTATTAAATTGAGCAAGTTTTTTTGTGTGTCTTAGATAAATAACACTTCTTGGTTATAGAATGTGTGAATTTTTTTCTCACTCAATAGAATGTCTTTTTAATCTGCTTATATTTTCTTTCACAGTGTAAAAACTTTTTTACTTGAAGTGTTACCAATTATTTATTTTTGGTTTTGCTTTTCATTTTCCTGGTTGTAAGGATTGAGTCTACAAAAAATTCACTATCATTAATGTCATGAAGCATATTGTCAATGTTTTCTTCTATGTATCTTATTTTTTGTGTGTCTTATATTAAGTTTTTTTTTTTATTTGTTTGTTTTGTTTTGTTTGTTTATACATGCACTGGGTACAGTCAGAAGCGCGGGAGGGTGAGAGAATTCACCAGAGCCAGAGCGGGGAGCAGAGCAGGCAGAAGGACCGAAGTACACTGCTGAGGGGAGCAGCGGGCGGCAGGAGAGGTCTGCGCGCCATGTGGGACCCTCCTCCGGTGGCCGGGGAGTAGCCGGGGATCGAACCGGCGCCGCAGAGGCCGCGGGCAGCTTCGCAACCCAGCGCTCAACCGCTGCGCCACCGGGGAGGCCCTCTTATATTAAGTTTTTAATCCATTTTGAGTTTATTTTTGTGTATGGATTTAGAGAAAGTTCTAACTTCATACTTTATGTATGTTTGTCTAGTTTTCTCAACACCATTTGTTAGAGACTCGCTCTTTTCCCTGTTGTCTGATTATGGCTCCTATGTCATAACTTAGTTTTTGATATATGCATGAATTTACTTCCAGGCTTTCATTCAATTTCATTTACTAGTATTTTGTTGAAGAGGTTCACATCAGTATTCATCAGTGATATTGATCAGTAGTTTTCTATTTTTGTGCTGTCTTTGTCTGGGTTTTAGGTAGTGGTTTTTAGTATTGGTATCATAAAGTATATTAGGAAACATTCTTCTTATATTATTAGGGATAATTTGAGTAAGAGGCATAAATTTTTCTCTAAAGTTTCGATAAAATTCACTTGTAGAGTCATTTGGTCCTGGGCTTGTTTTCATTGTTTCAGTTTCTTTCTGTTTTGGTGTTGGTAAACCTTTTCTTCCAGGCTTCAAGCCTACAAGGCTATTAAATTTATTAGCATGTAGTTGTCCATAGAAATCTACTATGATCTGTATATTTCTATGCAAGCTGTAGTAATTTCTCTTTTTTCCATTCAAATTCTGCTATTTATATATTTTTTTCTTTTTTAACATACATTTATTAACTTCTTTTTTAAGAACCAACTCTTTGTTTGAACGAAGTCTTTTTAAGTACAGTCTTTTTAAATTTCTATTTCATTTTTTTCTGCTCTTGTGTTTACTATTTCCTTCCTTCTACTAAATTTGTTTCTCTTTTCCAAGTTGCTTTAGGTGTAATATTAAGTTGTTTATTTGGGATTTGTCTTGCTTCTTACTGTGAGCCTGCATTGCAATTATTTTTTCTTAAGGAAGAAACACAGGTGATTTGATTTAGCCTTCGCTGATCATTCAAGCTTCTGTTATTCTCATTTGGGAGTCACAGGCACAAGTCAATAACTACCACTCAACACCCTTATTCCTATATCTCTGCAAAGGTGCACATACCACCCTGCACACCAACGCTGTGCACTCCCTTCTCCAGTGCTACCCCTGTGCTTTAAAGTCCCCAGTATGCAAGTGAGCCTTTCAGTCAACAGCAGAGAGGTTCCGTATAACAGCAGAGAGGTTATATGGAAACTCTTGGATTAAGTGCCTTGGATTAAGTGCCTGGTGTGAGTCCAAACACAATTTAATTAGTCTTTTCTACCCCTTTCAACCATGTAGTCCCTCTTGATACATACAATAGCCATCCATTCATTTTTCAGGTGCTATTTTCCTTGTTTCAGTGTTACTTGTTTCTAAGTACATGCAAGAGGCAAGCTTGGCATCTTCACTCTTTCACCATCTAGCTGGACTCCCAGGGTAATTTTGAAAAAGATCCATGTACTATATAGACATTTTATTTCTGATGAAATTAGTATTTAACAACAGCAGAAAATCTGTCTATAACTTAGGGGGATATATGATTTATTGTCCAAATTAGTAGGAACTACTTGGGAACAAAAGGGAATATCAAAAGGGAATATCAACAAAAGGGAATATCAGCCAAATTAGTACAACTTGGGAACAAAAGGGAATATCAATAAGAGTCTGACTATCAGCCAAAAACTGGATTGAATCCAAATCCAGATATATGGCTATGTGGTTATATATAAGATTATCCATGAATAGCTATTATTACCTACCCATTTCATTCTTCGATGTTTTATAGCTTGGGCACTAAATTCTGCAGCTAACCTAGATATAGACTCCTGATCACAGATAATTCAGGAACAAGCTATAGGCTCTAAGACAGCTACGATAAGAAGAGGGCAGGTCCCCAATTCTCAGACTCATCAGAAGATATTTCAGTTACTTCAACAGGAATTGGGGGGCAGCAATCAAGGCAGAAACCTAGTTTTAATATTCAGAAATACAAGAGACAGGAGCATCAAGTTTACCTCAACGTTGAATGTCAAATTGTTGGTCAGGAGTGTGCCAAGTGTGGCATTGTGCAGGGACCAGGAACCAGAAAGGACTTATCACAGTTATTACTTAATTATATTTACTTCATGAGTATTTTATTTTTACTTCTTTTTTTAAAGATTTATTTATTTATTTAAACAAGCGCTGGGTACAGTCAGAAGCGCGGGAGGGTGAGAGCATCCACCAGAGCCAGAGCAGGGAGCAGAACAGGCAGACTGACGAAGTACACTGCTGAGGGGAGCAGCGGGTGAGACAGGAGAGGTCCACACGCCATGTGGGACCCTCGCCCGGTGGCCAGGAATCAAACCGCAGCCTCGCAACCCAGAGCTCAACCGCTGCGCCACCGGGGAGGCCCACGCATGATCACTTTTAACCACAGTCACCACTCCAAGTAGATTTTATTAACTTCACCTAACATAGGAAGCTTAGGTTTCTGGAAAAGATACTGTTGCTAAATGGAAGTTTCAGAACCCAGGTCTGTTTGCCTCCTAGTCTTTACAGCTTGTTGGCACCAGGATTATTCTTTGGGTAAATGAATAAAGATGCATATAAACACAGGGTAAATCCAACAGATACTTACTCTGAGAAAAAATAGTTCAAAAAATCTAGTCAGAGATTTTAATAGTGTACATAATCATTCAATTATAATGATCAGTATATACATAAGAAACATGGTGTCACTCAAGCTTTTTTTCACCTCCCACCGCCAGCCTCTGTGGCTCCTAACTGTAGCTTAGTTTTCCTCCCAGGTTTCATTATCCACACATGATATGCTATTGTAAGAACTTAGAAGCATGAGCAAGGGGCATGCACACCTATAGATACAGACAGTTGGGCTGAGAAAGGAGAAATCATGGGAGAGATCACGAGGGAAATAGTGGGAGATTGCAGAGATCATGAGGGCTAGGAGGCTTGGTTGCTGGCTGCCTGTGTATCCAATTCCCTGCCTCAACACTAAAGGCATGTCAAATATACCTAGGGCTCCAAGATTCCTTTTCTGTTTGCCCCAATCAACAGTGATTTTGCCCAACCTGGGACTGTTGCACAACAGTTTGCTTGACAATGTATGTGTTTGCCTGATAACCTCAAAGTCATACATTAATCTTAGAATCACCCTTGCCCCCTCTTTTGCTCACATACCCTACAATCTATTCCCAGAAAATTCTGTCAGCTCTACTTTTAAAATATATTCACCACCTCAATGCTAACATACTGTTCCACAAGTCTATTATCTCTTGTATTTACTGTTTCTACAATCTGTAAAAGGACTTCCTGCTTCAACCCTTGCCCTCAACAGTCTATTCTCAATACATCAGCAGTGCAATTCCAGGAAAATCTATATTGTTCATGTCCCTTTGATGCTGAAAGTCCTGCAATGACTTCCCATTTCACTAAAAAAAAAAGTCCTGTCTGGGTTTTACTAGCCCCTCTGTGATCTGATTGCTGCTGAACTTCCCAATTCACCCCTAACCACTTCACCTGACTTACTTTGTTTTAGCCACTCTTGGGTCCTTGCTATTATTATACCAGAACAATAAACACATGATTGCCTGACTCTTTAAACTTACTGTTCTCCTGCTTTGAATGTGGTGTCTCTTACCTCTTTACAACTGACCACCTTTACCATCTCAAGTCTTCCCCAAAATGTCAGTTTATCAGTAAGGCCCCCCACCTGCCTAAAGTATATAAATCATCAACCTTCTCCTCCTCCTATAGCATCACCCATCTTCCTCTGTATAACATTCTCCAACTGATATATGTGTCCAGTCTCATTTATTTAGCTCTTTATCCCTAGTTGAATGTATTAGGCTGAACCATATGAAATTGCCGCTTGATTTGCTCAAAGTGGTTAAACATTTACAATTTCATGCAGGTTAATTCAGTAACTTTTTGAGGATCTGTTTTATTATCTGCTTAAGTTCTTTAGGCAGATAATAGTATCTTGTCTATAACAGGTGTTCAATAAATAATTGTTAAAAATAATGACTTTCAGTGTCAAATTTTAAACAAAACTGAAGGAGGAGGTAGTAATAGGCAGGTGTCTTGTCTAACTGATAATAATCACTCTCCATCTCAGCCCAGTTTGTTCCTTGGTTACCAGCTCTCGTGCCCAAATAGGGGATTAGTCTGACCTGAACTCCCTCTTCGTTTCTTTAAAATGCAAAGCCATGGGCCACCATACCACTAGCCTCTGACAGCACTTCAAGACTTCTTAGCTCTGATCTCCATTGACACTTTCAGAAAAAGAAGGAATCTATTACTTTTCACAGTTGATTCCTTTTACATATTCTGTGCTTGCAAAATGGAAATGTGGCATAGGCCAGGACATCTTCAGGAAACAGACAGGCTTCCAGATGAACTGGCTATGATTGCTCTTCTGAATTAGGATCAGGAACGAGGAGAAAAGGCCTCCAATCCTTCATTTCTGATTCCTTTGCTCAAAGATCTTTGCTCAAAGATTAGCTATTCCTGATATTTAGACTTAGTACTTATGAAACATATTTTGTTTCCTACTCATTATTCCCTGGTAATTTACTCCTTCTTTACGGCTTTCCTATTCATCAATGTGACCTTTACATATTTGCATGGGTGATTACTTTTTTATAGCACCTAATGCTCATTGACCTCCGACTTGCTTCCCCACCTTTTCTGAATATGAGTCCAGAATAATCAAACAGCCTTTACCTCTTTGTTCAGACAAACATATTTTTAACAAAACCATACACTCAGAACATGGTCATCATGGGAATGCAGTGAAGAAGGTACATATGTTGGCAACCACCACGTATACATGTTTGCTGCCTCTTCATTCTTCTCTTCACACTAATCCAGACTCCAGATCCCTTCCCTCTTTTAGGACTCTAGATAGATTCATCCAGCACATTCTTCTGAAAGTTTGTGATACCTCATTTTCTCTTACTGAAATAATTGCTGAAATGTATCAAGTAAGGAGTTCCCCATTTATCACTTCTCATCTACTGACAGACATCTTCATTTCAGACACAGAACAAATATTCAGTGTACCCCTATTCAAAAATATTAACTGAAAATTGATTTAGGACAGGATTTTCTTTTACAGCTAGAACTCTAAACTTCATTGCCATACTTTTCTTGAAACTGAGCCTTGGGAAGATATACAGAGTGAAAGAAATAAAGATATAAGGGTATTCATCCTATTCATGAGGGTTCACCCTCCTAACCTAATCACCTCTTAAAAGCCCACCTCAACTACCATCACCTTAGGGGCTGGAACTTCAAGTTACCAATTTTAGGAGGACATGAGCATTCAGTCCATAACAAAGTCCCAGAGAACTGTTGCATAGATCACCTGTTTCCGGCTATGAGTTCAGATGGGTTGGTTAGATTAGGGGGTTTAGCTAAAAAAGATCTGGTGTTCATGGACTCAACACCAGGTTGTGAGAAGTTGCACAGAGATGATTTCTGATCAACTGTGGAGAGTGTGAGTCCTCTGCTCTCACTTATATTTCAGGAGAGGTGCTGGCATTCCAGAAAAGAATGTCACTGACACCTGGAAACAGACAGGACACAACTCTGGACTAAGTGACAAGATAAGACTGATAGGTTAGCCAAGAAGTACTTCCCAACATTCAGGAACTTCCTTTATCTCCATTCAAATTGGAAAAACTTTACCATCCTTCTTTTCCTCATTGTCATTGAAGTGATATTCAAAATGGGCAAACAGTTGGAACATTGAATCAAAACTATACCAACAGCTTATATGTCATTTGAAAAGTCAGGGCAATTTTAAAGGTAAAATGTAGTGTTTGTTCTATCTTGCATTTCTGCATTTTTCTTGTATCTTTGATCTTAACTTTCACAAAAGTACTTCTGTAAAGTAGCAAAAGATTCAATTTCCAGAGGCTAACAGACCTCCCAGACCATCCTTATACAAATACAGGTATAGAACTGTTTTCTGTGCTGGGTTTACTTTTCTCTATGTCAGTAGATATTTGCAGTGTGATTACAGTAATGCCTTTAAAGTTAATAGACATACTGTAGCATCTTTGACTTTCTGGTGCAAGTATTAATACGCTATTCACACAAAAATTGACTCTTAAAAATAGTCAGCAGTTCATCAATGAATATTTCATTGACAATTTACCAATGAAATTACTATATTTATTACTCAATTTCTTTTAATATTTTCCGTATTCATGATACAGGCTGGAAACAGAATTAAGTCCTCGTATTTAGTGTGGTATCTCATGTCTAGGATGTCTATAACAAATGTTCTTTAAATGATCAATCATGATCAATAAATGAGAAGCCCATAAAAACTAAAAAAGCAAAAGAAATGTTTTTTTAAAAGAGGGTATTGAAGAGAAATGATCTGATACTTACATTTGAGATCTGCAACTATTTTATGTTAGTGGAACCTTAATTTCCTGTATTTTTACACTAAAAATTTTAGATTCTCAGACTAAGAATTCATTTCCTGAGAGATGACCACATGCCATAATCATACTATGCAAAATGTCCATTTTCTACCAAATGGTCACCCTTCTAGAGTATCAGGGGAGCACTGTGAAAGATGAATATGGTTCTTGTCAAGCATGTTATTCCTTATGTAAATGAAAATTCATTTACAAGTGACAAGGTGATAAAGAAAATTAGAATCATTTTGCTTGGGTTTTGACACAGGAAGCCAACAAGGGCAGCTCAGGGACATTATCCTCTCAGGCTTCCAAGAACAAAAGTCAGATTGCAGCAAGCTGTCCCCAGCCAGAGGAAGACATCCTTTCATCATTCTGGTTGAAGTCGATGCACCTTCCTCTCACTTATAATCTGCAAAGCGTCCATTAAAGGATATTTCTTGGGCCTCCTCTGATGGTGCAGGCTGTTGAGCACCGTGCTGTGAAGCTGTTCGCAGCCTCTGCAGCGCTGGCTCGATTGCGGCTGTCTGGCTGGCAAGGCAGACCTCTCCTGTGGCACCCACTGCTCCCCTCAGCAGTGTATTTCGTCAGTCTGCCTATTCTGTTCCCCACTCTGTCTATGGTGAATCCTCTCACTGTCCAGTGCATTTGGCCTGTACCTCGGTTCTTGTATGCATGAATAAATAAATCTTAAAAAAAAACGATGTTCACTATCACTGCTTTGGGTGATGTGTCTGTAAAGATGTCTTTGGTGTGCATATCATAAAGTGTTTCGCCTATATTTCCTTCTATGTATTTTATGGTTTCAGGTCTTATGTCTAGTTCTTTAATCCATTTTGAGTTGATTTTTGTGTATGGTGTTAGGTAGTGGTCAAGCTTCATTCTTTTGCATGTTAGCGACCCAGTTTTCCCAGCACCATTTATTGAACAAACTTTCTTTGCTCCAATGCATAGTCTTTGCTCCTTTGTCAAAGATTAGTTGACCATAAATCTGTGAGTTTATTTCTGAATTTTCTATTCGATTCCATTGGTCTGTGTCTCTGTTCTTGATCCAATAACATACAGTTTTGATGATTATGGTTTTGCAGTATAAGATGTGGTACATATACACCCTGGAATATTACTCAACAATCAAAAAAGATAAACACATGCAATTTGCAGCAACATGGATATAGCTGGAAGGGATCATGCTCAGCGAAATAAACCAGAAAGAAAAAGAAAAATACAAGATGGTCTCACTCATAGCAGGAATCTAGAAAACTTAAATAAGGGACCAGGAAAAAGAATAACTATAAGAAAGAAAATATCAAAATCAACAAAAAACTATGAACCAGAGACACTCTATGGGGGATGGGGGGGCGGGGAAATGAGGGCTTGGGGTCAAAATAACGGGGTTGTAATTGTATGGGGAATATAAAAAATAAAATTTAAATAAAATGTGAAAAAAGGATGTTTCTCTCCTAAAGGATGCAGCTCCCCTTTCCATCTCAACCTCTGTAATTTCTTTGAAAATCTGTCCACTCCAAGTCTGTATCTCCAACCTGGAAATTCCTGGTGATTCCTGCACACATCTACTACCTATAGCCCTCTCCCCTGAATGTTGTGCTTGGCATTTTCTTTTTTTCCTTTTTTTTTTTTTTGGAAATTTATGCTTAGTTTTATTTTTTTAATTTTATTTTTATATTCCCCAGATAATTGTAACCCCCTTATTTTGACCCCAATCCCTCCTTCCCCCCACCCCACATAGTGTATCTCTGGTTCATAGTTGTTTGTTGATTTTGATTTTTTCTTTCTTATAGCTATTCATTTTCCTGGTCCCTTATTTGGGTTTTCTAGATTCCTGCTATGAGTGAGACCATCCGGTATTTTTCTTTTTCTTTCTGGTTTATTTCGCTGAGTATGATCCCTTCCAGGCATTTTCTTTACTTGTCCCAACCACTCCCAAACTGCTCCCATAACTCCATCCACCCTATCCCTGTCCTATAGCACCATTCCTTTTATTATTTCCCCCACTATGGTTAATAAGCTACTATCCACATAGTCTCCAAAGAGAAACTAGAAATACTTTTTAAATCCTCTTTCTATTACCCTTTCTCCCTTAATTTTCTGTTTCCTTTTTTATTTTTATTTTTTATAAATATATTTTTTTAATTGAGGTAACATTAGGATGCCCCCCCTCAGGTATCACCACCATAGTGACCCACCACTGAATCACCCATAGTCCAACACCATATTCCATTCTGCTTCCTTCCCTCTTTGCTTTTAGGGCTCCCTCATCCCCTCCCTACTCTGAATGCTCAGTTCTATAGTCAGCTTTTAAGGGTTAGTTTTTAAACTTATCTTTATCTGACCCTTAGTTTGACTTCTCTATATTCCACATATTAGTGATACTATGTAGTATTTATCTTTATCATTCTGACTTATTTCACTTAGCATTATCCCTTCCAGCTGCATCCATATTGTCACAAATGGCATGAGTCTATCTTTTTAATCACTGAGTAATATTCCATTGTGCATATATATCCCTGATTCACTCATTTGTTTTGGGGCACTCAGGTTGTTTCCATAATTTGGCTATTATAATAAATAGAACTACAATAAACATGAGAGTTCGAATTAGAAATTCGGGGTAGATGCCTAGGAGTGGAATTACTGGGTCATATGGAAGTTCCATTTTAATGTTTTTAGACACCTCCATACTGATTTCCATAAAGATTGTACCAATCTGCATTCCACTAATAGTGTAGGAGGATTCCCTTTTCTCCACATCCTTGCCAGCCCTTGTTATTTCTGATCTTTTTGATATGGTCATTCTCATAGGTGTGAGGTAGTATCTTATTGTGGTCTTGATTTGCATTTCCCTGCTGGTAAGTAATGATGAACATTTTTTCATGTGCCTGTTTGCCATTTGTATGTTTTCTTTGGAGAAGTGTCATTTTAGCCCTTCTGTCCATTTTTTGATTGGGTTGTTTCCTTTTTGTTGAGTTGTATAAGCTCTTTATAGTCCTTCAATATCAATCCTTTATTAGATGTATGATGTGCAAATATTTTCTCTGATTCAGTAGTGTGTCTCTGCTTTGGTCACTGTTTTGCTGAGCAAAAACTTTTTAGTTTGAATTAGCCACAGCTGTTTATTTTCTCCTTTATTTTCCTTGCTGATGGGAATGAATCCCTAAAGATAGCACTGAAGAACATATGTTGGAACAAGGAAAGCCTCTTAATAAATGGAATTGGGAAAAGTAGACAGCTGCATGCAAAATAATGAAAGTAGACCACTATCTCACGTCATACATGAAAATCAATTCAAAATGAATAAATTACTTGAATGAAAGATTTGAAACCATAAAATACATAGAAGAAAAAGTAGGCAAAATAATTCACTACCTTTCTTTCTTTAACCCAATCAGTCAACAAGTCCTGACCTCAAACCTTTTAAACATAGCCTAGATATCGTCATTCTTTGTCAATCCCCATTTATTTTGGATCTTTCCCAGCTCATTGCCATTACCATCTCATACCTCACTTATAATTTCATCCTGCTCTAATGTATCCTAAACACTACCTTCAGAGTAATATTTCAAGTATGTTCACACAATCATGTGACTTACTGCATTACTTAAAAATACATGATAGATGGCAAAATAAAAAGGAAAATAAAAGGATGCCATAATTTTCAAGATAAAGCCCAAGACATTTGCATGACCTCTGCAAGACAGATGTGGAATTTCAGGTTCTGATTCTTGACTTTCAATTCCCTGCATGTACTGTAGTCAACCCTACCAACCAGGGATGTTAAGATAATCACAGAATACATAAAAGTTACACAAAGCGTGCTACTCTCAACACTAATCATGTGACAGAAATACTATGTTCATAAAACTAGAATGAGGTGATGTTTCAGAGGCTAGACACTGAATGTAGTTTGCTGGGTTTCATATCCTGGCACCTCTACTTACCATCTCTGAAATGTTGGGCAAGTTATTTAATATCCCTATGTTTTAGTTTCCCCAGTAAGATAGAAATAAGCATGCCTATCTTAGAGAGATTTTGTGGCAACTAAATAAACTATATACAGCACCATTAAAATTAATTAGTATCATCCCCATGATACTTTAGGAGAAACATTAAGTGAAGGAGCATGACCTGAGGAGGTGACTAAAATAAGAAAAGAAATTGAGATCATGTTATATGAAGAGCAGCTGGAAAACATGCAGTTCAAAATGAAAAAAAGTGTTGACAGGTTATTACAGTTGTAGTGAAGCATCTGGAAAGAAATCTAGAATGCAGAAGAACAACGGCCGAAGACATATTCCATTTAAACTTTGGAAAACTGTGGAAAACTTTTCATCAAGTAGCTATGTCCAGTAATGGAAGGGGTTGTCTCCAGGAAAAGGGAATTGTTGATCATCAGAATTGTTTTATCAATTGCTGGATAACTCCTTGTTTTGAGTATTCTAAAGGGATTGACATATCATATATAAAGGAGAAGAGTAACTTCAGATGACAAAGGGCTTAACCTATCAGTTAATAGTAAATAGGTATTTATGGTAATTGATTCTTTAAGTAAATTCTATAAAGCATGAATATTTTTGTCATTAGCTGACAACAACTAAGGTTCATTTGTCTTCTAGTTTTGCTCAATAAACCTGTTTAGTCAGTGCTGTGTGAACTCTGTTTTGGATACACCATAGCATCTGAAAGAATCTCCCAAGCCCCATGATTTATGATGGAAATTCTAATCAAATGTCCTCAAGTTACAGCTATTCCTGTCTATTGCAGCAGTATTTCCTTTTGTTTCTTATAGAAGTTCCTTGGAGGAAACAATAGCCATTTAACTCCTCTAAAATCTGACAACAGTGCTTATTTTCATTCACTGACATGTTTTGAAAGCAATATGAAAAAATGAATTTGATAAGAGCATTGTTTTGAATTTATGCATCAGTTTAAATAAGATGAGAAAGTTCAGAAGCAAATGATCATTTTTGACCTTGACACAACTGAACTTTGAGATAAATCCACTAAGAGCTGCTCTCTTAAGTTCCTTCTATGTACTAGTGATAATTCCACTTAAAAAATAAGGAATCAGTGTAACATATGTGAAATTGATAACTCAAAGCCTCAAGGTCAATAAGGGGGAAACCAGAGAGTTACCCCACATTGACCAATACAGATGGAATCTACAGCCTGCAAACCTGTCCCAGCTGTCCCACAACCCCTTCTCACCTGTTTGAGTCTCACTCCCAGCATAGAGCTAAGCTTATGTCAAACAAGGAAAGTAGAGGAAGCCTACTTTCGTCCTTGGAAACACACTGAAACTAGTTTTTGAATCTGTAAATAATCCCTGATGTTAGAGTTTGCACTTGCACTTTACTCTTTGAACTGCATTTTTTAATTCTGGACTAGCCAGTTAGAATGTAACTTCCTGTAGCCCTAATTCTTAGCACCTGCTACTGTACTTGTTCCCACCACCACCATCAAGAACAGAATGCTATAATTTAATCATTAATTTTCAGCTGGGATAACAAGACACACTGTGCTGTGATTGGTTATGAAGGGCACACCCTTAGAGCTGGCACACATCTGACATCCCATGTTGCATTGTCCTTTCCGAAAGTCTTTTTAATATTTCATCTTCTCTGCTTATCAGTTTCTACCTACATCAGGGTGTCTTCCGTAGAGTTCACATTTATTTCACACTCCATGAAGTAGAGCACTTGGATCCTGTGAAATGTTTTTTTTAGTTTACCTACAGGTAACAGAAAACCATTGAGAGATGCAGGAAATAAATTGAATGAATGTAGGCTTTAGAAAAAGTAACTTTGGAAGAATAATACTAGAATAAGGATTAAAAACAAGAGAAAACATGACAGTCTATAAATCAGAATCCAAATAAAATTTAAACCTTGAAATTAATCAGTAATGTATTTTAAGTCTCTTTCAATCTTTAGATTCCTACTCTATCTTATCTAAGCAAATGTTTATTAAATACTCCAGGTTGCCTGTCCTGCAGACCTACCCTAACTTACAGTTTTGCTGATTGCATCTCCATAGTAATTACATCATGGTCTTCTAATCTTTTTATTGTCTATAAATTATTACTTGCTCCCAGGAATTGATCAGATTCAGGTTGGAATTTCTTGGCAAGGTTAATTCAGAACTGATATTGTGATTGTCACAATGTTTTGTTGACAACAATCACTGATGATCAAGGTCTAGGTACATTAGTTTCCTAAGAGTTGAAAAGTTATGACAGTTTAATTTTAATTGCTCATCCTTACTATTTTAGTGAAATAATTCTATAAAGAGAAACTTTACTTCCCCTAGTATGTTGGTTTCCCAGTGCTTTAGTTAATATAGAAAATTCAGGATAAATGATGCATCCCTTTCCTATACTTACTAATTTTCAGTGAAAAATATTGGTTCCTTAACACCTTCTAATGGTGATCAATTTGTTGTGTTTTTTTTAAGATACTGGGAAATTGTAAGTTAGACATATTTGTTCTATTTCCATTCATTTTAGTTATTATACTGATTGACACTTAGATTATTCTATATTTGTAGCATCTTCAAGTCAGCCTCTGAATCCTTTTGAAATGATTGTAATCATCTTTGATAGATGCCCTGCCATGTGGTATGATTCAGCTTGTATATTTCCTGCCCAGATCTGGAAACAAACTTTCCCCTAAAGAATCTTCATTCCTTTCAGAGACAATACTATTATTCTCACCAGCAATCTTGATCCATGCTGAATCCCTGCACATGACCCCACCCCTCTAGCTCTAAAATAACTCAAGGATAGAATGAGAAATTGGATGAACCTCATAAATATGATGACAGTGTGCTTAGGCTCAAAAATGACTGAAGGTCAAAGATGTCGATGACAGCAATTACTTGGTAATAACCACAATATAATAGTATTATAGTTTGAAGTGGCTATTTTTAATCTTTAATTTTACCTTGCAGCTTACCTGCTGCACATAAGCCAAACCTTTTACTATTTGAGTAATTGAGAATGAACAACCTGATAGGCAATGGAATCAAACTGACTAGATTTGAATCCTAGACCTGCCATTTAAAAGTTGCATGACCTTGGGAAAATTATTTAACCTCCCTAAGTCTCACCTTCCTCATTTATAATATGGTACAGTATTAACACCTACTTGTCAGTGTTGTCAGTGTAATGTATGTAAAACACAGGACCCATCACATGGCAAATAATAAATAAAAATTATGATTATATTTGATAGCTCACCATTGTTGCAAATATTGATATACTAACAGAGGCTATGCTTTGGAACAGTTCAAAACATTGGCCACAGAGGCATATGTGACTATTGAGCACTTCAGATGTGATTAGTCTGCTGTACTGTGCATTATAAGTATAAAAAGGAGCACTGAATTTCCAAGTCTTGGTTTTTAAAAAATAACATAAATTATATCATTAGTAATTAGTTTCACATGTTGAAATGATATCACCATTGGTATACTAGGTTAAATAAAATGTTACTATAATTAATCTCACTTGCTTATTTTTAATCTTTTAAATGTGACTACCTACTAGAAAATTTAAAATTATATTTGTGTTTCACAAAATATTTCTGTTGGATAGTGGTTCTGCAGAGAGTGAGAATATGTTTTATACAAGGATTGATGACTGAGAGGATAAGGTATGAGGAACAGGGAGATTCACTTCTTTCATTCTTTCCTATAATTTTTTTAATAAATGCCTCTTAATGGATTGGGTCCAATTTTATAAAAATAAATATATGTATTGGCTACTTTTTTCTACTGGAGAAATTGGTCATTTTTCTGGATCTTAGCAGCAGATGTTGGACAAAGTAGCCAAATCAGTACCTTTTAAGTAGAGTTTCATATTGTTGAGACCCTCTCATGTCGCAGACATTAATATGCCTTCTCATAATGCTAAATCAACTGTTGAAGGTGTATTTTACCTCTTCACTTTTACAGATAAGGAAATTGAGTTTAATTAACTTATCCCATGTCACAGATCAAGAAAGGAATGCAAGTGAGATAAAAAAGTAATCCTATCTGCCTCCTTGGTCCATGATGCCTCTTTCCAAATTCAGTGGTCATTTAGCAGCAGACATGTGAATTGCAGAATAGAATTTCATATTCTTTCAGTCCTCTTTAAGTTGTTTCTCTTAGTCCCTAGAATTATTAGTCTTTACTACAGAACCCAAGATTCTATATGCTACAAAAGGTATGAATTGTGAGCTCTTTAAGCAAACTATTCCAGGGTATTTCTATTATTTATGGGGTTTCCTCAGCAACATATCATCACATATGGGATTTTTCTTTGCTTGCTTAGTGCCTGTTGCATTTCAGTTTCACAAAGAGATCCACTTGCATTTTACCTATGCACATAAGCCAAGACACCAAGTCTCAGTGTTAGCATATGACCTAGAATACCTCTGATATCTCTCACAGCTTTAAAATACTAGTACTCAATGATATCTGTCTGAATTCTCTCTCAAAAATAGCCACTTCAAACTTAATTTGGCATATTGGGTATATTAGAATAAAATTTTATGATTAAATTTATTATATACATATAAATAAATAGCTATGTATAAATGAATAGTAATAATGTTGGGTTCATTATTTCAATTAATCCTCACAACAAATTTTGAAGGTTGTATCAATATTTCCACTTTCTAAAGAGATTAAGACTCAGAGTAGTTAATTAACTTGTAACGAGTGTAATATTGATAGCAAAAAGGCAGAAAAGAAGCCTGAACTCGATCTGCTCAGCCTTCAGAGCTCCTGATTTCTTACCACTAGTCTATTTGACAATAAATGTGGCTCAATCACAGGACTTCTTGTTCCACTGGCAAAAAGAAAGGACTAGACTTCTCAATTTGAGGCTATGAATACCGAGTTCAGAATGCTGAAGTAGAATCTTTCACATATTATCAGTAGTTTAGAAAACCCTAATAGGAGAGCTCATCAACAAACTTTATTATAGTTCACCCAATGACCCCCCAATTGGACAGAGCAGGACCTATAAACCATATTTTCTTGCACAAAAATATTTCCCTCACCAATCTGTTTAAAATGTAATCCCTAAAATTTCTACTACCTCATCATGCCCCTGTATTACAGCAGTGGTTTAACAATTAAGCTAGATTTGGGCCACTGTAGGAAGTGAAAATAGGGAGTTGGAGAAGTACAGTAGAAGAGCCAGGTTGGAATCCTAACAATCAAACATATGGAGGTGTGAAGATATATCCCCCCAAAATTACATAAATGACTATACAAATGACTAACAAATTAACAAAATTTGAGGGGGAAAAAAAAAGATTTATGCCCAGTTGTCCAACTCTGTAGGAATACCTAGATCTACAGAAATCCTTTTCAAGAATAGCTGACAGGTCTCATTTTGATTTCCCATATGGTGCCTATTCTTTCCCATGAGCATTCCTGAGGGCTTCATTTAAGAAAGTTACAGAATGTAAGATATAAAGAAATTATATCTAACCAAAGACAAATTAAAAGTCAAATAAGTCATAGAAACAGACTTTGATTGTAATTTTCCAAAACTGAATGAAATAAAAATTTTAAGATAAAAGCAACCTTAGATTCATCTCTTTAATTCTTTCATATTACACATGGGGAATAAAAGACCAGAAGGCCAAAGAGCCCCAATTACAAGCTAAATCAATGCGAGAGCTAGTGTGACTTCCATGGTTTACTATTTATTCTTCTCTCCATGAAAAATTAAATATCGCAATTACAAATATCTACTGAATACATTTAACTGTGTGAACTTTTAGACAAACTTCAATATCTTCCAAATCTAATATATGTTTAACCTATTCCCATATGCTTGTTTCCTCCCATATTGTACCTGTCATGTACTGTATCCAATGTCAAATAAATTATATATTAACATAGAGGCATACATTGACTTGTATATAGTTATGCAATACTTTATGAAATGATATATATGTGACATTATTATAATATCACAAAGCACATCACATATTAACCCAATCTGCATAAACACTCTATGAAGAATATATTATTTTCCTTACCCTCATTTTATGGAAGAAAAAAAAAGAGGTTAAAGTATTAGAAACTCCCCCAAGATCACAGGGATAATAACAAGTAAAGCCTGAATTGGACCCACACATCCATATTCTTACCACCATGCTTGACTTTCTTGCCTTTCTCTCACTCCTGCCATGTTCTTCTCTCATCCCTCATTTTCCTCTCTAGCTTTGATGTGCAGAATGTGGAAGACACAAATTGAGTGTTGCCACATCATTATCACCCATTATTTCATTCATGTGGATTTTGGTACCTGGTTTGCCTAGCAAAAAAAAAAAAAAAGCTGTATAGGTTGAGAGAACATGGGATTTAGAGTTGAATAGGATTGGACTGGAATTCAGACTTCACTATTTAGTAGTTATGTGACCTGAAACAACTTGCTAATTATTCTGAATATCAGTTTCCTTTTCTGGTAAGTAGAGAGCTCTCTCATATAATTTATGTCAGAATTAAGAGAAACAATGTGCATAAATGTACTATTTGTATAGGCATATCTAAAACCTTTATGTTTATTGTTTATTTATATCACTAGTTCTTCTCTATAAAAAGCTCTTCTTATTGTTTACCTTCCTTGATCTTCAGCTGATATAGAAGCAAAAATTAAACTGCACTCACAGAGATGAGATCAAGGGTTTCAGGATAAATCTATCATTTGTACCAATCTCTGAGGCACACGAGAGAGATGAACATGTTTTCTCACACCAGCTGTGTGTGTGTAATGCCCAAGAGAGAGTGAATGTTTAAGAATTGAACTGGTTTTAACTATGTAGCATGGAAGGAATCAAACTGAACATCAGTTGTGATTATCCGCTTGAAAAGCTCATTAAGAAATGAATTATGGGCCATCCCGGTGGCGCAGCGGTTGAGCGCTGGGTTGCGAAGCTGCCCACAGCCTCTGCAGCACCGGTTCGATCCCCGGCTGCTGGTGAGGGTCCCACATGGCATGCAGACCTCTCCTGCCCCCCCACCCCACTGCTCCCATCAGCAGTGTATTTCTTCGGTCTGCCTGTTCTACTCCCCGCTCTGGCTCTGGTGAATCCTCTCACCCTGCCGGGCTTCTGACTGTACCCAGTGCTTGTATAAATAAATAAGCAAATCATTAAAAAAAGAAAGTAATGAATTATGGAATAGTGGACTAATTAAGATCATGTAGAAATGTGTTTTCTATTTCTTCATAGAACTATTTTTTTTTAAATCAAACAGAAGGGTTTAATATATTGGTATGGCTAATTTGGGGTAACAGGGAGAATCTGCTATTTCCTCCAAATTGAAAAAAAAAACAGTAACACTGAGTACCTACTCAATACCATACTTTTCAAAACACCCTTTCATTGTAATCCTTTGATTTGTTATTATTATGGTTTTCTTGAATAGGAAAATGAGACTTGGGGAGACTTAACATGTATTTAGTTTACATAATGACTATGTTGTAGAACTGGGATTTCAACCTGAAACTAATTTCAATATTCTTTCAATAAACCCTAAGAGAATCATTTCTTATAGCTGTTAGGACTATAAATGTCAGGGAAAATTTATTTTATTGTATACACAAGCATAGCAATCTCATATTTAAGAAGCTGTCCACACTAACCTGACCCATCGGTCTCCTCTTCTAGACCATAAGCTTCTTCAGAAAAGGGTTTGTCCTACCTGCTTGTGATTCCAATTTATCCCCAACACCCAGCCTAGTGCCTTTCACATAGTTAAACTTCAATAAAAATGTGTTTGATGAAGAAAGAGCTACTGAATCAACTAAAGAATAGAGTTCAGCTACATATTCATCCCTTTATTAAGAAAAAGGGGAGCATTTTTCTCTCAGTTATACAATTACTCGGTGACAAAGATTAGAAGTCCAGAAGTGTAAATTGCTGCACTCAAGTCAAGTCATCAGCCAACTAAGGACAGGTATATTATTTAACTTGAACTGTGTCCTCCTGAAATGGAAATCAAACACATCACAACTACATGAAAAGAGTGGATCCAGGGGCCTCTCTGGTGGTGCCAAGGGGTTAAGTCGCAGCACTATGAAGCCATCTGCAGCCACTGCAGCACGAGGTCCATCCCAGTCCAGGGAGTTAACCACACATGCAGCAAACATTTCCTGTCTCGCCCGCTGCTCCCCTCAGCAGTGTATTTCAGTCAGTCTGCCTGTTCTGTTCCCCACTCTGTCTCTAGTGAATCCTCTCTCTCTCTCTCTCTCTCTCTCTCTCTCTCTCTCTCTCTCTCTCTGTCTCTCTCTCTCTCTCTCTCACACACACACACACACACACACACACACACACCCCTCTGGCCTAATTCCAGTTCTTGTATGTATAAATAAATCTTTTTTAAAAAAGTGGATCCACACACGATGGAGGTCACAAGTGACTCCCATCTCCAGCTGGAGGAGTCCACAGGGTGTTATCAAAAAGCAACTTGCAATAAAATTTCTTAGAATTCATTCTCCCTTATTTGATTCTTCTAAAAATAGCCATGGTATTCTTTACCTGGACAAGTAGATAACAAGGAGAGCTATTCAGTCTTCCAGGGATCAAATTGGGGAAGAAAGGTCTTTTTCATTCTTATTATCGGGCATTGTCAAATGACTGTTCAACAGTACTTGCTAACATAACAACATTTAAGAAGTGAATGAAGAAACGGATACTCAGAAAAGGAAGGAACAGTAAGAAATCATTGTCATATGAGTCAAGGGTGTAAAGTATATTTAGAAGAAAATGATCTGCAATATCATAATCAGCCAGAAATGAAATTAAATAAAATGTGGAGGAATAAGAAACTATTGGCTATACCCAGTGGGATGTGACAGCATCCTTAAAAAGAGCAGTAGTACAAATATCCACTGGTTATTCTCACTCCTTCATGGACCACATACTCCTTAGAAGTAGACATGGGTAGCCTGGAGCCAGAAGCACACACACAGAGTCTGGCACAGAGAAGCACCTAATAAATTTTGTCAAATGGATGCCCAATGAATGAATGAAAACAAGGCATAGAAGTTACTTTTGGAAGAACACATCCCAAAGGCATTTAAAACTGCTTAATAAGGAGTACCAATGTTTTCTAAATTAACTTGCTAGGTTTAAAATTATCACCATACATTTGGCTTATTCCCCCAGAGGCCTTGTAACTAAAACAACTTGATTCCTATGGTGAACATATAATTTGCTGTCTGCAAAGATAAAGTCACATATTAGAAGCATTCCTAAATTTCTGTGCTTAGAGTGACCTTTTAAGTTGCCACTGTGATGTCATTAGTGTAACAATTTTACACAAGATTAGGCATGTAATTATGTGTTAAATAGTTCCATTGGCTCCTGCTCCCTGTCTAATAAAGCAAAGTGCATTAAGAGCATCCCATATGCGTAGCTCAAGGCCACTGACACTAGAAACTGCATCCACTTTGCTCTTTCCCTGCTTCATATCCCACTTGTCCTTGCAGCTGTCACCTGGAGGCTGCCTCACTGCTAGGAAGACGCCATGGCACTCAATACTTGCAGAACTCTCATTCTCCAGATGAAGCTTCTAGACCCAAGGGCATTCTCTGTAAAGAATTCAACTTAGACAAGAATCTGAGAGCTTGTGACAGTGTTTCCCACCTAGGCAGCACATCAGAGTCACCTAGGAAGTTTTTTTTTAAATGTCAACATCTAAGACCCTCCCCTAGAAGTTCTCATTAGTCTGGCTTGGGTCAGGCACCCAGATTTGCCATCAGTTTCCCCAGATGACTAATGTAAAGCCAGGACTCACAGGCAACATCTTTATGTTCCTTTTACTCGGGATGATTATCAATTTAGTGTGAATGAAAAAGTGCTTCAGAATTTATTATCTCAATATCCTTAGAAACTGTTTTTCCTCTATTGAATGCCACTGACCCATAGGGAAAAAAAAATCAATAGTCCCAATGTATAAGTACAAAGCAACTTAATTGAATTTTTTTAACAAAAAGATAAAAACCAATCCATTTGCTTTTAAAATTAATAGTGGGGTGGAAGGAAGGAAAAAGTAATCTAGTGTTTGGCATTTGCCTCCTGTCTTGATTGACTTTAGGTACTTTTGGATCTATTATCTCACATAGTCTTCTAAGCCACCCAGAAAGGCAAACATTAATATTCCCATTTTTATAACTCAAAAAACTAAGACACAGAGAAGTTAAGCTGACTTGTCCAAAATCACACGGGTGTTAGGTGGTGATGCCAGGAGGCGAACAAAGCGGCCCCATCTGGCTCTCTTGTTTGCCTTTTTGCTGAATCATGCTGTCCTTTTAAAAGAAAAACCTTACTGAATGACAGTTCAGGAAGCAATAGAAACTTTATGTCCCAATCAATGAAAGAGACCAAGGGAGCAAAACAATCAAGAAAAGGAAAGAGAGGAGATGTTAATAGGAGCAAGGGAAGATATCAAAAACTAAGGGAGGACCAGGAAGGAGACATCCAGTGCACACAGCAGTCTCAAGCCTCAGTACAGGAGGCTAAAGTCAGCAGCAATGGTCATGTTTTCCTACAGATACTTAGATTAGATACTCTGATTTCTCTTCAGACCATATAAAACTTTCACTTTTTACCAATAGATACATAGATGGCCAGGATAGAAGCTGTCTAGAAGCAAGCACTGACTCTGCCTTCATACCCTGAGCTCCTACACTTCAATGTTACTGTAGACCAGCAGGATCAGCAGCATCAGAAAGCATGTTAGGAATACAGAATCTTGAGCCCCACCCAGGCTCACTGAATCAGATCTGCATTGTTCCAAGACCCCCACATTTTGTGCACCTAGTGTGCACAAAGACAGCCCTACCTTAGGAATGTCCACAGTTGAGGAGGAGAGGCAGAAAGATCCAGAATAAACTGTGCCTTGCTCAAACCAAAGTGAGTCCCAATTACAGAAGCAAATCTGAGCAAGCTGCTCAAGTGGGTCAGAGATGGCATCAAAGAAGAGTCTGAGGTGACTTGGATAGACAGGAACTCATTCACTGGGCAGGGAAGGGAGGCAGACACAAAGAGTGTACTGAGTCAGGAAGGTAGAACCCAGGGAAACGCATTCTTAAGGTATAGAAAGGGGCTCTTTATGAATTCCTGAAACAGAGAAATTGTGACATTCTCACTGACTCCTGCTTTCATTCAAGGCTGACATATCTGTCAGGACTTCTGATTTTCCAGCCACACTCACCCACTATCATAGAATTGACATGGCTCTGCCAGGTTGACTCCAGCTCCCAGGTCATTTAATCATGAAATGAGATCCAGATTCCCTCTCCCTGCCCTCAATCCTATGAAGCCACTAACACAGATCTCTGTTTCATGCTAGAATTATTAAGCACAAAGTTTTATAAAGTGGTTTTTTTTTTTTGGTCTATCACTTTTCTAATCACAATTCAAATGAAATGTTCTTTGTCTTATAAAGTGAGCAGACTTGAGTTAATTAATTAAGGAGTTCAGGAGGGCTGACTTTGGGCTAAGAGTGAACCTCTAAGCCAACTTCCATTAACATATTCTGGGTATTTCTTTGAAGCCTGAAAATTTTTTTCAACCTCCGCAGAACCTTTATACTGTTGTTCTTAAAGCAGCTACTCTTTCATTATAATTATCAATAAACTTAGCAGTTTTTAAATAGCAATTTTCTTTTTTATTTTATTTTTAATTTAAATTTTATTTTTATATTCCCCATACAGTTACAACCCCCTTACTTTGACCCCAATTCCTCCTTTCCCCACCCCCCACCTCCATAGAGTGTCTCTGGTTCATAGTTGTTTGTTGATTTTGGTATTTTCTTTCTTATAGTTATTCTTTTTCCTGGTCCCTTATTTAAGTTTTCTAGATTCCTGCTATGAGTGAGACCATTGGTATTTTTCTTTTTCATTCTGGCTTATTTTGCTGAGCATGATCCCTTCCAGCTCCATCCATGTTGCTGCAAATTGCATGTGTTTATCTTTTTTGAATGCTGAGTAATATTCCATGGTGTATATGTACCACATCTTCTTGATCCATTGGGCATTTGTGTTGTTTCCAAAGCTTAGCTATTGTAAATAGTGCTGCTATAAACATAGGGGTGCAGGTGCTCTTTGGAATTGATATTTCTGTGTCCTTTGGGTAAATACCTAGGAGTGGAATTGCTGGATCATATGGAAGCTCTATGTTTAGTAGGTCCAGAAATCTCCACACAGCTCTCCATAGTGGTTGGACCAGTTTGCACTCCCACCAGCAGTGCAGGAGAGTTCCTTTTTCTCCACACCCTCACCAACATTTGTTGTTGCTAGTTTTTTAATATGTGCCATTCTCACTGGTGTCAGATGGTATCTCATGGTAGTTTTGATTTACATTTCCCTGATGACAAGTGATGTTGAACATTTTTTCATATGCCTGTTGGCCATTTGCATTTCCTCTTCAGAGAAGTTTCTTTTTAGCTCTTCTGTCCATTTTTGACAGGATTATTTTTTGTTGTTGTTGCTGAGTCTCATCAGCTCTTTGCAGATTTTTGTGATCAGTCCTTAATCATTAGTGTTGGGTGCAAAAATGTTCTCCCAGTTGGTGGGTTTCTCTTTGTTTTTGTTATTGTCTCTTTTGCTGTGCAGAAGCTCTTTAATTTGATGTAGTCCCAGCTGTTTATCTTTGTCTTCACTATCACTGCTTTGGGTGATGTGTCTGTAAAGATGCCTTTGATGTGCAAATCATGTAGTGTTTCGCCTATATTTCCTTCTATGTATTTTATGGTTTCAGGTCTTATGTCTAGTTCTTTAATCCATTTTGAGTTGATTTTTGTGTATGGTGTGAGGTAGTGGTCAAGCTTCATTCTTTTGCATGTAGCGACCCAGTTTTCCCAGCACCATTTATTGAACAAACTTTCTTTGCTCCAATGTATAGTCTTTGCTCCTTTGTCAAAGATTAGTTGACCATAAATCTGTGGATTTATTTCTGGATTTTCTGTTTGATTCCATTGGTCTGTGTGTCTGGTCTTGTTCCAATACCATGCAGTTTTGATGATTATGGCTTTGTAGAATAGTTTGAAGTCAGGGAAGTGATGCCTCCATCCCTTCTTTTTTTTTTTTCAGGAGAGCTTAGGCTATTCGAGGTTTTTGGTGATTCCATATGAATTTCATCAATAATTGTTCTATTTCTTTGAAGAATGACATTGAAATTTTTATTGGAATAGCACTGAATCTGCAAATTGCTTTTGGTAGGATGGCCATTTTAATAATGTTTATTCTTCCAATCCTTGAGCAGGGGATGTCTTTCCATTTCTTTGTGTCTTCTATTTCTTTTAACAGTGTTTTATAGTTTTCTTTGTATAGGTCCTTTACCTCTTTTGTTAGATTTATTCCCAAGTATTTGGTTTTTTTTGTTTTGATAATAAAAGGGATGGGTTTTTTTATTTCTTCTTCTTCAGATTTATTGTTTGTGTATAGGAAGGCTAATGACTTTTGCGTGTTGATTTTGTATCCTGCCACTTTACTGAACTGATTAATGAGTTGAATTAGTTTTTCTGTGGAGTTTTTGGGGTTCTCTATGTATATTATCATATCATCTGCAAATAGTGATAGTTTGACTTCTTCTTTTCCTATTTGGATTCCTTGTCTGTCTTTCTCTTGTCTTATTGCTCTGGCTAGGACTTCCAGTATTATATTGAAAAGCAGTGGTGAGAGTGGACATCCTTGTCTTATTCAGATCTTAATGGAAATTCTTTCAGCTTTTCACCATAATAGCAATTTATCTTTATGAAGGAAAACTGGGGTGGAAAAATCCACTTATTAAAATAATCTGAGGAATCATTAAGTCCTTTTCAATAAAATTTAAACAGTAAATTAGGACAAATATTCAATATATCTTTCATCTCCCTCTTTATGTACCATCTTAAAACAACTGGGCAAGGGCACTAGAATGATGACACAGTCTGAAAAGTATCCAAAATATATGAAAATCACTGCATCCCCTTTCAGAAGTATTTTTATTATGTTCGGTGCATCCACTAAATGCTGGCTAACAACCAGTAACAGGGGAGGAGCTCAGTAATTTACTGCTTTACCTAGACTCAAATTGTGCCATTTTGTCTACTTTATGTCTCCAAATCTTTCTGGGGTGACAAAAGTGATTAAAGTCTCCACCATGGTCAATGTTGAAATAACTTTCTAAAAGCTTAAACCAATTCACATTCTTATAAAGTAGTTCATTCAGCTTACATTAAAATCATTTGTATTTCCTAGAGACTGATTTTAATAATGGATTTATTATCTCAGCCAGTTGAGTTTTAAAGTTATTCAAAAAGAAGTGTAAATAACCTTAAATATGGCCTCTCTGTTGGTGCAGGTGGTTGAGAGCAGCGCTGTGAAGCTGTCTGCAGCCTCTGCAGAGCGGGTTCAATCCCAGCCATCCGGGGACATACCCACATGGCGCAGGAGACCTCTCCTGTCTCACCTGCTGCTCCCCTCAGTAGTGTATTTCAGTCAGTCTGCCTGTTCTGTTCCCTGCTCTGTCTCTGGTGAATCATCTCACCCTCCTGCACATCTGGCCTGTATGCCAGTTCTTGTATGCATTAATAAATAAATCTTATCAAAAAAGAACCTTAACTATCTCAGGCCAAGTCATTTAAAGACCTAACAGATTCAACTTCTAAATCTTTCTAAAACTATTTACGGTATCCATTCCAGTGTAGACTTCCATTCCTGCCATTTGTCCTATAGACCTAAGGTGGAAATATGATATCACACATCTATGCTGGTTATCAACCCCCTACTTGCTCCCAGGACCTCTGTTCCTTGTATCTCTTATGGAAACCCAAGGGTTACAGAAGATTGATTCCCAGAATGTCAGTATTCAAGGACTTTAAATATGCTTAGATTCATTCTCCAGTGTTTTAAATCATAAAATTTTTGAACTAAGACAGATCTTAGATGTTACCTGTTTCAAACTCTCCGTGTTACAGATTTAAAACAACTAAGTAATTTGAAAGTTGAGTCACACACTCAAAGCCACACAGCTAGTTAGTGAAAACTTGGGACCTATAACCAAGCACTGACTGAATCCTTGTTGATCTACATGCTCTGAATCCTTCTGTTCACTATTGTCTGCCAACCAGCAATATCAGCATCACTAGAGGACTGGTAAGGAACACAGAGTCTCAGCCCCCTTCCCAGACTCATTGAATCTGATCTATTGCTACAAGTTCCCCTGGTATATCATTTGTATATTATAGCTTGAGGATCCCTCTGATAAACCGTAATGTGTCTTTCTCCAGAGAAAGAGAGAAAATGGAGGCAAACAGACATTGGTTTGAAGTATGACTCCACTTTTCTAAATGTGAGCAATTATCTCAAATTGATCTCAATTTTATCTCATTTGTCATCTGGAAATAATAGCACTATGCATTTCATGATATATGCATGCATATATACATACATATTTCATATTTGCAGAGTGCTTTAGGCAGTAATGACTATAGTATATGTAGCTAATATTAATTCCAGCCTCTTGCTCACCATTAACATTTTGCTCAACCAAAAGGAAAGTAATGAGTGACTATGTATCCATGGAGGAATGACTTTCCTTTCTTGTTCTATTTGTTAAATGCCATTTTAACTTTGATATGTGATTAAGATCTTTATGTTATTTTATATTTCTAACTCCCTAGAAAATGATTTTATCATGTAGAAAATAAATAAGAACAGCTAACTATATTAGTATAGTGGTTGGAGATGAAAACATAAGTCATAATCCCTAAGGCAAGTCATAGCAAAAAGCACAAAATTCTCTAAAATCTTGACTTCAAATCCCATAAACCTGACTTCTAGGAGCCAGGGGATCGGCTGTGATTTTTCTGGATTCAGCCACCACAAGATGAGTCCACAGCTTTGGCAACAGTAGAACACATTTAAAAGATGACATTTCATCACCAACCTATCCACATCTGTCAGCATCAAGGAAAACAATTTGACAAGGAAAAGAGAAATAAAATTTCAGTATCCCAACTGAACCAAATTTTTGAAGGAAAAAAAAAAAAACGTGTAATGTGGAGTATGAAGCCATACTGAAATTATATTTTGGAGAGCATGCGATATAAACATCAACAAGAATACCATGTTTCCCAAAGATAATGGCTCCAAACCCTAGCTGAGGGTTAGAAACAACCAAGAGGCTTAAAAAGAAATTGAATGTGCATTTCTGAGGCAGGGACCCAGGCTTCCATGTCTTTTAAAAGAGTCTCAATTGATTTCAATGCACAGCTGGGGTTCAGAACCATCCCCCTGTGGCAGCAGAAGACTGGTCTTATTTGAGAGTCAGTCCACTGAGCACTATTGGTTACTGTTGATACACAATTCCCAGAACTTAAAGGACTGGTCTTAACTTCGTTTGTGTACCTCTTCCAGGTCTTTTTGCCATTCCTCCAGGACTTCCACCAAAAGGAAAGGATCCCCTGGACCAACACCCTCTAAGATGTTTATATGGACCAGTGGCCGGACCTCTTCATCTTACAGACACGATGAGAAAAGGTAAATTACTGAGACTCTGGGGGCCTTTCAGAAACATTTAACTTACTAGCTCAGACAGAATGCCCATGGAAAGCATTAGGCAACTGAGCTTTATGTTTTTGCAAACAGTAATGCAGGCTGGGCTCTACATTGAGGGGATAGGACTTCAGGCACTTTTTGCCTTCCTCTTCCTTGTATGCCCCATGCTAACTCCCACAACATAATTTTGAAGAATGCTCCCTATCAGAAGACCCTTCAAACCAAATGTACAAAAATGAAAAATGATGTAAAATAAAATAAAATAATAATTTTTAAAAATGTGCAGGGCCTCCCTGGTGGTGCAGGGGGTTGAGCGCTGTGCTATGAAGCTGTCCGCAGCCTCTGCAGTGCAGGTTCAATTCCCAGCAGCCAGGGAGAAACCCGCATGGCTCAGCAGACCTCTCCTGCCTCAACCGCTGCTCCCCTCATTTCAGTCTGTCTGCCTGTTCTGCTCCACGCTCTATCTCTGGTGAATTCTCTCACCTTCCCATGCCTCTGACTGTACCCCAGTCTTTGTATAAACAAATAAATCTTTTAAAAATATATAAAAAATTAAAAATGTGCACCTGCCCCCTTGCTGCATAGCTAACTCCAACTCTGCCTTAAGCTATACAATCAATTAGAACCTCCCCCACCCTCTCCACTAGCACAGACTTGGTATTTAACTCTCCATTGAATTTTTAGCACCTACCATTGTATCTGGCACATGGTAAATGCTCAATAAATACTGAACAGACATAGTGAAAATTGCATACCAAGGCACTCAACATATGGCAAGGAAGGAAACCAGAAACTATGTGAGGATGAAAAAAGAATGAACTAGTCCATGGAGCCCCAAAGTCATTGGAAGAATAGTCTGGGGTAGGGGGAAATGGGAGCATCAAGAGGAAAGATGAAAGGTCAAAGACAGGGTTAATGAAAGACAAAATGACAATTACACAGCTCACTCCTACCTTCCCACTTGGGTTTAGGGAGTAAATGCATTCATAAAATTTCCCAGACATTTTTAAATATTTTGTTTCATTCCATTAACTTTCTTCTTCTATTCCTCCTTCTCAAGGACTGTGAACTGTTATTTGGACTTGATAAAGCTAAAACACAATTGCCTATACCAGTATATTGCAACTTAATCAGACTTATCTGCCTACAGAATCTGAAAGACATCACAATTGATAAATGGCGCTAAGCACAAGAAAAAGGACATAGGGTTACTTACTTGAACCTAGTTTTGAAAGCTAGTGCTTTTATTTTTGTTTTTAAAATCTGTATTTCCCTACAGATAAAATCCTTTGAAAAATTCTCAAAGGAAAATAATTGCAATATTGATATTACAGCAAAGATTTGGAAAAAACACTAGTGTTCACAATAGAAAAATTGTTAAATAAATCATGAAGTGTAATATATCATTTGACAGTCAGAAGTACTTTGACATAGTATTAACAGAAAAATCTAGTTGAAAAATTTTATGCAAACTAAGATTGCAGCCACAAAAAATATATACAGAGGAAAAAGCTGGAAAGAAAAGTATGTTTTTACTTCTCTGTTTTCCAAATGTTTTGTTATATATTGTATAATGTGATTATGAAAAAACAGTGTTTAAGTGAAATTACAGTCTAGAAGACAACTAGTATTTGAACAAAGTCCCAGTGCTCATCATGATAAAAGATTGACTGAAATTTTACTTTTTTTGTTCATCTCTAGTTATATACATGCTTTTTCTCAATACGTAATGAAGTTATTTTTCATTTGCTTTCAAACCAACTAAGTAGAATCATCCAGCAAGGTCTGTTTTACAGACTAAAATTTCATGTCATTTCAAAATTGGTTATTTGTTTGTAATTGACTCATTTTCTTTAAAAAAAGTTCTCTACTAGTGATGTGCAGAATAGCAGAGCTTTTATGCCCTACAGGAATATTGTGACTGGTAATGGCCAGCCCTTTTAAGATTTGAAGGCTTCACCAGAGATGGTATATATGGTGAAATATGATGTATTTATTTTACATCTGATTGATTTTCATTGAGTAATTAAAGCTACTAGAAAGATAGATACAGATAAGTATATACAAATAAATGGATTAACATTTAAATAGCAACTACTGTGCTACTTAAAGACATTGAATTTTTAGCAATGTTTATAAATGAATTTTTATAAATGTTTCATTTATAAAATGTTTAAATTCATAAATTTATTTATAAATTGTTCTTTTCATTTACAAGATAGGAATTTTTATGCCCCTTTTACAGAATGGGAAACTGGGGCTCAGAGATTTTAAATAACTTCCAAGTATCCAACAATCAGCCAGAATTTGAACCCAAGTCACACTCTCTCCCCTGTACCCCATGGCTTACAAGGGCTCTTATCAAATATATGAGATAGTTGGGGCAGCAGTGAAGAGCAAATTCACAAGGGGAAAACTGTGTTAAAATAGACTGAAAATTGTATATTAAAGCTGATAATAAAGATGCAAATATGATTTACTGGTGTTATTTGTATATTTAAGAGGAACAAATAATTAGTTTCATATTCTACACCAATAAAATTCTATGAAACTCTCAAATTACTACTTTCATTTTTGCATTTGAAGGTATAATTTCAATAACTATGAAATGGAAAATAATTAAAATTTTGACAATAAGTAAATCACTTTCAGCTAGCTTTAGTTAAAGCAGGGGTATGTCAAAGCTTAGAAAATCAGTCTTCACAGCTTTGATCTACAGAGTTACAGACAAATGGAAAAAGTTAGTCAATAAATACAATAGACTGCCACTAAGTCAGTATTCTTAGTCGGATGTTGGTTCCTTTGTGCCTCCTTCTTGACTTCAACTTCATCTTCACAATATGATTCAGACTCTAATAGAATAAGACTCAGATTTTAAAACTGACTTTGAACAGCATCTATTGCTCTGCTTATGATAGTCTCGGTGGCAGTATTCCTGGTGATAATGAAGGTGATGATGGCTGATAATGAATCTAGATAATTAAAGTCCTTGAGTTAATTATTTGGAAATAAATTAACCAGGCTGTAAACAGCACTGCCCATAACACAGGTAATTGTCCCACCCTTATTTTGTTTTCATCCTGCAAACCTGGGCTGTGTGTTCTGTTTCTCCAGCTGTCATCCACAGCGAATCCTGAGGCTGAGCAGCCAAAATCCTCTCCACACCATTATCTTCTAAGACAAGAGCCAAACTTGTCAGAATATTGCCTTCTCTGTGAGTTCTCAAAGGGGAAAACCTCAGGAAATCAGCTCAAGTACAAGGCAGAGACACTGAGTAGAAAGAAAAGGCCACTGAAATTTCTGAAACCGAAGGTTATAGGTTCAAAAGAAATTAAAGTGAATTTTACATTTCTTTTGTTATTTTAGCAAAGCCAGTCCTTTTTCTTATCAGCTATTGTATGCAAAACACTGGTTTCTATCCTTAGTTCCATTCTATAAACCCAGAAATATGAAGGAACACCTTTTCCTCTCTGAAAATCGTTTTTGTTAGGTGAGTTTACTTTAATCCCTAAATTGCAGGTGGTGAAATAAAATACCAGTTAGTACTAACTAATTTAGAAATTAAAAAAGAGAGAACATATAGTCTAAGTGTTTGTGGGGAAAGGATGTCCTAAATGAAAACAACAAACACAGGTTTTATGGACTCTACCCCCACCCCAGACCAAAGAGATTCAGGCACCAAGGACTACATTTCCCATAATGTCATCACCACTGAAGGGAGAATTGCTGAAAACTAAGGGTAGAGTTAAGTAGCCAGGCTTGGTACATAATCAGACTCTGTGGGCCTGGTTGGAGGTGGGGGAGTCTTTGGTTTTTTTAGCCAGCTTTCAGCATGCTATTGGGGTTCCAGCTCAGAGGAACTGGTAGGACGTATTCACCAATTTATCTCTCTCTCTTTCTCCCTAAGTTATTCTTTTCTTCATTCCCCCCTTTTGTAAATAAACCCCTTATTAACCTTTCTGTGTGTGTCTACAGTTGAGTCTCATTATAACTCCTTTTAAGCATGCGGGTGAGGACCATAGTCAGGCAAACCCATTTCACATTGGGTTTGCCCTGTAACATAAGTACATTGAAACTGTTTATTTAATATTCTTTGGATCATTTTACTAACTAATGAACTAATATAAATAATTATTTATCATATTTTAACATATAAAGAATGCTATAATAAACATTTGAGTATACGTCATTAAGCTTAAGAACCTTCTTTTTCCCAATCTCCACCCAGAGATTGCTGAATATTTTGCTCTTTATTTCCTTAATTTTATTTCTCCATAAATCTAGCACATTTGAAACCTTAAACAATTATTAATTAAACAATATATATTTCACTTCTGAATGTTTAGAGATTTTATGTAAATGAAACCATGCCATATGACTTGTTCGACAACTTTTTTACCAAGTATTATGTGCTTATGATTTAACAATGCTAATGTGAATAGTTCATTTTCTTTGCTGGATAGTACCCCAGTATATAAATACACATTTTCACCCACTTTAATGCTAATAAACATTTGCATTATTTCCAGTTCTCTTTGTCATTACCAACAATATTACTCTAATTCTTATTGATATACACATGTACAGATACTTATTAGGATAAATAGCTAACTTAAGAATGGTTGGTTCAAAAGCTTCCACTTTACCAGGTAATAGCATTGTTTTCCAAAGTAGTCATAGATGTGATTCCCATCATGCTACTTCCTTGCCAGGAAGTTTCAGATTTTTAATTTTCTACAATCCAGGGGATATTGTGATTTCAATTCCCATTTCTCATATTAGTAATAAGATGTAGCCTATTTCCCTAATCCTTTTCTTTGAAGTGCCTATTCAAATATTTAGTCCATTTTACTCCTGGATCATTTGTCCTTTTCCTATTGATTTGTTAGAATTCTTTATAATAAAATCCTATGTTAACACTTTGTGCAAATAACTTCTCCATTATGTTTATTACTTGTGTTCTCACTTTCTTTATGATGTTTCTTCATGAACATATGTCCTCAATTTTAATATACTCTAAGTTAGCAATTTTTTAAACATTCTAAAATCCCTTCCTTCTCCAACTTCAAAAGAATATGCTCTTGTACACTTTATTAACATGTAGCTTTGCCTTTCACAGTTAAGTTGTTCATCATTTGGCATTGATTTTGTGTGCGTGGTGTGAAGTAGGCATCCGATTTTTTTTTCTTTATGGATAATCAATTGCTCCAGAAACTTCTTATTGAGTAGTTTACCCTTTCCCCAGTGGTCTAAAAGCATACATGTATCATTCATTGTGTTTCCAATATGCATGGAATTTCTTTTTTCTGTCCCACTGGTGAATTTTGTCTACCTCAAGCAAATGCCACACATTAGCTTATAAACATCTTTAGCATTATAATATATCTGACCCAACTTGTTCTGTCTTTTTTAATAGGATTTTTTTCTAAGGTAACACTGGTATTCAACACCAAATATGAATCAGAGGTATAGGTTCACATCTTTTCAGATGTACATTATCACACTCCACCTACCACCAAAGCACATATAGGCCAACATAGACCATTGGACCCCCTCCACTCTTTGCTGCCTGTCCCCCCGAACTCGCCTTCTGGTAACCCCAGTTCTGCAACCAGATTTCTGGGTTCATTTGGGTTTGATTTTGTGTGTCCCTTCATTTAGTTTCTCTTTATTTCACATGGGAGAGAAATCATCCAGTAATCCTTTGTAATCAGAATTGCATTTGCTGTCCCTAGAGATTTGCTCTTCCATATAAATTTCAGAATCAGCTCGTCAAGTCACACACCCCAAAATGGGAATTTTTATTAGAATTTATGAAATCTACTTACAGTAAATTTATATCATTATTTTACTAAGTCTTTACTGAATGAAAATGATTCATCTCTACATTGATTTGTTTTCCCTCATATCTCTCAATAAGGTTTAATAAATTTCTTTAAAGAGAACTTGCACATAGCTCATTAAATTTATTCCTAAGTACTTTTTAAATGCTTTAATCAAGTTTCTACTGGTGCAGGTAGATGGAAAGGTAAATGAAGTGTCAACTTTTGTTTCAACTATGCTAAATTTTCTTATTATTTTCAATAATTTATCTACATATTCTTTTGTTTTTTCTTCATTGGTAACTAATACATTTTGGTTTCTTCTTTATTAGTATATGTGCTATACATTTATTGTTTTCCCTTATTATACTAGATAGTAAACCATGAATAAAACAGGTGATAGTGAACATCTTTGTTGTTTTCCTTAAACATTAAGTGGATTCCTTAAATTTTAAGTATCAAGTTTTCCATAGGTATTTCCACTAAACCATTTATTACATGAAGGATGTTCCTGTCTATTTATTTCTACCTTAAATAGTTTTATAATGAATGGGTATTAAATTTTATTAACTATGTTTCTCTCTTGTGCCTTATTGCCATGTGACTACAGCCTCTTAATATGTTTATTATTATATTCCTGAGATAACCCAACTAGGTCGTGATTTTTTTTTTTACTTTCATATATTGCTGGATTTAGTGAACTAACTTGTTTTTACATTTATGTTTACAAATGGACTATAATTTTCCTTTTTGTATTATCTGATTTGATTTTCTTTATTAAAATTTACTAACGTCATAAGTAGTTGGGTTACATTCCATCTTTTTCTGGAATGACTTGTATAATATAGGTAGATGTCACCTATAAATCACTAGAGTCAGGTATTTTCACCATGAGCATATTTTAAATTTATGATTCAAACTATTTAGATTTTCTAGTTACTTCTGAATCAATTTCAGTAGGTTGAGTATTTCTAAGAATTTCCTGTATATTTTGGTAAGTTATATATTTCAAAGTTTTTGAATGTTTTGCTACAAAGTTTTTTTTAAGTATCTTCTATTAGTTTTCTAATCTATGCTATATCTGTACTTATGCTTTTATAATTCCTGATAAGTATATGGGCCTTTTCTCTGTATTCTCAGTATTAATCAAAATTTTGTGGTTTCATTAATCTTTTTAAAAAATTCACCCTTGAATTCATTGATTCTTACATATAAAATATAACCTCTCTTCTATTTATTTCTGTTCATTTTTATTATTTCCTTCTCTATCCTTTCCTTTATCATATTTTATAATCCTCCTGTAACTCCTTAAGTTGGATGCCTAGCACTTTCTGTTTTAGGCTTTCTTCTTACAAAAGCATGTAAGATTATATGATCTTCTGTATATTTTGCTTGAGCTGCTTCCCACTAGTCATTCTATAGAGTTTTTCTTATCAATCAGTTCTGAATATTCAAGTCTCAATTTCATATTAGACCATTCTAGTTATTTTTGTTATTTATTTCTACCACCGTTGCACTAAAGTCAAATGATGTAGTTAATATAAAGGCAATACTTCTCAAAAGCTCTTTAGGTTACAAGGAGACACTAAATTATCTGAATGATTCACATAATTTCCTATTTCTCTTTGAATTTTCACTAAAAACTTTTATCAAATGTAATATGCTAATAAATTTGGTAAAAATAAATAAGAATTAGAATTTAAGATGTAATGATACAAAATAAGATATAATGATTGTGAAATCATGTTATCTGTTCAGTTAAAGACAAGACCAAAAAATAAAATAACTCCTACCTTTGTCCCCATAGTTTTGTTCTCATCTTTAGTGTCTTATCCATAAAATAATATTACAAGATTTATTGTGGATTTATAAATTGACAATAATATAATAACATTAGCTTTGTTTCCACATTTCTCCCAATGGAACATAGGCTTTTAAAGAATTAAAATGAAATAATAATTTGACTAATCAAATTATGCCTATATAAATATTATATATGTACCTACTAGTTCATGGAAAAATTCTGACATCTGGAACTAATCAAAGATGAAGATATACATGAAACAACATATCTCAAAAATGTAGAAGGCTTAGCTGCACAAAAAGCAGAACAATGACTGTTTTGATCAATATTACTCCCAGCTCTGCCACATAGCATAAAACAACTTGAATGTCTGTGGCAGCAATGTATAGCAACTCAGCTCGTTTCAGCACAGTTGGCAGTAATCAATCCATCGCCTCACACAACCATCCTCACAGTTTCTAACTGAAGCACACTTTTCCTTGAAGTCTGGAAACTAGAGCTCTCAGTATATAGAAAGTTTGAAGTTTTTCTAGAAGGAATACAAAATTTGTTGGTATTAAGAGGCCAAAGGGCATTAGTTGGAAAAGAGAAGCCAGGGAGTTGTTCTAACCATGGTTCCTTTAGTATTATTTCAGTTGGCCAGTTAGCCTCCCTATGCTGGATACCTTGCAACCTAAATATATTGCAACCATGTCTATCCCACATAAAAGAAACATATTTGAGAGCCTAATAAATGCAAGAAACTGAGCTTACAAAGATGAATGTGGTCTGGCTCTAACTTTTCAACAGCTCAGTATTCTTTTGACCAGAGAGGCATAAATATAGCTATTCAGTATGTTAAGTACTATTTATAAGTTCCTAACACATATCCACATAGTGATTTCAGATATACATATTTCTTCACTGATAATTTATATCTTCCCTACCTTTTTCACATGCCCTCCAAGGCCCCCTCACCTCTCTGACAACTCCAGGACTTTTTGCAGACTTTTCTGTCCTCCTGCACTCACTGTCCATTGTTATTTCTGAACACAAATGATGTCCAATATAAAAAAAAGATAAACGCATGCAATTTGCAGCAACATGGATAGAGCTGGAAGGGATCATGCTCAGCGAAATAAGCCAGAAAGAAAAAGAAAAATACCGGATGGTCTCACTCATAGCAGGAATCTAGAAAACTTAAATAAGGGACCAGGAAAATGAATAACTGTAAGAAAGTGAAAATCAAAATCAACAAAAAACTATGAACCAGAGACACTTTTGGGGGGGTGGGGGGCAGGAGGGGAGGGACTGGGGTCAGAATGGGGGGGTTGCAATTGTATGGGGAATATAAAAATAAAATTTAAATTTAAAAAAATTTAAAAAAAAATCTTCATCTTTTTGCTACTGCTTTTTCCTTAGTCCCTCTTTATCTAACACTAAAATGCCAGGAGAATTTCTGCATCATTCTCTTTGTTTCTAGATATAAATCTTTCTAAACAACCAACCACACTAAATTGAGTACTCTTCCTTACTTTCATTCTTTTAATGCCTTCTCTAACTTTATAACACATACAAGAGTCTTTATTTCTGGCCCCTATCTAACCCAGCCCATGCAGGCTGTCCCCCACCTAATAACTGCTGGGATCCAGCCACTCTGCTGCTGCTGTTCTCTCACATTCCACGTGGATAATCTTTTTTTTTAAAAAAAGATTTATTTATTTATACAAGCACCGGGTACAGTCAGAAGCGCTGGAGGGTGAGAGAATTCATAAAAGCCAAAGTGGAGAGCAGAGCAGGCAGACTGACGAGGTACACTGCTGAGGGGAGCAGCGGGTGGCAAGAGAGGTCTGCACGCCATGTGGGACCCTCACCCAGTGGCCGGGGATCGAACCAGGGCTGAGGAGGTTACGGGCAGCTTCACAGCCCAGCGCTCAACCGCTGCGCCACCGGGGAGGCCCCCACATGGATACTCTTCCCGTTCTCAGTTGTTTGCTCTTGGAGACTCAATTCAGACAGTTATGAGATTCTCAAACATCACTGCTGAAACCAAGTTAGGACCTCCAGATGACAGTTTTCTAAACCAGCTTTCTACTTGTACATCATCATCCTGGGTCAATGCATCACCTACCAATCTACTGAATGTCCAATTGAGAGAATGGCCAATCCAGTGATAGCCAATTTACCTGAAGGCAATATTCCAAAAAATCCATTTGCTAGTCAATCATTTTGATGAGTTTATCAAATTTATGTTCCAAAAGCTTTTTATCATTGTAACTCTCTATACTTCTGTGCATTGGCAGGGCTGTCATACTACATTATGCTAATTCTCCTCTTCAATTTCCCCCCAGAAGAAGGTCCACATCCTAACCCCGATCCCTCCTGTTACAATAATGGAAACAGAATAAAAAAAAATTAAACATGTTGAAATGATAAGGATAAAATAAAAACTGTAAAAACAAAAGCTTACAGAATCTTCAGAAGCTGTTAAAAATTCCTGTCCAAAATCAATTACAGTAAATTTATGAATATTTAAAAGAAACAAATTTTGGTCAACTGATAAAGTAGCCAAATCTATCAAAGTACTCACAATGTGAGATTTCCCACAAGAATCTCAGTGATGCTAAAGTGTGAGCAAAACAGGAAGATTCTAAAAAGGACTTAAAAAAGATCAGTATAAGCTAAAAGTTTCCCATAAGAAATGCTAAATTTCTGTAACATCTATTAGAAGAATATATTCACACAGTCAAGAAAAGTATACCTATGAATATATTCATGAGAATATATTTATAAGGAGATTAAATCTCCCTAGATACTTAGCTTTTAAAAAATATCAAATATCAAAGGTCTTAAAATATTGCTAAAAGAAAAGAATATACTTTATGATCTTACTTCTAAAATATTCATAAGAAAAATGTATTCATATTCATTTAATACACTTAAAACAATACTCCTTAAAATAAGTCTTTGTTAAATCTGTAAAGATGATAAAGTGGGCAATTATTCATTTAACAAAGTGATCATTCAGTAAGTTGGTTCTTGGTGCCTTAGCCATTCTGTAACTTACCCACACATACTGAATTGTTTCTTTTTTTTATTCTTTTCTAATCAGTCACACAGTAATGCAACAAGATGATTGATATTTCACCCAGCTCCTTCAGGATGCCATGTCTTTTTCACTTTGTACCCCCAGAACTTTGCACAGTATGTTTCATCTTCTGAAAACTTTAAAATGTAGACAGATAACTAAACAAATGAATTTGTAAAAGACCTTTACTCTGCCCTACCCCAAATATGTTTCTGTCTGCAGGCTAAATACCAAGGAAACTGAATCTAAATGAGTGAAGGCCACAGAAAAAAAAAAAACAACCTTTCTTGCACATTTTACACTTGATATCAATGTTTGTATATACATAGCCTCATAAATAATTTGCTTACAACCCATAAGGCTAATATCAAGCTTTAAGAAACTACTCAAATATGGAGCTTGAGAAAAAATTATATTAGGTTGACTATTTAAGTTAAAATTGAAGCTTTATTGGGCAATTCAAATTCTTTTTATGCAAGAGATTTTGTTATACTTGAATTTGCCTTGTAGATTTATTTAATAAGTTGCATTCACAGAAAGGATTGGGCAGAATATTCCCTGTATGTGTAGTAAAGACTGTCTGTAGCCACTACTTATTATTGTTACCATGTAGAAGTTTTTCTTTGTATCCACAACCCATGGTTAGTCAAGATTGCCCCACAAAGCTAAAACATACCACCTTGGCAGGATATGCCATGGCTAAATCTGCTTCAAACATGTAAATCCATTTTCTGCTCTATACTGTTGGACCTCCCCATATTCAAAACTAGATCTGTAGTTACTCCCCAGACTTATTCTTCCTCTTGAAAAATCTTGACCTCAGGGAACTAGACTGGCCTTCAATTCCTTATTTCCCTGCTTCCTTTTCTGTGAATTCATAGAGAAGAGACACAAAGAGTTAAAGAGATAAAGTATCAGCTTCGTTGGTATTTGCACCGTCATCTCAGAAAGAATTCTGGATTTCCCAGAATAAAAGAGGATTTTAATCCTGGAATCCAAAATATAGCATCATGCTCCTGCCCCCTAGCATTGAAGACAACTTGGCACAGGAGGAACCACCTAATTTACCCTCTTAGTCTCAGGCTGTGGACATTCTATTCAGGAAGGGACTTACCATCTAGAGATCTGAAGGCCAAGGTACACCAAGCCAAAACAAAGCCAAGTCCAAAAAGATGGGAAAAAAATGTATTACACATGAATCTTCAAAGTCACCCAAAAAAGATAGATCTGACTTCTGACTCAGAACCTGGTCTATCCAACCAGGCAGATGAGTCATTCCTCCACCTGAACTCAGGACACTATGCTCTTGGAGGGAGAATCAATAAATGCACTTTCTCATCCAGGGCAACAAAAGTCACCTCTTTGGAACCCTGTAGAATGGAGAAATAAGGATCCCTGTTTTAACACTCTGCCATGTTCTAGTCATCCAAGCCAATTACTTGTTCACAGATTTGAACTACATCTTTGTCCTCACTTCCTTATCATTCTCTATATTCTATCAATCACCAAGTCCTGAAGTTTTATATCTTACATATTTCTCCACACACTCTTTCTCATCATCTATGTCCACTGGATCCCAGATCTAACCTTCATCCTTTGCCAACACTATGGTAGCAATCTCCTAACTCCTTCTGATTAAAGTCTTGTTCTATTTCTAATCTAATCTCTGCACTTGCAGCCAGAGTGATAATTCTGAAATTCAATTCTGATTGTCATCTTCTGACAGCTTCCTATTAAGTAGAGGATAAAGGCCAAGCTCCTTAGACTGACTTACAGAATCCCTTATAAGCCTACTACCTTTCCAAACTCATCTGCCCCTTTTTCCCTGTTCTACGTTCATTCCAGTAATATTAAATACTTGTCATTTCTGACAGTCACCATGCAGTTGCAAGTCTCCATCCCTTTCTTCATGTGATTAACTCCCTGTCTCATTTGGTTAACTCTATCTCAACTTTGAAAATTCTGTTTAAAACATTTTTCTTCCAGGAAACCTTCCCTAACCTCAAGCTTTCTTGTACACTGCCCTGCTCCCATAGGTTTAAGAGATTATTCTTCTTCTGTAATCACTCTATGATTAGCTCCATCTTTGAGTCTTTGTGTTAGATGTGTGTCTTCCTATCAGACAGGCAGCCATATCCTAATAACTACAGTTACCAACATTCAAGATAAGTTGTCAACCTAAACTGACCTCTGCTATTCTAAACCATGGATTCAGTCATTAACTTATCCATTAATTCAGTAGTCATTTACTGGTGAACTTTTTGGGGGTAGGTCCCACCCCCATTCACCCACTTATATTTTGTTTGATAATACTCTAGTTTCCCAGATGCCCTTGGCTTATGTGGAAACCAATCATTTTCCCCCCTCTAGCCATATTCCAGAGCATATGAAAAGCATTTGCTAACCATTTCCAAATTGTGATTTGTTTTTAAATTACCCATTTGAATCATTTTTATATGCTTCTTTTTCTGGTGACATAACTGACTGATTATGCCACTTCTCTTTTATGGGGTAGATTGACCTAAGTGACACTTTGTGGCAGCCTTATAATCTTGAACTTGGAGACTATTGCTTGCTCCTTGCTGACTTCCATTGGAAGGGAATGTAAATCTCAATGGACACCTTCAGAATTAAATATATTTTAATAAATAATATCAAAGTAACATAACTTTACTATTTTACAAAAGGTCTTTGAAGTTATGTAACACTCAACCTGTCTTATCTTCTTCACAATTCTTCCTGCCCACTAACTTTAGCTGCTAATGGACACTGCTTTTTTTTTTTTTTTTTCCATTCAGGGTCAAGTTTAAAGGGCTTTGATATAAATCCAACATTTCCCAAAGATAATCTCAAAAAAGAATAGGGGAATTTAGAAAGTGGGTGGTGACCAGCCAATGATAGTCAAAAGTAGGGCAGGCCAGCTAGTCCAGGGGAACTGAACTTGGGAGTTAGACAATAATGAAAGATCTGGATTCTTGGGGTTTCTGGCAATGAGAATAATGGGAAACCAAGAGTGGATTAGGGTGGGTAGCAGTCAAGAAGGACAGGGTCATTAAAAGATAAGGAATATCTATTCAGTTATGATTCTCCCACTATGAGGCTAAGCTTCAAGGAAATAGTATGAGTAAGAAATGCATAATTGCCTCATGAAGAGAACTTTAATATAGTAAGGCAATTGGTTAATTTTATACTCCAGTAAGTAGATTAATTCTCTACCATAAAATCTTTTGGAAATATATTAAAGACATACATGCTTTCCTACCTCTATAGGAAATCAAAATATTTAGTATCCTGCTCAGAATGAACCAGTGAACCAGGACAAATGTCAATCATAAACCCCAGTAAAGCCATCTTGGAGCACAAAGTGATTTAGAAATCCTTGATATTCACACAACTGTACAAATAACAAGGATCTCTTTCTTCCCCTGCAAATTTCCACACTAGAGACTACTCTGGTTTCTTTTCTAAGCAATAAGATTAGTGATGAAAATTTTAGAGGATCATTGGGAGTTATGCTTTTGTATATTGACTTTGTGCTGAAAGTTTTAAAAATGGCATAAGAGCTTCATTCTCCATTTTTCAACCTTCTCCTTGTCCTCCTCTCTGTTCCCAATCCCAAGAGGTGACAATTCCCCTTCTCTTACAGCTCCACAGTTCAAAGCTCCTTTCTCACAACAGAAACTGAAGGACATTCCCCAGCTGCTCCTTGGTTGCCTGACCTGCTAGAATTCCTGAGTATTATCTTTCTTTCCATGCTTCTGAAGGATCTCTCCAAGCGTCCAACACTCCCAGCTTCTTTATTGCCTTCTCCCTCAAAACTTGCTTCAACTCCAATCCCCCAGTCACAAGCTTTATATGTTATACATTTCCTTGCCATTATCTCCTTTAGAAATTCTTTAAAGAATATAACCCTTCTTGGGTGTGTTGATGTCATCGAGTTGTGGCTCCCACCCCATTTTTCAATGGGAACATTTAGTAAATACTTGATTCATGGTAGTGATTCTCTTTGATAATTTACGATTTCATTTCATTAACAATTATTAAGCCATTTATAGGAAAATTTTCCACTTTATAAGAAATTGGGAATAAAAAAGGCTGAGTTGCTGCATACTGATCACACAGCAACTAAGCAGTCATCAAGTTCTGATCTTAGGAGACAGCTTAACCACAGTCTCATGTACTTTCTTACCCATTGTTGCAGCTCTGATATAAAAACCAAAGATTTGAATAAAATCATCCAAAGTTTTGGCACACTGATTGGACTAATAGTTTTCCAAACTCCCTTTTGTTTACATATTGAAGGAAAAAATATGTTACTTATAAATCTTTACTTACAAATACTTTACTTAAAAAAATAGTTTACTTATAAATCTCAAGTCAACAGAGCTCTAAGCAACCTTCAGCTTGAAGAAAATGTTAACAGAAATAAGTTCTGTCAATTACTACTGCAGGAAAAGAAGGCATTATATTGATAGATTCTTAATGTATGTTGCCATTTATTTGAATAAATGTATTATGTATTCAGAGAGTATGAAAAAATCAAGTCATATGGGGGTTAAATGGCAAAGACAACAAACCCAAAGCATTATTTTAAGGGTTGAGGAAATTTCTTTCTTTCATTAGAAGGGGAAGACATTTGCAGTTGGACATTGGTCCCACGTAAAAAGGGGGGCTTGTTTCTCCTCAGGTTGGAGCACATGTGAGTGCTCACATGCACTAGTGTGTGGGGGCGCAGAGGGGGCAAATGGTCACAATCCAGTTCCAATTGCATTCAGACAGCTGGAGGGCTCCCCTAAGCTACTCTGCCATTGCGGGGCATGGGCAGAAACCTATCCACACTCTGGGGGCATGCTGACTAACTGTGAACTTCATGTAAGACTGTATTATTTTCAACCTCAGAAATATTTACCAAAAAATCAGGGACCATGACCTCCTGGACAAAAGGAAAACTGTCACGGCACTGAAGGCAGGAGAGGACCGTGCCATTCTCCTGGGACTGGCCATGATGGTGTGCTCCATCATGATGTACTTCCTGCTGGGAATCACGCTCCTGCGCTCATACATGCAGAGGTAATGTCACTGCGTGGTCGGGGACTGTCATCTGTCCTTCTTCCTCCACCCCCACAGCTTATCGTACCTGAGGCACTCTTCTGCCTCCTCCTCCCTAATGAGAACTTTGAGCAGCCTGGCATATCATATTTTTCAATGATGTTATCTAATAACTATGATAAGAGTAACTTTATATATAAAATGCCTACTATGTGTCAGGGACTTCACCTACATTACTTAATTTTTATAACGTCTGTGGAAGGTAAGTATGCATATACTCTGTAGAAATGGCAAAAATGATGTTCACAAGAGAGATAATTTGCTCAAAGTCACAAAACTCTAGCAGAGAGCAAGGCTAAGATTTAAACCCACATCCCATCAACTCCAGAATCTGTTTTGTCTCTCAGACTTCAGTCCATTTTCTATGCTCATTCCTTTCCCACTCTGCCTACTTTTCCATCATCACACGTCAGTTGTTCTCAACAGCACTTTTTTTCCCAAATTTTATTAATCATCAGCCATTTATGGAACTATATAATTTAGGGAAGACAACTTCACCCCACATATGTGCGAGTCACTCACCCCCACCAAACCCCAATGCTGATGTCCGATCCCCATCCTTCCCCTATCTCCTCCTCTTTCACCCCTATTCCCTCCAGTAAGCAGTATACTTTTCACAGAGTCTATGAATTATTAATTCTGTGCTTTGCCAGTTTCTTTTCTTTGGTTATAGTCCACAAATGTGTGAAGGCATCCAGTAGCTGTCTTACACTCTGACCAATCTCGCAGCATAATCACATCAAGGTCTATCCATTTTGCTCCAAAAGGCACTATTTCATCTTGTGAAATAGCTTAGTGTTCTATTGAGTGTATCTTCCACAATTTCTTTATCTAGTCATCTGTTCACTGGCATTTAATTAGGATCGATGTCTTGGCTATTGTGAATAATGCTGTAATGAACATAGGAGTGCATAAATCTTGTCATACTTGTTTCCATATTCATTGGGTAAATGTCTAATAGTGATATTGTTGGATCATATGGGATTCCCACTTTTGTTTCTTTAAGTAATCTCCAAATCACTTTCATAAAGACTGTGCCAAATTAAATTCCCAGCAGCGGGTAACTGTTTTCCACATCCTGGCCAATATTTGCTGTGTCCATTCTTTTTGATTTAGGTCATTCTCACAGGGGTGAGGTGATATCTCATTGTGGTTTTGATTTCTGTTTCCCTTATAGTAAGGGATGTTGAGCATTTTCCATGTGCCTGAAGGCTAGCTGAAGGTTTTCTTTGAAGAAATGGCTGTTTAGGTCCTTTGTCCATTTTTATTGTTTTATTGTTGTTGACTTGCATGAGTTCCTACATATTTTGGAAATGAACCCCTTGTGTGATATGCAAATATCTTCTCCTAGTCTGTAGTTTACACTTTTTATTTTGTGGTGTTTCCTTTTAAGGTATAAAGCTTTTTAGTTTGATATAGTCCCATGTTTATTTTTGCTTTTTTTCCTAAAAAATAAAAAATATCAATGTCCAGGCCCTACCATCATCACTGGTCACATTTAATTGGTGTCGACTGGGGCCCAGCGACCAGTAGCTTTTACTCTTCCCCAGATGATTCTATCATGCTGTCCAGGCTGAGAGACACTGCTGTGTATCAACTTTATTAAAAATAACAGATTTTAAACTCTTTTAATGTTTGCCCTGGGTTTACTGAATAGCTAGGGAGGCTATTAAATCCTGAGATAGCAAGTGTATTCTCCCCTGAGTAAACCATGTGATAAATCCCCACTGCATCTCTAGCCAACTGTTGCCCATAAATTGGACACTGGGAGCAGAGGAGAGCCCAGCCCCACTGTAACTAATGGGGAAAGTCTTGCAGTGACTCGGCTTAAAGAAATGAGGCCCTGTCAAATGAAAAATTGAGGTTTCAATCCAAAAGAGAATTGAACCATTTTGTGACATTCACTTCTCCACCTAAATTAATGCTTTCATTTTAGAAGCAAAATCTCACTGAAGTACAGTAATTTGCTAAAATTAAAGCATCATCTTTCCCATTTGTGGCTGCTCTACACTGTTTCTTGATGCTTTCAGCTGTGCTCCTTCTCAATGAACGTTGATGCCTCGCCCCAGTGCTCACTGATTCCAAAATGGCTTTCAGATCCTCACATCTGCTTAGAACCATCTAACGCTTTTTTTTTCCTCCTTCAATAAGCAAAATCTGACCATCTTTGTCTCATGAAAATACAATTTGCCACACCAGGGCAAACAAGCTAGTATCCTGGCTGTGGCTTAAAACTATTCTTGAAATGAGCCCTGTCAATGCATGTCCAGCAAAAGGAAGAGAAACTAATCTGCAAAGAAAAACATAATGGCTTCTGATCACCATGGTAACCAGCTTATACCCAGAAGCAAACACTGACTGCTGGTGTGTTACTTCCTAGTCACAAATGTTGCCCTTGATCATGAAATTCTAAGTGTTTTAACATGTAAACCTCACCAATGGGCAGCTGGAGTCCTGTGTGTGTTTTTTATAATCTTCCTAAGTGAGAGGACCCAGGGAATCATTAGTCTGCACAGAAGGGCCTCTTTTCTTTTCCCTTCTTTTCCTTTTTAGGAAATAAATTTTTATTAGGCCCTGTCACAAGAACTTTACATCATCACATTTAATCCTCACAGTAGCATATTTACTATGACTACCTCCAGATATAAGTAAATTGACCTACGTCACAAAGCTCAAAAATGAAAGAACTAGGATTTGAATCCAAAAACCTAAAGTCTGCTTTCAAATACTAGTATGTCTAACAGTATAGAAATATTGCTCCATGGGTGTCCAGAACAAGAATAAATAAAATAAGTGAGTGTGAATCTCATTGTGAAATTTCTCAATTTAATTATGCCTCTGTCTGCTCTTATATTCCCAGGCTTGCCTTAAAATATACAACAAATTCTGACTCAAACAGGACCTTATAATTATCCAAACTATTTTTTTTCATTGAAATTGCATTATAATAGTGCATTATAACAATATACAGTTTCAGGTGTGTCCTTTGTGTTCATGGGGAGACAGCTCAACATCATGGAGTGAGTCTGGGCCTTAAAAAAACACAGGATTGGATGGATCCCATCACTTACTAGTTGCATTTATTTGCATGTTACTTAATTTCTCTGACCCTTCATTTCATTCACCTTTATAAAGAATTAATACTCAACTTATAAGGTTGCTGGGAGGACTAAAGAAGAGAATGCATGTAGAGTACCAATTAGAGTGAAGAGGGATGAAACAAATGATTGCCCTTGGTATAACCAAATAGTATCCTTTCTCCCTTATTAGAAAGACCTTAAAGAAATATCAATATATCACTGTCCTTTCATCTGTCAGTTTGGATCGCTAGCCCCTCCATGTCTTAGCCATCTTCTCATCCCTTCTCCCTTACACCTACTTTGCTTATAAACTGTTAAACATTGCCTGGTAAGAGCCTGGTAGGAAACTGCTTACAATTAGAAATATAGAGTGAGTACTTATATTTTTGCCCATCATTGAATTTGTTTCATTCTTTTTATTGTGGTAACATTAGGATTCTATCAGGTATCATCACCATAGAGTACCTGACACCAAATCACCCATAGTCCATCACCATAGTCCATTGTGCTTCCTTGTTGTTCTGTAGTGAGTTTTCAAGGCTTAGCTTTTAAGGTTGTCTTTCTCTGGTTCTTGGTTTAGTTTCTCTATATTCCACTTAATAGTGACACCATCTGGTATTTATCTTTCTCCTTCTGACATACTTCACTTAGCATTATCTCTTCCAACTCCATTTGTGTTGCTAGAGGAGACATAAGTTTATCTTTTTTGATAACTGTGTCACATCCCAGTGGATATATATACCACCTCTTCATAATCTGTTCATCTGTTTGGGGCATTTAGGCTGTTTCCATATCCAGTCAATTGTAAACCATGCTTCAGTCAACATGGGAGAGCGTGTTTCCTTTAAAATTAGTATTTTTATGTTCTTTGCATAAATATCAAGGACTAGAATTGCTGGGTCATATGGCAGATCCATTTGAAGTCCTTTAAGAAAACTCCATGCTGTTTTCCACAAGGGTTGGATGAGTTTACCTTCTCACCAACAGTGTAGGAGGGATCTTTTTTCTACACATCCTCACCAGCATCTATTGTTTCTGGTCCTTTTGATATGGGCCATTCTCCCAGGTGTGATAAGGTATCTAATTGTGATTTTAATTTGCATTTCTCTGACAGTAAGTGATGATGACCATTTTTTCATATGCCTGTTGGCCATATGTATATCTCCTTTGAAGAAGTACCTATTTAGTTCTTCTGTCAGTGAATTTAATAAGGGAAAAATGTATCTTAAATGAAACATTAGAGAACATTATACTACATCCAAAGGAACTCATTGAAAAATCTCAGGTACCAGGCAAAGTCTACCTATATTTATATTTTAGTTTGCCTGAACCTCTAATTCAAAGGCATAAACTTTAACAGATAGAATGTATTGTAGATTTAAAAAGGTTCTTCAGATTAAGGAGTTGACCTCTGATTCCCTTTGATTATGTCTTCCTAGCCATTAGCATCAGGCCTGTGTTTACTCTCCCTCTTTCTCTGCAGTGTTTGGACCGAGGAATCTCAATGCACCTTGCTGAATGCAACCATCACAGAAACATTTAATTGTTCCTTCAGCTGTGGTCCAGACTGCTGGAAACTCTCTCAATATCCCTGCCTCCAGGTGTATGTTAACCTGACTTCTTCCGGAGAAAAGTTCCTTCTCTACCACACTGAAGAGACAATGAAAATCAATCCAAAGGTAAGAGCTTGGCACCCAGACAATGGGTTTTGGTCACCACTGCAGTGCTCCCAGAGGCAGCTCAGACTCTCTGCAGTTCCCCTGTGTCAGTATTTCAAAAGAAAATGTCACTAAAAAGTAGGCCCTGCCTCATACACTCACAGAACTCACTATTGACTCTTACTTGGAAAACATTTATCTTCTGTGCTTATTGTGGACAAACTATTGGCCCATTTTATGACAGTGCAGATTTAGCCTTTACTTCCATCCCAAAGGGTAAATATCAAATCCTTATTTATACACAAGTGGACCAAGTCTTTCAAAGCAAATGTGCAGCTTAGTCAGAGTTATACAAGCCACATAATCAGGTATTTGTCATATCACGGGAATCACGCAGTAACTGTATTTTGATTTCTCATGGTCATTGTCACTTAGTTCTATACTCTAGGGATATAACTTAATCTCAGTGAAGCTCAGCTTTTTTTCTCTAAAAGGGTAATTATAAAGACCATTGCAAGAATTAGGGCAGAATTCATAAAATGCTAAGCAGAGCATGGTGTCTAGCACAAGAGAGACCTTCAGTCATTGATCACGGGACTTGTTGGTGTGTCTTTCTTCATATACTTTATGTTTATAGAGACTGAATTTTCCAAAACCAATATATTTAAGTCCACATGGTGAATATTCAACAAATGTGTATTTTTCTTAAAGCTGCACCTAAAATTTGCATTTTTAAGGTTTGGAGTAACCAAGCAAGTCTCAGCAGAAACAACCTGCCATTATCAATTTTAAGTTAAATATTTTGTGTATGGAATTTTGGTGGCAATTTAAGTGATCAATGTGTTCTCATGCATCAACACAACCTGGTGACCCCCTCCAATAAGACAACTGACCCTCATCAACAGGGTGCAACCCTCATGAACGTTAATCCTTTTTGTAAAAGCATTTCATTACAATTATCAGCACATAAATGACATAGATTACATGTCCTTGAAAAAAAAAATTCAGTCTTGAAGTTTGATCCTAGAAATTGGGATTTGTCTTGCAACATATTAAACCAAACTAAGGAAACCCATGTTAGATCTTGGTTACAGTAACTTAAAAATATTCCTGCAAATATCACTGAAGGATCAACTTAATGAAGATTTCAGAGAATGTCATTTTAAAATATCTTCTCTGATTTCCTTGTATTTGTGGACCACAAATAATACCAGTTCTAACACTGCTCTGAAAAATATAAAGCTTAGCTCTCCCACAAAGTGTTTGTTGTTCAATATATTCCCTCAAGTCAGATTTTTAAATCAATGCTGTCATGATAAATATCTATAAAACTCTCAAGTCTCAATGGGATTGGAAATCAGCCAAAGTTGAATAGGCACCAAAAAGTGAGACATGTTTCCATTTCCTCATCCTGGCATTTTATTACCATAGCCCTAGGAATGCATTATTTAGGTTTTAAACACAAAGGGAACCTACCATAGACAGTCACAATCAAAAATTTAGCACCAATATCTTGTCTGCTGTCAACATGATACTGGGCCATTGTTTGCTTATTTGTCCCATTACCTTGTTTTTAACTGTGAATTATAACACACATGCAAGAAGTGAAGTGTATAGCTCAAGCATTTATTACAGAGACCTGCCTGTAGCCACACCAAGGGTAAAAAGAAATTAAATATTTCCTGTACCTCAAAAACATCCTTCATGCCTCCTTTCCAATAATTACAGACTCTGCCTCCTGCCAAGGAGCAAATCATCCTAACTATTACAATAATTACTTTCTTAATATTCTTTATTATTTCATCCCCTAGGCATAAATCCTTAAAACACCATATTTTTGGTTTTCCTGGTTTTTAAAATTATATAAATGGAATCATTCAGAACATTTTCCAACATGCTGCTAGACTCATTCCATTTAGTGGTAGTTCATTCATTTTTATTTCTTTGCCATATCTTGTTGTAGGAATATACCAATTTATTTATTCTTTCTACTGTTAATGGACATTTTTAAATTTTCTATAGGTTGGGGCAAATACAAATAATCCGACCATAAATAGTCTTTATATTCTTAGTATATATCTCTTGGTGTATAAGCACAAACATTTTGTCAGGAATAAAACTGGGAATGTAATATTTAGATCATAGGGCATACACATTCTAACATTTAATGGTAATATCACATGGTTTTCTGAAGTGCCTGTACCAATTTATTTACCTACCAACCCTGCAAGTACTAAAGTTTTATAGCTATTTCTTCCTCATATTCTTTTTTTACATGGCATAGTACTACATATATGGTATCTTATATACAGTTATGATGAGAAGACAAGTATTTGGGATTGACAATCAGTATAATAAAGTAGCCATTTATTTGCAACTCAAACTCAGAATCAGGCCCTATTTTGTCACCTTTTCTGAAGAATTCATATTCCCTTAAATCCATAGGATATATATATATATATATATATATACACACACACATATATATATATATACACACACACACACACATATATATATATATATACATACATACATATAATTTTTCTATGGGTCAGGGTTTTTCATCCTTGGCAGTACTGATATTTTGGGTGAAACATTTCTTTGTTGTTTATGATGGCAAGATGAAGCCCTACCTTGTACTTTATAAGAGATTCAGCATCCTAGGTATCTCTACCACTATAAACTTAGCACCCTCCTCCTTCCAGTTGTGACAATTAAAATTGTCTCCAGATAGTGGTAGAATCTCTGTTATGGATGTTATTAAGCTTTGAGCTTGGATGTTGTGTGATCCCGGAATTCCAAGCAAATCTTTCAAGCATTGAGTTGTTCCACATAGACTTAGTAGACTAAGGGGTGGGAGGATGGGAGAAAATACTCAAATCTAAATGAGAAAGGAGAGACCCAATAGTTATTGTCTGCTATGTACTATGTACCCAACACTATGCTAACAACTTTATAAAATCTGCCTCATTTACTCCTGACTAAAGCTCTACTTCTAAAATAATAGTAGCCAATTTTTATCATGAGCTTACAGTATGCCAGGCAGTGAAAATTACTAAATATTTTACACAAACTCATTCATTTAATTACAGCAGCAATTCCATGTATCTGCGCTATTACCTCCAATTTACAATAATGAAGCTGAGCTTAGAAAATTAAATAATTTTCCTAATGTCATATATTCACTAATTAGATCTGAATAAAGATTGAAGTCTCTACCCCATCATTTTACCTCTTAGAGAAGAAAATATTAGAACATCCTCTTAAGAAGTAAAGAGTTCTAAAAAAATTTGAATTCTATAAAATATATATCCTCGGATGTCATATTCTAGTGTACAGGTGAGAACCCATGCCATTCCATCATCTTCCAAAGGGTGCTCTGAATCAAGTAAAAGACCATGAGAAAAGAACAGCATATCTGTGACCCAGAGGGAAAGGTGCATTGTAATCAGACAAAGTAGAATTAAACAGATAGATGCACTCCCTGAAGAGGGAGAAGACAACATGCCCAGAATTTGATATATAACATCCTCATAATTAGTACCTTAAATTTAGGGACTTTTGTTAAACATGTAATGAAACTGCCTATGGACCAGAGAGTCAAAAATGTTTTTGTGACTAACAAAGTTTAGACTATACTCACTAAAAGTGAATTGTGGGACGGCTAAGAGTACATCTGTATGGAAATAGAAGGAACAATGTGCTCCCAAAGAACTTAGACTGAGCATAAGAGCAACAAGAAGAGAGAAGACCATGGCCATGGACAAGGCCAGAGGAGATATCCAACTTACTGCCCACCTAATTTGAAACATCCTGGAACCCAGGAGCACGATGGTTTTGTCTCTTCTGGTTATTGACTAATCCCAAGGCTCTAGATGTTTCTATTACCTCAGTGGTTTTCCTAAGTCTTTGAGGATTCTTCTCTGCTCAAAATCAAGCAGAATTTCCATAACAAATATGGAAGTTGCAGGAAACACAGGAAAGGACAACCTCGTTCTGGAGGAACCTGTCTTGGCACTGAAGGAAACCACTATGTGTAGCAGAATGTGATTACTATTTTTCTTTCCTACCAAGCATTTCAAACAGCCCCACTTGCCATAATCAAGCAGACACTAGAAGTGCAAACTAAGCATGTCTAAACTAAATTTTATGGGATTCATTTTTGTTTTGTTTTTTTTTAAGCAATGGTAAGGAACAGGAAGATTCAAAAGAGAAAAAAATAACACCCTATTTCACCTTATAACCTGGTCCATCCATTTGTCCACCACAAATATTCAAAGAACTCCAAAGTTTTACACACACACACAAACACACATACACACACACACAAAATCTGCATACTAGAATAACTCAAGACTACCAGTTGGTGATGATTATTTTCTTTGAACATAGGAATTGTGTCTTTTTCTCTAGCATAGAAATAAAGCCTGGCACATCAAACATGCTTAATAAACATATCCACAATAGTAATTGTTTGAGTACAATACACATGGTTGCATCTGACTTTGAAACAAAGAATATTTACATTTCATATGACCAATGTTTTTATTTTTGCTTTAATGTTATAGTCATTTTGAAGCAGGATGCCCTGGCTACTAAAAAGTTCTGAGAGCAAATTTGGGACCCCCCCCCCTCCATAAAGGGTATAGATTTACTAAAATCCTCATTCCTGGTCCCATTTCACCACCCCACTCCTTGTTTTGTGTTCTATTCCTATCTTTCCCTAATGATCTACCTTATATGTTTACATTTTTGACACCTATGTCTAGCAAACAAGAGACACTCAATAAAAATTTATTGGATTTTATTAAACTTCTAACTCCTTACTAAAATAAGGGCACTTCCCCTTTATAAAACAACAAATGAAAAATAACCCTTCCACTGAGGTGATGCTGAGAATTGATAGCTCCCTTCTCTTTCATGAGGAAAAGAGACTGACCAGTGAGATTATTCATCAAACACACTTTCCCATTGCCCCCACACCTCCTAAGTATTTTGGGGGTGAATGTCTGTTGTGTTTTATTTCGCACATGTCTAGTGAACCATGTTTAAGCAAAGACCAACAGGTAATTTCTCAACACTTCTGTCTACCGTGAGAATAAAAGTAGTTCTACCGGTGTAAAGAATTCTGGAAGTGAGACTATGAAAAAAAAAATCCCAGTCATTTTCCAAAGACTTGGAATAAGACCTAGTTGCTAGATCTTGGGTGCCATATATGGTAAAGGATGGTTGGAAAAGTCCCCAGGATCAACAGGCATATGAAAAAATGTTCAACATCACTTGTCATCAGGGAAATGCAAATCAAAACTACCATGAGATACCATCTTACACCGGTGAGAAAGGCACATATTAAAAAAACTAGCAACAACAAATGTTGGCGAGGATGTGGAGAAAAAAGGAACTCTTCTGCACTGTTGGTGGGAGTGCAAACTGGTCCAACCACTATGGAGAGCTGTGTGGAGATTTCTGGACCTACTAAACATAGAGCTTCCATATGATCCAGCAATCCCACTCCTAGGTATTTACCCAAAGGACACAGAAACATCAATTCCAAAGAACACCTGCACCCCTATGTTTATAGCAGCACTGTTTACAATAGCTAAGCTTTGGAAACAACCCAAATGCCCAAAAATAGATGACTGGATCAAGAAGATGTGGTACATATATACCATGGAATATTACTCAGCATTCAAAAAAGATAAACATATGCAATTTGCAGCAACATGGATGGCGCTGGAAGGGATCATGCTCAGCGAAATAAGCCAAAAAGAAAAAGAAAAATACCGGATGGTCTCACTCATAGCAGGAATCTAGAAAACTTAAATAAGGGACCAGGAAAATGAATAACTATAAGAAAGTGAAAATCAAAATCAACAAAAAGCTATGAACCAGAGACACTTTTAGGGGGGCGGGAGGGGAGGGATTGGGGTCAGAATGGGGGGCTGCAATTGTATGGGGAATATAAAAATAAAATTTATTTAAAAAAAAATAAATAAAAATAAAAAAAATAAAATAAAATAAAATAAAAAGTCCCCAGGATCCAGGTATCTTCATCTGGGAGAGGAACAGTCATGTACATGGGAATGTCTCTGTGGTTTTCAATATTAACAAGAAATTAAGGGATCTGAGAAATTAGACATGTTTATTAACAAAACTCAGGGCTAAGAAGAGAGAAGTGGGTCTAAATCTTTCACTGAATAGTAGTCTCATATGTTTTCTGGCTTATATATTCAGATATTAAGGCACAAAAGAAGGAATGGCCTATATAGCCTTGGTTAAAAAAAATGTTACCAATTTGGATTAACATTTAAATTTCTTATACATATAAAATGATTCAGATGTTCCTTTGTGTTATATATCCCGCAGTCTAAAAGTTAAATCACTCTATCTCATATTTCCTGCTAGAAAAAGAATTATCTAAACTTGTGGGGATTTTTATCTTTCCATCTATGACACAGTGTAGATGACTTAGTAAAGTTTCTATTTGTTGAAATGTGTTCTAAGCATTTTAATCCAATCACATAAAAGTATCCTGTACACCTGTGATGAAATCATAAATCACAAAAGATATTTACCCCCAAATTCATACTAACCTCAGGAACATACTCATGGCTATAGTTTGAGACACAGAAACAGAAATGTAGAATCCTAATATAGGATTCAGTAATATGTCTAATTTCCTAATACAAAAAAGCAAGGAATATGAGATAGGAGACAATAACTAGGACTACCCCCCACCCCAGGAAAACAATATAACCAGTAATTTTGCCTTCCTTAAAGACTTCATAATTTAGTATGTAGCATTTGGGTAAAGACATTAGAAAAGATGATGTGAACAAATGTGATATTCTAATAGAAATTTTATTTTTCTTGTTCTTTTTGGTTAGGTTTAATTTTGTTAATTTTCTTTTCCCATTCATTACAGAGTCTAACATTAATTATCCAGTTTTTTAATTTTTTTAATTTTATTTATATCTTTTTTTTTAAAGATTTATTTTATCTATACAAGAACCGGAGTACAGGCCAGATGAGCGGGAGGGTGAGAGGATTTACCAGAGACAGAGAGGGAAACAGAACAGGCAGACTGATGAAATACACTGCTGAGGGGAGCAGCAGGTGAGACAGGAGAGGTCTGCTCGCCATGTGGGTTGCTCCAAGGCAGGCAAGGATTGAACCAGCACTGCAGAGGCTGCGGGCAGCTTCACAGTGCTGTGCACAACTGCCTGCGCCACTGGGGAGGCCCCATATTTATATCTTTTACATCATTGTGTATTCCCTGTAAAATTTCTACCACCAGAGCATCCATGAACATTTACCATAATCCCTTGTGTTCTTCTTTCCCCTGTTTTGATCCCTATCCCCACTCCCTCACAGAATGTCCCTTATTTATGGTTGCCTGCCAGTTTTGTTGTTTTATTTCTAATAGAAAATTTATTATTGAAAACTTACTTAGGCTTTATGCATCTGTGTTACTTAATCTTCATATAAACCCTATCAAAAAGACTCTATAAATTCAATCATATTAAAAAAAATTAATTCTGAGAGGTCAAGTAACTTGCCTATAGAAACACAATAATACAGTAACTGATCTGAACACAAATCAGAAACTTGCCAAACTACCTTTTATGTTCATTATCACAAAAGAAGGATCCATCAATCAAAATAAATGTATAGCAAATGATAGAGTTTCAGGGGTTAGCAATAGTCTAGGGGAGTCAGTTTATATGCACTGAGAGGTAGAAAGTAGCAAGATTAGGACAGGCTTAAAACAAAGGGCAGAGAAGTCTTCTCCACCAGCAATGGGGAGCTGCACTTCCATATGTCACTGAACCTGAGGAGCCAAGTGAGAGCATGTGTGGAACACGCCTCACTGGGCTAACCCAATAGGTTCATTGAGATCCTAATGGCTATAAACATTAATAAGCAACTCCTGTTACAAACTTGCTAGACAGTCTCAAAAGCAATTTATATCTCATTTTATTTGGAAGAATCTTACCTACTGACGGAATTATTGTCATTTGGCTGATTAATGTTTCTTCAAAAAAGTATTTTTTAAAACCAAATCAATTCACAGGAGCATATGAAATGAAAAAAACTCCATTTTTAATGGAATGCCATTTTTATTGAGATCATTTCAATAACTTAGTACTGTTAGCTACTGAAAGTACTACCATAAACTATCTTGGCACAAAATATGCAGAAGCCTAATGCATCGTAATCTAAATTGGTTCTGTCTGAATTCAACCACAAATGACTTGTCTGTGATTTTTTTTAATGTTTTGTTTCAAGACACATTTTTTTACAATTCTGAAGACCTGATCTGGGCAGCTTTGAAGAAGGAAAAAATAAAGGTATCCTCATACTGCATTAAACCCTTTTGATCCAGAAAGCATCCAACTGACAGAAAATTTGTTTCATGTCAGTCATAGCCAATTTTCATACTAAATCACAACTTGCTGAAAGAAATCTGCTTTCTTGGAGATACTTTCAGACTCTTAATGTTGTTGAACTAGTACCAGCTCTCTCCTATACTTATGAGTGTACTCACATTTATTCTTAGCTGATTAAATCTGAAGATATCAAGCAGTCCTTGGTGTGAAAACATTACCTAAAGCTTGTTTTATGATAAGTGCCAGTAGATTCATCATTCATTCATAACTAATCAAAAAATTATCCAACTATTTATAGTCAAATAATCCCATGACTACAACATAGCAAACAAAGCAAGACACCTGTATGCCCACTAATAAGATCTGGAGAAAGAGTAATCCAAATACACACCATAAGCAAAACTCATTTCATTTCTTCTATATTTTCTTTTTGCAAAATCTGCAGATCTACATTGTTCTGAAATTCCAGGATCCAACCCCATCAGTGTACTCAGAGTTCACCAACAACCCACCTCTGCTGCATCTCTAGAGGCATACAGTTGTATGGGTTGTGCACTGCACAACCCAATTGCATTATACAAGTGATGAAAGTGAATATTTATCATCACAATTTATAAATTGATATTAGCATGAAATGTGTAGGGTTTTTCTTTTTTTTTTTTTTTTTCTTTTTTTTTTTTTTTATTTTTTTTATAAATTTTATTGTTATATTCCCCATACAATTGCAGCCCCCCCATTCTGACCCCAATCCCTCCCCTCCCACCCCCGCCCCCCCAAAAGTGTCTCTGGTTCATAGTTTTTTGTTGATTTTGATTTTCACTTTCTTATAGTTATTCATTTTCCTGGTCCCTTATTTAAGTTTTCTAGATTCCTGCTATGAGTGAGACCATCCGGTATTTTTCTTTTTCTTTTTGGCTTATTTCGCTGAGCATGATCCCTTCCAGCTCCATCCATGTTGCTGCAAATTGCATATGTTTATCTTTTTTGAATGCTGAGTAATATTCCATGGTATATATGTACCACATCTTCTTGATCCAGTCATCTATTTTTGGGCATTTGGGTTGTTTCCAAAGCTTAGCTATTGTAAACAGTGCTGCTATAAACATAGGGGTGCAGGTGCTCTTTGGAATTGATGTTTCTGTGTCCTTTGGGTAAATACCTAGGAGTGGAATTGCTGGATCATATGGAAGCTCTATGTTTAGTAGGTCCAGAAATCTCCACACAGCTCTCCATAGTGGTTGGACCAGTTTGCACTCCCACCAACAGTGCAGAAGAGTTCCTTTTTCTCCACACCCTCGCCAACATTTGTTGTTGCTAGTTTTTTTAATATGTGCCATTCTCACTGGTGTAAGATGGTATCTCATGGTAGTTTTGATTTGCATTTCCCTGATGACAAGTGATGTTGAACATTTTTTCATATGCCTGTTGGCCATTTGCATTTCCTCTTCAGAGAAGTTTCTTTTTAGCTCTTCTGCCCATTTTTTGACTGGATTATTTTCTTTGTTGTTGTTGAGTCTCATCAGCTCTTTGCAGATTTTTGTGATCAGTCCTTTATCATTAGTGTTGGGTGCAAAAATGTTCTCCCAGTTGGTGGGGTTTCTCTTTGTTTTTGTTATTGTCTCTTTTGCTGTGCAAAAGCTCTTTAATTTGATGTAGTCCCAGCTGTTTATCTTTGCCTTCACTATCACTGCTTTGGGTGATGTGTCTGTAAAGATGTCTTTGATGTGCAAATCACGTAGTGTTTCGCCTATATTTCCTTCTATATATTTTATGTTTTCAGGTCTTATGTCTAGTTGTTTAATCCATTTTGAGTTGATTTTTGTGTATGGTGTGAGGTAGTGGTCAAGCTTCATTCTTTTGCATGTAGCGACCCAGTTTTCCCAGCACCATTTATTGAACAAACTTTCTTTGCTCCAATGCATAGTCTTTGCTCCTTTGTCAAAGATTAGTTGACCATAAATCTGTGGGTTTATTTCTGGATTTTCTATTCGATTCCATTGGTCTGTATGTCTGTTCTTGTTCCAATACCATGCAGTTTTGATGATTATGGCTTTGTAGTAGAGTTTGAAGTCTGGGAGTGTGATGCCTCCATTCCCTTCTTTTTTTTTTCAGGAGAGCTTTGGCTATTCGGGGTTTTTTGTGATTCCATATGAATTTCATCAATAATTGTTCTATTTCTTTGAAGAATGACATTGAAATTTTGATTGGAATAGCATTTAATCTGTATATTGCTTTTGGAAGGATGGCCATTTTAATAATGTTTATTCTTCCAATCCATGAGCAGGGGATGTCTCTCCATTTCTTTGTGTCTTCTTCTATTTCTTTTATCAGTGTTTTATAGTTTTCTTTGTATAGGTCCTTTACCTCTTTTGTTAGATTTATTCCCAAATATTTGATTTTTTTTGTTTCAATAACAAAAGGGATGGTTTTTTTGATTTCTTCTTCTTCAGATTTATTGTTTGTGTATAGGAAGGCTACTGACTTTTGCGTGTTGATTTTGTATCCTGCCACTTTACTGAACTGATTGATGAGTTGAATTAGCTTTTCTGTGGAGTTTTTGGGGTTCTCTATGTATAATATCATATCGTCTGCAAATAGTGATAGTTTGACTTCTTCTTTTCCTATTTGGATTCCTTGGATGTCTTTCTCTTGTCTTATTGCCCTGGCTAGGACTTCCAGTATTATATTGAAAAGCAGTGGTGAGAGTGGACATCCTTGTCTTGTTCCAGATCTTAATGGAATTGCTTTCAGCTTTTCACCATTGAGAATGATACTGGCTGTTGGCTTGTCATAGATGGCCTTTATGATGTTGAGGTATGTTCCTTGTATCCCAAGAATTTCAAGGGCTTTTATCATGAATGGGTGTTGCACTTTGTCGAAAGCTTTCTCGGCATCTATTGATATTATCATATGGTTTTTATATTTCTTTTTGTTGATGTGTTGGATAACGTTGATTGATTTTCGGATGTTAAACCATCCTTGTGTCCCTGGAATGAATCCTACTTGGTCATGGTGAATTATCTTATGGATACATTGTTGGATTCTGATAGCTAAAATTTTATTGAGGATTTTTGCATCAGTGTTCATTAGGGAGATTGGCCTGTAGTTTTCCTTTTTTGTGTTGTCCTTGTTCGGTTTTGGTATTAGTGTAATGTTGGCTTCATAGAACGTGTTTGGTATTGTCCCTTCCTTCTCAATTTTTTGGAAGAGTTTGTGAAGGATAGGCACTAATTCGTCTCTGAATGTTTGGTAGAATTCATTTGTAAATCCATCAGGTCCTGGGCTTTTGTTTATGGGGAGGTTTTTGATTACCATTTCAATTTCGCTAATTGTAATTGGTCTGTTTAGGTGTTCTATTTCTTCTTTATCTAGCTTTGGGTGATTGTAGAGTTGTAGGAATTTGTCCGTCTCCTCTAGATTGTTAAACTTGTTTCCATATAACTGTTCATAGTAGTTACTGATTATTCTTTTGATTTCTGCTGTGTCCGTTGTGATTTCTCCTCTTTCATTGATGATCCTGTTTATTTGTGCTTTCTCCCTTTTTTCCTTTGTGAGCCTGGCTAGGGGTTTGTCTATTTTATTGATTTTTTCAAATAACCAGCTCTTGGTTTCATTGATCTTTTGGATTGTTTTTTTAGTTTCAATTTCATTTATTTCTGCTTTGGTTTTTATTATTTCTTTTCTTCTACTGGTTTTGGGGTTTTTTTGTTGTTCTTTTTCTAGATCTTTGAGCTTCGAGATTAGGTTGTTTCTTTGAGTTCTTTCTTGTTTCTTGATGTGAGCTTCTATTGCTATATATTTTCCTCTTATTACTCCTTTTGCTGCATCCCATACATTTAGGATATTGGTGTCCTCCTTGTCGTTCAATTCAAAAAATTTTTTAATCTCTTCTTTGATCTCCTCATTAGTCCAGTGGTCTTCCAGTAGTGTGGTTTTTAATCTCCATGAGGTAGGAAAGTTCCTTGCCTTCTTTTTATGGTTTATTTCTAGTTTGATGCCTTCATGGTCAGAAAAGATGGTTGATATGATTTCAATCTTGGTGTATCTGTTGATGTTTGTCTTGTGCCCCAGTATGTGATCGATCCTGGAGAATGATCCGTGTGCGCTTGAGAAAAATGTGTACTCCGTTTTTTTGGGGTTTAGTGTTCTATAGATATCTGTTAAGCCCAATTGCTCTAGGTCCTTATTTAGAGCTTTGGTTTCTTTACTTATTTTTTGTCTTGTTGATCTATCCATTGTTGATAGTGGTGTGTTGAAGTCTCCCACTACGTATGTGTTTTCTCTGATGTCTGTTTTCAGAGAGGACAACAGTTGTCTGATATATTTTGGTGCTCCTTCGTTTGGTGAGTATATGTTAATGAGTGTTATTTCTTCTTGAAGTATTGTCCCCTTGATCATAATGTAGTGACCATTGGGGTCTCTTTTTATCTTTTTGAGTTTGAAATCTGTTTTATCTGATATAAGTATAGCTGTTCCTGCTTTCTTTTTTGGTCCATTTGCTTGTAGGATTGTTTTCCATCCTTTAACTTTGAGCCTATTTTTATCTTTTGTAGCTAAATGTGTTTCCTGGAGACAGCAAAAGGTTGGGTTTTGTTTCTTAATCCAGGCTGCAACTCTGTGTCTTTTTATTGAAGAGTTTAGTCCATTTACATTTAGAGTTAATATTGATATGTTAACATCTGTATTTGCCATTGTGTTTGTCTTTCCTTTGATTTTATTTATTTATTCTTTTAATAACTTTTTTTTTTTTGGCCTTCTTTCATTGTTATTCGTCCCTCTGAGGTTCTGGCTTTAGGACTCCTTGTAGTATTTTTTGGAGTGGGGGTTTAGTTGCAATGAAATTCCGGAGATTCTGTTTGTCTGGGAAGGTCCATATTCTTTCTTCAAAGAGGAAGGAGAGCTTTGCGGGATAGAGTATTCTTGGTTGGCATCTGTTTTCTTGGAGTCTGTTGACTATGTCCCTCCACTCTCTCCTTGCCCGTAGTGTTTCTTCGGAGAAGTCTGATGTCAGCCTGATTGGTTTTCCTTTGAATGTTATCTGTTTCTTCCCTCTTGCCAGCTTCATTATTTTTTCCTTGTCCTGGATTCTTGGGAGCTTTACTATTATGTGTCTTGCTGTATTTTTCCTTTCGTCGTGGAAGTTTGGTGTTCTTCTTGCTTCTTGTATATCAATTTTCAGCTCCTTCTTCACATTTGGGAAGTTCTCTTCAATTATCTCTTTGAATATTTTCTCTGTTCCTACATCTCTCTCCTTTCCTTCTGATATTCCTATAACTCTTATATTTCCTTTCCTCATGGAGTCAGATAGTTCCCGAAGTCTTTCCTCGTTCTTTTTCCTTCGTACTTCTCTTTCCTTTTCTGTTTTGGTTCTTTTTATTTCTGTGTCTTCAAGATTACTTATTCGTTCTTCCATTTCATCTATTCTGCTTTCATTGCTTTTCCCAGAATTCTTTAGTTCTTCCATTAATTCTTTGATCTCCTGCATTTCTTTTACTTCCCTCTTTAGGGACTCAATTTCTTTCTTCTGACCATTGTTTTCACTCTCTAGGGACTCAATTGCATTCTTCTGATCGTTGATTATTTTTCCCTTATCATTGTTTTCCTTTATGACTTCTGTCAGTTTTTTAATCACGGCAATTTTAAATTCTCTTTCTGGAAGGCTCAGAAATTCTTCCAAGTTATTGTCGTTGCAATCTGGGGGCTGGTTTTCTTTTTGTGGTGTGCTTTTTCTCTGGAGAGTTGCTAGGTTGCGTGTGGTTCTTCTCCTCCCTACTGTCTGTTTTCTAATTTGCCGTATGCGTTGGGACACTATGTTGTTGGGACTGGCCGGCATCTTGGGTGGGCTTCTCTGTTCCCCTCTGGTTCCTCCAGGAGTCATCTGTCAGTTTCAAGCAGTCTTTACTGGAGAAAGGTCCCTGTTCTAAAATGCCGATGTGGTGACACACTCCCCTGTGCGCCTGGTCTGCCCCGGTGGTGGGTTCCTGCTCCCCTCTGGGCTTGGACTGCAGGCCAGAGGGGGTCTGGCGTGGGCAAACTTCCCCCGCTCACCTCTGGCTCCTGAGGAAGCCTTCTGCAGGTAGTCTTTACTGAAGAAATGTCCCTGTTCTAAAATGGTGATGTGGGACACACTCCCTGCGCGTCTGGTCTCAGGCACACTCTTCTGCGTGCCTGGTCTGCCCCGGCTGTGGGTGCTCGCTCTCCCTGTGGGTTCAGACTACTTGTTCGGAAGGGGCCCGGTGTGGGCTAACTCCCCAGCTGGCCACTAGCTCCTTCAGGAGCCTGTGCTGGCTTCAAGTCGCTCGGTGGCGCCAGAGATCTCTCCTAGAGCCCTTGGGGAGCTGATTTTCCACCCCATGGGACAGGGAGCAGAGCGGGGATGGTAGGGTACACCTCAACGGCTTTGGGGTGCTGTGTCTGCCTTGTGCCCCACCATCGTGGGGAACCCACGCCCCTAATTTCGTGCCCCGGGTCTCAGTTCCAAAGCCCTCAGTTCCAGGACGCGGGCTGTAGCCCAGATCAGTGGCGCGGGAATGGCGCCTTTTGAATCCCGCTTCCCTGCCTGGGCGCCTTGTTCCTGCTCACTCAGGGAGGGCCTCCGCGCGGTCTCCCCACAAGCCTAGGTCGAAGGCGCGGGGACCTGGGCAGCTGCGATCCGATCCGGATCCGCGTCTGCTTTTTCCGCGCTCTGCTTTCCGCGTAAGCTTACCGGGCGGCCGGGGCTGTGTGCTGGTGCTGGTCTCCTCCTGGGGGGCGGGGAATGTGTAGGGTTTTTCTATGAAATCAATGTATTTGGACAATCTTTCAAGAAAAAACCATGGCATTTTAGAGCAGAGGCATAGTTTTTTTTAATTCACACTAAAACACTATATATAAGTGATCTTGTCACAACAGAATTCAATTCTAATAAATCCATTAAATTAGTATGTAAAATTTAACTAATGTGGAAAAGAAGGTGTAGAGATATTTGTTTTTCCCATTGGGAGAACTGGCCATAGAAAAAGGAACGAAGTAACCAAGGATCAGACACCTCCCAGACAAGTGACTTAAATCACTTTTTTTTCTATTTATTACTACCCGTTTACAAACTGAGGAGAGAGGGTTGGAGAGACTATCTCCTCAGAGGCTGCTTTTTAAGTTAGGAAAACATATTCAAAAGTATATCCAATAAGTTGGGCCTCCCCGGTGGCGCAGCGGTTGAGCGCTGGGTTGCGAAGCTGCCCGCAGCCTCTGCAGCGCCAGTTCGATCCCCAGCTGCTCCCTGGCCACCAGAGGAGGGTCCCACATGGCACGCAGACCTCTCCTGCCACCCGCTGCTCCCCTCAGCAGTGTACTTTGGTCCTTCTGCCTGCTTTGCTCCCCATTCTGGCTCTGGTGATTCTCTCACCCTCCTGCGTGTCTAACTGTACCCAGTGCTTGTATAAATAAATAAATCTTTAAAAATAAAAAGTAAATCCAATAAGTAGCAAAAATAAAAGCTGCAAAGAAGTCCTTTCATTCCATCTGTATACAGAGAAGACAGAAAAGATGGAAAAGGAAGAACAGAGCATGAAGTAGAGGGAAAAATACAAAGCAAGCCTGAGGTGTGGGGATGGAGACTGGGAAGGAAAAGAAAGACACAAAGAAACCAAATGATATAAGTGTATGCATAAAAATGAAGGAGAGATGTGTTGAGGAGAGATAACGAAAAAATAATAACAGTTGAAAAGATCAAAGGAAAGATATTGTAAGTCATCAGATACCTGCTTGTTGAAGAGTAAACTGATTTAATTCTGTTACTTACTCTCCACTTATAGAAAGTTATTTTAGCATGCTAGCTGAGCATGAACCATTTATCAGATCTCTCTATCCAGTATCTTGATACTTTCCCAGATTCTTTTTTCAGCAACTTGCAGAGGTATAGCTATTTTCTTGACCATAGAAGCGGAGAGATCCAGGTGACTTGGTTCAATAAGTTAAACCAAGGCAACAAGAAAAGAGTAAACTAGTTTTCCTGACAGAACTGGTAGCTTTCAGTGCCGATTATATGAGCAATTGTGGACAGACAAAAGACAAAAAGGTTGACACTGATTGTGCAAAAAGGTTGACACTGATTGTGTCGGTATCACAATATGAAAAAACACATTCAATGAGGAATAAGTGAAAGCTACCATGCTTAATTGTGGCAAAAATAATCCATTAGTTATTAGATTTTAATCAATAATTAAATAATATGTGGTGTACTATTAAGGCACCTCTTGTCTAGATGCTGGAATACATTGCTATAATCAATGTGTGAGTGTTAGGGTTTCTGGAGGCACTGCTCTGAATATGAAATGAATAATCATCATGGTTATTTCATGGATCACTAGGTTGCCTCAATACCCCCACCTAGTACCACACACACACACACACACACACACACACACAGATTATCTCTGGTGACAATTTATCTCATTTTCCACAGTGCTCCTATATCCCAAAGTGTGGGAAAAACTTTGAAGAATCCATGTCTCTGGTGAATGTTGTCATGGAAAACTTCAGGAAGTACCAACACTTTTCCTGCTATTCTGATCCAGAAGGAAACCAGAGGAGTGTCATCCTGACCAAACTCTACAGTTCCAACGTGCTGTTCCATTCACTCTTCTGGCCAACATGTATGATGGCTGGGGGTGTGGTGATTGTTGCCATGGTGAAACTGACACAGTACCTCTCCCTGCTCTGTGAGAGGATCCAGAGGATCAATAGATAAAGCAAAAGTGGATGAGAATATTTTCTTTAAATCTCAAATACTGTTTTCTTTCATTCTTCACCAAAGAACCTTAAGTTTGTAATGTGCAGTCTGTTATGAGTTCCGTAATATATTCTTATATGTAGAGCAATAATGCAAAAGCTGTCTTATATGCAAATATGTCTCTGTTATTCAGGAGAAGAAATAACTCTTTTGTGTTAGTTGGTTGTTTCCATATTCTTGTTTTGATGCTGGAACTAGTACTTCCTTCCCTCCTTCTGCCAAAATAGGGCTCAGTTATTCATTTGCCACGCTTTGTGGAAGGATGTAGACAGTATCATTATGATCGGGTCCAGGTTCTGAGTTGTCAGATCTCTACAAGATATTCCTGCAATATTTTTCATCATTCATTGTTCACTAAAGCTGCAGCCAAAAATATTTTTTTTTCTTTTCTTATTCAAAGCTGAGCCCTGTAGCAGGTGAAGGGATTTATTTAGGTTTCCTAACTAGAGGAAATTATGCATTTTCCTTATATTTCTACCATATCACTGTAAAGAAGAGGGAAAATCCAGCCAGCTATTTTTCTTTCGTTACAGTTAATTTATAATTTAAACTTTTCTAACTGATTTCAAAAAAAAAAAAGCTGTTTTGTTAACTAATTCTATAATCTCTTCCTGTGATTTAAATACAGAATGAATAGAGCCCTTTTCCATTCAAGACCCTGCTACTGTGTGAGGAGATGACATTTACAAGGAGTTTCATTTCCAATGAACTGACTGAATGTTGACTAGATATTCCTTAATAATTGCAGGAAAGTTTGTCGCTAAAATAGTGTGTGAAAGTCTTTATTCCATTTCAACTGAACTATTAGGATGGTAAAATTAAGATCCTACTTGCTGGTCGAGACTAGTTGAATGATTTCAATGAGTAAATCTATTGTGATAAATGAACGTGTTATAATATTGCTCTTTGGGAATTTATGTTTTTTCCTACGTGTGTAGTCTCTTTCTGATAAGTGTTCCCTATCAGGGTTTTAAAGCTTTGTGCACAGAGTATGTAACTCCTCTACATGTTTTATTTTTCTATTTACAATTCCCTTTGTTTTTGTTGCTACATTTTATACACAGAATAGATCTTTTTTTCCTAACACACACTGACACTGAATATCAGATTTAAAGGAAGCCTAAGGTCACATGGCCATTTATTTATTGTGTTGGGAGGGGTGGGGGATGAGGGACTTGTTTTAAACAAAAACATTCCATCTTTTATTTAATATCAGTAGCAAAAGGAGAAGACAAACATGTATCTTTCTCATCTATATTTCAGTATCTTTTGTAATGTAGTATCAAAGTTTTCTAAGTATTGCAAAATTTTACAAATCATACTTGTAGAATGAATGGTGAAACTAATCTGATGAAGTGGAAAGTATTCTGTGATATTGTAATTCATAGTTTGACTTTTCATAAGCAAATAAATCCCTAGGGTGTAATTAGGACTTCAAATGTGTAATTAAAATTTTTAAAAATCCATTAAATCAACAAGGTTTGAATGCCTCTTATATTCTAACCTGACAAAGCCATGTAGTCCATAAATATGATTCAGTACATTGGTATTAAAAGATACTATAAAGTTCCTTTTTCACTACCTGTTAGGAATAAATACATGTTAAGAATATACATACACATTAAGAATATTTGAGAAATATGGAAAACTCTATGCCTGCACTAACTTAAAATCTTTAAAAATAGAAACTCTTGTGGTTATGGAGCTGAAATTGCATAATCTCTAATATTCCTGGATTTTGCTTTAAATGAATCAAGGTAAAATATATTCAAGTGAAATTATTAGATGAGTTTCCCATCCCCTCTGGATTTATAATTTTAAATTCCCAACTGATGTTGCAGATAAAAATATAGAAATCTCAAAATGACACCAAAAAAAAAAATTAGTGCCTCTTCGAATCCCAAAAAAGCAGCACCTCTTTTAAGCAAGATCAATGTATATACAAGTAAATGCTCATCATTAAAGGGAAAAGAACTGAGATTAATAATAATGCTTTAAATTCTTTGCATGTGTTATTTAATTTACTCTTTATATAACCCTATTGGAGAAAATACTATCATCATTCTATTTTACAGATAAGAAAGTTGAGGTTCAGAGCTGTTACTTCCCCTGGTTACACAGATCTTAAGATGGTAGAGAGCTGAGAAAATGCTCCGATTCCAGCTTCCTGTTAAAATAATCAGTTATACTGCTGGTGGGTGGGGGTCAACACAGAGGGATGCTGAGGTTTGGAAGGGATTATAAGGATGAAGAAGAAAGAGCATTAAAGTCAAAAAATTTATTCAAGACATGGTAACTGGGTGACTTTAGGTTTCCCAATTAGTCTCTTGAATATGTTAACTTCCAAATTAGGATGTGAGGCCAGCTAACCAGTAAGGTCCCTCTTAACACTAACATTATATGCTAGGAATATAGAAAGAGGAATGACAACTATCTCCAACTTTCTGCATATAGGTTTTCAGGTAGAATCTACACGTATCAGTCCATGGATTAAAAACAGCACCCCTACTGATATTCCCATAAGCCATTGCCTCTTCATTAGGGCCCCGAGTTTTCTTTACACCTGCCTGAAGCAGAGCTCTGAGTTTCCATATTATTCAACAAGGATAAGTTCCCCCACTGGTTTTCTGTGCTTCAAAATCACTTTCATTATCAAATTGGCACATCCCATCTAAAACTTTAGTGATTTCAGATTCCCTGAGTTGGAATTATATTAAAACCCAGAAAACAGTAGACACATCAATGACTGCTTCCAAATAGCTATAATAAAAAATTGGTGAAACACTGGCTGATAGTAAAGATGGTGCAGGCAAAACAAAATACCTCTTATGTAGACCACATGACACTTAGGGAACCAGAAAATTACTCTTTTCTCATTTCTATGAATGACCCAAAAAGTTATTATACAAATATTTATATAACAGATATTATTTTCAGTATGTCTAGCCAGAAACATTTTACACATTCCTGTGAGTAAAACATCTCGACACTGTAATAATTTCTCTGACATTACCAGAGGCAACAGTTGGACACCAAAATAATATGAGCAATAAATTAAAGTGAGTTAATACAACAATTTTAAGAAGGCATTTGCTATATCACTTGCATAATTAAATTTCTGCATCACCACCACCAGCATGATGTGGACATGAACAATGTTTTAGCAAGTAAGGTAGTTCTTATTGTCCTAGTGGGGTAGAGGAGACGATTAAAGATAGGACATTTTTCCTTTTCTCAGTTTCTATTTTTCTCTCTTTTCCTCATGTAAGGACAATCTAGCACTTATGCAGCAACAACTCCAATGTTTGTACCACGTGATTCAAAGAACAGTTTTGGGACTCTTGAAAAGGTGTCAACAGGATACACAGCAGACTGGCCAGACAAATTTTAAGTTGAATTTGCACCACCCTCCCACTTTTGCAGGAACTGTAAGGAATAATACAAGTATCCAACATTGCCTATTCTTTTAAGAATGAGTTTGTAATCTACTAGAATGTTTGAGATAGCACACACAAAAAAAAATCAAGAACAGTTAGGTCTCTAATGCCCTAGAGTGGGGATAATATCTACAGAATGTTGTTCCTTGACTTCCCAGGATGCATCTGCAAAACGCCTAAGAGTGTGTATAACATATAATAGATGTTTATCAAATGGTAACTATTATTATTAATAGTAAAATAGTAAGAGTATTGCTATAACCTCTAGTAGAATATAGTCTCTCGGGGATAGCTGTTTCACTCAAAACTCACACCAGTGCATATATCCTTCTACAGCATCCTTGACAGGAATCCTCTAGTGTTGGGGATATTTACTATTTGAACCCTTCCACAATTCTAGGCAGTTTTCCTAATAATAACATGAAATCTGCCTCCCTGTAATATTTACTCATTGAACTCACACAAAATCAGAGCAATATTCCTGTCATTGACTTAATCTATTACTGTAGTTTTATGCAAAAATGGAGAAAGTGGGGCCTCCCTGGTGGTGCAAGGGGTTAAGCATCAACACTATAAAGCAATCTGCAACTATGGCGGCACGAGTTCCATCCCCAGCCAGGGAGCAACACACAAGATGCAGCAGAACTCTCCTGTCTCGCCCGCTGCTCCCCTCAGCAGTGTATTTCAGTCAATCCACCTGTTCTGCTCCCCACTCTGTCTCTGGTGAATCCTCTCACACACCCCCACACACACTTCTGGCCCCAGCTCTGTATGCATAAATAAATCTTTTGAAATTTTTTAAAAAATAAAATAGAGAAAGGAATGAGAGTAGAGTAAACTTCCATTTTTTCACATAAGACCGTGGAAAGAAAAGAACTCATTCAGCCAGAATTATAACAGAGAGGGAAATTTATTAGTGTAGCAAACATGACACCAATTTAAAGGGTTAAGTAAATACCCATTAGAGACTAAACATTCGTGGATGAACAAAATTAATGAGCTAGCTGACCCTTCTGTTGTCCTTTTGAATTTTAGTCCTGCACACTCTTGCCCATGATTTGGCTTTTTGAAAGCTAACACTGTCTGAAATTCTACATAATTTTCATATTCAAATGTATGAAAACCAGACTAAGTCATATGACTAAGTAACCAGAATACTTAGAAGCAAGATACGTTCCTAACAAAATGTTGCTATAATTAGGCCATAATTTTATCATGGTTTAGGTGCCATTCACCTGTGCAATGCCAAAGGAGTAGAAGGAAATGTCCATCTGTGAATTCTAGTAGTCACTTTTGAACAAGTATTTCATATAAGTATAAATAGGAGTTGTTCTCGCAAACAATATAACCATTTAATTAGGAATTCCAGAACTGTTCTTTAGCCTAGTTTTCTAAAACAAATCCATTCCCCAAGTACTTGTAACTTGTAATGTGATTCATTACCAACACAGTATGATATTGGGTCATGGAGAAGCCTTCATTGTCCCCTATACAATCTCACCATCTACTAGTACCATTAGCAGTACCAGAAATTTCTTTAGCTAGAAGACACAACTTCCTTTCATAAATCTCTCTCGCTCACTCTCGATCTCTCTTAGTTCTCTTTCTTCTCTTGGTTATATTCTTAATCTTCATACAACAGCAAAGATGGTCCCCCAAATCAACAAATTCACATTTAAGGAACATTAAATGAATTAAATTCATTTAAGGAGCATGTGAAGAGATGAAGGGGTAGGCTCTCCCTACTCTTTAGGTTTCTCATATAAAATAACATTTAAGGAAATGCCTTCTTCTCATGCCTTGTATCTATGATTAATCACAAAAGGAGAAAACCCAGCATTTATTAGTCCTCACAAATGCCATTTTCTTTGTGTCTCTTGTCCACCACCAGGCCCACCCCTGTAACGATAGGGTCAAGGCATGTTATTTGCAGCCACATTAGGCAGGCGGTCAAAAATTCCCAAAGGAAACTGGTATATGATAAAAAAGAGAGGAAGTGCTGCTAGACAAATAAGATCAACTGATGCCTGCCACAGACAACTGAGACAAACTCATATCAAATTCCTTCAGCACATTTTTGATTGAAGGAGAAAAAGTATGTGTTACTGAGAGGGTAACAGAATAAGAAACAGCACTCAGAATTTACTTCGCAATTTTTCTGACTCCCCTAGTTATCTCATCAAATGTAAATGAAAAAAAATTGATGTTTCACTTAATGAGAGAGATGCAGAAATATTTTAGTTTCAACAGGAGAAAAGTTCCCTTAGAGGTAGAAGATAATGCAATAAGAGAGTTGATAGCAAACAGACCTACTTCAAAAGGAAAGAGAGGAATGATAATATAGGGGAAAAGAATAGGAATTAGAAAATCTTATTTAAGCAACTATGACTACCCATCAGATATTAAAGAATTTGTGTTTTTCTTAAAAGCCTTCTCTTTTGGGATTGATGAATACGGATTTGGCCTTGCACAGAATCAACTGCCTCATTTACCACTTATTTTGGAGTAAATTCATTTAAGGAGCATGTGAAGAGATGAAGGGGTGGGCTCTCCCTACTCCTTAGGTTTCTCACATAAAATAACATTTAAGGAAATGACATCTTCTCATGCCATGCAGTGAGAGATCTTGTCACAAGGAAGTCAAGAGGAGCAACCTCACCCTCTGCAATCTCACCCACCATCTGCAACAATATCGTGATTTCAACATTTCAGCTTCTATATAATACCCTCCACTAAGGTCTGCCCAAACTCATCAGCCTCCTCTAGTTGGAGAGTCATCAAGTTCAGCCCTTTCATTTGCTGCATTAAAATTCCAGCAGCTACAAACCCTGACACTTAGCTTCTTCCTGTGGTGAGCAAACACGGCAGGTCATCCCTGCACTGTCCTTGAACATGACAGAAGTATCATTTTGGAACAATTAACAGTGTCTGTCTCTAATCAAAAGCACTCAGCTGCTGGCACTAACATCTACAAATACTGAGAAGTAAGCACAGAGGTCATACTGGGGACTCACACTGCATGTAAACTACATCTCTTTTTATCCAAGAAGTATAACAATTACAGAATTTTGTGCCAATGCTACAGTTATGTCCATTTCTAGAAAGTCATAATCAGCTTTATTGAAGTATCAGGAAATATCAGCTTTCCTAGAAAATGAAAGTGCCTAAGTACAGTGCAGGCATCTGTAGTGGAAATCCCAGAAGCAGGTTCAATTCAGCCAGTCAAGGCCATTCGCAGCAAGCTGGATTTTCAACTCTAAGCTTCTTTGAAAATGTCACACTATCTGGCTAAATAAATAACCTTTTGAATACCAAGAACACTCAAGTTATCCTGGAAAACATCCAAAGCTTATTGGAAGATTCCACTCTGAATGTTTGAGAAGATACAAGTCCAAATCACGAAAGAGTGGAAATAGCAACTGTCACGTTTTCAGAATGGAACATTTTGGAGATTGTCTTCATCTGCCCCTTTGTTTGGTTTCTCTATATTCCACACTGAAGCACCATGCAGAGGGGGAGGAGAGGAAAAGTGAGAACATGGTAGGGAGAAAACACCAGGGAGAAAGGAAGGTGGAAAAACTATAGGTGCTACAGTGGTGGGTGCCCTACAGTGACTACCCCTTAGGGGGAAACCCTATACTGTCAAAACACTAACAAAGATGTAAAACAATGGCACTTCAATTTAAAAAAAAAAGAAGAAGTAAATAAGGGAAAAAATTGAATGAGTCTTTGAATTAAAGAGTCTGAAAATAGGGCCTCCCTGGTGGTGCAGGGGTCAAAGTCTCAGTGCTATCAAACTATTGACAGCCACTATGGTATGAGTTCTATCCCCAGCCAGGGAGCAACCCACATGGTGCAGCAGACTCTCCTGTCTAGCCCACTGCTCCCCACAGCAGTATATTTCAGTAGATGCACCTGTTCTGCTCCCCACTGTCTCTGGTGAATCCTCTCACCCCCTGCTCCTCTGGCCTACACCCTGGTTCTTGTCTACATCAATAAATAAAAATAAATCTTTTTTAAAAAGTCTGAAAATACAAAAAAAAAATGTAATATTTTAATGGTTGAGTGTCCTCAGAGAATGCCAGCATTTACCACTAAACTTAATTTAAGAAAAAAAACCTATGGATGCACAAAGGAGCTCTTGGAAGACAAGGTAGAGCTAGAAGTTTGTTTTACCTCTGATATCAATGTAGTCTGTGATCCCTGAACAGCAGCCCCTGAGATAATAGCAAGTCTTCTAACTTCATGTGGCTTTGCCCCCATTTGCACTTCTGTTTTGTACAAAACTGTGAAGCCCAGCCCAAGCTGGTCCATTGAGGAATCAACACCTGCAAAAAAGATGAGGCTTTCATTCAATAATGGACTATAGTATGACAGTATGACAGTCTGCCTTTGTTTAGGAAGGATTATACCCCAATAACTAGTAACATCTTGCTGCTACCAGTGACTGGGGTCATGAATGAAATGGCCCCTCAAGATTCTTTCTACCATTATCTTCACACCTCTTCCACTTCAGCCATCCAACCAGCCAATCCCAACATTTCAAATTCTTTCACAACTTTGGGAATTTGCATATTGTCTTTTGCCTTCAACTCGCTTCTTTGAGCTCCCCTCTATACACCTGATAGCTCACATCCATCCTTTTAGAGAAACTTTGTCTGCACCAGGTCATTCCTGAGCACTACATGTTCAAGCTAGATGCCTATCTTTTATGCTTCAATAAAACCCCACTTCATCCTGCCAAGAAAACATTTCTCATTCCTTATTATTGTCTTGGGTTATTTCTCTGGCATTCCTATAATATTCTTGAAAACATGGGGGTTTTTTATTCCTCTTCATCTATTTTGTTTGTATATTCTCATCCCTAGTTTAATACAATTCCTGGCACAAGGGAGAGGCTCAATAAATGTTACCTAAATGAACAAATGAATTATTGAATTAGTAATAAAAATGACAAATGAAGTAACTTTCCCTGTATTGTGACCTAAAGATCTTCCTAAATGACAAAAATATCTTAAAAGACATCATTAGCAATCTGTTCATTTCTACTATAAATTCTCGTGGCCTGACATTAAAGCCGCAGATGACCAATGCTGTCTTTCTCAAACAACAGTACCTCAGCATGCTGATGCATCCTAGAGCCATCCATCAGTCTAGAAACTTAAGAGCAGGACTTCAGGGGAACATACAACATAAGTTCTCACGGGAGTCTTAAACTTATAGGACAATGCCCAAGAAGAGGAAGGTAGTCTAACTCAGCGATAAGCACACAGACTTTGGACTTATTTGGCTTTGAGTTTGAATCTGGGTTCTACACTCATTAACTGTAAGATTTAAGGAAATACGTTGTTGTGCACCAGTTTCTTCATCTGGAAAATGGGGATACTAATATGCCGCGGACCAGCACAGCAGTAGACGATGAGGCCACCTCAGGGTTGAGAGAAGCGTGCAGGGTGGTCAGGGCGTCGTGAAAGAAATGACAAACAGACACACTTCAAGAGTGAAAATCTGAGTGTAATTTTCTTTGAGTCTGTGACCAGTATATATATGTTTTCCAAAAGCACAGGAATGAATATCAAAGAAATTAGCTTGCTCATGGGCTCAGTCTATCACCATCAGGGAGGTGATCTACATAACAAACAATGACCATTATAGAAGAAAGGAGGAAGTTTAGAAAGACAGATAAGGGATTAAAGTTTGTAGTTCTAGAAAGAGGGGATAAGATTTTTAGCATTCTTGTAGTGGTTCTTTTGATAAGCTTCTGCCTTTTCAGGGAACTTCGCTGCACTTCCTCTGCTTCAGTCTGTTTCCCCCCCCCCCCCACGCTGGTTGCCCAGCCTGATCTAGGGACCATGGCAAAAGCCATTCCTAAAGATCACTGCAGGGGGAGGTGCAGCAGGTAGGGTTTTGCTGTTCTTCCCCTGCACTCTGGTTGCCCAGCCGGACCTAGGGCTGGTTAGCCCTAAAGGTCACTGCAGGGGGAGGTGCAGCACTAATATCCAAATCATAAATTTAAATGGGATGATATAGAAAATGCTTAGCAAAATGTGTGGCATGTAATAACCATTCATGAAGTGACAGCAAATATTTTATCTTATAAGTAATAAAAAAGGCACAAACTAATTTGTTAGCATTGAACACTAAGGGTTTAGAAAAACGGTAGAAAGGTGAATATGGCATGGTCAATAAAAAATTCTTAAGCTTCATCTCTCCTATAATTTTTTCTGACACTAGCCCCAGCTTTAGCACTGAAAAATGAAATCCCATGACTAAGGTCATTTCCAAGGAGATTAATAACATCATAACACCCCTGTCAACCAAATAATGTGCATAGAGAATCAAGAGACTGGGTTGAGATATTCCATATCACATGTTCCCGAGTTTCTTGGAAGGAAAATCCTCTGAACAGGCTTTCCATTCACCTCCAAGTGGTGAGAGAAGAGATTCAGTCCTTCTGTTGAAACTCATCTAGCCACTGCCTGAAATCCCAGAAACCCCTTTAAAAATAGAAGTATAGAGGGCCTCCCTGGTGGTGCAAGGAGTTAAAAGTACAGCATTATGAAGCTATCCGCAGCCTCTGCAGCACAAGTTATATCCTGGCCTGCCAGGCACAGCATACCTCTCCTGCCTCACCTGCTGCTCCTCTCAGCAGTGTATTTCAGTCAGTCTGCCTGTTCTGCTCCCTTCTCTGTCTCTGGTGAATCCTCTCACCCCACTGCACCTCTGGCCTATACCCCAGTTCTTGTATGCATAAATTAATAAATCTTTTTTAAAAAAGAAGTGTATAGGCTGAATGAATAAACACCTGAATTTAAAGTCTCCAGAGAACCACTTATAAAGGAAATGAGGGGTCGAGAGACACACACACATGAGAAAGTAAAACTATACACTTAAACCAGAGCCATGAACATCCAGTGTTTCAGAGACAGGATCCAAGTTCCTGGTTCTTCCTAGAAAAGAGTCAAGAAACTGAAAAATATCTAGAAAAGAACCCAAGAAACTGATCTCTGACTGGACACACAACTTATCCAGGTGTATTTGCTTTTTAAAAGGATTACCCAAGACTTACTTTAACCTTGAGACTAAGGACGCAAACATGAACTAGCAAATCAACAAGTAAAAATGTTGTTGATCCTCTATTTTCTGTTTCCAACTTCTAGAAAACTGGAAAGGGTAAGAAAAAGACCTACCATTTCATCAAATATCACATTTTTATTTTCACAAAAAGGAAAGGATAACTAGAGGTGGAATACTTCCAGCCTTCTCAAAAATAATTTGGATACTCAAGATGAATTGTGTCATGGGAAAAGGGCACAGTGATTAAGCTGCACACACACACACACACACACACACACACAGCTCTTCTGGGGGAAATAGCTTATACAAGTTTTTCATCAGGTAGGACACATGTAGGGGCTCTGTTCTAGACATATTAAAGGGAGAAAGCAAGAAATTCCAGAAACTGTCCCTTCACACCAATGAGTCAGAACCCAATTTGTATCACAAATAAAGCAGAACAAGCAAACTCTGGTGACCAAAGGAAAGGATCAGGATGGTGATGTTTGTCTGCCTAAAACAAAATCACTAATATACCCAGGCATCCATGTAATTGACTGGAAATTAGTGAAAACAGCAGAAAGCTGAAAAGTACAACACAGGGGGTGCCCTGCCATAATCGGGGATCATTTTTTTCCCACCATCACTTACCATATGTTAAAAGAGGTGGAAAAGCAAATTTCCAATCACAGCAGATGATGACAGGCTCCCCCTCCCTGCTTTCTGAATACATGAGCTGCCTCTTCAGTCTGTTCGACAGAGCTCTGACTGTGACTGCCCCGGGGGTGTTATGAAGTTTTGACTTGCTTATATGTGTTGACATTGTTGGGATTCTCCCCAAACAGATAAAATGTGCCACAAATCATGAAATAAAAGATGTCACATTTTGTCATATGTAAGACCTCTTCTGCAGCATTTTCCAGATGCCCATGTCATCTCGCTGGCAAATAAGTGAGGGAAATAGGGTTTTTTTTTTTTAACTGGACCAAAACTGATTACATTCTCTGTATTCAGAGATGGCTCAATGTCAGAGTTCTCTCCTCACATGATTTATAGTAGTTTGGGGAGTGTTTTTCCCTGAGAATAAAAGGAGGAAGAGAAAAACCTCAGGAAGATTTGCTGTAGTCATTTAGGATATATTCTGAATAAATATGAATTATTACCATCTAAAACCTAATTCTATAAAGTTGGATGTTTAGCACATGGTGACAAGTGGTGCAGAAATGAATGGACCAAGAAAAATGACCAGCAGTTGACTGAGCTTCTGAGAATTCATCTGCAAAGATGCACTGTGTTAAAAAAAAAATAGGACCGGGTGTCACCTGTGCCAATATCCAATCATGTTAAAAGACTATCCAATTATCAGTAAACAAGTAAAATTACTGAAAAGAACATTATACATCATGATTTGACATATGCCAAGTCTCTATGATATAACAGAGACAAGTATTATCAGGGAAAGATATGATACCCCCCTCTAAATATTTTTTTCCCAGAAGAGCTCGCCATCACTCCCTGTAGACATGTGTGACAGATATGTAGCGACTAGACATATTCCGTTACCTCAAATCTTTCTCTTTCCAGCTAAGGGAGAAACCATCTAACCTTTCCCTGTGCCCTGATGGTGCCCTGATAAGATGATTGTACAAATAGTATCTTTCCTCCCTGCTTTAGATAATTATTACAAAAATCGAATGAGGCAATGAGTGTGACATATTTTATTTCATTTTCATAGTCTTTTTTCCTTTTCCCAAGGAATTCCATCCATAGTCAGGGCTTTAAGATCTTCAAATATCATTTGATTTCAAAATTTGTTACCTAGTTGTGGGCTTTCATAAAGCTCAGAACTATCTTTATCTGCCTCTGGATACCTGGGCTGTCTTTAGGAACCTACAACTCAATGTGTCCAGTTGACATGGTCCTCTTTCTAAACCTACACACTCACAATCACACATGAACCACTCCTCCCTGACACTCGCACCCCACCTCTTGTGCTCCTCTACACATGCACCCAGCATATCCATCACCACGTTGCATTGACCCTATGCCCTAAGCCTCTGTCAGGCCAGTCCCTTCTTCTCTATCCATACTGTCCCTCTCCTAGTAGCTGTAACCTCTGAACCTGTCTTCCTATCTCCAATTTCTCCATCACCCCCACCCTAATTCATACTTTACACCAGAATAAAATTTTACAAATGGATATCTGATTATGTATAATAACATCCTATTGCCTTTATGATAAATCTCAAATGTCTCAACTTGACTTACAAGTATTTCATTAATTCACCTCAGGTAGAGAGGTCTCATCTCCCCCCATCCACGTCGCCATTCACTTCTAGCCATACTAAACTATTTCTTCAAACCCACAAGGTTTTCTCAAGCCTCTCACTATTCATCCTGTTCCCTTCCTATCCTGCCCCCTAGTGTCAGTAGAAGGATTGGTTAAAGCTCAGACTAGAGGCAGAACGCCTGGGTTCAAGTCATCACCCTACTCAGGCATGTTACTTTTCTTTATTGGGGTTCACCACAAGCAGACCTTGAGACAGATTCAAGTGCCAGCAGTTTATTTGGAGGTTCAGAAAATGCCAGAGGGAAGGTTGGAAAAGTAAGGGAAGAAAAACCTGCCCAATAAAGAGAATGATATCAAGCTAGCTACCTCTGTGGATGACTGGCTTTTTACCCAAAGAGAAATTCTGAGAACTAGTAAATAACTCTCAGACATCCAACTAAGAGATAAGGTTCCTGGGTTATTAATACACAGTTCTTTTTTCCAGGTTTATTGACATATATAACATGGTGTTAAGTTTAAAGTATACAATGTGATGACTTGATACTGACATATTATAGAATGATTACCACATTCTCATCACCTCATATAATTATTCATGTATGTGTTAATAGTGAGGACATTTAAGATGTATGTCTTAGCAACTTTCAAATATATAAAACAGTATAGTCATCATGCTATACATTAGATCTCCAGAACTGATATATTTTATACCTGAAAGCTTATGCCCTTTCACTAAATCTCCCCATTTACCCCACATCTACCTCCTGGCAGCCACCATTCAACTTCACTTCTACAAGTTCAACTTTTTTATATTCCACATGCAAGCGATGTAATACTGTGTTGATCTTTCTCTGTCTCTGTTTTCACTTAGCTTTATGCCCTCGAGCTCCATGCATACAGTCATAAATGACAGGATTTCCTTCTTTCTCATGGCTAAATTACACATACACTCTCTCTCTCTCTCTTTCTCACACACACACACACACACAAACACATAACTGTCTTGGTAATGTGTCTATGTGCATGTGTATACATATTCACACACACATATTCTTTGGATATATATAATCAAAATTAGGAGTGCTGGATCATATGGTAATTCTATATTTTAGTATTTTGAGGGACTCCATATTCTTTTCCACAGAGGCTGGACTCATAACAGTTATGAGTACTTCTTTCTTATTTTGTTATGAACATGTGCTCATATGTTTTAAGCAAATGTGTTTTCTTCCCTCTCAACCCTTTACCATTTAATATGAGATGTATTAATAATAGCTGACTTTCTATCACAGTAATTAAGTTATAAAATATGAGATAAGAATGATATCTACCAAGGATCTTGCATCTTCTTCTGGGAAAGTGTCAGCATGTTTTCACAGTATAGAGGATAGCTAAATCCTGTAATGTGGATGTATGATTTTGTTATTATCTTTATTTATAATTAAGTATGACTTAAGGAGATGTGTATTGGTGCCAAGTTGACAAGACGTGGGCTGTTGACAAGTTCGCATGATGATAGTCAACTCAGCTAAGATGTCGTTCCGGTTATTCAATCAAACACTAAACTAGATATTGCAATGGAGGTGATTAAATTCTAATTTGTTGACTCTAAGTAAGGGAGTAGGTGGCCCTGATTCTATCAGTTGAATGACCTTAAGAACTGACCTGAGGTATCCCTAAAAATGAAAAAAATTCTGCCTTTAGCCTACAACCTCAGTTCATGCCCAAAAGGTCAAGCTAACCCTTACTGACAACCTGACCAATAGATTAGGTAGGCAAATAGATAGGTAGATAGGTAGGCAGATAGATGATTGATTGATCGATAGATAGATAGATAGATAGATAGATAGAACAATCTTTTTTTTTAAGTTTTTTTTAAGAATTTTTATTTTTTTAATTTTTTTATTTTTATATTTAGATAGAACAATCTTAATACAAATGGCTATCTTTGCAAAATGAACAAGAACCTGGTATTGTTATTCTTCTGGGGACTGAGGGAGCTTGGTGGCCGGAAGATAGAAGAGAGAGATTTTCACTGTATACTCACAAATAACTTTGAACTATTTGAATATTATATCTATTTTTAAAGATTTTTTTAAAGAGATATAACTCCTTGATAGAATAATCTGGGCCTCCCCTGTGGTGCACTGGGTTGAGCAAAGTGCTAGGAAGCTATCCGCAGCCTCTGCAGTGCGGGTTCAATTCCTGGCCTGCCAAGGAGATACACACATGGCTCAGCAGACCTCTCCTGTCTCGCCCTCTGCTCCCCTCAGCAGTGTATTTCAGTCAATCCACCTGTTCTACTCCCCACTCTGTCTTTGGTGAATCCTCTCACCCTCCCACATCTCTGGCCTGTACCCCAGCTCTTGTATAAATAAATAAATCTTTAAAAAAAAAAAGAATAATATAATTGTCAGGATTTTTCTCTCCCCTAATGCATATATCCAGTTTTTATCTATGTCCATCTAGATAGATTGACCTAAGACATACTTTTAAATGTACAACTTTAAAAATATGACCCCTTAGAAACTACCCATATCTTGAAATGTTTAACAGAAAACATAACTTTAAAAGACTTTGAAATTGCTCAAGAAAGTCTATACTCACCAAACTTTGAGGCTACAAGCAGTATGAGGGAATTCATTAAAAAAAAAAATCTATAGGGAGAATTTGCTAGTTGTTTTAGTGTAGTGTATAAAACTATTGCTGAAATTCACTTTGAAATGTAGAAAACATCAGTGAAGCAGGTGAGCTCTCAATTGCAGCCCAATAGGAAGCCCCATTACACTATGTTACAGGATAGTCATTCATATTTAGAGTTTCCTGGGACTTTGAAATGACATTTGAAGCCGTAAAACTTGATGATGACGCATTGATCAGGAATAGCTTTTTGTAGTGCAGATGTTGTTATATAAAAAACACACAATTTCCATCAGACACCATCTCCAATTTGGATCCTTACTATGACAGATATAACTATAGGGAATAACTCTTCATCAGTAAAATGACAGGGAATAAAAGGCCAACATACAAATGTTACAGAGAGAGATTAAGAAACAGGCTCATGCTAATATGATCCTGAATGTCATACTGTGAGTTTATCCACCTGCCTCTTGCTTTCTTTGTCATGGATTTTGTTGTAAGCAAAAAATGTTTTATCTTTTAATTACATAGCAGGAAACAGGAATTGAATAAACTAGCCTCTGTTTCTTCCAGGAAAACAAAATATTAAAATAACAGCAGAACTAATAATTACAGGAAAATTTATTCCAAAACAAAGCTATTGAGAGCTCCTCTGTCAATGTCCTTGGAATTATAGTCCCTGGAAAATTATTGTAACTGTAGCCAACTATCAGCCACTGTACAATTAGCCGGGTTTACTAGCACTGTGGCAATCACATATAAACTCTGCAAAAAATACAAAATCAGGACATTTTCTACTCACTGTCTAATAGAAAGTAGGTAAGGCTTTCCTGAACAAAGTATAAAACCAAGCAGTTCTAGAGGAAAATACAGACAACTTCAACTATATGAAAATATTGACATATAAAAAATACCCACAATATAAAACAAAAACAAAGTTCAGAAGTAAGTGAAAGGCATAGGTAAAATATTTGTAATTAATGTAATCAACAAATTAACTATACATCTCATAAGTACGTCTAAAAATCAAAAAAAAGACTTGGCAACATATGATAAAATAAAACATAGCATAGATTATTCATTGACAGGAAAAGAAAAATGACCATGTTTGAAAAGATGTTTAATCAAACTCATAATCAATTCAAAGTAAATTAATAGATCAACAATGATATGTCACTTTCTCTTAATCAGGTTGTAAATGATTAAAACTATGATTCTCAGAATAATGACTATATAAAAACAGTTACTCAATTTTGTGTGTGAGTATAAATTAATATAGTTTTTACTGAGGCCAATTAGGACCTATGCATTTTTAAATTGTGAATTTCATTTGACACAGCAGTTTCACTTCTAAGGATATTTCTTAGAGATATAAAAAGATATTATTCAGGACTGACACTGTTCTCGTGTCATTAATAGTTTTAAAAAATTAATCATTAAGGAAAGTAATACATATGCTATGTTATGGTAGATCCATACTTTAAACATCTATGCAGTGGTTTTAAAAATTGAGGTACATGTTTGTCCTGGTCAGTGCATCATCACCATCAATTTACATGGCTTCTAGTGTCATTCCAAAACTTCAGGAAACTCCAGGAGTTTGTAAACTATAACAAAGTAGTGGTGAGTAGAGCAAGAGTGGAGAGGACCCAAGATAGTGACTTCTTATTAATAACAGAAGGAAAGGAAAAAGTAACAGTTAAGAAAATGGGAGAAAAAAGAGAAAGAATGAATTTTTAGTCAAGTTAGTGAGACCAAATAAAACAAGGGAAAAATCTGAAGTCAAAAGTTGAGCCGGTGGGCCTCCCTGGTGGCACAAAGGGTTAAGCACAGCACTGTGAAGCAATCCCCAGCATCTGCAGCAGGAGTTCGATCCCTGGGCAGCCAGGGAGCTACCCACATGACCCAGCAGACCTCTCCTGTGTCGCCTACTGCTCCCCTCCGCAGTGTATTTCAGTAGATTTGCCTGTTCTGCTCCCCACTCTGTCTCTGGTGAATCTTCTCACCACCACCACCACCCATCTCACCTTTGGCCTGTACCCCAGCTCTTGTACACATAAATAAATAACCCTTTAAAAAAAAAAGAGTTGTGCTGGTTTGGGGTGGGCCAGCCTTGGAGTCTAAGGTCAAATCCCACCCTCCATAGTCACTGTGCTCGCCTCATATCAGGTAGTATCAGAGGCATGTGTCCCCACCCTGGGTTACCAATTAACCAGAGGGACACTACTCCACAAGAGTCCTCCAACTTAAGATGAGGCTAAAATACCCCTTGCACACCAGAGATAGGCACAGACTGCAGCAGAGGAGAATCATGCTTCATTTAACAGGAGGTGGGTGGGAAAAAAACATCTGGAGACTGTGATCTGGGATGGGGGACAGAGATGGCAGGGCCACTGGCTGAGCCAGGAGCCTCAGGAGGCAGAATGAGAAAGGTCTAGAAGCATACACCTTGAATAAGAGGAAATCCCTGTGGAGGAGCTGGGATACTCTACACAGGCCAAGTCCCTGATAAGGAAAAGAACAGAGAAGATGCTCTAGAATGCACTGTCTCTCCAAATCCTAAGGGCTGGTACTGAGCTTGTAAAGCAAGTTTGTAGCAAGCAAGTATAAACTGCTAAGTCTCAAATCTGGAACCCCAGAAAGAAGGGCATATCAGCAATGCCACAGAACCTCTGCACAAGTGACTCGACAACTTTAGGTCCCAGTCCCCTCTTGTTGACACAGAAACTACAAAAAAAGAGTTGTCAAAACAGAGAGAAAAAAGCAAAAGGTCAATAAAATAAAATAAAGTAAACCAGTCACACCTGTGGAGGAAGGAAAAATAGTCCAACTCTACAAGTTACTGTTTCAGATATTTTTTGAATGGGGAAATTTAAAATAGCAAAATGGGCGGACAAAAAATATAAAACATGGTAACTTGATACCTCAAGAGAACATACTATCATAAGGAAAAAACAATTCTCCAGATTCCTACCACAAAGACATAGAAGATCATATCTCCCTATCAGATAAAGTTCAAATCTGCTATAATGAAGAAACTTAAAAGAGATAGAATAAAATACAGATTAGTAAGTCAAAGTGATACAGGATAATTCAGAAAAATAAATCAGAGTCACAACAAAATGCAGAAAAACAAATTAATGAGCTTAGAAATAATATTGGCAAACAAGGTAGAAATTGAGGCACTAAAGAAAGAAATTAACAGAATGAGGATGTAAAGATTTCAATAAATGATATTTTAAAATTTTTAGAGAAAAAGCTAAGGAAACAGAATAGACTAAATGGAAGTCAGAATCAGCGACCTCAAAGATATTCACAAAGGACACAGGTAGAAGAAGAGAAATGAATGAAAAAATGAATAAGCACTACAAAAACTATCTGGCTCTATTAGGAAAGACAACATAAGAAATACACATTCTTAAGTGCATGTGGAAATTGGTATGGATGTTTATTGAAATATTAAAAATAGATGTGCCATATGATCCAGCAATTGCACTCCTAGCTATCTACCCAAAGAACAGAAAAACATTCATTCCAAGGGATATATGCACTCCTATGTTTCTTTGATCATTATATAGTGTCCATCCCTATCACTTGTCACCTTTTTATCTGAAAATCTATTTTAGCTGATCTAAGCATGGCTGTCCCTGCCTTCCTTTGGATGCCATTTGCTTATAGAATCACTTTCCAACCTTCTACTTTCAATTTATGTTTGTTTTTGGAACTTAGGTATGTTTCTTGGAGGCACCAGAAGAATGGATTCTATTTCCTAATCCAACTTGATACTCTGCTTTTTAATGGTGAGTTCAGTCCATTGACATTTAGAATGATTACTGATATGTGGAAGTCTCTGATATTTTGTTCATATTTTTGTGGTTCTGTTCAACTCATTGTTCAGGTTTTTGTGTTCATTCTTCTCTTTGATTCAAATCTATAAGTTCTTTTTAATATTTTTTTGGAGTCAGGGAGTAGGGGGGTAGTAGTTGCAAATTTCTTTAGATTTCGTTTGTCTGAGAAGGTTCTTATTTCTCTCCCATATAGGAAGAGAACTTTGGAGAATAAAGTATTCTTAGCTGGCATTTTTTTTCCTTGAAGTATTTTGCACATACCACTCCGTTCTTTTCTTGCCCATAGTGTTCCTTCAGAGTCCACTGTTAGCGTCATCGGTGTTTCTTTATAGGTTGATTGTTTCTTCAGCGTTCAGCTTCATTAATTTTTCTTTGTCTTGGACTGTTAGGAGTTTTACTACTGTGTGTCTTCCTGTAGATTTCCTTTTATTTAGGTAGTTTGGTGTCCTCTTAGTTTCCTGTATTCATATGCTCATTTCCTTCAAGTTTTGGAAGATTTTTTTCAATAATTTTAAATTAGACACCTTCATTTTTCCCTAGTGACACTGATACTGAAATTCTGGTCCCCAGAACTGTGAGAGAACAAATTTCAGTTGTTTTAAGCCATCAAGTTTTTGGTAATTTGTTACAGTGAGTACAGGAAACGAATACACACATATTTATTCATGTTGGACTTGTAGAAAAAATAGAAAAATCCAAGACTTCTCTTATGACTAGAGATGTGATAATATAGAAAAAGGGGATGGTAATATAGAATAGTAATATAGAAAGAGTGAAATCTTTGGGTTCAACTGGAACTGAACTAATTCATGCTGTATCTTTAGTTTTTCAGCTTCTAGAAAATCATTTGTTGCTATGTCTCAGCTTCCTCCTACATGAAATGAAATAATACCTACTCTGGTAGGCAAAACAAGGCCTTAAAGCATGGCCTTCACTCCTGGAACCTATGAGGATGGCAAATGGGACTTCACTGGGGTAATTAAGGTAAGGATCTTGAAATAGGAAGACCATCAGAGATTTTCTTGGTGGGCCCAGAGTAATCACAGTGTTCATTAGAAGAGGAAGGCAGAAGGGTGAGTCAGTCAGAGAAAGAAACTGAGATTTGAAGACACTATGTTACTGATTTTAAAAAGGTAGGAATGCAACATAGATGGAACTGGAAGGGATTATGCTCAGTGAAATAAGTCAGAAGGAAAAAGAAAAATATGGATGGTTTCACTATAGGAGGAAGGTAGAAGAACCAAATAAGGGACGAGGAAAAAATAATTATAATCAAAAAGAAAAATAAACAGGCATCTATGTAGTCAGAGACACTCTGCAGGGGAGGAAGAGGGACCAAAACAGGGGAGGGAATGTGTTCTTACAGAAGGGACTATGGTGATGGCGCATGGGTGAATTGGTGATGGGGATTTTGTGGGGACTACACCTGAGAGGAGAAAGCATGCATTGTACACAAAGGAAGAACGATGTAAAATATATATATATATAATAAAATTTAAAAAAAATTAAAAGGGAGGAATGCCCCCCTAGTCAAAGAAGCTGGAAATGACAGGGAAAAAAAAATTCTCCCCTAGAGTCACCAGGTTACACTTGCCAAAACCTTGATTTTAGCCCAGCAAGATCCATTTCAGACTTCTGACCTCCAAATCTATTTGTGTTGCTTTAGGTCACTAAATGTGCATTAATTTGTTACAGAAACAGAAGTTAGTATACTTACCTATCATAATTATAAGGATTAAATGTATGCTTTTGATTATGGCAATATTTATTATTAGAAAAGGATATTTTGAAATGATTCTGGCAAGTAACTTATCTATACAAACTGTCTCTGTAAACCATACTTCTATTCAACTGCTCACATGTTCAAAGAAAGTCTCACCTTCTACTAAACCATTAAACATTCAGTCCATTCTTCATTCCCGCAGCAAATGATTTTACCTCTGTGTTTTGCACTGAAGATTGGGGTAATCTAGCAAGCTCTTTAGCTTCCTGCTCAAGGTCCTCTTTCATCAGTTTGACTGTATGCTACTCCCTCACCTCCATCAACCACCCTTCTGTCATTCAGCACCAATATTTTCCTTCACACTTAATATTTTTACTTAGCCTATAAGTATTCTAAGTTTATCCTGTTCTTCAATCACTGTTCCCTTCTCATTTCCCAAAAATATCTGAATTTACTGCCTCTGTTTTTAACAAATAATATGTATTGAATGTCTCTTATGGGCCCAGTGCTAAGTGTACATGTACATTATCACATTTGTTCTACTTGAGGTAGATAGTCATTAGCTCATCTGCACAAAGAACTCCCTTGAAAACCTAAAGTAACTCATCAGAAACACAGAACTAGTAAATAGAGAATGTGAATTTAGATCTGGACCCGCTAGCTGCAAATGCTGTGTTTAACCACGCAGCTATATTTCCTCATCCCTGGATTTTCTTTCCCCTTTTCATTTGTGATTTGACTCTGCTCTTCCCACTCTGATGAAATAGCTTCTTTGGAGCCATTGATGAATTCTTGATCCCAAAATCCAATGGCTTTCTCCTGGTTCTCATCAAAGTGGCCTTTTGACTTTCCCAACTTGAGGGACACTCCTCTGATTTCTCTTACTGTGTCTTCCAGATTCCTTTCCTCCTCAGTAATGCTGTTGATTCTTTACACTTTTTTTTCCTCTCACTTTTTGCTGGCAACCCCTCCCAAAAGTTAAAAAAAACAGCTCTATTTATATGACTGTTTTTACTAATTCAACAGTTTATTGAGGTTTACCCCTTCTGGTCCTGGAAGTTCTATTCTGACAAATGTGGAAGCTATTTCAGGGCCTAGATGAAGTGTGTCCACTGCCTCTGGTGAAGGCCTCAAGATCCATAGCAGTGACAGCCTGATGGTACTGAAAAGACCATGGAAGACACAGGCTCTGGGAAGGCTACTCACTTTTAATCACTACTCACTTTTCTCCCCAAGGTTTAATCCACCTTATTTTCTGATATAAAAATTCTGTGGTGGCAACCGCAGGAGCCTGGGCCCTTGGCACAGCCTCTCATGTGGGTCTTCACCAGGTCGTCAGTGAGTTCCTCATAGGGAGACTTGGTGAACAGTCTCTCTCCAGAGATTTGGGGTGAGATAGCTGTAGATCTTGGAGATGGTATCTGGTATCTCCAGTCTTGGTAAAGTCATGCAGAGCCACAGTACAGTCCCTGACTGAGTTGACTGAGGTGTAGTGCTCATTGATACTGGGCAGCAGTAGCTGCTTTTTGGGCTCAGTGGCTGTGACAGTGCAGTGCCCCTGGGGGCCATGATGAGGTATGCAGCACAGCACCTCAATGGCCAATCACCTTGCAGGGAGTGTGGGCCTTGCATATCTTGTTTCCCCAGCAGCCTCACTGAACCAGGAGGATGGAGGCTTGTCCAGGATGATGGCCCCTCGGGTGACAGCAGCTTTCTCCTTGGAGCACTAAACTGATTCAGTTGTAATCCCCGATAGTGACAAATGCCTTGAACCTGGTCCAATTTTCATTCAAGAAATGTACCCTCTAAAACCTCTTCCTCTATTTGTGAAATACAAATAAGATCATCAACCCACTTCAGGAGAAACAGAGTCTACATCATGATTTATGAATAGCAAATACATATATCACCAAAAAAAACAAGTAAAGGATCAATAACTGATGTTCAAAGAACAGGTAAAATGCATCTGTTCAGTCTCATTAGCTTGTATTACTTACAATGTTGCTTGTACAGTGGATGTTATTTTCCACCAGGCTTCTCTTTCAGTTTGTATGTATCTATTGCATGTGGTGGGTATTTTGTGTGCTCTCTCAGTTTAATCATGTCTCGTTGAAACAATTTTCAGGCAAATGTTTCAGATAACACCCAACGGACTGATTCAAATTTATTAAGGCAGACTGTAATGAGGTGATTTTTTTAATTAAGTGGGTGAGCAGTTCTATCTGCTTGTTTTCTATTAAGGGGCTAAATTCTCCTCTTCTGTTTCGGGGAGAAAACAACATACTCTCCTGAGGCACAGACAGGAACAGAACCCTCCACCCATTATCCAACAATACTCTCAATAGTAACCAGGGCTTTTATTGCCTGGAACACCCCTCAACTGCCATTGAGATTCTCACAGGTCAGACACTGTGTCAGCTACAAAAAGGAAACAGGTGGAGAAGGTCACGGCTACATACATTGAGATTTATCCATCCCTTACATCCCACTCTTTGGTGACAATTCATTTGTCATTAAAGTGTATTTAATTTCTTTCCCTGTGTATTTAATAAATATAATTTTCACAAAATGAATTATAGAAACATCATCACCAATCCTTTTTTGACACTGTGACTGTAGGAAATATGGGCGAAGGGGCTCGTAGTTAGATAATTTTCACACACACACCTCAACTTGGAAATTAAAAATTAAGACCATTTTCTGAAAGTTAATCTAATCAAACTGTCACATAATGGGAGGAAACAGAAAGTTTATTAAATACACAGAGAGAAAAATATATGCAAGTTTTACTACCAAGAAAGCTAGCTAGCCATTTTTATAAGAGTAATTGTTTCCACAGGGACAAAAAACAATTTCTGCATCTAAAGAAGGAAGAACATATTAATAGAAGTCAGTGATCAACAGAAAAAATGCTGGGTCCAGAAGGCAAACCTTCAGGGCATGTCTCCAGCAATAGCCAGAAGAATGAAATTTGCTCAAGTGGAACTCTCATATTCTGAACCTTAGAGAAATATGTTCTCGGCTTAGAATTTTTTTTATTATACCTGCTTTAATTTATTCATCTACTTCACATATTTTTTAAGTTACATGTATGTAGGTAATGTTGATTTACATCACAGTATACACCTCTATAATTGCATGTTATTTCACCACACCCTCAGTAATCCCCTCACCTTTGCTCCCACCCCATCACATCCCACTTCTGGTAACCTTAGTTATAGTCCAATGTGTTCTTTCCTCTCCTATTTTCATCCCTTCCTCTCTCCCCCTCCCTTCTCTTCCTCTCCTGGATGCCTCAGATCTATGGTCTGCTTTCAATCTTTGTCTTTGTTTGACCTTTTGTTTGGTTTCTCTATATTCCTCACTTAGATTATATTCCTTGTATAAGAGACATCAGGTATTTATCTTTCTCCTTCTAACTTACTTGGCTTAGCATAATCCCTTCCAGCTCCATCCATATTGCCACAAATGGCATGAATTTATCTTTTTGGATTGTTGACTATTGAGTTTCCATTGTGTATATTACCACATCTTCTTCATCTGATCTGGGGGCATTAAGTTGCTTCCGTATCTTAGCTGTTGTAAGTAGTGCTGCAATAAACACAGGAGTACAGGTGTTTAGAGGAACCTCCACACAACTCTCCACAGGGGTCAGACCATTCTACATTCCCACCAACAATATAAGAGGTTCCCTTTTACTCCCTGTCCTCACTAGCACTTGTCCTTTTATTTTTTTTTTTAATATGGGTTATTGTCACATGTGTGAAGTGGTATCCCACTGTGGTTTCGATCTACATTTCCCTAATAAGTGATGCTTAACATTTTTTTACATGCCTGTTGGCCATCTGCATGTCTTCTTTGGAGAAATGCCCACTTAGCTTTTTTGCCTACTTTTTTATTGCGTTGTTTGATATATTTTTGTTGAGTTGTGTGAGCTCTTTGTAGATTTTTGATATCAGTCCCTTGTCTTGTGTATAATGTACAATTATTTTCTCCATTCAGTAGAGTGTCTCTTCATTTGGTTACTGTCTCTTTCACTGTTATTTCCCATCTGGTTTTTATTGATCTGTGTACCTGTATTCCAGTACCATACTGTTTTGATTATATAGCTTTGAGCATAGTTTGAAGTCTGTGAGTATGATACCTCCACTCACTCAAGCTTTTTACAGAAGCTTATTAGTTTGATGATGCCCCAATTGTTCATTTGTTCATTTTCTCCTTTGTTTTCTTTGCTGCTTGAGATGAATCCTCAAAGATGTTTCTGAAGTTTATGTCATAGAATGTTTTTCCTTATGTTTTCTTCTATATACTTCATGGTTTCAGGTCATACGTCTAAATCTTTTATTCATTTGAGTTGATTTTCATATATGGAATGGAACATGGTCTAATTTATTTTTTGTTGTTGTTGTTGCATGTGGCAGTCCAGTTTTCCCAATATTTTTTATTAAAGAGACTTTCCTTATTCCAGTGTCTATACTTCACTCCTTTGTCATACATTTTAACAGAAGTAAAACTATCTCTATTTGTGGATATTATAATAAACACAGAAAACTAAACACTGCACTTTAAAACACTATTAAAGACAATAAATTGATACAGTGAAGAGGCAGATTACAAAATCAATATCAAAACATTGGTTTAATTCTTATAAACAATGAACTAGAAAAGAAAGAAATCAATAAAATAATCCTACTACTACTGCATTAAAAGAAGTAAATACCTAGACATAAACTTAACAAAGGAGGTAGAGCCTGTATAATGAAAGTTATAAAAGTTTTTATTTAAATTACATATAAATTTATTGTTAAATCAATGAAAACACAAAGAAGTGGAAAACTATTCCCCCCTTGTGATCTGGAAAAATGATCATTGTTATAGTGGACATCTTACTTACGGCAGTACACAGATTCAATGCAATCCCTATCATAGTTTCAATGGCATTCTCCAATAAATTGGAGCAAACATTACTTAAATTTGTATGTAGCCATAAAGACATTGAATCTCTACACCAATCCTGAAAAAAATAGAAGATGAGTGGAGGTATCATACTCACAGACTTCAAACTATACTCAAATCTATATGATCAAAACAGTATGATACTGGAATACAGATACACAGATCAAAAGAATAGAATTGAGATCTTGGAAATAAACCAACAGTTATATAGCAAGTTAACCAAAGACAAAGGAACCAAGAGTATATAATGAAAAAAAAAAGAATATGTCTTCAACAAATGGTATTGGGAAAACTTGATATCTGCATGCAAAGGAGTGAAACTAGAACACTATCCCACACCATACACAAAAAAAATACTTGAAATGGATTAAAGACTTTTATATAAGACCTGAAACCACAAAATACATAGAAAAAAAGGCAAAACACTCCATAATATTGGCTTCAGTGAAGTCTTTAGGGACTTGACTCTAACAACATAGGAAACAAAAACAAATGCAAACAAAGGGACTACACTAAAGTGTCTGCACAGCAAAACAAACTATGATTAAAACAATAAGGATCTTACCAAATGGAAATATATATATATATATATATTTGAATATCATACATCCAATAAGGGGCTGATCTAAGACCTATAAATAACTCATACCAACTCAACAAAAATAAAACAAACCAATCAATATGTGGGCAGAAGAGCTATATAGACATTTCTCCAAAGAAGATGCACGTGCTGATGGCCAACGGGCTCTTGGGAAAAGTTTCATCATCCCTTATCATCAGTGAAATGCAAATAAAATCCACAATGGGATACCACCTCACACTTGTGAGAACATCTTGTATCAAAAATACCAGAAACAAGGAATGTTGATGAGGGTATGGTAAAAAAGGGAACCCTCATATATTGTTGTTTAGAATACAGATTTGTCCAGCCTCTATGGAAAAGAGTATGGAGTTTTCTTAAAATATAAATATAGATTACCATATCACCCATCAATTATACTTACAGGTATCTAACTGATGGAGGCATAAATATCAACTTGAAGTTATATTTGCACTTCATATTTATTGCATCACTATTTGTAATAGTCAAATTATGTAAATAATCTAACTGTGCAATGACATATGAATGGAGTAAAAGATGTGGTATAGATTTACAGTAGGATACTAATCAGCCAGTCAGAAAAATGAAATCTTGCCATTTGTGACAATATGAATGGAACTGGAGGGGTCTATGCTTAGCAAAATAATCCAGAAGAAAGACAAATATTAGATGTTTTCACTCATATGTGGAATATATAGAAACAAAACAAAAGATCAGAGGAAACCTAACCAAAACAAAACATTGACATTTGACTGTAGAACTGAGGCTACCTGAAGAGGTGGTAAAGGGTGAGGATCAAAGCATAGAAAGGGCACAACGAATTATGATGGAGGTTTATGTGTCTTGTGAGCATAGTGTACTAACATACATTTAATCGGTGTGAAGCTCTAGCTCTGAAATATATACTGTGCTTATACCAATGTGAGCTCAAAAAAATTACAATATTTTACAAATGACTTGTAACCTTAAGGCTTAGAAAAATAACTGCAAAACATCATACAAATACACAGTTCCTATCAGATCAGGATGATAGACTCTTAACCTACTTGCTTCTTTAAAAGAACTTACCTATAGATACAGCCACAATGAGGGTTAGGACTTCAACACATGTGTTTTGGGGCACACATTCAGCCCATAACAATAAGCAAATTGCAAAAATCAGAAACAGGAAAATCAAATATTGACTAATTTTACCATAAAATATACTTGAAAATAACAAAAACAAAATTCTTTTTTTGATATATATTTAATTTGTTATTCCTTTTCTGTAACTGACTTTTCTTTAAAAACCAAAATTCTTAAAGCATTTTAAAAACTTTTTAAAAACTTCTGCAATACATTTGACAGCTAATGTGTAAGTGTTTGAAAAGCTTTTCAACTCAATGAAAAGAAAATATTCAAATAGAAAAAGCATGAAAGGGAATAAACAAGAAATTCATTAAAGAAGAAATGTAAATAGTCATAAAATAAATAATGAAATATTAATTTTCAGTAATAATAAAGTATAATTTTAAGAATGTGATACCATTTGTCTCTCAATAAGATAATTTTCAAATCTATACAGCCACACTTGGAGTCTATATTATATGCAATCTCATATGCTGATGATGGGAGTTTAACTTGTTATAAATTATCTAGAATATATTTTTACAATATGTTTCACAAAATTAAAAATATACATATTCTTTAGCTGAGAAGTGCCCTTTATATTCATCCTAGGAAACAAAATATGAGCAAATTAAGGTGAAAGGATGCTCACCACATTCATAAAAGCTTTAATGAAAGCAACAAAGCTACTCAGCAAAAGACCTTTACCTCAGTTAGCCATTACTATAACTTTTAGACATTGGTTATTAACTTCCTTGGAAAAAGGGCCTTGAGCAAACTCTCCAAAAATAATTGCATTCTTCTTTAGTTGATTCTGTTTTAGCTGGAAAGCCTTCACGAAAACCCCAACTACCTATACTGCCCAGATAGAACCAACACAATTGCCACAAGTGAATAATGCTGACCAACAGAAAGTTTGTCTCCTCCTACACTAAGACTCTACTATAAAAATCCTCGCCTCTTCAACTATAAATCAGAGACATTCTGCAAGGGAGAGAGAAGTATAGGAATAAAACAGAGGAGAGAAAAGCACAAGGGATTATGGTGATGCCTCACAGGTGAATTGGTGATAGAATTTTACGGGGAACATACCTGAAAGGAGAAATCATACAAGCATACATTGCACAAAAATGAACAATGATGTAAAATACACATAATTTTTTTTAAAGACCCATCAAGAAACACTGATAAAATGCCAACAGGGGAATGTCTTTCAATTAAAAGAAAACTTCAATGTAAAAAAAAAGAATCCTAGCCTCTTAACCCCAAAATTGGATGGTTTCTTGAGAACATGTGTCTACCAGCAACTCAGTTGACTGTTTTCTGAGCAAACCTCACTTTCCTAACTCCAGACTTGTTTGGTATATGAACAGTGAGTAGCCAAGACTTCTCAGCATCAATTTCTGGTAAACCAGTCAGGAGGGCGGTGTCTCTAAGTATCCTGTGTCTCCCATTTCCAATGAGCAAAGCAGAAACATACCCTTGATAAAAGGAGTCCAGTGCAGGGGTACGTTCCCTTTTGAAGAAGGACAAGTAGACCTCACTCAAGTGCCTTGAACAAGAGGATATTATTATTTGTTAATTTTTGTAGATACTTTCTCAGAATTTGTGGAAGCATGCCCTGCACAAACAGAAAGAGGCACTAAAGTCATCAAACAGCTATTAAAGGAAGTCACTCCCTGACATGGACTCCTGACTGCAGTCCAGAGTAACAACAGACCCTCTTTTGTCTCAGAGTTATATCAACAGGCATGTAAGTTCTTAAATGTGACCTGGAAGCATCCGTGCATCATGGAGACCAGAGTCATAAAGAAAAAAGTGAAGATGAAACATACTTTCAAGAAGTCTCTGGGGCCTCCCTGTGGCGCAGGGGGTTAAGACACAACCTATGAAGCTGTCCGCAGCCGCTGTAGCACCAGTTGATCCCCAGCTAGGGAACTGCCCACATGGCGCAGCAGACCTCTCCTATCTCACCCACTGCTCCCCTCAGCAGTGTTATTTCAGTAGATCTGCCTATTCTGTTTCCTACTCTGTCTCTGGTGGATCCTCTCACCTCCCCCACACACACACCTCTGGCCTGTGCCCCAATTCTTGTATGCATAAATAAATAAATCTTTTTTTAAAAAAAAGATGACTCTGAAGAAGCTATATCAAGAACACCATCTGCCATAGATCCAGATTTTGCTGACTGCGCTCCTCTGGATACAGGTAGCCCCCAGAAGCAGATTAAGCTTTAATCTTTTGAAATAATCTATGGGAAACCATTTCAGATAATCTCCACCTCTCTGAAGGCCCCACATTTTAAATATGAGTTAACATTCAAAAATATGTGTCAATTAAATGCTAGTTTAATTTCTATTAATCATTTTGCCTTTTCTAGATTACAAAACACAACTAATGACAAACTACATCCATTTCAACCAAATCAAAATTTACAAAACAAACAAATGGATCATGATGATCAATAGAAAACTTTCCTCCTCCTACCCTCAACTCTAACTCCAAAAATTAAGAGACATTCTTCAGGACATGAGCCTGCCTTCTACTTAGCTGACCCGTTTTTCTGAATCGACTTCAGTTTTCTAACTTTCGTGTTGCAGGTAACTGAGCCTTCTCTGCATCAGTAAGAAATAGAAAGGGGGGCCTCCCATGGTGGTGCAGCGGTTGAGCACTGGGTTGTGAAGCTGCCCACAGCCTCTGCAGCACCGGTTCAATTCCCAGCTGCTGGCGAGGGTCCCACATGGCGCGCAAACCTCTCCTGTCACCCCGCTGCTCCCCTCAGCAGTGTACTTCGGTCCTTCGATCCAGTTCTGCTCTCCACTCTGGCTCTGGTGAATTCTCTCACCCTCCCGGGCTACTGGCTGTACCCAGTGCTTGTATAAATAAATAAATAAATCTTAAAAAAAAAAGAAATAAATAGAAAGGCGGGGGAGAAATAGAATCAGGAGGGAAATGAGAGGAGAGAGTACAAAATTTTTTCTTACTTTAGACATAAGTGTCCCAGGAATTGAGTGCTAGCAAATGCTTCACAATTTGAAATTTAGATGTTTTAAAGAAAGAGAATGTGACCATCAAATTCATATTCTTTGTACTACCTCCAAGAGTATGTCTCATTGAGGAAAAAGTCAAACTTTGGAGCAATTTTACCACCAAAAAATATTAAATCAAATATAAAAAATTGAGTTTATAGGGAAAAAATCAAGTTTATGTATTTTTTTTAAGATTTATTTATTTATGCATACAAGAGCTGGGGCACAGGCCAGAGATGTGGTCCATGAGAGGATTCACCAGAGACAGAGTGGGGAGCAGAACAGGCAGATTGACTGAAATACACTGCTGAGGGGAGCAGCGGGGAGTCAGGAGAGGTCTGCTGTGCCATGTGGGTTTCTCCCTGGCTGGCCAGGGATTGAACTCGTGCTGCAGAGGCTGAGGCTTGCTTCATAGTGAGGCATTTAATCCCTTGCACCAACAAGGAGGCCCAAGTTTATGTAATTTAAAGGAAAATTTCTCTAGCTTTATTTTTTTTTAATTTTATTTTTTATATTCCCCATACAATTACAACCCCCTTATTTTGACCTCAAGCCCTCCTTTCCCCGCCCCCCACCCGCCATAGAGTGTCTCTGGTTCATAGTTGTTTGTCAATTTTGATATTTTCTTTCTTATAGTTATTCTTTTTCCTGGTCCCTTATTTAAGTTTTCTAGATTCCTGCTATAAGTGAGACCATCCGATATTTTTCTTTTTCTTTCTGGCTTATTTCGCTGAGCATGATCCCTTCCAGCGCCGTCCATGTTGCTGCAAATTGCAGGTGTTTATCTTTTTTGAATGCTGAGTAACTCTCTAGCTTTATTACGGGAAGAAAGATTAAGTATAAAGAATGAAAGTGATCCTGTTTATCAGTTGGCTTGCACCCTGATTTCATTTGATATATCTGTAGCTAAGTTTACTCATGGTCTGAATTGCCAGATAAGTTCAGCAAACTACAATAAAAAAAAAAAGTGGAAAAAAATTTTAAAAAGCAGTGGGACAAAGGTAATCACCTCAGTCAAACAGCTTTAATTTTGCCCCATTCATAAATGTTAGAGCAATATAAAAGGAAGTCACTGACAGCTTCTTTTGTTTGCATTTTGAATCCTGCTACCTAATTTGTTAACATATGATCTGAGTGTTGGACAGATCGTGCTTGGAACTCAAAATCATATTAAGCCTAAGAAAAAGAGAATGGCTATGATCTTTATGCAGAAGGTGTTGCCATCTATTGTTTGTTAGAGGAAAACGTATGCAAATTTCAGAATCTAAATGAGTAAGATGAATTAGTATCTGAATGTCCTTTGCCTCATAAACATTCCAATAGAAATGGAGAAACAGGACAATCCATCAAGGTGAAGAATAAGTTATTTAGTTTTAAAAAAAATAATTTATAACCACAGAAGTTTCCTGATAAGTTTCATATGAAATGAGAGATTTGAGAATAGAGGTATAAAGTTACCAGTCCTTAACAGTTATTTTAAGGTCGAGGATTCTGAGGCCATTGGTCATGGACTATATATAATTCATTAAGTAGACGGAAATGACTTTTTAGTGAGTGTTAAATCCAAAGAAATTGAATTCTCCTTTACTTATTATGACAAACTCTTCAAACCCTTCAAAAAGCCTCAACAGATCTAGAGATCACCCTGAGAATATGAGGACAGGTTTACATACCTTTTCTCTCTCTGTAATCCTAGTGCCTAGAACTTTGTCTGAAAAAGAGGAGATATCCAGAAAACACTATTTAGTTGATTCTATAGGATTTAACATCATACAGCAGGAAGTAAAACTAGGGTTCCTCAGGCCCATAAGGAAAAGGGAAGGAATGGATGGAGAGCATTAGAGAGGAAAGAATGGCAGTCGGAAGGGAAGGAAGGCAGGCAGACAGGTGGAAGGACCTCTTCTCTTAGTGAAAAAAAAAGATAGAAGTTAAATGCTGTGCGATCCATAAAATTATCATCATTACCTTATTGACACAGCCGGTCCTTCAGGAATTAATTCTGCCCCAGTCATCATAGCCACTCACAGTGTCTGAAAGCTCAGATCTAAAATGTTTTGAATTATGGTGTAAATTGCTACACAGTTGGAAAGCAAATAAGACTGTGGCACACAAATCTCTTGCAACTGTAACAGTTTCACATGTTCTTCAATTTAAAATACATTATGTGAAGGTGACATTAAAGTAATTTATCTGGTAGAAATAGTTACAGTTAGCTCCACTTGGGAAGAAAGCTGAAGTCTTTGTGTCATTATATGAGAACTTCTCTTTTTTTAATACTGTTTGTGTCTGTAGTCATAACTTCCAGATACCACATTCCTCTTGTTAGTACTGATGGTCACCAAAAGGTGACCCTCTTAAAAAATAAGTGTAGTTCTTATGCAAGTGGAATATTCACTTCAAAAATAAAGCTTCTTTATTGTTTTATGTTGGAATCAGAAGTTCACATTTCAATTATCTTCTTTCTAAAGTTATTTTCTGGTTATTAATAATTATAAGAATCAATTAAAAGCAGCATCTGAAAAGTAAATTTGTCTCTCCAGTGCCAAATTCTCCATTAAACATTGGTAGTCAGTTGTCTCCTTATTCTATTATTGCAAGATTTGCCACAGTGAAGGCAGTCTGCTGGCATGGTAAATGGGCTGAAGAGTTGATGGATTTTTCCCAGGGGCAAAAGTGCAGAGCCAGAGAAAGCAATCTACTGATGAGCTGTATTCGGCTTTTGTTTTCATCTTGGACACCTGAAATAATGAAATGTCACGTGGAGCCTTTCCTCTGAACTTCCAGAAGTCTCTTTTCACAGTGTGACTCTTCTGTCCATATGAAAGAGATTCAGGATATTGTAAGATGAATTAAATCAGAAAAAAACCACCTTCAGAGAGAGAAATCCAAGACAGCAAACAATGCACCTCTTTTTGTGCTTCCTCCCAGTTTAAACAGATCTATAGGCAAAATAGCAGGCTGGCTCTGGGAAGCTTTTCAGAAGCCCTGCAAAATGACTCTACCTCTCCCCGCTGCATCTCCACACCCCAAAAATAGCTGGTACTGGTGACTTGCCAATAATCAAATTTTTTGACAGAGAAAAAGTACGAAAGAAAGTTAACATATGTATTCTGTGGTAGGTAACCCTCCCACATCAATTCTTACAACATTATGAAATTCTTGTTCTTAGGTCATAAGACTAGAAACAGAAAGAATAATTTCACAGACTCATATAGATAGTAGGGATAAAGTCAAATTTCTTTAATCCATATTTATTATGCTATTACATCCTTTAGAACAAGTTATAAGTCCCTGCTAAGGAAGAAATGACTAATGCAACATTTTACCCTAACATTGAGTCCTAAAAGAAAAAGAGGAAAATAACGCTTGGTGAACAGAAGAGTAGACTAACTGAGTCTCAAGATATGAAGGAATCTTGGAGCATCTATGATAACTTTCATCTGTATCCCAAGTTTTACCTGAACTCTTCTGTACCTTTGCCTATAGCTGTAAATAGAATGATGTTGATACAGCTTATTCTATTGTCAACTGGCATGAGGGTGTGAGGATCAAGTGTGAGTCATATCCAAGGATCTTAACAAGAAGTAAATTCTAGGATGAAAGTTCTATTTGCTTCAGGAAAGTAAAAAATGTTGTTTGGCTCAATGCACTTGGGATTCCCCTACCTCCAAATGAAAGGGTCAGGAAGAAGCAGAGGACATGGACACAGCTCAGCCTGGCCCTCTGAGTCCTCAGAGCTGTCCCAGAGACTTTTGTGCAATGATAGAGATAGGTTATATATGTGCTATCCAATACAGTAGCCACTAGCCACATAAGCTTATTGAGTACTTAAAATGTAACTATTACAACAACTAATACTGGGGAGCTGAATTTTTTTTATTTTATCTTATGTTATTTAAATTAAAATAGCCATATATGACAAGTGTTTGCAATATTGGGCAGATTGACTCTTAATCTGGTTCCATATCTCTTCCTGGTATCTTTTCTAATGTGTTGAACATTCAGCTTCAACCCAGGCTAGACCAAACCCAGAAGACTTGCCTGGGCCAGACAAGGATTGGAAAGTGTCATCAAAGGAAGAGATGTGGGAAGGGACAGACAGTAAACACCAGTAATATCTGTTCTACTTTCTTTGTTTCAGTCCCTAAACTTATCCATTCAGTTTCGACATTTGTTGAGCATGCTTCTGATCACTACAGGAAAAATTGCTGGCACTGCAGATAAGAGCCTAGCAGTGACAAAGGTGATGCTGGAGTTAAGGAGGTGCTGCCTATACAGGGGGAAAGTATCACACAAATGAAGTCAAAAATCAAGAGCAAGAAAGTCCAATTTAGAGACTGGAGAGCAGTCTAGTATGCCCAGAGTATGAGTGGTATCACATGTTGAATTGTGTCTTCCAAAATTTATGTGTTGGAAATCTAAACTCCAGTATCACAGAATGTGGTTGTATTTGGATACAAGGTCTCTAAGGGGATGCTTAAGTTAAAATGATCACTAGAGTGATCCAGTATGACTAGTTTCTTTATAATGGACCCAGACAAAATTTGGAAAGATGGTATGAAGACATAGATGTTTACACAAGACGACGAGGGGCCACACAAGAAACCAATCCAGCCGATACCTTATTCTTTGCCTCAGAATTGCGAGAAAATCAATTTCTGTTTTTCAAACCACTATACTTTGGTACCACAACTGCAGCATCTAACACAGGTATATAGAGAAGTAATGAAATGTAGAGAGTCACTTTAGGACAAGTTCATGAAGGCTCATGATGTCAGGCTGAGGAAACATAGATTTATCCTGAAAGCATTGAAGACTTTTTGACAGGGAAGTGGCATGATTGGGTTTGCATTTTTTAAAGTTATTTTCTGTGTTGGGTTTAACCCACCTTGAACCTAGTCGCTGCATGTATTTCACTTGCTAGTCTTAGCTTTGGTACTGATTTGACATTAAATCCTCTGTAATGGTATGCAGAGTTGTGATAAAACAGACATTTATTGCCTGTGATATTTTTAATGGGTCAGTACACAAGCTTGTCTTAACATGTTTTTAAGGTCTGTGCTCATTGCACCTGGGTCATACAGGATTGTTTCATATTCACTCAATAAAATTCCCTAAGTGCCTATATGACTCTGAGGTAGAAGAAGTTTAGCAAAAAGGGAAGCACATTAACTCTTTCAGGTCATGAGGCTACCATTTAATGTATCTCTGCAACTGCACTTTCAAACAACAGGATGTAGAGGCATTGAGACATTAGCCTTCTTAGGCTGACTTAAGAAAAAAAAGGGTAACAGGCAGCTCTAAGCCATATGCTGGATGACTGTGATGTAAAGAGGCTTTAAAATAAAAATAGATTATAAAATTTACATGCAAATGAATGCTGTCATCTTGAATCAATTTGCCTAATTTACAAAATCCCTCCAGTTATTTAGAACACTTTAGAAATCTTCCTTCTGGGCATGCCTTCAGAGCTGAGCAATGGAACCTTCAGTCCTCATGTTCACTGGAGATAGTCTACTGTCAATATAAGGGAGAATTTGTTCCATTTTGGAAGCAGAGGGCTCACCATAGGCTTCATGAAAACACAGCCTTCCTGGGCTATGACAGTCCTGCTGTTGAGAAGATGGAATAGGAACTTTACCTAAGGATGTTTCCTATTACCGGAGCTTGGAGACTGGGCTGTGTCACCTTTGAAAATAAGGAACCCTAAAACTGGCTTGGCATCTTCCATGAAATGTATTTTCTTAATGTCCACAATACCTGTGCCAAAAGGAAGACCAGGAACTGAAAAGAAAAGATAGGCTATAAAGAAGTTTCCCGAACAGGATCATGGGTATGCTGTGGCACATCTGTGCCTGGTAAGAGGGCAAATGCTACTCCTTCTGAATACCTAACTGACATCAAATGAACAGAACTCACTGTTGGCAAATCATGCTTTTCCAGTTCCTTGGCTTTTCCTCCATAGCGTTTCCTCCATGCCATGCATGCTTAAATGCTGCTGCTTCTCTTGGGTCAGCTACTTCTTTTAAGTCTTCTCTGATTTCAGCAAGTGATAATCAGACTTTCTCTAAATGACCCTACCATCTCTTTTGCCCTTATGAGATAGTCATTTATCATCCTATACTAAAGAGTGAACTTCCTAAAGAAAGAATCTATATGTCATTAATTTTGATATCCCTCAACTGCTAAACAATCTCTGGATCAGAGTATAAAAGCTTTTTAATAAATTAAGAAAAGAAAATTCATTATAGGGTTAGTGGCTTGGTTCAGGAGGCTGTAACAAATACCACAGACTGGGTGGTTTAAACAATGGGAAGTCTGAAATCAGGGTGCCAACATGGTCAGATTCTGGTGAAAGCCTACTTTCTAGGTTGTAGACATTCATATTCTTGCTGAATCCTCAGATAGCATGTCTCCTCTTAAGAAAAGTACTAATCTCACCCCTGAGGGCCCCATTCTTATGACCTAATTACCTGTTAAAAAACCTCATCTCTGAATACTCTCACATTGTAGATTATACTTCAATACATACATTTGGGTGAACACACATATTCAGTCAGTGTTATCTCTGATTATCAGCATGGAAAGTATGAATAGTATATGGTAGCATAAGAACAAGACCCGAAAGGATAGAAGCAAAGAAGCAGATCAAGCAAAAAACCATGAAGCTATGAGGAAATAGCATGACACCAATTCTGAATCAGACAGGTAGACATAAACCAAGACATGCCAAAACCAAAATCACCAGTAAAATACAACACAAAGAAATAAGGGAAACTTTCATGATAAAGCAAATTTCTATTTCAGGCTCCAAGCCCTTTGTCATCTGTAAGCTATGAGAGAAGTAAGTTGTGTTCCAAATGTCATTTTCAATTGATGTTTATTTAGAATTGAGAATATATTTTCCTATCTATAGAAATAACACTAAAATGGAAATGTCACCCAGACTGCCTGAAATTCTATTTCATCCATAACATACCTAAAAACATAACAAATAGAACTATTTCAACTACAGTTGACCACCATTTATTAAAATTACTAAATGTTTTTGAAAAAAAAGGGGAAGCATACAGTTTGAGCTAACATGGAGAAAGTCTACCATCTTTCCCACAAATTACAACTAAAACTTCTGGAATGACTATATTCAGTAACAATCCAAAAACTCTGAAAAATTAATGTTAGCATGTGGATTGAATAGAGAAATTAAAACTTGAGGAATGATCAATTTGGTGGTAAGGTTCACAGAACCCTCTTTTCCTTGCCAGTAGCAATCCATAATTAGATAATAAGGCAGTCTGACTCACAGAACTGCACTGTAAGTGGCCTAAATTCAAACAGATTAATTGTTGATTTTCTCCAGAGGATTTTATTTTTTATTATTTTTTTTGCAACACAAGTCAATCTTTATTGAAAATTGCAGTTTTAATACATAACAATTCTTGTTACAATAAATGTGTTTTTAAGAATTTTAAATCTGAGCTGATCTATTCATCAGATTGCATAAAAAATTAAAACAGTATGAATCACATGGGCTGTGGCTAACTAGGAAATAAGGTTACTTTATTTTCTTTTAATGATTTTTAAATATTGGGGGTTTTTTAGACCTTTTTTTTCTTGGTACTTTTTTTAAGCTTGAGTGAGTCAAAATTGTCTTCCAGTGTTACAGGCACACCTCATCTTTGCATTGAACTTACCACATCAATCAATACAAAAGAATGGAACATCATCCTGAGCTAGTTCCATTACGTGTAAATTCACACTGAACTCCAAAGGATTGTAATTGGACCCAAAAACTCAGAGTCTCATTATATAATATTCAAAATGTCCAGGACATAATGAAATATTAATTAAAAGAACCAAAAAATACCCTCAATATTTCTCAAAGCAAAAGACAACAGATACCAGGTCTGTGATGACATATTGGAGTTATCAAAAACTTTAAAACAGATGTTATAACTATGCTCCATGAAGGCAAGACAAACTCTTTCAAATGTGTAGGAAAATGGAAGTGTTTGTTAAAGATATATAAATCATAAAAAAGAAATAAATGGAAATTTTAGAACTACAGAATAATTAACGAAAATAAAGTATAAATAAGATAGACTTAATAGCAAAACAGAAATAGAATAAGGAGAGAGGGACTTGAACATAGATTAATAGAAATTATCCAATCCAAACCATAGAAATTAAAGGAAAAAACAGATTGGTGGGATACAAAGAGTGAGCTTCAGGGATCTGTGAAACAAAATTCTAGCATTCAGGTTACTTGAGTCCCAAAAAAAGAAAAGAAAGAAACTAGTAAAGGAAAATATTTGAAGATATAATGGTTAAAATGTTCCCAAAATTGGTGAAAATATAAATTTACATACTCAGGAAGCTGGTTGAAGCCCCAAAAGGATAAACTTAATGAAAAGCACCATTCAACACGTAATCAAATTGTTACAAAAAATTGTAAATGAAAAAGTCTTGGAAAAGCCAGAATAAAGTAAGACGTTAGAGAGGAAGAATAATTCAGATAACTAAAGAAGTCGCAAAAAAAAAAGGTGGACAAAATACAATGAAACATTTTAAATGTAAAAGAACAATTAACCAAGATTATATAGCCAGAGAAAAAAATCCTTCACAAATGAAAGGAAGAGAAAATGCATTCTCAGATGAAAGAAAATGCACAACAGAGATTCTGCTCTAAAAGGAATATTCAAGCTTTACAAGCAGCAGGAAAATTACAACAGAAAGAAACTTGGAATTTCAGGAATAAAGAAAAAAAGTAACCAAAACAAAAACTTATGGAACTGAAATATAAATTAGACAAACCTACAATTATATTTGAAGTCTTCAACAATTCTCTCTCAACAAACAATGTAATAGAAAAAATCAGGAGAAAAAAACATAAAAGAACTAAACAATACCACCAAGCAGCTGGACATAATTTACATTTTTCAAACACACCATCCAACAAAAAGCAGAATACATATTCTTTTCAAATGCACATGAAATATCATCAAGACAAATAGTATTCTTCCTTATAACATGAATCTTAAATTTAAAAGAATTGAAAGAAAATCAACAATTGGAATTAACTAGAAATCATGAACACAGATATCTGGAAAAATATCCAATATTTGGAATTTAAACACACTTCTAAATAATCCATGATTCAAACAAGAAACCTCAAGTGAAATTAGAAAAATATTTTGAACTAAATGGAAAACAGCACATCAAAAATTTGTGAGATACAGCTAAACTAGTGCCAAGGGGAAATTTATGTTATTAAATGTTAATATTAGAAAAGAAAAGATCTTGAATCAAAAGGGTATGCTTCCACTTGAGAAATTAAAAAATAAGCAAACTATACCCAACACAAGTAGAAGAAATTATACGTATGGCACCAATCACCAATGAAAATAAAAAGAGAAAATTAATGAAACCAAAGCTGGTTCTATAAAAAAAATCAATAAAATTGTAAATATTGAGTCATAGGTCATTAAAAATAGAAAAATATACAGATCATTAATGACATGAGTAAAAGAATATGCCTCCACAAATTTCAGAGACATTAAAAAGATTACAAGGGAATGCTAAAACAACTCCATATCTATAAATTCAACATGAATTTGTCTTGGAAAAGCCAGAATAAAGTGAGACATTGAAAGATGAAAATTATCCAAACCCAACTCAAAAAGAAATAATATGAATTTAACAAAATATTATTTGTTTAAAAAATAAAGGTAAATATATCATACTGTATGATCCAGGAATTCAACTGGCAGTTATCTACTCAAAAGAAGTTAAAACATGTTTACATAAAGACTTGTACAGTTTCATTCTTAATAGCCAATAAAAAAAAAATGGAAGCAATTCAATTATCCAACAACACATGAAAAGTTCAACAAATATGGCATTTAATGGAATACATTCATCAGTAAAAAAGAAATAATTTGTTTTCCAACTATGATGGAGTAGTGGGCAGTGGATAAACCCTCCTGCCTTAAACAATTAGAAAACTAAAATATATGAAATAAAAATTTTTCAGATACTGGACAACAGGTAGCACAAGACTGAAATCCATGAGACAAGATAAACAAACAAGTTGAGCTCTTTAAACGTTCCTTCTCACTTACAGATCTCCAGACCACAGCACAAGGAGACAGACTCAAGACAGAATCTATAGGTTTCAGTGGGTTGAGAAGATGGAGTCCAGGGAAATCAAGGCAGATAGAATTCACAGGGAAGAATACTTAAAGAGGAGGAAGTTGTACAGGCAGAAAGTTCTGATATTTGAAAAGGAGTCCCTTGAGACTTTGGTTAAATTTTGGTCTGTGCATTTCTATACAATGGAAGAAGCCACTGAGGCTGGAGAAAGAACTATTAGCAGTAAGCAGAACAATTCCTGAAGCTCACATGGGACAGAGAACAATTCTCACCAGCTAGAGTGAAAAAAATCTCCACAAACATTGGGACATACAAGGACAGTTCTCAGAGAAGTATGCCTCTCAATAAAGTGAGTGAACCCTAAAGTCTGCTCTGGACCTATCCTAGCAAAATTAATATCAAGTTTTGAAAGGATCAAACTGATGCTGAGTACCTACATTGCATCCCAGAGCAAAGCCACAAAATGTTTAAATGAGTATCACAAAATCCAGCAACCAGCAATGCAAAATCCAAAATGTCCAGCATCCAGTCAAAAATTACCAAACATACAAATAAGCAGGAAAATATGACTGGTTACCAGAAAATAAAATCCAGTCATTACAAACAGATCCACCCATGAGATAAAAAATGGAATTAGTAGACAAGGATTACTATTAAGATAGTCTTAATAACTATTAATCTTAATAACTATGGTCTTAAACTATTAATAACATGTTTTGGAGTAGTAAAATCAGATTTCTTTGTTTAAAAAATATTTATACTTATTTAGAGTAAGTATAAGAAAGTAGAAAAAAGACTGAACATGTTAAAGAACTAGAGGAAGATACAGAAAAAGACTAAAATGGAACTCCTAGAAATTATAAATATTTTTGAATTTCTTGTGGAAAATAAATAATAATCTGAACATCCCCATATCTACTAAAGAAACTGAATTTGTAATTGAACTCCCAAACAAAGGAAACTCAGGTTTAAATTCCATTACTAGTTAAATCTATCAGTTGATTTTTCCAAGATACAAAGGAAAATTCAATGGAGAAAAAATAATTTTCACAATGGTGCTGGGCCAATTTGACATATACATATTGAGGAAAAAAATCCTTGACTGATACTCATACCTTATGCAAAAATTAACTCAAAACACATCACAGGTCAAATGAAAATCATAAAGCTATAATCCTTTTAAGAAAACATAGGAAAAATCTTTCTGACCTTTTTTTTTTTAAGATTTATTTATTTATTTATACAAGCACTGGATACCGTCAGAAGCTCAGGAGGGTGAGAGAATTCACCAGAGCCAGAGCGGGGAGCAGAGCAGGCGGAGGGACCCAAGTACACTGCTGAGGGGAGCAGCGGGCGGCAGGAGAGGTCTGCGCACCATGTGGGACCCTCCTCCGGTGACCGGGGAGCACCCGGGGATCAAACCAGCGCTGCAGAGGCTGCGGGTAGCTTCGCAACCCAGCGCTCAACCGCTGCGCCACCGGGGAGGCCAAATCTTTCTGACTTTGCATCATGCAAAGAATTCTTAGATATAATACTGAAAGCAAAATTCATTTTGAAAATTGACAAATCGATCTTTAGCAAAACTAAAATATTTTGCTTGGTGAAAGACATTATTCCTAGAACAAAATACAAGTTACACCCTGGGAGAAAATATGTGTGTTTCACAAATATTGTGTTTCACACCTAACAATAAACTTACATTGACAATATAGAAAGAACACTGGAAATTGAAGAAAACAAAAAAAAATTGTTTCTTTTTTTTTGTGAAATGAACAATCACTTCACAAAAGAAGATGTACAAGTGACGAAAAAGCAAATGAAAAGAGGTTTAGCATCTAGGACATTATGAAGTACTAACTGAAACTGCAATAGTATACCACTACACCCCAGAGATGGAAGTGGGAACGAGAGTGGGGGAGGGAGGGAGGGAAGGGGAGGTGCGTGAGGGGGAGAGATGGAACACAACCAGTACTCTCATGCACTGCTGATGAGAATGCAAAGTGGTGTATTCATTTTGGGAAATAAGTTGCCAGTTTCTCATAAAGCTAAACATTCACATCCCACATGACTCAAAGTCAGAAATCTCACTCCTATAGTTACACAACAGAACTAAAAACTTATGTTTACAAAAAAATTAAAAAATGACACAAATTCTTTTTTTTTTTTAAAGATTTATTTTTTATTTATACAAGAGCTGGGATACAGGCCAGAGGCGCAGGAGGGCGAGAGGATTCACCAGAGACAGAGCAGGGAGCAGAACAGGCAGAGAGACCAAAAGCACTGCTGAGGGGAGCAGCGGGTGAGACAGGAGAGGTCTGCTGCACCATGTGGGTTCCTCCCTGGCTGGCCAGGAATTGAACCTGAGCTGCAGAGGCTGTGGACAGCGTCACAGCCCTGTGCTCAACCTGCTGCACCACTGAGGTAGCCCATGGCAGCACTTTTTTTGTAGTCACCACAAATTGGAAACTACCCAAATGTTCCACAATGGATGGTTGGATCAACAAACCATGAAGCATCCATACAATGAAACCCCACTCAACTATAAAAATGAATAAACTGTTTATCAAAAATAAAATCCTCATGGATGAAGGCATTATCCAAAGTGGGGGGGGTGGGGAAACTAGAATCAAAGATTTCATGGTGTATGATTACATTCACTTGGCAGACTGGAATGGGTAAGATCAAAGGGACAGAGAACAAATCAGGAGGCAATCTATGGGGGGGGGAGGGGAGAATTTTAACTGAAGGTACAACAGGAAGGAATTGAACAAAAGTTTTCTGTGTCCTGTTTGAGATGTTGTGTACTTGATTTTTTGCATTTGTCTAAATTTTAAAATTAAAAATAAACAATGAATTTTTTTTAATAAACAGGAATAAACAGAACAGATCTCTACTTTTCTGTTCTTAATTCGCTTCTACATCAAAAATTCCCAGAAATATATTTGAACAAGTTCAAGAATGGAAAGTGCAGGGCTAGTCTTTCTGAACTATATATTTCTATATTTTTATAATACAAAACCTGTCCATCTCATTTAATCTTTTTCATAAATGGGGATCAGTCCTTAAATAGCCTTAGAAAGAGAATGAACAGTTGATCTTGGATGCATGTGCAAATCCTTCCAAAAACTGCCAATTCTTAAATCAAGGTCTACATATACTTTTTTTACTGTAGCTAAAAAAGCTTGACATTAAGTAAAAACTTAGTTCTACTGCTTAAAAATTAAAATTCTGTTGCGAGTTAAACAACTTAACAAAACAAAACCCTCTCCTCTCTTGCTGGTCCTAAATAAAACACAAATATTCCTATTATCTTCTATCTTGTCATTTTTTGTATATGTCTGTAAGTTACCTAATTCTTTTTTTGAATGAATAGGGCAATTTTTTTCAAATTCAATTACTTGCTCTTTGTGTTAAATTGCCATGTGTGCCTACACGTCCTATTAAATATTTGACTGCCTCAATATCACTGGTTTAGAACGATAATATTCTATTATACAAAAAAGATAATGTTTCTTCTGCCTTTTCATAATCTTAAATAGGTTTTGGTGCAGTAAAATCAGATTTCCTTGGTTAAAAAATATTTTTACAATAGTGTTACAGCACTGAATATTCACAAGACAAAATCTCCTAGAAGAAGTAAAAACACTGCTAGGACAGTTGTTTCAGCTAGCCTGAAAGCTCTAAAACACTGGCATTACTTAGATCTCTCCATGTATGAAACTTCAATCTACAAATAAGACTAATCAATCAGAGCCCAGCTTGAGTGAGATATTACCTTTGGCTAAGATCTGCAAAAACCAGAATTGATATACTATGAAACAGACCTGATAAAAACATATCAGAAGTTCTCTCACATGACTTTAATTAAACACTAAAACCTAATGGGAAAAATAAAACCTCTTCCTGAACTTCACACAGATATGAAAAATAATGCTTCAAGTTTTAAGACATGAAAACAATTGGCTCAAAAATAAAGATTAAGAATATAAAAAGCAGGTGGAAGGAAATAGGAGAGGGAGTCCAGTGGACTGTGTTGGATGATTATGGGTGTTTTGGAGGTGGTGTGGTTGTATCACTACATATCTAAAGACCTAAGAACCTATACCTCAAAGTCATACTAAGTGTGGTAAACCAATATTACCGCAAAAAAAAAAAAAAAATAGTACAGGGGGCCTCTCTGGTGGCACAGTGGGTTGAGCACAGCGCTCTGAATCTGTCCGCAGCCTCTGCAGCACTGGTTCGATTCCCAGCTGGCCAAGGAGATTCCCACATGGCGTGGCAGACCTCTCCTGCCATACCCACTGCTCCCCTCAGCAATGTTGTCAGTCCGTCTCCCTGTTCTTCTCCCCACTCTGTCTCTGGTGAATCCTCTCACCCTCCCACGCCTCTGGCCTGTACCCCAGTACTTGCATAAATATTTTTTTTTAAAGTACAATATTTTTGTTGTCACTCTACATCAGTTTATTTAAGCTTCATACAATCTGTTTTTTGAACAATTTTATAAGGTTTTTATTATAAGCTCATGGAAGGAAACTAGGAACTGGAAAAGCTTATAAATAAAAGCTGAAGTTTTTACCTCCACTCAAATTTAGTGTTTATTTTTCTAGTTTTTTTCTGTACTTTTTTTAAGTGTATTTACTGAGGTAATATTGGTTTACAACACTATTTGTTTTACAACCCTATTTGCTTTAGGAATTATAGTTTCAACCTCTAAAACTGAATAAATATATATTTTTTAAGAATGTTAAAAGTCATAACCAACACTAAAGAAACAATGAGGTAAATGGAAACTGCGTGGGGAGAAAAACTGTGAATCTAAAAATGCCTGTAGAGCTATCCTTTTTTTATTAACATTTTAAACTTAGATTTCTTTCTTAAATTAGAGATCCAGTTCTTTAGGTCTTAAGTTAAAACTACAGGTTGAAAAGTTACTCTTTTTCAGATGTTCCTGAGAAGTAACTGGCAAGTATGTCAAGCTCACCTGCTCTACCCTCCCTGCCCTTCTCATTTCATTTTGAACATGTTATCCTTTTTTACGCCACCACCTCAACCTAAAGCTCTGCTCAAAAATTACTAACCCTGGCATTTTTTGTTATTGCCCTACTATTCTGACAGCTTCTTCTGTGGTCCCACTAAGTAAAGCATGTTCCTCAATTAGCAAAAACAGGAAATATAACACAATGACTACCATTCATAATGTGTCATTCATTGATTTAACAAATCTTTTGGGGACTACTCTTAGTCATATAGTATCTGCAAGTACTGGCAATAGAAAGCAAAATGATAAATAAGACAGGTGATTTCTGTTCTCATAAGCCATAACATCTTTCATGGAAAAGATCCATTATGAAATAATTAGTGGTGACAGATACTCTGTGGGAAAGGGGTTGCAGAGAGGAATAGGAAAAAAGGAAACAGAGGGAACTAAGCATCAGAATGTTATCTATATTATATTATTGGATATGCAAATGAGAACTTGACATAGTGAATTTCTTGACATAGTGAAATTCACTAAATTTTTTATTTCATTGATTGGTGTGTCTCCTTCCAAATTTTTTTCAATTGTATTATTTTTGATTGAGGCAACATTTGTTTACAACACTATTTATAATACAGGGGACCACCCAAATATTGATTGGGGAAAAATTTCACAATAATAATGACAAGACTGAATAACACATTTACCTATCTATTAGCCACACTTCCAAAAAAAAAAAAAAAAAAACCCACAGAACAAAGCCAGCAACTCAGAGTAACCTCCATGACAAGAGCAAGGCAATGAAAACACTACTCGTTCTGTAAGGCAGATTTATCCCCTTCATGTCACCTCAGTAGCAGCGCTAATCTTTTTGCTTTGTGTAAAAGATTCAAAATTGCTTTTTGATTGACTGACTATTTCACTAGGATTCCAGAGAGATAAAGCCTTTCACCTCTAGCTGCCTGGCCTGAATCAGTAGTGCCTGAAATTTACTACCATTTAAAAGCCAAGTGTTGACCTATGTGAAATGAAAGGTTACAGAACATAATGCCACATAGGCAGGTTTCAACAGCTCAGGGTGACATTCGAGTCCATGATGCAAATGGAGCATTTAGAAAGCCTGGAAAGGGTTAAATCACTTTGGCTGGGTATTTATTTTGAAAACAAATAACAGAAAAAATTTGACAGGCCATAATTACAAAATAGATTAACAGAAAAGGATTATTTGATGTTTCAAAGATCACATGACTCATTTCCTGGCTCCTACTGTGCCAACACTTTCTAAAATGTTTAATGCATGAGGCCCTCAATGTTCACACATCTCTCTCTCTCTCTCTCATTCACATACTCACATACACACACACACACACACACACACACTTACTTGAATAGTTCATTGTTGTGTTCCCTGTGGAGTATATACTCTTTCTCAAGATATTCCCTCACTTCTAACATTCTGACTTTTCTGAACTATAAGGGTGACAACTAACCTATTACATTATTTAGAAGTATATATCAGGAAAAAACAAAAACTAAATGCTTGTTTTGATCCTTTCACCAACTTCTTGGAAAGGAGTTTCTATACCTACATTGTTCCTCTGCATCAAAAGATCCTAATAGCTATCTCAAGAGGTGGATGCTGGAAGAAAGACCTAGCAGAACTTTGGTTGATAGACGACTGAACCAGCCCCATAGTCAAACTCACTCCTGTTTCACTAAAACTGTTGTTGGAAACAAAATAGTAACGTAGAGTGTGGGTTAAAGGAAGTAATTCTATTTTTAAAATAAGTCTCTAAAGTTTTAAAGGAAATGATTTACTTATTCTGACAACAGAAGAATTCTATTCCATAAATGTGTGATCCTGGCCTAAATAGATTAAATGACAGATGATCAATCGACAGACATACAGACAGGAGGGGGAAGCAGAGAGAAAGAGGGAGTGAAGGAAGGAGGGTGGGCAAAGGAAGAGACAGAGGAAGAAGCAGAGGAGGAGGAGAAAAATGAGAGAGAAATACTTGGTGGCCACTTACAATGGATATACAATATCCATACACACATACTTATGCAAAAAGTACTATTTTAACTTACGTTTGCAGAAGATGTTAGACATCTTCACTCTGGGATCATTCTACCTTGGAAAATAAATCTCCAAGGAATATTTTCTTAATTTTTAATTAATTTATCTCTTGTTGCTATTGCATATATGTGAAGGGGCATTCTTTTTAAATTGATTAATGTGACTGATGTGCTTTAAAAATTGTGACAAGGAAGTATGATGTTGAAGATATACCACATTGTTATCCTGGCATTCTTCAAAGAAGAAAAGGTGCTTTGAATCTTTGCTTTGTTTCTTTATAGTCCACATAGTACTGAAATTATCTGGTATTTGTCTTCCTCCTTCTGAATTATTTCATTTATCATACTTGGTATGATTTCAATCTTGTTGAATTTGATTTTTTTTGTGGCCCAATATGTGGCCAATCCTGGAGAATGTCCCAAAAGACATTCTAGAAGAATGTGTTTTGAGCTTTTGGGGAGGTACGGTGCCACATAAATGTCTGTTAAACCCATGTGGACTCATACTTCATTTGTTATTGTATCATTGATTATTTTCTGCCTGACTGATATGACTATTGATGAACGTGGAGTGTTGAAGACCCTGACCACAAATGTCTTTCCCAATGTTTTCAGATTTGATTGTAATTATATATATTATAATTATATATAATGCAAGTTAGATGCTCCTTTGGTAAGAATAATTGAGCATTATGTCTTCCTGATGTGTTGTTCCCTTACTTTTTGTATAGTGTCCATCCTTGTCTCTTGTTGTCTTTCTTAGCTGGAAATCTTAATAGGGTATGAATAGGGCTGCCCCTGCCTTCCTTTGAGTCCCATTTGCTTATAGGATTGTTTTCCAAACCTATCTTTGGAGCTCAGCTGCATTTGTTGTAGACAGCAGAAAGGTGGATTCTTTTCTGATACTACAAGCCATGCTGTGCCTTTTGATTGATTAGTTAATTCCATTTGCATTCACAGTGATTATTGTTATGTGAAGGATTGCTACTGCAACTTTGTCCTTGATTTTATGAATTTATATCCTTATTCAGATTTTTGTGGTTGTTCTCTTCATTTTAGATATGAGAGCTCCTTCCAACATTTCTTGAAGGGGAGGTCTGCTGTTTGCTATCTCCTTCAGATTGTTTGTCCGAAATCTTTATTTCTCCCTCATATCTGAAGGAGAGTCTTTCAGGAAAGTATAGTTGGCTGGCAGTTTTTATCTTCAAGTATTTTGATTATGTCATTGCATTCTATCCTCACTTGTAGGGTTTCTTGAGAGAAGGCAAATGTAAACCCGATCAGGATTCCTTTATAGTTATCTGATTCTAGCCAGTTACAATATTCTTTGTCTCCAACCCTTGGAAGTTTTGCTACTCTATCTTGTTGTAGGTCTTGTTGTAGGTCTCTTCTCCCATTCAGTATGTAATCAAGAGTTCTTTCAGCTTCATATACTTGTGTATTCGGGTTCCTTCTCCAGGTTTGAGAAGTTATCCTCTGTTATTTCTTTAAATGTGTTCTCTGTACCTTCTCTCTCTCTCTCTTCTTTTTCTGGGTTACTCATTAGTCTCATACTGCCTTTCCTCATGAAATCAGGTCATTTTCAAGGTGTTTCTTCAGTTTTTCCCTCTATTCTCTTTCTCGTTCAACCTGGATTCTTAGTGCATTATCATCTTTTGAGTTCACCAGTTCAGTCTTCCATCTGGACTATTCTGCTTCCATAGCTTTCTCCACAATTCTTTCTGTCCTCTATTGATTATTCTATGCCCTGCATTTTATTTTCTTATCTAAAACTTCAATTACAATCTTCTGTTCTTTAGTTTTACTTCTCATAACAGCAATTTTTTCTGCTTTTTTGTTTTTGTTTGTTTGGGGGTTTTTTTGTTGTTGTTTTTTTTTTTTGTATATCTCTGATCAGTTTTTCTGTGTTTCTTCCATTTCTTTAATTTCTTTATCATGGAAATTTTGAGTTCTGTGTCTGACAGGAAAAAAACCTTCCATGAAATGCAAATGGCCAACAGGCATATGAAAAAATGTTCAACATCACTTGTCATCAGGGAAATGCCAATCAAAACTACCATGAGATACCATCTTACGCCAGTGAGAATGGCACATATTAAAAAAACTAGCAACAACAAATGTTGGCGAGGGTGTGGAGAAAAAGGAACTCTCCTGCACTGTTGGTGGGAGTGCAAACTGGTCCAACCACTATGGAGAGCTGTGTGGAGATTTCTGGACCTACTAAACATAGAGCTTCCATATGATCCAGCAATTCCACTCCTAGGTATTTACCCAAAGGACACAGAAACATCAATTCCAAAGAACACCTGCACCCCTATGTTTATAGCAGCACTATTTGCAATAGCTAAGCTTTGGAAACAGCCCAAATGCCCAAAAATAGATGACTGGATCAAGAAGATGTGGTACATATATACCATGGAATATTACTCAGCATTCAAAAAAGATAAACACATGCAATTTGCAGCAACATGGATGGCGCTGGAAGGGATCATGCTCAGCGAAATAAGCCAAAAAGAAAAAGAAAAATTCCGGATGGTCTCACTCATAGCAGGAATCTAGAAAACGTAAATAAGGGACCAGGAAAATGAATAACTATAAGAAAGTGAAAATCAAAATCAACAAATAACTATGAAACAGAGACACTTTTTGGGGGGTGGGGGGCGGGAGGGGAGGGATTGGGATCAGAAAGGGGGGGTTGCAATTGTGTGGGGAATATAAAAATAAAATGTATTATTTTAAAAAAAACAAAAACAAAAACCTTCCATGTCTTTGAGATTGGCTTCTGGAGATTGTTCTCTCTCTGTTGAAGTTGTCCCTTGAAGACTCAAGGTGCCACTTGTTCTATTCTTTCCATCTCCCGGTTATTGACTTTCTAGGCTATTAGGTGTTCAAATGTTTAAAGGGTGCAGAACCGATGCTTTTCCAGTAGATGGCACTATGTTCTAGAGAGTATTAATTTGTAGCTGTCTTTTATGGTGGTGGTATCGGACCTGGAGTGTCCATCACTAGTGAACATGTGTTTGGGATAGGGTGGCTTGTGCCTATAGTACCGCTGATAACCCTCCTCTTTGGATTTCAGACATCTCTGCAGTCTTCAAGCAGGACTTTGAGTACAACTTCATGACTACACTTTGAAGTGCAGCTTCAATATATCAGCTTCAGCTCTGAGGGAGGCAGGGGAGGAAGCTGCACCTGTATCTGCTTTGACTTCAATAAAGCCTGTTCACCTACCTCACCCCTGCACTATGCATATAACTCCCGACTGTTAGATCCACACTAAGTAGCTCTACCCTCCCCAGGACTGCCCTGTCAAGGCAGGATGCATCTGAACTGCAGTTTTCCCCCTGGTCCCTTTCTCTAGGCACCTCTTGCCACACTATTAGTTTTTTTAGAGTTGAATGTCCTCAGTATCTCTTCTGTTATGCACAGTTAGCATTGGTTCTGATGTCCAGGAAGTGTTCCAGTTTCCCCCCAAGTCATGGGATTCTCTAAGTTCAGTGCCTGTTTGGACTACTTTTGATTATTTTCCTAGGAGTGAAGTGGAGAACATCTTCTGCTGCCATATTCCCCTCTTTTCTTATTCTGCCCATTTTTTTTAATTTGTTTCTTTGTTCTTGAGCTTTATGTATTATTTGTATATCTTGGATATTAGGCCTTTGTAGAATTATGATGTGCAAATATCTTCTCCCACTCAGTAGGTTGTCTGTTTTATAGCTCCTTTTCCTGTGCATAAGCTTTTTAGTTTGTTGTTGTCCCTCTTGTTTATTTTTCATGTTTCCATTTTTGTTGGAGCTGTGTTTCCAAAGACATCTCTAAGCACAATGCCATAAAATATATCACCTTTCATTTCTTCTATGTATTTTATGATTTCAGGTCTCACAGCCAAGTCTTTAATCCATTTTGAATTAATTTTTATGTATGATATGAGGTAGTAGTCTAGTTGCTGTTAAGCTTTACCAACACCTTTTTTTTTTTTGCAGATTTTCTCAATTGTTTGTTCTTGACTCTTCTGTTGTAAATTAATTGTCCATGTAAGTGTGAGTTTATTTCTGGGCCCTCAATTTTATTCCATTGATATGTGTGTATATATTTATTCCAACACCATACTGTTTTGATTTCTATCATTGTATAGTATAGTTTGAAGTTTGGGCATATTATACTTCTATTCTCTTTGCTAGATTGCTTTTGGGGTCTTCTGTGGTTCTGTACAAATTTTCTACTTTATCCCTTTGACAACATTTCTGACTGTACCTTATTCTGATACCAGCATAAATGCAAAAGTTTTTCATATTAATGGTAGCTTTAAACAATACCCTTAATTAATGGTACCCTTTAAAAGTGGTGGAATATTAGCTAAATAAAGGAATACTCCAATACTTAATATGCTTGATATGTAGACAGCAAAAATTTATTTGTTTATGGAATGATTAAATGGAATTGTGGTAGAATTAATAGATGAAAAATCAATGGATGGATGGGTAGATAGGTAGATGGATGATTCTAAGAGTTCTGAAAATAGAGTGGAGTGTGATGGCCTTGTTAATGCTGATCCTAGCACTGAAAGCACTAAGGGAGGAATTAGAATCAGCACCAAGGACAGAGGACATATTCCATGGTTTCTCCTGTATCCCTGCTGGCTCATGGTTTTCCCTGTTTTAAAAATGGAATTCAAGATAGGTGGAGGCTTTACTGATAACCCTAGCAACCCCATCCAACAAAACCTGAGTGTACACTAAGATACCATAAATAACTTTCCAGACTTATTTAATGTCTAATGTCCAGACCCTCCCACAAATATAAGCACTTGAGTAATGTTTCATGCAACACTCTTTTGTTATAACATTGATGAGAAAAAGTAAATCCCAGCCAACACTGAGCAAAACAAACATTATTCGAGACCTAGTCTAATAGACATAGTTTCATTTAAAGGTGAAGTTTTCAAGAACTTATTGAGGACATTAAGTGAGAACTTGCTGTAGATCATCACAGTAGTGCCCTAAGATGAACTTGCAATTACAATTTGAAAAGTTCAAAGTAAGGCATCCCTAAAAAATTTAATCAGCTTCTCCACAGCACACCACAAAATCTACTCTAGAGGAAACACTTCTATCCATTGTTATTATATAAATTAATTTCTGTAACACAATACCATTGTAAGTACCAAAATCATGGAATAAAAGGCAAATGACTTTAATAACCTAAATATATTTAAGCAAGAGTTCCCCAAGAGGTAGAAGTCAATCTGGACCCCTTGTAGACCTTGTGAGGAAGGCTTTGGTACACAGGACATGTAGCCATAAAGTGACACAAAAATATGTTGAGAGAAAGGATAGAATACCACCCAACAAAACATACACATTCACACACACACACACACACACACAAACCCTTAGAGTATTAGAGTCTAGGTTAGCTGTTGGTTTTCAGACCTGTATCCAGTACAGCTGACACAAATCCTGGAGAATATGTGCTTCTGAACTAAGTTCCCACCCCCAATCTTACAACCTTAGGCAATCTTGACCCCTTCAAATGTGCTATTTTGTCTTGTCAGCCTGTGATTCTACCCACTGACCTATGAAGAAAGATCATCCAGAAGTACAAAGCAATTGCCTAGACTGCATCTAGGAAATCTCATAGTTTCATAAGCCCCACCATAACTGCCCCTTTGGATGACATCCTTGAACCTGATCATATCACCGCTTTTATTGTAATTTGATATATAGTCCCTGGTAGAAGCCAGAGAGCTTTCTCTCCCAGCCTTTTCTTCAGCCCTATGTTTTATGACCATTGACATTTCCACATTCCTCAGAGCTTAGGCAACTCTAAGACCTTAGCCTTCAGTATCTAGCACTTCCTACTATAATTCAATCTTTCCACATTCCATTCACCGTATCACTCACACACTCAAAAATGTTCAATGGTGATTATCAATTTTTATTAGATCAAACTTATTTTACTTATTTCCAAGATCTTTCATAAACATATCATCCCACCTGGTCAGCCCGATTCATCACAATTTAGAAAACTTTGCAATCCCAGAGAGCTGCCCTCATCCTGAGGGTTTCCTAAATCTGTATACCAGAGTAATGCTGAAAACTTTTCTCCTGGACTAATATACCTCAATGGGAAAACACTGTAGTGGTTTTGCAGTGATAGAGGTGATAATTATAATTAAATCATATCAAAGTAATTGTCTGAATTGTGAAATCAAGGAGAATAGTTGACTACTTAAATATGTTATAAGTGGATTTCTTTTTACATATTGCAATAACCATAAGAAAGAGCCTGCTACTTGAAATGTGTACTAATAGGAATAAATAACAAAAAATAATCTCTAACACAATGGTCTCAAACTTTCGCCAGTACCATAATCTCTTGGAAGGCTTGTTAAAACACAAATTGCTGGTTCCAACCCCAGGGTTTCTAATTCAGTGAATTGGAATGAGAGCAGAAATTTTCCAGTTTTAAAGTGTTCACAGGGGACCTCCCTGGTGGCACAAGGGGTTAAGAGGCAGCGCTATGAGGCAACCTGTAGCCACTGCAGCATGAGTTCAATCCCCGGCCAGGGAGGTGACCCACATGGCACAGCAGACCTCTCCTGACTCCCCCGCTGCTCCTCTCAGGAGTGTATTTCAGTATATCTTCCTGTTCTGTTCCCCACTCTGTCTCTGGTGAATCCTCTCACCCCCACATCTCTGGCCTGTACCCACTTCTTTTATGCATAAATCTTTTTTAAAAAAAATGTTCACAAGTGACACTGATGTTTCTGGTCTAGGAATCACACTTTGAGACTGACCTAGTGTTTGCTATATTCGAGGTCATCTCCTACATTGCTCATCTATAGTTATTTAATATTTAGAATACAAACCTAAGTGGCTGATACTACTAATGTATACATTCTACAGATATGGAGTTATACTGCTAGTTAGTAAGCAGTGGAAAAAGCCTTCAAATTGAGGCATCAACTCCAGGTTCTGCATGCTTCATCGCAGGTGTGTATTGATTGTGAAAGTGACTTTTGAAATAAATAAACAAAAAATAAACAAATTGGTCCCTTCCGTGAGCATAATATCTGCCCCAGAGGGATAAGGCAGATGTTGCACTAAAGTCAATATTAAAGAAGTAACCTTGTTTCACTGAAAGTGGAACAGGTACCTAGATCAGCTCCATTTGCACTAGTCACCAGAGTGTTTCTAACAACAACAACAAAAAAAATCCAGCTTCCCGCCACACTTATCCAGGTTTCAGTCATTGTTAAAGGTTTCTAGTTGATTTCAGTGCACAGTCAAGTTTAATAACCAGCACTCTGAGCACCTGGTAGATCGCCACATCCAGGCTGATGACATCTCTGGTAACAGCTTTACCCAGGTTCATCATCAACCCTCTCTGCACCACCGTTTCTGCTGTACCTATTGACCTAGAGCCCATGTAATCTACACAGACATCAGTATTTCCTATGCCACTTTCCAACATCTCCAGCACCACCTAGGAGGAGTAGATCTTTAAACTTGAATATCTTTGTACAATTATCTAATGATTTTTGTTTATGGTGAAGCAAGGGAGACTGGCAAAGAGAGTCAAAGTATTTTGGAACAACTCTCCCAGTAGAGAAAATTTCTACTTTATATGAAAACACAAAGCAGATGGCATCTCTGGTAGGTTTAAGTCATGTTTAATATTTGCATGCAAGCTGTTTCCTTATGATAGAGCCTATTTTCTGGTATGAAATACAAAGCTTATGATGTTCAAAAGTACTTAAGATAAACTGTTTCATCTATTAATGATAACTTCTAGCCTGCATTTTTTAATGTATGTTATTTAGATTTTGCCTACTTCTAAAAATAATTCAAAGGAATACACATTATAAAAGTGTATATAAATAAAACAGCTGAAATAGACATAAAATAATGATCATTAATCATTTAAATATGAGATAACAGTGAACTAGAAATTGGAATGAGTGACATGGACTACTAAATTTAGCTGTGAGCTCTGTAGCAACAGTGAAAAGTGGAAAAAATAGGCCTCCCTGGTGGCACAAGGGGTTAAGACACAACCTATGAAGCTGTCCACAGCCACAGCAGCATGAGTTCGATCCCCAGCCAGCCAGGCAGAAACCTAAATGGCGCAGCAGACCTTCCCCGACTTGCCTACTGCTCCTCTTAGCAGTGTACTTCAGCCAATCTGCCTGTTCTGTTCCCCACTCTGTCTCTGGTGAATCCTCTCACCCCCCACACCTCTGGCTTGTACTCCAGCTCTTGTATGCATAAAATAAATCTTTAAAAAAACTGGAGAAAATATTAGATATAAATTTTATTATGGAGAGAAAAGAAAGAAATCATATTTTTGAAGAGACAGTATTTTCTAGGACTGTATAAATTAATAAACTTAATTATCACACTGATCCTCAACCAAGAGACACTAGATCCCAAATACAATGGATCTATTTTTCAACTTTAAATCCATGCTCTTCAGAGTGTCACTGATGACTGTGATGAAAGCACAAACCATAATGATGGAATGATTGGTTAGCTAATTGCCCTTCCACACATTAGCAACTATGATTTTCAACCATAACATATTCTATATATGACTTTAAATTAATATAACCAGTTCAACAAAAATTAGCCTCATCTCAATGGTCCCAAATAGAAACTAGATATTTATTTTCCGGGCCTCTTTTCTTTACAGACTTTCCACAAAAGATTTATTTCTGAATTCCTCAGTTGAAAGAAACAATGAAATTTCTCAGTTGAAGAAACAAAATCCTTGGTTTTAGAATGGTCAGTGAATAGAAATCACTGGTAAATTGCATTAAAAATAAGTTCCAAAAAAACAGGTTAACATTTTTCTCTGTAACTCTTTGAAATATGATCAACTATTATTATAATGCCCACCTGACACATAACAGATGTGTCCAATGTACTTGCTTTAAAGAAAAATAAGAGGGCCCCACTGATTTATTTTTTTGTATTTATGCTATCCTGACACCATATACAGAAGACCAGGACACACAGACACAGCTGGAAGACAGAGCAGATCCCTAGCATGGATCATATGCCCCAAAAAGTTTAACCAACTCTATCTCCAAGCCCAGAGCTATGGGTTGGTGGATAGCTATAAAGTGGGCAAATGGACCTCTGGAAAATCCAAGCAAAGTCAGACCATCTCCAGGAACAAGCTCGTATACCTAGCCCCAGTTGTAACTCTTTTCTTTTGACCCTAGTATTACTGCTGAGATGTTCCTAAATCCAACTGAATTGAGTAGCCCTTCTCCTTGATTTTATGGATTAATAAGGATTTATTAGTGTACCAAAGAAAACTTAAAAGCCCAGAATCTCAAAATCAGAGAAAATGTTTTCCATGGTCTAGACCTTTTACTTCCCCAAAGCTGAGCAACATACCATAGAGGTATCTAGCAACAGGGAACTTACCCCTCTTATATCAACCTGTTTCATTTCTGGAAATCTCTCGTTTTCAGAAAAGTTTGCAAAGGTGCTACAGCTTATTTCCCTTTGCCTGATGGTAAAACACTATTCACTAAGACCATAAAAGTAATCATTCATACATCTGACCAGCTTTCACGACAGATACTATATCCATGATGATTTTCTCTTCCCAGTTTCAGTGCTCCATAAAGTTTAATTGTTTTCCTGTGGCACGATTTAAAATCCCATGGTCTTCTTCCTCTAAATATACTGATATTTTTTCTATCCTTCATAAAAAGTAATAGCTTTCAATAAATGGTACTGGAATAACTGGACATGTACATGCAAAAAAAAATAATCTGGACAGAGACCTTATACCCTTCACAAAAATTAACTTGAAAAATGAATCATAGATCTATATGTAAAATGCAATACTATAAAATTCATAGAAGATAATATAGGAGAAAGCCAAGATGAGCTTGAACATGGAAATGACATTTCAGATACCACATCAAAAGCATGATGTATTAGATAAACAATGCATTGGCAAACTAGACATCATTAAACTTAAATTTTTCTGCTCTACAGAAGACAGTATCAAGAAAATGAAATAAGTGAGAAAATATTTGCAAAATACACATCTGATAAGGAACTATTATCCAAATTATACAAAGAACTCTTAAAACTCAACAATAAGAAAATAAACTTATCTAAAAATGGGCCAAAGACCTTAACAGATACCTCACTAAAGAAGATGTACAGATGACATATGAAAAGACACTCCACCTCATATGTCATCAGTAAATGAAGAAATTACAGGAGCACTATTTATAAAAAGCCAAGATAGAGAGCAACCTAAATGCCCCAAAAAAGACAAGTGGTTCAAGAAGATGTGGTATATATACACAATGGAATACTAGTCAGCAATCAAAAAAGATAGCCTTGTGTCATTTGTAGCAACATGGATGGAACTGAAAGGGGTTATACTAAGTAAAACAAGTAAAAAGGAGAAAGATAAATACTGGATGGTTTCACTTACATGTGGAATATAGAGAAATCAAACAAAAGTTCAGACCCTTGAAAGCTGACCATAAATCTGAGGTATTGATGAGGGAAGGGGGAGAGGAAGGAGAGGAGAGGATTGAGATGAACCAGAGGTGAGAAGAACACGATAGACTATGGTGGGAGAACCATAATGACCACACCTGAGGAAAAAAATCCTATATAGTGAAAAAAATAAGAATATAAAATAATGGTACTGCATTAATATACATATTTAAATAAACATACATTTTCATGTTAGGCATTTCTTAGTGTTCTCTGTGAGATCTATCCTTTAATCTGCTCCATGGCAAATTTTTCATGGTCATATGAAGGAGGAGCGTATATTAATTATATATATTGCTCCTCCTACATACTTCACACTCATTCATTCGTTTCGATAAAAAAAAATCTGTTTAACAGCATTCATGCAGCATTTCCTAATTTATTTAACTCTGAAACTTTCCACACTCCAAACTTACTACCTATTAGCATTCTGCAGACCTGCAGAACATACATCAAGGAAAATGTCGCCTCCTGACCTTTTTGTTACCCACTTATCCTGGTACTATCACTCAGAGCTCTATAGCCAATATGTTAAATCCTCCACCACTCGATGGACTTTCAAATATCTGAAGAAAGCTCTCACACACCTCTCGAACCCTCTAGAGGATGTCTGCACATAAACAGAGAGTTCTCTTCTTTTATTTTTTTTATTTTTTATACATTTTCTATATCATTCTTCACCTTTGCACAACATATGCACCTTCATCCTGGCCATAGTAAAGGAAGATAGCAATGCAGGTGAAAAGAAAAGAAAAAAATAAGTAGGCCCCTAGTGGCTTTGGAGGCACAGATGATCTTTATTCCTTGGCTTTTTCTGGCACACCCAGAGAGATTCACAAAAGATGCTGCAACAAAGAGAAGTCTTCAGTGTCAACTGGAGGTCCCCCAAAAAGCCCACTGAAAAACACTCCAATCCTCCAAAAGGAGGGGGATTTCTTGTAACCGTGGATTCACCAGGTTAATTAAATGCCTTTGGGGAAACGACTTTTTGGAGGAAGCATCAGTTACTTTCTCCTATCCTGAATACTCAAGTCAAAAAGAAAAAGAGAGGCTAGGGACCTGATTACTATTCAGGTTGGGTTGAACATTTCTAAGAGTTGTTTAATGAAGAGGAATGTTTCAAAGAATGGCGATCTGGCCAAATCTAAAAACCTTTTATTCAGTATTAATGAAAAGAAACACTGAACTGCATGGCATGAGCAAAATCTTTTCCTCAACTAAACAGAAAAGTGTTTGAAAATAGATCTCTACCAGGGTTTGCTTCTATCTTTGTAAATTTTTCCCTAGCTGCTCTGAGAAAAGGAATTTCTAAAACCATGGGTAGCTTTGCTACTTTTTCAAGAGGTGCAAAGCAAGGCAAAAAAATACAGGAGCTTTATAAATGAAGGGAATATTTGGAAAGGAAATATGGCTTAGAGTTCCAATTGGACACACTCTCCAGACCTGCACAAGGCTTTTACAAAGCTCTTGATGGATTAGTTCTACAGATATCATAATTCAAAACACTTCGAGGTGGGGCACAAGATAGTAAAATTCTTGAAATAACTTTGTGTCTGAAGGCAGGATCCTTTCATTTGAAAATAACAAGAACTGCAGGTGAACTGTGAAATAAAAGCCCATTTGGAGTTCTTTGAGATTTTACCCTGCAGCAAACTAAATAAAATTAAATATTTAATGAAATCTCAGTCTGTCTAAGTCCAACCAATGCAAGCAGAAAAATGCCAAGATGGTTTTTAAACTTAATCCTTAACCCTAGGTCACTCACCCAGGGATATTGCTAATGGTGTGACAAGTGAAGCAGAGGATGGACTAAATTCTAGGGCCATCAAAGCTTATGCATACTTAAGCTACAGTACTGTGTCAAATATATTTTAACCCATCATTGGCTGCATTGACTGTAGAAAGCTTTTAAGGTTGACTAATTCAGTAGGTGAGTGAATAGAAAGCAGAGTACTGAATTTATATTGTGAGTTATTAGCACAAGGACTGATTTTTTCATGCTATGCTTTGAAAACATAATAAAAAAACACAAAAAAATAAAACAAAACAAATAGGCAGAAAACCTTATACACCATCCAAAACCCGAAGAGAAAGAAGGGGAGAGAGGGCAGTCATTAATCATCCATTATATAAAGTTCTCACATGATTTCTCCCCCCTGAATTAATGAAAAGCCTCTTCAATAAGACTCCTCATCAACACCCAAGTCCAGTGAAATTAATATTTCACACCACAGTGTGATCTTACAAACTTGACCCTGCCTAAAATCTAAGTTGGCTTCCTGATGCCTAGAAATAAAGTATCAACTAATAATTCAACCTTAAAGTCCCTTTTAATTTCCTCTTGTCCCATTTCACCAGCCTAGATACCTGCCATGCCTCCCATCCCTCACTCCCACCTTCATCCAATGTCCCATGCATGATGGGTTCCTGGTTTATGTCTCATACCTAAACCTTGGCACCAGTCTTTCTTCTTAGATTTCTGTCCTTCCAAGCCCTCCTCTGGGAAATCACTCACATCCATCCAAACTCTGTTCAAATACCAACATTCCTATGGAGAGTTTTCCCTGACTCTCCTGAGTCAAATTTCTTCCTTGTATTCCTAGGGCACCCTTGTTCTAAATAATAATAATAATAAATTAAAATCATTAAGCACTTATTATAGGCCAGGTACTGCACTAAGTACTTTTATGCAATTTGTCCTCATTTAATCCTTACAACTCCACCGGGCAGTGACTATTATTAGTCCTGTTACAGGGCAGGGAGGGGGCACCCCAGACCCTGCAAACCTGACTGCTCTAAATAGGTTCCGCCATGCACCGCATCAACACAAAACCTATGAGACTTTAATGAAAAGGAACTTTAATACAATTAGTAAGCAATACAAGAAAGGCAAAGAATAGTTTCTAAATCAAGCACCTACAGTTGCCTGTCCCCTCATGGGTAAAAGTCCACCCAAACGGGACTGGCCCAGAGCAAGGCCTGAAAGCCTGCCACAAGTCCAAAACACCTTCCAGTGGGGATCCACAGAAAAGGGTCAGAAACAACCAGACAAGTCTGGGAGGAAAAGAGCAAAGTCAAAATCCAGATAAAGGCTGCCATTGTTAACCTCCCCGGAGGTCTCTCACCCACATCTGTTTCAACCAGTCCAGGACCAAGAAGCAAGCACAGCTTCGTCACATGTCTGTCTGCTCCATATGCCTCTTCCAGGTCTCCTTCTAGCTCTCCATCCTGCTTTCTTCCTTCCTCAGTCTCCTCTGCAGCTTCTTCTCCTCCCTACTCAGCTCCACCCTCCCTTGGGTGGAGCAGGAAACCTGGAACCTCCCCCTTGCCTGGGGACCACCCTGTTACAGTCCCACTTTCCAAATGATAAAAGTAAGACACAGAGAGACTGAATATTGTGACCAAGGTTATTCAACCAATAAGTGATAGACACAGAATCCTTATACAAGAAGTTGCCTGGTTCCTTGGTATTTGCTCTTAACAACACTTACAAACCACCAACAGACTGAACCTCCCAAGAGTAAGCTGGGAGAGATCCCAGGGCTCACCTATCTAAAGGGGTCCCCTGAGGCAGCTGCCAAGTGAGGTTGCTTCCTATCAAGAGTCATGGGAGTCCCAAAATTTGGAAAGTAAGAAAGGCCAAGAATTGAGGTGGAAAGTGAATCAAACAAAAGGGAGAAGAAAGACTTCACAAGCCCTCTAAATCATGGGAGAAGTGCAAAGTTCAGAAAGTGAGCTCAAAAATCAAAGAACTTCTAAATCAGGCTGATTCCAAAAGCACAGAAATGCCTATTCACCCTTTGTCCCCACAATTGAGCTCAGTGACATTCTTTTGTTTGAAAAAAAGTATAAATAAATCTAGCTATTAGTGTGCTTCAAACTTCTTGTGGGGAAACCAGCCTCCCCCTAAAATGGTTGTTTCATTCCCCAATTCAGGATTTGGGAGTTCAAACCTTCACGGGATCCTAATTCAGAGAGGTGTGGTTCCCACACAACCACATAACAAAACCCAAATGGAACAAGGATTAAAGTCTTTTGTTTATAAAACACAGACTGCTGAGTTGTAACTAATACCAGCTTACTTGTCATTTGTTCATAATTTGTTTTTCATTTCAGATCAGAACACATTGAAATCTCCTCAGCACTAATTTTCTTCTCCCTAATATCCCAGTCTCTGCAAGACTGCTTTCTCCTACAGGGATTTAAAGGAGAAGGAGCAAATTTTTCAGAACCCAACGCAAATGTTTATCATTTCTCCTCTGTCAACTTTATTGGAAGGAACTCTCCCTCCTCTGACTTCCTAACACACAGTCTTTGTACCAGTTCAAGCCCTGATTAGTTCTAACTACATTCGTTGCCTAAGGGAGCAACCTTTAATATTAGAAGCTATCATTTCTTTTCTTGAAAACTTTCTATGTGCCTTTACATTTATTATCCCATTCAACACCATATGAAAGAGGTATTCTGCTCCCCATTTTATAAGTGAGGAAATTGAGACACAAAAATTTTAACAAACTTTCGCAAATTCACAAGCTAGTAAGAAGCAGAACTATGTATTAATGCCAGGTCTGACAGTCATGCTGCTAAAACATATACAGCCAGTCTATATCTCCTGTCCTGCATCTGGCTAGGCCAAGGTTATGTGGCCAATGGTTAGGAGCAGAACAAATTAGGAGTAAATGACAATGATATGTGTCACTTCTGAGATGAGGCATTTAAGAGTAGCCATCCTGGGTATCATGAACCAGAATGGTGGAATCTCAAAACAGAAATACTGGATCCACATGACACCACATGGAGGAGGGTAGCTATGAGGAATCCTGAGATACACATCAGATTTTACGAAGGCAAGAAGCATTTGTTTGTTAATCCCCTAAGACTCCATATATTTCATGTTTTGTACTTATTACCATGGCCTTGATTAACACAGACTCCAAATCCTGTGTCTTCAACCTAAAATTCTAATTCTTCCAATTTGCCTTTACAACACGCTTGAAAAAAAGATGAAGAAAGAAATGCCAATACATCAAATGGTGATTTTTGCTTAAATGGAGGCAGAGAAATGAAGTACTGATGATAGAAACCACGAGGAGTTCATAGATAATTTCTTAACACCCCACACAGAACTGGTATCATGGGGGATTCCACAGGCTGCTTTGGAGCAAGGAAGTAGATGAACTGCAAATGGGCTATGGCATTATTCTGCTCTGAAACAGGGCTATAGGAGTACTATGGCAGGTCAAGGCCAGTGGCCAGGTAGAGGAAAGGTAGTACACTCTCTGTGGGTTTTCACCCACATGCACAATTGCAAGACCACTCTGGCTCAGGGAACAACAATGGGGTTTATTTATCAAACAGGGAAAATATAGTATTCTGAAGGCCACAGGTGGCCAGTTACCTTACCCCATATAGTGTCCACAGGGTCCAGAAGTCTCAAACAAAAGGTCACTCATTCAAGATGGCACCATCCTGTCAACTAAGGCCTGGAGCTCATGGCACACCAGGAAGCCGGAGGCCAGGATCCAACTCACTGCTGCTGGAGGCACTCACAGGCAGGGCCGCCAAGATGACACCCAAGCAGCCCGCAGTCACAGTCTGAGGTCAGAAAGACAGCACTGGATGCTGGACCAGATAGAAATGGAGGCAACAGCACCAGGAGACATGGTGCCTGACGACCTTGGTGAGTTCTTGGCCCACACCAACAACAAATAGCTCTTTGATAACACCAGGCCCTAGGTCTTCGGTGCTCATTTTGGGCAGTGGCACCGGCAGGTCTCAAGGCAGATGCAGCTGCACAGTCACTGCAAAGCTCTTTGGCTTTGGAGGTCTGCTGCTGGAAGTTTCTTCTTTTTCAGAGGCCAGGAACAGAGTGGGAGGAGTCTGGGAGTCTGGGTACCTTGGGAGTCTCAAGCGGGTTCTTTGACTTATAGCCTCTTTCGCGCCCCCCCCACTTTGATATCTACCTAATTGGACAATTTTCAATTCTAAGCAACTGATTGGGCCATTTTAGGACCAATGGGCCCATCTGGTGCCGAACAATTATCATTTAGCTCTCACCTCATTGGCCCATCTATGATCTAGGAGCCAAATGTAAAACGGCCAATGTCAGGCCTCCTTGTAGCTCTCCCATGGCTTACAGCTGCAGGGCACCCAAGGGGAAACTCCCACTTGGGCCTTGTTCTGGTGCCTGAGGGACGGGCTACCAATAGGCAGCAAATTCAAGCATGGGGAAGGTCCCACCATGTTTTTCCAATGGCTTCTGCCACTTAGGGGGCAGTGGGAAAATGCCAGTTTTGCTCCAAAGTCCACTCTGCAGGGCCCCATTTTCAGTTCCAGCAAAATCCTTCCCTTTTTTTGCCACTCACAGAAAATTTACCTCTTGAATTCAGCTTTAATAAATGTGCTGATATATCAAAAATTTTAACACACCAGAAATCAGGACTCTGTAACAAAGAAAGATTTTAAAGACCCACAGAATGGCCATTAGAAGCAATGGGTTCTCTCATTTATTTCAGGTAGCTTAGACTTATTCTTGGTAGACCAGAGGAGCAATTTTCTTCTCTCGGGCACTTTAAATTGTTGTCTTCCTGCCCACTGTCCTTCCAATGCATAATTCAAAATACATATACTTTCCTTTCAGCAATATTAAACATGTAAATACTAAATGTACTTACCTTCCTTCTATTTCACCCCAGTGCTTTATACTATACCCACAAAAATTCAAACATGTATGCAAATAAACTCATGGCAGCATTGTTTAAAATAGTGAAAAATTGAAAACAACATGAATGCCCATCAACAGAGGAGTGGTTATATAATGATATTTTCCTAGCATGGGATTTATAGATATTAAATTGACTTTGTGGTACTGGACTTGTTAACAAATACATCTATATTAGATTTGTAAGTAAAATTCTAAATTATGTAAATATCTGTAGTTTGATTCTATTTCTGCAAAATTGTCTGCCTTTGTGTATATATGTAGTTTTGCTTGTGAAAAAGGAAATCTTAAAGGATAATCTTTAAAATATAGGGTTTTCTCTTTTTAGTAGTTTTTGGGGATATTCCTTTACTTTTCTATGTAGCTTCAATTTTTAAATGTTGGCTTAGCATATTTATAATCATAAAAGCAAACTGCCCTTATTTGGAGGGAAATATTAAAACTATATATTAGCTACCACCTTCCAATTCACCTAGAACTCCATCTCAATAAAAATATAAAGTGACATTAGTTAATGTAACAAAATGTTTCCCACAGATCAGGTCTACCTACTATTTCCATAGTAAGAATTATACCTCATCATTATTCAGGCTCTGTTCAGTGAAAATAATGATAAAGATTTAAAAGTGCAATGGAAGTTAATTTATTCTTTGGCAAGTGTTCACACCAGACTGCCACACTCAAATATGAAGGTGGATTTGACAGAGAGAAGACATATAAATCCATTTCAATAAAACCTTCAGGTTTTTAACTTTTTCGTGCAGAACTAGAATTCCCAAGGTGATAACAGTTTTCAATCTCTGCTCAGATCTCTAGTTCATGTGGGCAGATGCTTTGGCATCATTAAGTCACTGGCTGTCAGATAAAGGAAAAATAAAGAAGCTCTAAACTGTATATGTCAACACCCCAAAACTATCTCAGGCAAGGTATTGTAAGTTTTCCTTATTTTGAGGCTCTCTCATTTTTTGTAGGAGCTATGTCAAAAAAGGAATTTAATAAAAGCCAGAGTCAAAGTACACTGTCAATCTACCTGTTAAAAAACTGACATAAGGGGCAGAATTTAATAACTTAGATGCAAAGAATAGAAGAAAGAGTAAGCAGAAGGTGAATAAAATCAACATTTTGATGAGTTTCTCGATTATGAATAACTATTGTAACAATGCTTATCATAGAAATATTCCAAGAGGTATTAAATAAAGTTTGATTTCAGAACTAACCTATCTCTTTAGCATATTACATGTTCAATAAAAAGTTGCTGAATGGGGCCTCCCTGGTGGCGCAGCGGTTGAGCGCTGGGTTGCGAAGCTGCCCGCAGCCTCTGCGGCACCAGTTCGATCCCTGGTTGCTCCCCGGCCACCGGAGGAGGGTCCCACATGGCGCGCAGACCTCTCCTGCCACCTGCTGCTCTCCTCAGCAGTGTACTTCGGTCCTTCTGCCTGCTCTGCTCCCAGCTCTGGCTCTGGTGAATTCTCTCACCCTCCCACACTTCTGACTGTACCCAGTGCATGTATAAACAAACAACAAACAAATAAATAAATGAAAACACATGCCTCTTTAAAAAAAAAAAGTTGCTGAATGACTGAATAAGTGTTACGTAAAACTCAGGAATTAGCTATGCTGCCATAGTAAATATATCTAAATATCAGAAATTAAAGCTAATAAAGATTCATTTCTTTTTCAAGTCACAGTTCAATGATGTTTGTTGATAATTTTACAAAATTTCTCATCTAAGTGGTGACTCTAGGATCCAGAATGGTCCTATACTGCAGTTCATTGTGTAGAAGATGCAACCTCCAAGGCTGACACAGAAGACAGACTAAGATATCAAATACAGGATTTTATAAGTAAACCTAGGAATGTTATATAGCATTTACACCCATATTACTTTGCTAGAACTCAATCACTTGTTTTCATCTAACCGCAAGAAAGGCAGAGAAATGCAGTCCTCCGTGCAATCAAATAGATAAAATAAATTTGTGATCATGCCCTGTATTGATATATTTTTAGCATATTTTGATGGTAATCTTTCTAGAACATATTGCATACTAACATGATTTCTTAAAGACATTAAAAAATACACTCTGTTTGGTGTGACCCAAGCTCATAATTGCAAGCACTGCTCATTCTTCCTAGCTAATATACAGACAAGGAAGTCATGTTCCTTTCTTTCCCACAAGTTGTCATCCACATCCACACCTAATAAGAAGGCCTCACTCATTCAGCCCCTCCTTTGCTCTCCACCACGATCAATCACCAGCCCAGGTGCTTGGCCACTGTTTTCTAGCAGGTCTGACTCTATTCCAACATCACCAATAGCTAACTCATTCCATATGCTACTACCAGATGAATATTCCTAGAACATGTTTCAACCACTACCGAAACAAGTTTTTGTTTACCTAAGGTATAATAACATTTCCCTTTATTTTCCAATTGTCTCTTTTGCGGTACATTGAGGCCTGAAGTCTGTAGCCTTGATAAACTGAGGTGGCTACCTAATTTTCTGATTGCCATTTTAAATAATTTATTTCAACCATTTGCATTCTCTCCTCCGTATCATTAATCAATCATTTCATCCTTCCTGCATGAGATAATCTCAGCATTGTCCATAAGTATCTATAGTCTGTATACCCTTTAACATTCTTTAACATCTGTTGTAGTTTCACTCTTTGTATTAGGTAGGTAACATAAGTTGCTATGGCAGAAAAAAAAAACAAAATCTCAGTGACTAAAACAATAGAAGTTTATTTCTTGCTCTCATAAAGTCAGGAACACAGCTCCTTCCATCTGATGGCTCTGCCATCTTTAACACGTGAAGCCCATTGTTGCTGCTATGGAAAGAGAAAGTGCATACAGGATCATAAAGAGGATTTTATGGACTAGGCCTGAAAGGGGCATGTGTCATGGTTGTAATAGCCCTTTGGCTGGAACTCATTTACATGAGTTACACCCCTAAAACTGCAAGGGAGACTGTGGGCCCAGGATGAGATGACAATGGCTTTCAGAAGAGCTCTCAGTACCCATTGTACTTGCTTGTGACTCCTTACCTGACAAAAGTCAACATTCCATAATTCCTCCTTTCTCTGAACTTTTCTGTTTACATTCTGGTACCATGTACATGATGGCAACTTGGATATTTTTGTTTTTGCTTTGATAATATATTTCCTTCCACATCAACTAAGCCTTAGGACGTAATCTGTGGTAATTATTTCTTAGTATTCCCCATTATTTGAACATTGCCCAGCACACTGTAACAGTTCAATAAATGTTGACTGATGAGAATGACAATAATGCCCTCAGCAACCAATGAGTTGTGCAGTCATTTCCCTAAACCCTAAACAGCCCCAGAATACAATAAATTAAATTGGGAGTTCTGGTCCATAATTGTGTTTTTTCTTTTTCTTGCTCTACAGTCAGACTGTTAGCTATTTATCTTCCCCCAGCGATTTCATTGCCTCCAGTGTTGTTTGCTCCTTCTAATCAGCCTCATGACTCCACCCATAATTTACTGTCTGTAATTTGCTATACAGCAGCTTTGAAATCTTAGCAGGGAAACCCTTTCTACAAATAAGATCATAGTGGAAACCCAATAAAGGGAAAAATAACAGAAGTGAAGTGTTTCCATGGTGGCTTTTTGGGCACTAGCTTATTTAGCCTCTGTCTGGCCCTGGGAGACTGTCATTAGTCCCTCCTTCCTCTCTCTTTCTCAACACTTCTGTTAGCTCACTGAAAAAGCATTTCAATGAATAAACTCATCTAATATTTTGTATTAATGGCACAAACCTACTTAATTTTACAGCAATTCACTTTGATCCTATTCAAATAAACAAAGAGAGAAAAGGGTAAGAGGTGAGAGGAGAGGGAGGGAATCTTGAAAGCTCTTATCAATAATAAAATATAGTTGTCATAGAGATTTACAAGACTTTTCAATACTACTCCCTGTTTTCCCCATGGTAATTCTCTATCCCAAGTAGTTCATAAAGTCTTTTCTGCATTCAAAAGTACCTGGAGATAAAGACATATACCTGGTTCAAAGTGTCATCATGGAGAAACACACTAGCAGTCATAAATGTTCAAACAGCCATCAGTAAAGCACAAACATCTCCTCCTAAAAGGAATCTAACATTGTCATATTGTTAAGCAAAGTCATATTGTTAAGCAAAAATATTTTGTCATATTGTTAAGCAAGTCATATTGTTAAGCAAAAATATTTTACACATTAAAACGTACAGGAATTAATTCACTTATTTCCCAGAATATTAAAGTTTATGGGTTCAGTAAAAAGTTCTATGTGCCAAAATCAGTATTTTGTATATGTTAATGTTTATGATATTTATAATTCTGAATTAATTCCAGTTCCCATGAGCCACCATTTTATTTTCATCTTTGATTAAAGCATCTTGACTTAAATGTTAAATGAATATAGTTTAAAACAAACTTTTCTTTAAACCACACTGACCTCTAGAGACATACATGGATTACAAAGATACTCAAGTAAAGCCAAAATCCACCTTCACAAACATCAGTCTGAATATAATAAAAGGATTTATTTGGGGGAATAGGATGGACTATTCTCTGAACTCTGCTATCCTCCATTGACTAAGCATACTGCATTGCATGGTATTAAAATTTCACTGCAGAGATAAAAAGGAAAAGGCAAGAGAAATACTCTATAGCTAAAAGGAACTTGGAAATAAATGAAATTATTCAAATGTAGTAACAGAAAAGGCATTGAACTATGCTTTCAGAGAGCTGAGTTGTGGTTCTGTTTATTCTGTACAACCTCCATCAAACCACTTTCCCTCATTTTCCCTACAAGTTAAATAAGGGTTTGAACCAAATTCCATGAAACTATTTGCAAAGTGCAAACTAAAAATTTATGACTTCTTTTCTACTCTCAAAATAAAATCCACCTTAAAAAAAAACTTCTACTATTGACTCAATAAATTAAACTGGCCAGTGTCACAGATTATAAGGGTCCCTGTTCATTTCCTGAGCTCCTGCTACTATGTAGAACTGGGTGGTTTAAAACAACAGAAACTGCTCTCTCCCAACTCTGGAGGCTGGAAGTCGAAAATCAAGTTGTCAGCATGACTTCTCCGTCCAAGACTATGTAGAACCCTCACCACACCCTAGCTTCTGGCAAAGGTGGCCAGCAATTGTGACATTCTTTGACTTATAACTGGCATTCACTCTCTTCCTCCTCCTCCGTAGTGTTCAAATTACCTTCCTTCTTGTAGGGATGACCATTGTATTGGATTAAGGGTCCACATTACATCTGAAATAATCTATTTCCAAATAAGGTCACATTCTGAGATATCAGTGTTAGTACTTCAACATATCTTTTATGGGAACATAGTTCTTAATAGTGACGATGGAAAAAATGTAGTTAAAGAAACTTGATAGTGGGCCTCCCTGGTGTCACAGGGGTTAAGCACCACTGCGAAGCTATCCACAGCTTCTGCAGCACGGAGTTTGATCCCTGGCTAACCAGGGAGCAACCCACATGGTGCAGCAGACTTCTTCTGACTCAAACCCACTGCTCCCCTCGGCAGTGTATTTCAGTCAATCCTGCTGTTCTGGTCCCCGCTCTGTCTGGTGAATCCTCTCACTGCCCACACCTCTGATTTGTACCCCAGCTCTTGTATGCATAAATAAAAATAGATCTTAAAAAAGAATATAAGGCTCTTCAGAAATTAAAAAAAAAAAAAAGGAAAGAAACTTGATGGTTTTAAAAAAGAAGCAATGTCATTTGGATTCAGGTCACTTACAGAATATCAGAAATTAATTGCTTCCTGATCTTTGCTGGAGAATCCCGTGGCAAGGAAATATTTGTTCAGTGCAGAGAAGACATGAGCCAAGGTTGGTGAAACTAGATCAGACAAGATCCTGATATGGTGTCAGTGAAGGTAAGAGTGTGCCAAGGTAGTTACATTTCTGTGTAGCTCAGTCTCAAATTCAGAACTATGGGTGACTCTCAGGATTTGTCCTGCAAATAGCAATATCACGAAAAACCACGGAAACTCAGCCTCACTGTTTTATGTCAGGAAAATTATTAAGAAAGTCTGTATTTTCCTCCAATTTTGATAATGAGTGGGAAATAGAAGAGAAACCTGGGATATCTTGTCATGCCAACTAGCAAGGAAAGTCCTCACTAGTCTCCTCGGGAGGCTGACAGAAAACTAAATAATTATTTTAAAATCATGCAAATGAAGGGAAAGAAACAAGTATTTTTTTTTAATATTTTTTTTTATAGAGGCATGCTTTATTTATTTATTTGTTTGTTTGTTTTGTTTATACATGCACTGGGTACAGTCAGAAGCGCGGGAGGGTGAGAGAATTCACCAGAGCCAGAGCTGGGAGCAGAGCAGGCAGAAGGACCGAAGTACACTGCTGAGGGGAGCAGTGGGCGGCAGGAGAGGTCTGCGCGCCATGTGGGACCCTCCTCCGGTGGCCGGGGAGCAGCCGGGGATCGAACCGGCGCTGCAGAGGCCGCGGGCAGCTTCGCAACCCAGCGCTCAACCGCTGCGCCACCGGGGAGGCCCAAGAAACAAGTATTGATATGCCTTTGCTACTCAAATCATAGCACAGTTTTAAGTAAACAATGAACAAGGGGTCATTTCTCTTTAGAGAAGTACTCTAGCCAGTAAATGAAAAGGAATGATAGAATATCATTATGCAAACTCTAAGGAATTAAAGGATCTAGGCATTGATATCAATTGCTACTCTTCATGGAGGAAGGGAGGGGCGGGTAAGAGAAAAAGAGAACCAGACATTATGTGCCTGTGTCCTCTGATGGAAGACCGATGAACAAAACCAAATCTGTAATCCTTCCAAAATAATCTAACATAAATAAAACCTCTTGATCTAATTACAAATTTGTTGACAACACAAATGTCAGAGAAACATATTGAGCTCCATCCTGGGAATTCAGTGAGTATAATCCACATATGGGAAACTCTAGAGGGGTGGGGGGAGGGAGGGAGGGAGGGAGAGGGAGGGAGAGGGGGGGAGAGAGAGAGAGAGAGAGAGAGAGAGAGAGAGATGAAATGATGTCATGTCTAGGATTTACTTCAAAATATGGAATTAGAGCAAGTGAATGGGGCAAATTAGCCATAGGCTGATGGTGGGTGGATACTTGGGGGCAGGACATTATCACACATAGTTCTATCACACATTGTTCTATCTTATAGAACTATGTCTAGTTCTATAAGAATGTTTACATTTTTCATAATAGAAAAATCATTTCCTTTTTAAAAAAATTTCCACATGTGGAATGAAAATGATACTAAGAACTAGTTGCGGGAGATTGTCTTAGAAAAATTGGTAATGAAGAACAATGAAATAATTACTGAATTATTGTCATAACCAGCTAAGTTAGGTAGGGCAAGTCATACAAGAAAAGGTTTCTCAAGACAAACTAAGGAGGTTGAATTTGATGATCTCCTATGCCATTTAACTGAACACCTACTATATTTTTAGCATTGTAGTATATTACAAGGAGAAAAATCTTAAGTTTTAAAGTATTTCATAATTTATAATGTAATTTGTGTTCACATTACTTCATTTAGTACCGACAATTGCATGGAAAGGCAATAGCAATAAAACACAGTTTGACAGATGGAGAAAGAGACCAAAACTAAAACCAAAATCACAGTTTACCTGGTGGACTCAGTCAGTGGCATTCCACTTTACTTGAATGTGGATCATCTCATTCAAACCTGATAAACCCAAAGAGGTTGTGTGTTCCTAATACTCTCCACCTCCCCACAATCCAACCTCATTTTCTACATCTAACAATGTTTTATTTCTTAATCATGACAAAGAATCTAGGAACCACAAAGACTATTTTCAATATTTTGAAAGTATATGCTGTCTGAAAGTATACTGAGCGGTACAATGAGGATACTGCTAAACAGTACTCAAACATCAGCAAATTATGTACGTTCAAAGTGACCTACTACCTGAAGATGGTAATACAAATAGGATACAAATATTTCCTTAAACAAATACAGCTATGTGATTGATGGTGTGTTTTTTTTCTTTTGCATATTGTTCTAAATATGCAACCAAATGACAATCTGTGAGCCACAAACTACTATTTTCACAATTTAATTATAAAGATATGTTTTTTTATATTCAAATGAAAATAAAAATTCAACAGTGCTTCCAATTTAAGAATGGAGTCTCCCTCCCTCTCCCTCTTTTCCTCTCTCCCACCCTACATCTGGTGTGATTTCCTTCTATATTTTCTGAAAAAAAAAAATACTGCAATAATAACCTCAATCAGGGAGGTGGGAGGAGAACAATTAAATGACAGGAAATTGTACAAATTTCTGGAAGACATAAGCAGAGAAAAGAAATTAGGAGGATTTGTCAAGAGCCTAGGGTGTACCAGAAGCTAGCAGGCACAAAATCATCAAACATAGACTTACTGATGAGAAGCCAGATACCCGCTCACTCCCCTGAAGTGAAGCCAGTCAAAGCGAGTGCCCTGACTAATTACACTGAGATACCAGCCAGGACCTTACCACAGGCTAAGACCCTCACATCACAGCAGATAAACCTGGTCTAGCCACATAGTTGTCAATCACTAAAGGAAGGAGAAATAGAGATGTAAGGATATTACAGTGAAAATAGTAACCAATAAAAGAATTTTAAAAAGTAACAGAGGGTAAGAGATGATGACAAATGGAAAAAGAACATGCTAAGGAACAAACGGAGTATGAGAGAAATGGCTTACATCTGGGAACTGCAATATTTTTACCAAGCTAGACTGTATAGTATAAAGAAGGGATTGATGAAAGATAAGCAGCCCAGAGAAGAAACTAGAAGCCAGAGCATTGTATCTTGCTGAAACAAAGCTATATGGCCTATAACATCAAAAAGATAGTGCCCGATAGCGGACAAGTCTGTCTGTGAGTTCTCACCTGCACACCAATTGCAAGACCACTGAGGCTTAGGAAGCAAAAATGGAGTTTATCTAACAAACGGGAGAAACAAAGAGTTCTCAAGGTCTCAGGTGACCAGTTGTCTTACCCCAGCAAGCATATACAGTGCCTAGAAATCCCAAACAAAAAGCTGCTCACCAAAAATGGTGTTGTCCTGCAATGAGGGCGCAGAGCATATTGCACATTAGGAAACAACAGGCCATGATCAACTCACCACACATGGAGGCGCTCTCAAGTGGGGCCACTGAAATGATGCAGCAGCAGCCAGCAGCCACAGTCTGAAGGTCAGGATGGATAGCACCAGAGGCAACAGCACCAGGAGGCAGTGCCAGATGATCAGGAGTGGATAACAACTCGGGCACAGTGCTGGGCGGCAGTGCTGGGCAGCGCTTGGTCAATAGTGCCAGTCAACACCATCACTAGGAGGCAGTGGTGTAGAAACACTGTCTTCATCTCTTTGTGAATTGTTGGCCCATACCAACAACAAACAGCTCTTGGAGACACCAGGCCCAAGGCCTCTGTTGCTCCTTTCAGGTGATATCAGAGGCAGGCCAGATGCAGGTACAGCCTATCTGTCCTCTGTAAAGCTTTTCAGCTTCTCTTCTTTCCTCAGAAGTCAGACTGCTGGATGTGCCTTCGTTTTTCTTTCCTCAAAAGGCAGAAACAGCATCCCCCCCCCCCCCCCAAGAGAGGCCCACTGTGGCTCCTGTCCTGCCTTTTATCTTCTTTTAGGGTTTTCCCCACCCACGAGTCTGATTGGACCATTCCCCAATCCACTCATAGCTCACACCTGATCCCTCCACACTTGGATCCAGGCACAAAATCCAGGGCCTCTCTACTGCCTGCAGCTGGAACCACAGCTCTGGAGCTGGCTTGGCGGGGGCCCGTGCTCCTCCCTGCAGCCCTGAACAGGGAGCTGCATGCCCTCAGGTGGCATGATAGGGGAACCACTGCCAACCACCATCACTGCCAGCCTCTGCCTGCACACCGAGCCTCAGTGGGGCTACTGGTGGTTGGCGGTAAAATGCCCACCACAACGCAGCTGCCTGCACTGCCCACAAGCAGCTTCTAGGGCTTATGCTTTGGGGTCCCAATTTCATTGGTGAGGAGAATAAGCTTTATCCTGAAGCTCTGAGGACTTAAACACAAAGTAACATGGTTGGATTTGCATTTCAGAAACATGTCTGTTGCCTCTGCACGAAGATTTCTGGGGAACAAGGCTGGAGACAGGAAACCCACTTAGTTTGCTGCTGAAATAATACAGGAACAAAAGGTAATCAATTGCTATCCTAAGAAGGTGTCAGCGGGCATGGAGGAATGCTTTTTCAAACTTCAGCATGCATCCAAATCTCCTATAGGGAGTTTTAATGCTGATGCCTCTGAGCCTCGGACTTCCTTAATCAGTATGTCTGAAATGAGACTAAAGAATTTGCATTTCTTATCAATTTCCAGGTGATGCTAATACTGCTGGCTCAAGGATTACATTTTGAGAACCACTGATCTATAGGAACAAAAAAGGTATTTCAGAAAATATAAGAAAAGGAATTGGTGACTAATTAGATGAAGATGTTAAAAAAAAAAAAGGCTTCACTGTTCCCAACTTTCTACCTATAATAACTGAGAGATTATGGTGTCAGTCACCAATGTAAGGAGTACTGGGGAAGAACACATTTGAATGGGGAGATAAGTAGTGAATATGAACAGATCCATTTAAGCACATATCAAGCTTACATTTACATTGGCTACCCCAAAGGAATTGTACAAAAGACAATTTGTATATAGTTACAGATGTGAAAAGGGCGATACAGGTTATAAATAACAAATGTATGACTCATTATAGATGACAATTATAGCCATAAGAATATATATGAGTGGGCCTCCCTGGTGGCGCAGTGGTTGAGCGCTGGGTTGCGAAGCTGCCCGCAGCCTCTGCGGCACCAGTTCGATCCCTGGCTGCTCCCCGGCCACCGGCAGAGGGTCCCGCATGGCGCACAGACCTCCCCTGCCGCCCGCTGCTCCCCCCAGCAGTGTACTTCGGTCCTTCTGCCTGCTCTGCTCCCCGCTCTGGCTCTGGTGAATTCTCTCACCCTCCTGCGCTTCTGACTTGTATAAATAAATAAATCTTTAAAAAAAAAAAAAAAGAATATATATAAGTACTGCAAGGAAAGGAGAAAATCTTGAGGAACATAAAATTTAAGAAAAAAAATAAACAGTCAACTGATATAGACAAGACATGAAAAATATTCCATTGCTGCACTGTAATAGCAAAATATTAAAAATAATCAAATATCCATCAATATGGATTAAACAAATGATGACATTCTTCAATAGGGTCTTTGCAGCTACAAAATAAATGGAATGAGTAAATATGTTAATTACTAATAAAAAGATATTCTGAATAAATAGTATTGTTAAGTATAAAAAACAAAGTACAGAATAGTGTGTTTAATGTGTTATCATTTATGTGAAAAGGGGGAAATACACATATTTGCGGAATTAAATGTACATGTTTATGTGTGTGTTTACTAGCATATGCACAGAATATCTCCAGAAAGTACACAAGATATTTGAAACCTCAAGAGATACATAGTAGGGAACTTGGTAATTAAGAGACAGAAAATTCATGGTAGAATTTCAACCCAAAGATCCAAAATGTCCTGTCAGCCACTGGGTATAGACCTGATGTTAAGATGGAAATGTCAGAGCCTAATGCTATTAAATATTTAAACCACAAAAAATAACTCTTATTCTGATTCCATGATCACCCAGCAACATTCTGAAACTTTTCCCATAGAAAAGAGAATTCGTTCTGTAGACTGTCAAAAATGCTTCAAGAATCATATATTTTTCATGGCAAATTACTCACTCTCATTCTACTATGCTTTAAACACCCAGGTCTTGCAAGCTTAACGAACTTTTGATAATATCCTTGGGTTCTGTCTGTTCTGGGATATCACATAGAGATTCAGAGCTAAGGGCAAAATTCTGGACTTGGGCAAATTAACCAAGGTAAAGTGTACCTTGTTAAGTTTCTTGGCAGTCCATCAGCTGGTCTCTCCTGACCACACTCCAACAGCACCCTGATATAAAATTCCAAAGTTTGTTCATCGTATTCATCATGTCATCTTTATGGCACATGTTTCACTGACTGATAGCAAATTTACCAATCTCCCCACAAATTCCATAGAACCATCACCCACAGCAGCATCCGTTCCCCTCCCCTCCCCTCAGTATCATCCCATCAGAGCATTTCTACCATAAACAAAATCATTTATTTCATTTTATTTTACTTTTTTAATTTTCTTACATCATTGTTTATTTTTGTACAGTAATTGGTTTCTCCCCTCAGGTATAGACACCATAGTTCTCCTGCCACCAAATCACCATGAACAAAAATTTTATCATATAAGTAAAAGTATACTTGCCAGGATCCACTACCAAACTATTACTTTCCTGAAGGATATGTCTGTTTTATTCATCTCTGCATTCCAAAATGATATTACAGTTTCTTGCACATCATAGACATTCAACACATTCATGTTGATTTGGATTAAATTTCCTGCTAATATATAACCTACTCGGATAAGGCAACTCCTTAAGCCACTTAAATTGAGAGTCCTTACAGAGTTATCTTTCAGGTGTGGCCTCTAATCTTATAAGGAGGATATATTTGCCCCCCACCTCAAATGTAATTTTAATCGAAGTCACTTAATCAACCAACTAATAAATCTGCTTAGCATAGTAAGGTCCATTCTAATTAATAGAGAATCTCAACATACATGAAATAGATTGATATTTCCCAAATTTGGATTTGACTTTTTAAAATATGATACTCAAAATGATATGAAACAAAATATAAATGTTTGAAACTTTTTACAGGGGTGTTTGCAAACACTGTACAGAACAAATGACCAAGTGACCAAGTTGGGCCCTCTACTACTGCAATGCACCCAATTAATAAACTCTGTTTTTACAGTTTTCTATGGCAGTTTCATACATTATTTTGTTTTTTAAAGGTCTCCAATTTTTTTTTAGTTTGAAAGCCCTTTTATTTAAAAATGACTTGGAGCCTCCCTGGTGGTACAAAGGGTTAAAGTCTTAGCACTGTAAAAGCTAGCTGCAGCCATTACAGCATGAGTTCAATCCCCAGTCAGGGAGGTGACCCACCTGGCATGGCAGAACTCTCCTTCTTGCCAACTGCTCCCCTCAGCAGTGTATTTCAGTAGATCTGCCTGTTCTGCTCCCCACTCTGTCTCTGGTGAATCCTCTCACCCCCCACACCTCTGGCCTATACGCCAGTTCTTATATGCATAAATAAATAAAAATAAATCTTTTTAATAAAACTAAAAATAATAAATAAAAATGACGTGGTAATCTCACAGTGTCTCAGATCATTACTATTATGATCATAAATATGATTGGTGATACCTGCACAGAATTAAGAGGTAATGAAGCAGGACAGGACATAGCCCTGCTATGTCTAACATAATATCTAACATAACATAACATATCTAACAGAATGATAGATAACAGGACATTTGTTGAAAATACATTGCATCTGTGTGACTCTTCTTTTTACCTTCTTTCATATGGTTGCTATTGAACCCAAGTCATTTCAGTTACTCACCTGGCTTCTAACCAAATTCAATGCATAAGGGTGTTTACAGTGTTCTGTAGAACTCAGAACTTTGAGGGGATCTCTGTAGCAGTCTAGACTCTGTGAAACAGTAATCCCACAATGGAAACTCAAAGCAGAATACTTTCTATCAAGTATCTAAGGTCATTTCTCTTTTGCCAGTAACTATCCCCAAAAGATTATGGAAATTCCAGGTCTGTAAGTATTGCAGAATATAGTTGATTTTCCATTTTATCTTATTTAAATCAAACTTCTGACTCCCGAAAACCAACTGCAAAACTTAAGACACAAAAGTTACATTTTTACAAATGAAAAGAGGTCGAATTGCTTCCAGGGGAGAGAAAGAAAATGTCAGCACACTAAAGTAGATGATGAGAGAGGAGCCTTAAATTGGGAAGAGATGACAGGGAAATATGGAAGGAGGCAGAGGAAAAGCAAGAAATCAGATCAGCTTTATTTTAATTACCAAGATTCCAAAATTAATCTAGACATCCATTTCTGAACTTATCCTCAGATGAGTTTATCTCTGCTTCCCTTTATTTTAACTTGATTGAGGTTTTGTTGTCAGAACCTATCAGTCTCATCTGATAAATTTCATTTCAACTAAGTCATTACACATTGTTGGAGAAGATTTGCTGTTCTGCATTAGCCATACTCAAATAAGTTCCAGTACTATCTGACATATTGTAAATATTTCAGATCAAAACCTAAGCAAGTAATCCTTCCCCACCCAGGGAGAGAACACCATGACAGAGCCATGCTGTGCATATGTCAAATACCTTAATAGAATAATAATGGCCTATTAATCAGAGCACAGGTTAAATGGTCCCACCACCTGCTCAACATCAACATTAATATTCTATAAACTATTTAAAGAGATGAGCAATGTCATCCTACACCAACTCGAGCTTTCAGAATATAAGGTTTTGGGTCCAGATAGCATTAGCAGTCACAGATTTGAGCAACTTGAATCCTACACCCAAAGCTAAGTACAAAAATAATGAGTGGCTCCCAGCATTAAAACAGCTGTTTTTAAAAAATTAATTGCGTAATTGATCAGATTCCTCAATACACAGGTCACAGCAAAAAATTGAACTGTGCTGGAATTGATCATCATTTTAATAATTAAAAGCCCATATATATAAGACTGTATTTCAACTCTGGGATCAAAAGAAACACCATTTCAGCTATCACATTGTTTAATAAGTCCTAAGTTCCAAGGTCACTGAAGTCTGTCAATGACCTTGAAGCTAATTGTGTTTATGCCAATCTCTCAGCATCTTTATTCTCATCTGTAAAATATAGAAGTTGAACTAGATCTTTCCAGGGCCAAAATACTATAACTCTTCATGCTTCTTCCCCTGCTGGGTTTTGCATCACAGGAATCATATGAAAGTACTCATTATCTAAACAAGACTTGTGCAGTGTGAAGTTACTGGTTTGTGCCTTACAATAGACATACAAACCAACTATATCCAGTGTCAATCTCCCAAGTTTCACCTGAAATAAGATTTTGAGTCCTAGGCTATTAGGAAAGACATCAAACTTAATATCATAGTGTAGAGGGCAGAACAGGACACAGTGCAGGTTTTCTATGATGCAGCAGACCGGGTAAAGGAGGAGTCAGAGTCCTCAGTGGTTTTTTGCAGGTCTTTTATTGGGATTATCAGGTACATGGCAGGCAGGGGCCCTGGGGGGCTGGTAGGCTGGCAGACCTCCCAGCCCCCAGCAAGTCTTCACTCTGGGCTCTCCGGCCTTCTCTCGGCTTCTGCCTCTCTTGCTTCTCTCTCGGCTTCTCTTTTGGCTTCTGCTGGTGTCCCCGTGATGCCGCCCTTAAAAAGCACAGTCTTAGCCCAGGTGAATCCCATCTACCTAGGCCCACACCCCATTCCAGGTGTCCGCCATCAGGCATGCATTCAGGACCACAAGGATCTATCATCTATCCTAATGGCGGGAGGGAAGAAAAGCCTGACATTTTTTTCCTTACCCTACTGTAGGGTAAAGAAAATATCAGGCTTTTCTGCCCTTCCGCCATCAGGATAGATGATGGATCCTTGTCCTGAATGCATGCCTGATGGCGGGCACCTGGAATAGGGTGTGGGCATAGATGGGATTCAGGTAGATGGGATTCAGCTGAGCTAAGACTGTGCTTTTTAAGGGCGGCGTCGTGGGGACGCCAGCAGCAGCAGCAGCAGCGGTGGCAGCGGCAGCAGCAGCAGCAGCAGCAGCAGCAGCAGCAGCATGAAGCCGAAAGAGAAAACGAGAAGCAGCAGAACAAACGCCAGAGAGCCCAGATAAAGACTTGCTGGGGGCTGGGAGGCCTGCTAGCCTCCCAGCCCCCCAGCCAGCACCCCTGCCTGCCATATGCCTGGTGAACCCCAAATAAAAAACCTGCAAAACTACTGAGGACTCTGACTCCTTTACCTGGTCTGCATGGGATCAGAAAACCTGCCCTGTGTCCATTCCTGCCCTTACAGCAGGGCATCACCCACAGGTGATTTTACGAGACTCACAGGGCTTCAGCATACCCAGGCTGCAGTCCTGAATGCATGCCTGATGGCGGGCACCTGGAGTAGGGTGTGGGCATAGGTAGATGGGATTCACCTGGGCTGAGACTGTGCTTTTTAAGGACGGCTTTCACGGGATGCCAGCAGAAGCCGAAAGAGAAGCCGAGAAAGCAGCAGCAGAAGCCAAGAGAGAAGCAGAGAACTCTGGAGAGCCCAGATAGTGAGGATTTGCTGGGGGCTGGGAGGACTGCCAGCCTCCCAGCCCCCCAGCCAGCACCCCTGCCTCCCATATGCCTGGTGAACCCCAATAAAAAACCTGCAAAACCACTGAGGACTCTGACTCCTCCTTTACCCGGTCTGCATGGGATCAGAAAACCTGCACTGTGGCCAGTCCTGCCTTACACCTACACATAGCATGAACAACTTTCAAAATTTTTCTTTTACAAGTTGGGAAGCTACTATAGAAGAAGCTAATACTTTATCATTGTGAAAAGCTAATTCATGCCTTTTGTTATGAACATGAACACAGTGTCCTTTCATCCATACAAATTACTCTATCTGGGTATCTGTGCTGCTACCGATTTGTCAAAAGGTCAAATGAACTTAAACTTTCAAAGGGAGGAGATAGATTTATGCCCTGTATAACTCCTTGATGTTTTAATCATTATTCACACTTATTCAGCATTATGTAATTACTGGGATTGAGAATTCAGAATTAGGACCCATGATCTAAAGTTTCTGGATCTGTTTAAAAGTCATAAAATTCCATATCTGGAAAAAAATTAAAATGTAACTCCCTGCCTTTAGAGGTCATAGACATACGCATACACACACAAGCCAGGGAAACAACTAATATTCCCAAAATCCTACATCTAGTAAATGACAGCGAGCACTTGAATCCAGACTTTCTAGCCGAGCACAGGTGCAGGAAATGATCACCCTCGATAAATGCAGATGACAAGAACATCCTCAAAATTCTTCTTAGTTTAATAAAATTTTCTTCCTAGAGAATATTTTTTTTCTCTGAGGAGACGGTTAAAATCCAGATGACTCACTATTCTATTAAAGATAACTGGGGCTTTCATCTTCTGGGAGTAATTGAGAAGAGCACTCTATCAGCTGGATTTTTTTGCTGTTATTTTTCTTTCAGGTAACATTGGTTTACAACACTAGATGTGATTCAGAGGTTTATGTCCACTTCATTTGCAACAATGTGGGTAGAATTGGAGGGGATTATGCTAAATGAATAAGAAAGATGAAAATCAGGTGATTTCACTCATATGTGGAATACAAGGGAACAAAACAAAGGAACAGCCAAAGCTAAACCAAAAAAAAAAAAAAAAAAAACCTAGTTATCTGACTGTTAACTACCAGAGGGGAACTATGGGGGTAGAGATGCTTTGGAGTTCTTAGATGCAAGTAACAAAGGATTTTTGACTGAATTAAGATGGAAATTAATTTTCTAGAGATGTTCTGGGTAGTTTCCAGAGTCATTAGAAATTATGGAGAAATATTCTAGGAAAGTAGATACAAACAAGGGATGCCAAGTGACAGCAGAACCAAAGCAAAAATGTGATCATAGACTAGGTCATGAGGGTCACAGCAAGGTCATCACTGCACCCCAGACCCTGGTGTTTCTATCTCCCTTCGGAATCCCAAGACTAAATTCTCTTTCAGACTTGGTTTTTGCTTCAGGATTTGGATTAGTCCAGGTGAGATCGTGCATCTAAGCCCTGGATGCAAGACAGGTTGAAGAACAAGCATCTGGCCTTTTCAGCTTCTACTTGGAAGGCAAGCTGCACCCCAGGAATTCCTCCAAATATAAGTGGTCCAGGTCCAGAGAAAGTAGCTAATCAAATAGCTAGAAAGACATACACACAGATAAATGAACACTTGCTCACAAGTTACACATTTGAGAAACTAAAAGAAATACATTTATGCCTGCATAAATGAAACTTCTCATAAAGGACTGAAAAAAATGATGACTATACAATATCTAAACTTAACTCAAGAACTTATTAATAAAAAGTGTGGAAGCCCATTTTAACAAAAATATGTTAATCTAGGGGATCCACCTCAAAATGTTTAGATACTATCTTTGGGGGGAGGAAAAATGAATGTTTTTTAGTTTATGCTAGTTATCTGCTATGTAATTTCTTTAAACAGTGAAATCTTTTAAATTATTTTTTAAGAAGAAAGTTATAACACAAAGAGGGTTTAGTTTCTAAAAAAAAATCCTGTATTTCCCAGTATCTCTTGATGCATTGCATTCCTGGAGAACTTTATTTCCATCAGTTCCATCAGTCTAAGTAGCCCATAGCTTCTACTTCCTTTGTTCCTTTGGGTTAATTTGTAACACTTGGAATTGCTAGCATTCTTCCCTTGTTTACCCCAAATATCCAAGCTCCCTACCCCTTAATTTTGCTAGTTGCTTCTCTGCCCAGTTGCTATTTATAACTGGAAATGATCCCAGATTCAGACAGCTGGTCTGGTTCTGAGATCTATGTTCCATTTAGTTTCACTACATATGATCTTACACTACAAACATATTAAGGGCATGTATATCAACTAATAAGGATGACAGGCATGAAGCATATATGCAAAAACGAGGATCCTATACTATGAAGCTCGAATACTATGATTTAAAGGAAAGGGAACTTACAGTGCACCTAAGAGTACCTGTGGCACCTTTTATGCAGGGGTAAATCTTCCCCTTTAGGTAAGTTGGAGCCTGTGAACAGACCATGCTGTTTCCTCTCCAGCAGCCTAACACCTACACTTTATTCAAAAAACCATTCAAGGAAGAACCATTATGTTTTTTCCTAAGGGATATACAGATGTGTGGCTAGAAATGAGAAAGGGGAATAGAAACCTTAAAGACAGACATAATAATCACAAGTACCATTGCTACTAAATACCAGATTTTCTCCTTACATCTACTGTGTAAGCATGAATGGTATTTACCTACTATGTTACAGGTCCCTCTTCATTATGGTAAATATAACAGTCTCTGTCCTTGGAGAGTGTTCAATCTGATAGAATCAAATATGTACAAAAATACTTCAACATAAAGGCCTAAATTCAAAGGTAATAGGAAATTTTCCTAGAGAACAAGAGTTTCTATGTTACAGCCTGAATTTAGGGGAAAGCTTCCTAAAGATTTTATAGATAAGGAAATTGAGGTTCACAGAGGTAAATATTCATGATCATAAACTAGTAATTAGTGGAAACAGAAATCAGACAAAGCAAGTGTCTTTGAGTCTGAGACACAGGGCAAGCTAGGGTTATTAGGCAGTTTTAGGGACAGTGCAGGAGGGGACCTCTGAAGAATTTAGGGAGGCTTCAGAGATAAGGACAACCAAGGGAATGTAACCAATTCCACTGGGAAAAACAAACATCCTAGGACCAGGACAATATTGTTAAGGATGGCCCTGGTTTTCTTCAGGTGATAAGATAAAGTGTAGAGATGCTCACCTGGAGGACTAGACCATAAAGATAAAGCGATAAGCATAACAAATGGGGAAAGAAAAAGCTGTTAGATAAGGAATGTGAAATTCCCCCACTTAATACCCTCTGGGAGTTAGCCAATCAGGAAGAGAGACTGAAATTTTAACATAATGAGAGAGAGAAAGTATATATTCCTAAAGTAATATCCCAGTACGGGCTCATCTCGGCCCCTCCCAGTTACCTTATACCTGGGAGTCTTTCTTCTTTGTCTCTTTTCTTCCTAAATAAAACTCTTCTTTCAAAGACAAGATTTGTCTCTCTCTGCTTACTCACTCCAAAAAGTCTGTGAATTCCTTTCTACAGTTTCGCGAGACAAGAACTCGTGGTAAAGCGACAGCAGTTATTACACACGCTGGCATCAAGTCCAACAGTCACTGGTACCTGGGGTTAGAAATTGAATTTATCCTTTGGGGGAACACTATTCACCCCACTATACACTGAAGTTACAAACACATTCTAACTTTTACTTCACAACTGAAATCTTCAAGTTCATCCAGGAATGTGTAACTCTTAAACATGCGCATAGCCTTAGGCATGTGGGCAGCTCTCCAGAGCACCAGGATTAAGTGGGAGCTCACCAAGAACTACTAAGATTATCTCATTCCTTCATCTCCCTGTTAAATCTGCTAGTCTGCTGGTTTCCTGCTTATCCCATCTAGGATCAGAACTTCAGACTACCTGCAACAGTGTCTTCCCTGTCGGTTTACTATTTCTGGCAATACCCAAAGGCATGGAATTTTCAGTTCCTCTCAAAGTCTGGTCAGCCTCTTCCAGCAACTAAGCTCCTCTTTTTCTTGGCTTGCCCCACTGTGGCCAATTCATATCAAGAAATAAAGGAGGTGGAATGGAAGCAATCCAGGTTAATACAGCACAGACTTTGTGTTGCTTGTACTTGAGATACAGTAGTTAACAATTTGTTGTAAGCCTTAGTCAATTTCCAGATTTCTGAAGTTTTTTAACATTATTGTACAAATTCATCATTGCTTTTTGGAAAAAGAATTTGCTATGCTCCTACTTCTATTATTTTCAAAGTCCTGTTAGGGGGAAGTGATGTCCTGAGTTAATCCCATACAGGCTTTGTGGACTCCACGCCCACTCCAGACTAAAGCCATCAAGACTCTGGGAAAGACAAATCCCATCACCACCAAGGGAGGGTGGCTGGGACCTGAGGGTGGAGTTGGGCAGCCAGGTTGGATATAAAAACCAAACACGTGGGCCTTGGGCGCTCTCTGGCTCGCCATCTCTCGTCTCCTGGCTTCACCGCTCCTGGCTGGCGGCCAACTCTGAGAGCGCCATTTTGGGATTCCTGATCGGTGGATCGGGTAGGACTCATTTAAAACTTTGTCTCCCACTTTTCTCCCAGAGCTGTACATTTCCTCATTTCCCCTTCCCTTGTAAATAAACCTTTTATTAACCTTTCGTGTGTGCCTGCAGTAGAGCATTGATAAGTCCTTTTAAGCGCGCGGGTGAGGACCCACAGTCAGGCACCCCGTTTTGTATCGGGGTTGCTCTACAACAGTCCCAGTCCCTAGAAATTATAAAAAGAGTCATGGCCACATTGCAATTGTATTCACATTAGTCAGAGGAAAGGTTAACAGGGTGGTCCCCAGGAAAGGGGGAGGTTCCAGGTTTCCTGCCCCACCCAAAGGAGGATGGAACTGAGCAGAGAGAGAAGAAGCTGCAGAGGAGACTGAGGAAGGAAGGAAGCAGGAGGGAGAGCCAGAAGGAGACCTGGAGGAGGCACAGGGAGCCGAGAGACACATAAAGAAGCTACACTTGCCTTTTGGTCGTGGACTGGTTGAAACAGATGTGGGTGAGAGACCCGGGGAGAGGTTAACAACGGCAGCTTTTATCTGGATTTTGATTTTGCTCTTTTCCTTCCAGACGTGTCCGGTTGTTTCTGATCCTTTTCTGTGGGTCCCCACTGAAAGGTGCTTTAGACTTGGGCCAGGCTTTTGGGCCTTGCTCTGGGTCAATCCCATTTGGGTGGGATTTTACCCACGAGGGGATGGGTAACTGTGGGTGCTTGATTTAGAAACTATATTCTTTGTCTTTCCTGTATTGTTTACTAATTGTATTAAAGTTCCTTTTCAGTCTCATATGTTTAGTGTTGATGCGGTGGATGGCAGAACCTATTTAGAGCAGGCAGGTTTGTGTGGTTTGGGGTTACCCTCTCTCTGCCCTGTAACAGAAAGAGCCAGAGAAGCCTCCAGAAATGCTCTCTCTGCAGTTGGGAAAGGATTGGATGGAACAGGAATTGACAATAATTTAGTATCTTTTTCAAACATATTTGTAGTCTTCATTTCTCAATATCTCAATAGTAAAAGAAAAAAGTAGAATTACCCCAGCCTATATTTATAGAATAAGAGGAAGAGTTCAAAATCTAGATAAAATTATCCATCCATCAAGATGTAAATTGCTACAGCACTTGCAGACTACTCTGTACACACAAAGAAAAATATTCACCTATTATTACTGTCTGTGAACCATATCAATTCACTTTAAATATTTATGAAGATTTTTCTTACTTTATAAATCTATAAACCTGTTATTATGAAGTGTGCATGGCTTTTCTTTCTTTAACCAGGAAGGCAAATCATTGAAAAATATTTCTATTTATAATGCAGCCCAACTCAAAGGTAATAAATGCACTAATTCATTATTGACTTGAGGGCCATTAAAGTACAAAGGAACTATATTTTTATAGCTATTCTTTCACTGGCACATGCCCATAAACACAACTGCAAGGTATTCTTTTATTCAGAAGCTACAAATGGATAAATTTTCACTGAAAAATTTTTTATTTAGTTCTTATGATACTTTTTGAAAACTGAATAATTAAAAATAAGCTTCATATTAAAATAGGAATATCTGCCTTTATCTTAAGGAAACGTGGGGACACCAAATCTAATACCATCTACCCTTTTTAAATAAAACAGGCAAATTTCAATATATTGCAAACCCCACATGTCCCTACATTCTCCCTGATGCAGAACCAAAGCCAGTGACCATCAATCACTTATTTTTTTAAAGATTTACTTATTTATGCATATAGGAACTGGCATGTAGGCCAGAGGTGTGGGGGTGAGAGGATTCACCAGAGACAGAGTGGGGAGCAGAACAGGCAAATGTACTGAAAATCCACTGCTGGGGGGGGGCAGCGGGTGAGACAGGAGAGGTCTGCTGTGCCATGTGGTTATCTCCCTGGCAGGGGGAGGGAACTTGTGCTTCAGTGGCTGCAGATAGCTTCATAAGTGCTGCATCTTAACCCCGTGCACCACCAGGGAATCCCCCATCAATCACTTTACTTGGATTATTTTTTCTTTTTATGGTGGAGAAATTTTCTGTAAAAATCTTTATTAAAAATGGGAAGAAAATAGAAACTAATAGATCATGGTATTATCATTCACTCAGTCCTTTTCACTTATTAATACTCCCTGTCTGGCCTCAGGTTAGAACCAAATAATTTCTTCAAATAAAAATAATTCAAAATTTTGTGATTCTTGCTCCTCAGATAGGGCTGTGACAAAGGGAAATCAAAAAGCTGCCTATAACTCAACTGATTGTATAGTATAATGACTACCTATCCAGATTCTAGAACCAGATTACTTGAACTTAAATCCTTGCTTTGCCACTATGAATTATCTGATTTTGGGCAAATTATTCCTCAATTCAGTTGTCCCATTTGTAAAATGGGGATAATAATAGCATTCATTTTATATGGTCATGTGAAAGTGAAATTAAGTGCTCAGAACAATGGCTGGTATGTACAAAATGTCATCGTATATACATTTTTATTAATGTTATTATTAGAACAAAGTTTCTGCCTCTATGAACACCCCTACATTGTTCAGTGTTAATGGAATTGACTGTTGTAAAATAGCCTCATAAAAATAATTTATCCCACAAAAACATATAAAAACTTTTATAAAACTATATCAACAAAATTAAAATTAAATAGAGAACAAAGCTATTATTTAATTAATTGAACTAATGTAAACAATTAATTTGCCTGGTAATTCAGGTCCTAATTTTTTTTAACCTTACAAAGCAGGTAGTAGACCTCGGGTCCTGAAATGTTTAAATATTTACATCAACTCTCCAGATTACACACTTTTCTTATGATGGGATACAAAGGAAATCACTATGTACCCCTCTGGGTTCTTTGAGGCTGGCAAATAATCAAACAAACATAGGTCACATTGATAAGAAAAAAGCCAAAAAGAAGCTTAATAATAACATGTGTATTTCCTCTATTCATGGGGGGACCAGCATTACTGATTCCTTGATATGGCTTCAGATGCCAATTCAAGTAACTTAGCAAAGACAAGGGAGATTGAGGAAAGAAAGGGAAGGTTCTGGTAGGGAGTTTATTATTATTAGACAAAGGTTTGAAAACTTAAATTCTACCTTCTCCTTGAGGAAAGATTAGGTCTTCCTCAGAGAGACTCTGCCTGAGTTTACATACGTTCCAAAGCAATGTCCACCCATCTGCAGATCCCCTTCCATGAAATAAATGTCTTGCCAAAAAAAAGGCATATTTGGGGGTAACAGATTTTGCTCGCCTAAACCTAGATATTGCTAATTAAAGAAAAAAAAACTTGTCTAAAAATAACAATTATAACTTCCACAAAAAGTTTCCCTTGTGTTTCTATAGCTAATCATGCGCCATCTCTACTTTGACTTTTTCATTTTCAAAAGAAGTTACAAAATTTCCTCCCCATTATTCCCTCAAGTCTCTGCTTAGAGACTTGGGGTTTACGGCCAGGGGTTTATGGCAAGATGGGCATGTGATGTGGGAGAAAGAAAGCAAAGTATGTACCTAATGCAAAGAGATGCATGAAGTTTCAATTATAGTTTAACAGGGAAGACAGCATAGATTCCAAGTAGGGGGAATTACATGGGTATAAATACCATTGACTAAAGCATAATGAGTCTTAATTATGTGTCCTGCAAGATACCTGTTGTCTAGCAGGACAGGGAGATCCTTGCATCTCAGCCCTCAACAAAACACAAAATCCAGTCCAGGAAGAATGTTTCTTAGGTTGTTCTTGTTACTGAATTCTGGTTTCTTGAGTGCTCAAAAAAATAGAAATAATTGAGACGTAATCCTGCAAGTAAGGATTTATTAAAGTTTATGCAATTCAACATAAGGAGTCAGCATCAGGGACAGGGTCTGTATGCTGCTCCTGAGAAAATAGTAGAGGCTATTTAAGCAATTTTAATTCAGCATAATTAAAGGACTAGGGTTCATCTTCCTATGAGGTCATTCCATCTCTCCAGTTCATTATCTCCTCTTGCCTATGACCTCTTTATGACAGATTTCATATCACAAGTTTAGAGGATTGTTAGTCTAGAGAGTTTGTTGATGGTAAAAACTTTATTTTGTCTAAAGTATGTATTGGAGAAGTGTTCCTTCTTGGAGATAGGGACAGTCACTATTAGAGGGTGGGTAAGTGACCTTGTCTCACAGCTCCAATGGAGAAAATTCTACTTTGCACTTTACAATGATTTGGTAGGCCTTGGCCTCAGTTAATGTCCAGTATCATGGAATTTCCTGAGACTCCCTGAGCCCTATTTCCTGTCTGAAATATTCTGCTTCTCAAAGGCTCTACTTGCAACTCCAGGGCAATGTATGATATACTTTTGTGACATTATAGAGGCATCAATTCAAAACAGTCGCATCAAAATGCAAAAGTGTTTCTTTTTAAATTACCAAGTTTTCTATAATCCCAGGTGCTAGGCTCAGGGATAGAGGGTAAGCTTCAAGAATGAGACATCTCACATGACAAAGAATTTTTTTTCCTAAAAGTTTAATCTTAGAAAATGACCAACTTCAACATTCTATATGCTCGCATGGTGCACTTTGTTTCCCATGGAATAAAGAAGGTGTTATAACAAGCCAACTACAAGTTCCAAATATGACTATTAGTGGGCAAACTGAGGGGCTCCTCAAGACACCCCACATTTGCACATTCTAAATGGGTTCTGCCATCCACCACACAAAGGAAAAAAATATACTATTTGTGTGTAAGTCCTCCAATAGAAAAGAAACTTAAGTAGAATTAGTGTGCAATAGAAAGCAGAGAAGAAAGGATATAGCTTCCCAGTGAAACATCTGAAGTTCCCCACTCCCTAATGGGTAAATGCCCAGTCAAACAGGGTTAACCTTCAGTGGGGCCATAGTCTATGGCTCCTTCTGGTGGGGACCCATAGGAAAGGGACAGGAGGGGCCAGTAAAGTCTGAGAGGAAAGAAGCAAAATAAAAGTACAAATCAAGATCAAGGCTGCCATGGTCAGCCTCCCACAGGTCTCTCACCCACATCTCTTACAAATGTCTCCTTCCATGTCCCCCAAGTCCCTGGTGTAAGTCCAAGGCCAAGAAGTAATTACAGCTTCTTCACATGTCTCTCTATTCCACAGGCTCTTCCAAATCTTCTGTCTCTTCAAGTCTTCTCTCCCAAGCCCTTTTTAGCTTTCCCTCACCACTCAGCTCCACCCTTCTTTGGGTGGGGCAAGGAACATGGAACCTCTTTTCAGATTACACTGTTACAGGACCACTAAAAAGGAGACTCATAAAGCAATGAACACCAGATTCTTACCATAAGTTAAATGTTATTTAAAAAGTTCAGAAGTGAAATCAGAAGCTAACTTGTCCTATCTCGTCATGTCCAGAGGTCGCACCTTGCTTCCAAATTCACTTTGCCCTAACTAAATTCACTTTCATAAAACTGTTAGGTTTAACAATTTAGGAAACTGCAAAGGAAACAAAATATATATTTCTACTTTAAAAGTGTTCCACTTAGAGAATAAAGCTACCCAGAAAACTTGCTAGCACACACAAAAGATTAAAAAAAAAAAAAAAAAAAAAAAACAAGCATAAGCACGAACAGAGCAATACAAAGATTCCATGTATTCTGTGTATTTTGGGATCAGTGCAAGCTAGACTGAGAGAAACCAACTGAAAAGCCAAAGGTGGAGCTATAATCCTGAGTGCTGACACTCATGGCCTGTGGAACCCTGCAAAGAACTCAGTTCTTCTCTAGAACCAGTAAGTGAAGTGACCAGATTACACCTAAAAGTTCCCACTCACCTCTGACTAGAACTTAAAACAAAGAAAACCAAAACCTTTCAAAAGAACTGGTGCTATATTTCATAATGGCTATGGTTTAAATTATTACACAAACTGAGTTGTTTTATTTTGTTTTGTTTTTAATTTAGTGGTGTTTATTATAACAGGCTTTGTGTGGGTGTCAGGTTACAAAATAAATGGTTCCATACCCCTCTGGAGAAGTAATCAAAACAGCATCAGACACATTAGCTAAGGAAATACAATAAATTTAACAACATATGTAGGAAGAATTCACATGGTTGTAAATCACATGGTTCTAAAGAATAATGGTATGCCAGGAATATTTATCCATGTTTTAGGGGCTGTGGCATCAGGGATAGAGAAGGGGAGACTTCATCTCTGAAAATAAAGATGAAGTTTTAGAGAAAGTATATGTGCTGATAAACCTAGAACAGAGTGAGAACCGCAAATTATGTTCTTCTAGGTCATAAAAATGATTGCTCCTTTGATTAGGAAAAAATTGGAGTTTAGGATGTGATGATCTCTTCATCAGTTAGGGAATAAAGACTTGGGCACAGAAACGTCTCCTAGCATTCAGAGCCCTGATGTTCTCAACCCAAAACAATCTGCATTCTTTAAATAATAATAAAACCTCCCTGAGGCTCACAGAACCTAGACTGACCTCTAGTTCTCATACCACAGTAACAAGAGGCCTACTCTGGGCCTATTGAGAAAAACCTACCTCACTCTTTTAGGGGGACTGACCCTTTGAGAGCCACAGTGAGGTGCAAACTCCAAGCCTGTTTGGAATGTTCATAGCAAAGGCAGAGCTTTCCAGTCTCCACCCCCACCTCAGCACTGCTGAGATCTCAGGCATGAGATTTACCAGTCCTGGTATACCATGAACTGGGCTTCCTGAAATGGGGGGTAGAGGGGAGCTTCTGGGAACTAGGGGCAGAGCTGAGCATTGTGGTGGTCTTAAAATACCCAACATATGTGTTCCCAGTCTCTTTTTTGGCTGGCTTTGGAGTGCACCCTGGTCTTTGCTCAGCAGATGCCACCAATGGGTAGGACAAACTATCCAGCTATGGGCCAACCTACACACTCTCTTCCTCTTTCAAGTTCTCCCTTTTCTATGTAAATAAATTCTTTTTTTTTTCTCTCTCTCTTCTTGTGTCCTGCATTCTTCAGTGAGTGGGTGGGGACTCACTGACTGAGCTATTCCTTTTACATAAAGGATTGCCCCATTTCAGCCCCACATACTGAGTTTTTTTTGTGTGGGTGTGAGACCCTCGCCTGCGGCCGGGGAGCAAACCGGCGCTGCAGAGGCTGTTGGCAGCCTCGCAGCCCAACACTCAACCGCTGCGCCACCAGGGGAGGCCCCACATACTGAGTTTTTTATACGCGGAATATAGAGTCACGTGGCACAAAGTAGAATTATACATGGAAACTTCATAAGCATTTAATGTGAGAAAGAGCATAAATGATATGAAAGTTACCCTGGAGAAAAACACATGTTTTGCATGCAATTTAGAAGATTTGTCATCCCTTTGAAAGATTGAATTTTAAGAAAAATGGGGACCTGAATATGATAGGGGAGGGTTACCTAGTGAAGCCCTCTTAGCCAATGGAAAAGAAGCACACCTACATGGTCATTTAAGTCTAAATGTATCATTTTTATTTTTTTTAAAGATTTATTTATTTATTAATTTATACAAGCACTGGGTCCAGTCAGAAGGGCGGGAGAGTGAGAGAATTCACCAGAGCCAGAGTGGGCAGCAGAGCAGGCAGAAGGACTGAAGTACACTGCTGGGGGGAGCAGCGGGCGGCAGGAGAGGTCTGCGCGCCATGTGGGACCCTCCTCCGGTGGCCGGGGAGCAGCCGGGGATCGAACCGGCGTCTCAGAGGCTTCGGGCAGCTTCGCAACCCAGCGCTCAACCGCTGCGCCACCGGGAGGCCCCTAAACGTATCATTTTTTAACAGTCACTTTATAACAAATCTTACTATTGCTAGTCTTTTGGAATTAGCAGATACAGCATTTTAAGTCACATTTAAGTTTCTGAAAACAATAATAGAAGCTTTTCATTCATTCATTGCATAAAGGAAATGCTGTTCATTTTCATTCAAAGACCAGTTTCCTTTTCATTCTTAAAAATCTAAATCCAACATAAGATATGACAAGATGCCCTCTTCTGTTTCTGAAGAGTTAATGCAGGGGTTTTGGAATTCTAGCAATTTGGAGGATTTTGTATTAAACCATGAAACACAGCAGGATTTGAAAGTCCTAAAGCATTTCTATTGGCATCTAGCTATTGGGATATCCCCTTATGCAGCAGAAGTTCCTCTTTGCCAATTAAAAAGTCTTCATTCTTCTCTCTGCATAATAGCACACCCTGTTCCTGGCTGAGAGGAAAATAAAATTAACCTTGGTCAGGCAGCTATGCGCCTGATTTCCCTGGCGAGTGAATAAGCTCACCAAATGTATAAATAATGTGCCCAAATGTTCTTGTTGCTCAGTTGTTGTTTTTATACTCTTTGCCCAGAAGCCTTGAGCACAATTCCAAACTGCTAATGTGTTCATACTTTGACCAGGGCTGGTTTCCAGTTGCTGAAAAACCAGTAAGATAACAGTAAACCCAGAAAGATGTCCCACATTTCCTGTTCTTTGTTGGCAGAATTCTAGTGTGCAACTTGCAAAAAGTTTGGCAAATTACACAAAGAAACAAATGTAAAAGGACAGTTCTGGGATCCAAATTGAGGTGCGGGAGCACAGTTGTTTTAGTGGAACTACCAGTGGGCAGCTGCCAGTTGCATCTGGGCAGGAAGGAAATGCAAATTAAAAGGAAAAATTAGGCCATTTTAGAGCAGAGTGATTTTTCAGCAAAAGCTCAGTGCTAACACTGAAGAATAAAGAAGGTATTATTTGGTTTTAAAATGAATAGATTGATTCTTTTCCTTGATTATTCTAAACTGCTTTTTTCCCTCTTCACTGGAGTCACTGAGGTATTTTGATAAGAGCTCATTATTTCTGCAGTGACAGTTCTCACTTTAGCTGCTTATTTCATACAACCTCCTTTCATCTCATTCAACTGCAAAAAGTGATTTTATCCTTAAGTGAGACCCATAACCTTTACTGAAATCAAAGCTAATTGTTTTGTTGTTGTTGCTCCTTCAATCATCTTCAAGACTAAGCAAATAACTCTAATTTAGAAAAATTACATTTTGGAATCCAAACTGAATTCTAGACACCTCACTGCTACTTACCAGTCCTGTGAACTTGAAATTCCTTAGTGGTGAGATCCAAAATATGTTTCAGTTACCTCATCCAGTGACACTTTAATACTATTCTTAGCCCTTATTGTTTATTCACTCATGTAATGCTGACAACAGCTTTATAGACTATTTTATCCCTATTTTACAGATAAGAGTACCGAGGCAGAAAAATTAAATAACTTGCCTAAGTTCTCCCAGTTTCTAAGTGGGACATCTCTTTATACACTCTTTACACACTCTTCACACCACACACAGCCAATATTGGTCTCTATCACCAGATCTTGGCAGAGTTCCTAAAATTCTTGTAATTTCCTGAGTGATAGGCATGAGAGAAATATCTTCCATTATTCTTAATAAGCCCCTTTCAACCATGCCCAAATATATGCCAATTTGAAGTCTCTTGAGGACTCTTTCAGGGTGGAGGGGAAAATCCCCCATCCTTCTTTACTTCTAGAGTTAAACTAGTGATCAAAACAGCACATAAGGGTTAAAAAAGAAAAAAAATCAATTTAATAACATGCATAGAGAATTTACATCATTATAAATTCTAAGTTTCAAGGAAATTTTATTTAGGGATGTGGGGCATCAAGGACAGAGAGGGGGACTTCACAGGCCCGAAAAGAAAAAGGTTACCTCATCTTTAGTCTGAGAGTAAATATGAGCTTCTCAGATAGGAGAACATGTTCACTGGTAAATTTACATCTGATGATATCTGCAAACTACCTTCTTGTAGGCCATAAAAGGGGAGCAGAGGTTACTTCTCCCATTAGGAAAGGAGAAGAAGCTTAGAAAATGATGTCTTCTTCAATTAGGGAAAGCTGAAGGACTCAGGGATGGATAAAAGCTTCTTTTCAGCCTCCAGAAGCCTCGCTGCTCTCAACTCAAAACAATCTGTATTCTTTAACTAAGGGCAAAAGGCCACCTGAGCCTCACAGTGCCTCAATTACGCTCTAGTTTCCATATCAAGGTATTGTGCCTATTGTGGGCACATTGAGAAAAGTCTATCTGGCCCTTTTGGGAGATCAACCCCACAGCTCCCACACTGCTTTAGGATGAGGACCAGTTGCCAAATGAACCAATCATGTGATTAAAAGTTTGGATATGACAGTCATGCTCCTAACTTCCTACGCGTGGAGAGGGACTAGAAATTGAGTCAATCACCAGTGAACAGTGATTTCATCATTAAATCATAGAACCACCATAAAAATTGTTAACAACAGGGGTCAGAGAACTTCCAGGTTGGTGAATACATTCACATGTCAGAAAGGGGGTACACTCCAAACTCCATGAGGACCGAAACTCTTGCACTCAGGCTCCTTCTGGACCTAGCTTCTTGTGTCTCTTCATTTATATAATATCCTTTATAATAAAAAAGTCATCATAAGCAAGTGTTTCCTGTGTCCTTCTAAGCTATTATAGCAAATTATTGAACCTGTTGTTTGGCTCTTGGGAGCCCCCAATTTTGTAGCCAACTCAGACAAAAGTGTGCATACTCACTATTTGTGTGGGTATCTGAAGGGCAGGGTAATTTTGGGGACTGAACTGATTCCCTAACCTCAGTGGTCTCTAATTCTGTGCAGTTAGTGTCAAAAAAAATTTGACTTATAGCACAACCATTTGGTGCCAGAGATTTAAGGAATTGCTTGGTAGAGAAATCCTAAATATGTGGTGTCAGAATCATTGATAGTGAAAACAGACAATAGTAGGGACATTTGGGTTTTATACAAAGCCACAGCATCTCATAAAGATTCCTCTATCAAGAACAAGCACAATTTCTTCGACTTGGAAGATATTGACCAAGTATGGACTCAGTCTTCTCATATTCTACCCTTATAATAAATATTAATAGTATTAACTTGTAAAGGACATCTTTCTCATCATACCCTAAACCTCATCTTCTAGAACACCTAGAGAAATGGGATCCACTGGTTTCAGTAAGTTCTCTATCACACACCACACACTAAGTACACACACACACAGAGAGAGAAAGAGAGAGAGCATATGAGTATATCTACACCATCTTAACCCTGAATTTTCTGTTACATTTCATGAACATAGACAGAAATGATAAGAGATTCACTAAGATCACAGTAGCTAGTCAAGAAGTCCAAGGTAATGCCTTAAGTTCAGCTACTTAGTCAAAACAACAAATCCAAAATCATCTCCAGAAAGTGAAAGAGTACTCAGAAATAACTATAGAAAATTTTCAAAAGTAAAGCAAAGGATGAAAATGTGTGTGCCCACAAAATGGAGAAGAAAGATGAGTCTCCATTGTCAGTAATACTTTTCTGTCAAACAAGGTTGTCATTTAAGAAATAGGGAGATAATGGAAGGCATCAATAACATTGTGGCACCTGGGAACTTTTCAAACTTAGCTTTTCAGGTCTCACCTGAAAAAACACCTCCACTGAAAAAGCAGTTAACACACTGTTTACCAAGGTCAATCCAAGGTCAACGATGTAAATGCTACAGACTTTTGGATCATATATGCTTCTGAAGGCAAAAGAACCAATCAGGTGATATACGATCACAAATTGTCTGGAAATATTCTAGAGATCTGGACCTTTATGCTGTCCAAAGGATCCTGTAGCCATTGAAAATGCCCAGTGCCTAGGTGGTTGCTACCAGAGTAGGCTTTTATTTTATATTTTATATTTATTTATTTATGCATACAAGAACTGGGGTATAGGCCAGAGGGATGGGGGGGTGAGAGTATTCATCAGAGACAGAGTGGGGAATAGAACAGGCAAATTTTTTTAAATTTTATTTTTATATTCTCCATACAATTACAGCCCCAGTATTTTGACCCCAAACCCTCCTTTCCCCACCCCCCAGCCCCCATAGAGTGTCTCTGGTTCATAGTTGTTTGTCGATTTTGATATTTTCTTTCTTACAGTTATTCTTTTTCCTGGTCCCTTATTTAAGTTTTCTAGATTCCTGCTATGAGTGAGGCCATCCAGTATTTTTCTTTTTCTTTCTGGCTTATTTCGCTGAGCATGATCCCTTCCAGCTCGAACCATGTTGCTACAAATTGCATAAGTTTATCTTTTTTGAATGCTGAGTAATATTCCATGGCATATATTACGTGTGCCACATCTTCTTGATCCAGTCATCTATTTTGGGGCATTTGGGTTGCTTCCAAAGCTTAGCTATTGTAAATAGTGCTGCTACAAACATAGGGGTGCATGTGCTCTTTGGAATTGATGTTTCTGTATCCTTTGGGTAAATACCTAGGAGTGGAATTGCTGGATCATATGGAAGCTCTATGTTTAGTAGATCAAGAAATCTCCACACAGCTCTCCATTGTGGTTGGACCAGTTTGCACTCCCACCAGCAGTGCAGGAGAGTTCCTTTTTCTCCACACCCTCGCCAACATTTGTTGTTGCTAGTTTTTTTAATATGTGCCATTCTCATTGGTGTAAGATGGTATCTCATTGTAGTTTTGATTTGCATTTCCCTGATTACAAGTGATGTTGAACATTTTTTCATATGCCTGTTGGCCATTTGCATTTCCTCTTCAGAGAAGTTTCTTTTTAGCTCTTCTGCCCATTTTTTGACTGGATTATTTTCTTTGTTGTTGTTGAGTCTCATCAGCTCTTTGTAGATTTTTGTGATCAGTCCTTTATCATTAGTGTTGTGTGCAAAATGTTCTCCCAGTCGGTGGGGTTTCTCTTTTTGTTATTGTCTCTTTTGCTGTGCAGAAGTACTTTAATTTGATGTAGTCCCAGCTGTTTATCTTTGCTTTCATTATCACTGCTTCAGGTGATGTGTCTGTAAAGATGTCTTTGATATGCATATCATGGAGTATTTTCGCCTATATTTCCTTCTATGTATTTTATGGTTTCAGGTCTTATGTCTAGTTCTTTAATCCATTTTGAGTTGGTTTTTGTGCATGGTGTTAGGTAGTAGTCAAACTTCATTCTTTTGCATGTAGCAACCCAGTTTTCCCAGCACCATTTATTGAACAAACTTTCTTTGCTCCAATGCATATTCTTTGCTCCTTTGTCAAAGATTAGTTGACCATAAATCTGTGGGTTTATTTCTGGATTTTCTATTTGATTCCATTGGTCTGTGTGTCTGTTCTTGTTCCAATACCATGCAGTTTTGATGATTATGGCTTTGTAGTATAGTTTGAAGTCTGGGAGTGTGATGCCTCCATTCCCTTCTTTTTTTTTCAGGAGAGCTTTGGCTATTCAGGGTTTTTGGTGATTACATATGAATTTCATCAATAATTGCTCTATTTCTTTGAAGAATGACATTGAAATTTTTATTGGAATAGCATTGAGTCTGTAGATTGCTTTTGGTAGGATGGCCATTTTAATAATGTTTATTCTTCCAATCCATGAGCAGGGGATGTCTTTCCATTTTTTGTGTCTTCTTCTATTTCTTTTAACAGTGTTTTATAGTTTTCTTTGTATAGGTCCTTTACCTCTTTTGTTAGATTTATTCCCAAGTATTTGATTTTTTCTTTGTTTCGATAATAAAAGGGATGGGTTTTTTGATTTCTTCTTCTTCAGATTTATTGTTTGTGTATAGGAAGGCTACTGACTTTTGTGTGTTGATTTTGTATCCTGCCACTTTACTGAACTGACTGATTAGGTTAGTTTTTCTGTGGAGTTTTTGGGGTTCTCTATGTATATTATCATATCATCTGCAAATAGTGATAGTTTGACTTCTTTTCCTATTTGGATTCCTTGTGTGTCTTTCTCTTGTCTTATTGCTCTGGCTAGGACTTCCAGTATTATATTGAAGAGCAGTGGTGAGATTGGACATCCTTCTCTTGTTCCAGATCTTAATGGAATTGCTTTCAGCTTTTCGCCATTGAGAATGATACTGGCTGTTGGCTTGCCATATATGGCCTTAATGATGTTGAGGTATGTTCCTTGTATCCCAAGAATTTCAAGGGCTTTTATCATGAATGGGTATTGCACTTTGTCAAAAGCTTTCTCGGCATCTATTGATATTATCATATGGTTTTTATATTTTTTTTTGTTGATGTGTTGGATAATGTTGATTGATTTTTGGATGTTGAACCATCGCTGTGTTCCTGGAATGAATCCTACTTGGTCGTGGTGAATTATCTTATGGATACATTGTTGGATTCTGATAGCTAAAATTTCCATTGAGGATTTTTGCATCAGTGTTCATTAGGGAGATTGGCCTGTAGTTTTCTTTTTTTGTGTTGTCCTTGTTCAGTTATGGTATTAGTGTAATGTTGGCTTCATAGAACATGTTTGGTATTATCCCTTCCTTCTCAATTTTTTGGAAGAGTTTGTGAAGGATAGGCACTAATTCGTTTCTGAACGTTTGGTAGAATTCATTTGTAAATCCATCAGGTCCTGGGCTTTTGTTTTTGGGGAGGTTTTTGATTACCATTTCAATTTCGCTGCTTATAATTGGTCTGTTTAGGTGTTCTCTTTCTTCTTTATCTAGCTGTGGTGATTGTAGAGTTGTAGGAATTTGTCCATCTCCTCTAGATTGTTGAACTTGTTTCCATATAACTGTTCATAGTAGTTTCTGATTATTCTTTTGATTTCTGCTGTGTCCGCAGAACAGGCAGATTGACTGAAATATACTGCTAAGGGAATCAGTGGGCGAGAAAGGAGAAGTCTGTTGCACCATGTGGGTAGCTCCCTGGCCAGCTGGGGGATCCAACTCATGCTGCAGAGGCTGCAGAGATAGCTTCACAGTGCTGTGCTTAACACTTTGCACCACCAGGGAGGCCCAGTAGTCTTACACTTTAAAATATTAATTCCAAGGAAAAAATATTTTCTCTTTACATTAGGATGGAATTTATCCCCAAACATTTAAGATTTACTGATCCTAGGATTTCTGGAGCAGTTAGAATAACTACTAACATGACAGATCTTCAAAAATGAAGACAGCTTTCAGTCCCTCTCCATGGCTGCTCTTATCCAACTTCTCCAAAGTTCCCTTTAAAATTCAGATGGCATGGTTTCTCGATCTCTCAAAGACCTAGGAATTGGGTTTTGATGTCAAATTTCAGCATTGTTAAGAATTACCTGGAATAATGGTTAAAAAAGAATGCCAGCCCTATCTTCCCATGCCCATGTTCTGGTGAATCAGAACATCTGGAATGGACCCTAAATCAAAATGCTTGGGTCTCCTTTCCTGATGCAGGTGGCTAAGACCCAGACTTTTAAACTGTGCTAGTATATAATAATACAGCATGATAGCACAAACTGGACATGGCCTTAGAAACTCCCTCCTACTAATTCAGGGTTCAAGGAGACCATTACAGTTTCTGATCTGGACACACATGCTTATTTTCAAAGTCTCGCCTTTTCTGATAATATAGTTTGTCAGTCCTGCCCTTTGGGGATATAACTAAAAGTCACATTAACCTTGATGGCTAAGTATGTTTGATATGTGACCCAAGTCAGAATTGTAAAAGTTGAATTTTCATTATGATGGAAGCAGATACAATTCAAAAACAAACTTTCAAGTTCTTACTGTGGTCCTGTGAGCAGAGCAAAATACAGACAGCCTGAGAATATTCTTACACACTGACTTCTTTTGAGCTGCAATTGTTGTTTTTATTATTGTACTATTTGGAAAATAACTGGCTATTTTAAAACAACTAGTTCATATGTCTGTTCTTACTTTTATAGATATTTTTTATACCTTCTCCTCAATGCCACAGGTTCTGTGGACAATTACAAGATCCCTTTTGGGAAAAAAACGAAACACAGACAGAATCTATTTCAGCTGGGGTCAAGTGGCAGGAGACATAGTGTCCTCCCTACCAGAATAGTGACGTAAGAAATGGAAACTCAGGTTCAGATGTGAGTCAGAAACAAGGCACGAGGCAGTGTCCTGACCAGAATTTGATATGCCCTCCCCACAGGAAAGGACAAATGTCAATATCAGATTCAGGCATGACAACCAGAAAGACGCTTTTGTTCCTGACCTAAGCAGAGAAACTTTGAAAGCTATTAATTCAAGAGCCAGACTGGTTCTGAGGCTCACAAAAATAAAACATGGAAAATAAAATAGTACATAGTAATTATCGACACAAAATAGTTCAGAGGTCCCATGTAACAATCAGTTTCCTCAAATGGTAACAATTTACCCAACTATGTTCAATTTACCCAACTATGTTCATACCCAACTTTGTTCATATTTCACCTGCTTTATACCCTTGTGTTTCTCTGTATATGTAGTATCATGTAATTTTACTACATATGTATATTCATAAATTATGAATATTATCATAAGATATTAAAACCTATTATCATGATAATATTATCAAGCCTTAAATTATCCCGAAAAGGATGATTTATTTTTTAAACTTCCATATTATTGGTAAAGTTATTGAAGTATTATTGTAGTGAAGTTCATTCTCACTATTAATCAAAGACCTTATTAAAATTTTAAAATATTTTCCCTTAGATCAGCAAAGTTTTTTTTTAAAGATTTATTTATTTATGCATACAAGAGCTGGGGTGTAGGCCATAGGTGTGGGGGGTGAGAGGATTCACCAGAGACAGAGTGGGGAGCAGAACAGGCAGTAGATCAGTAAATTTTCTTAGTTGATATTATTCAACTTCAGAGTATGTTAAGACAGACATTCTCATATGCTGCTTTTAGGAGTCAAAATCAGTATAACCATTCTGGAAATAAATACATACTAATGACCTTTTAATTTTTTAAATACTCTGATTTAGTAACCTCCTTTCTAAAAGCATACACAAAGAAAATAATCAGGCAATTGGACAATCATTATGAAAAAGCTTATTTATTTAGTGTTAGCTATGCATGTGCAAATTTTTAAATAGCCTTAATGTAAGAAAATAAGGGGCTAGTTGAATGAATTAAGGCAACACTATATTACACTTAAACATTAAAGCAACACTATATTACACTGTTGTGTAATATAAAAGTGGCATTTTCCAGAGATTGATTACCTAAAGAGAATCTCCATAATAATATGTTAAGTAGAAATAGGAGTCATAACTCATAACTCAGATTTTTGTGTGTGTGGAGACATATATTTAAAATGTTCTAGATTCCTGCCTCTAGGAAAATGGAGTAGATGTATACTTTTCTCTATTCCTCCTGCTAACAAAAATTCCTGGATACTTTGTGTAAAATAGGCATAGGAATAATCAGAAAACAGGGAAAGCAGGATGGCTAGGCATCACAAAACCCAAAGAATGCTGTGACTTTGAGTACCAGGATTTTCTGTTGGCATCATTCACCCTCATGTTTGGAGCTACGGAATGGGAAGTCACCCATTAAAGGCAGTTGCAGATTTTTTTTTTAAAAATCCCCAACAAAAAGCCTGCTCTCACTAGTCAAAAAACTAGGAAATGAGGAGCCAAGCAAGACGGAACATAACTGCTCTACTCCCACCAAACACTACAGAAAAGGAAATAGTTTCCCCCGGATCCCTCATGCTAACTAAGGTTGAATAGGGATCCCAGACATCTACCCTCCCCAGGCTTATAAAGTACCCAACACCCCTGCCAGGGTGTGCCTCACAAGGCCAAATTGAGAGTCCAGACTTTCGTTGCCACCAGCCAATAACGAGCCCCTCCCCCAGTGACAGTGGGGGGCATGTGAGAGCCTGGACTTCCTTCTCCACTTGGGTGTTCCCTGACCTCCCACAGGGCTGGTATCAAAGGAGGTTTACTGGCTAGCTGGGATCTTTGCCACTGCTCAGCAGTGATAAGGTTAGTCTCCCCTCCGGGTGTCAGTTGAGGCTTTCAGGAGCGGTAAGTAGGCACCCCAGTACCTCTCAGGCAGTCAGTAGAGGCTTAACCAGGAGACAGAATTCCCACCCCTGACCAACAACAAAAAGGCACCTCCTTCTTAAGAGTCAGCGGAAAGACTCTTAAGTGAAAGACCTTCCATCCCATCTGGCAGTAACAAGCTTTGCCTCCCTTTCCCTGCTGAAGCAGGGCTTCAGGAAGTCAGCTAATATAGAAAATTTAAATAAGATCCACAGTCTCATGACATAGTAATACCCTGAAAATTCTGATTTTAATAGAAGATCATTTGTCATATCAAGAAGCTGGAAGATATTGAATTGAGTCAAAAAGACAATACATTCTAACACTGAGACGACAGAGATGATAGAAGTGTCTGGCAAATGTCTTAAGGCATCAATCGTAACTGCTTCAATGAGCAATAATGAACGCACCTGAAACAAATAAAAAAACTAAGTCTCAGCAAAGAAATAGAGGCTATAAAGAAGAGCAAAATGGACATTTTAGAACTGCAAAATATAATAACCAAAATAAAAAAACTCAGTGGATGAATTCAAGAGCAAGATGGAACAGAGGAAAAGAATTGAAATGGAAGTTAGAATAGTAGAAATTAACCAATCTGAATAGTCTGAAAGAAATACATTTTTTAATACTAAATGCATATGTTAGAAAAATGGAAAAATCTCAGTAGATAATCTAAGCTCCTAACTCTATAATCTAGAAAAAAGAAACACAAAATAAACCCAAAGCAAGGCTAAGGAAAGAAATAATATGGTTTAGAGAAGAACTCAATGAAAGTGAAAACAGAAAGACAATAGAAAAAATTTAATGAAATACAGATCGAGTTCTTTGAAAAGTTCAATAAAATTCATAAATCTCTAGTTACCACCATCAAGAATAAAAATGGGAATATCACCATAGACTTTGCACACAATAAAAAGATAGTAAAGACATGCTATGAATAACTGCACACATTACACACACTGACATCTTAGAGTAACAGGACCATTTCCTCCAAAACACTAATTAGGGCCTCCCTGGTGGTGCAAGAGGTTAAGCACAGCACTATGAAGCTATCTGCAGCCTCTGCAGCACAAGTTAGATCCCCGGCCAGCCAGGGAGCTACCCACATGGCACAGCAGACCTCTCCTACCTCACCCGCTGCTCCCCTCAGCAGTGTATTTCAGTAGATCTGCCTGTTCTGTTCCCCACTCTGTCTCTGGTGAATCCTCTCACCCCCTGCACCTCTGACCTACACCCCAGTTCTTGTATGCATAAATAAAATAAATCTTTTAAAAAATAATAATCCCTTCTCTTCATTTTCTTATCTTTTTAAATAAGACATGACTATGTTTTCTAATCAATGTCGACTGTCCTCCCCCAGGTTCATGTTAAGTAGTGGTTCAGAATGTAAATGTCTAGACTCAAGTCCAGGCTTACGTAATCCAAATCACTGAGGGTGGAGCTAAAGTATGTGCACCATGAGAGTCAAGTACACACGCACCTGAGCTGAAGACACCGACCTTGATCCAAAGAAGCCAGAAAGCTCAAAGAGCCTGATGATGGTTTCCAGAACATTACCTTTTTTTTTTCTATTTTTTTTAATAGAGGCATGTTTTTATTTATTTATTTATTATATTTGTTTGTTTGGTTGGTTTATACATGCACTGGGTACAGTCAGAAGCGCAGGAGGGTGAGAGAATTCACCAGAGCCAGAGCGGGGAGCAGAGCAGGCAGAAGGACCGAAGTACACTGCTGAGGGGAGCAGCGGGCGGCGGGAGAGGTCTGCGCACCATGTGGGATCCTCCTCCGGTGGCCGGGGAGCAGCCTGGGATCGAACCGGCACCGCAGAGGCTGTGGGCAGCTTCGCAACCCAGTGCTCAACCGCTGCGCCACCGGGGAGGCCCTCCAGAACATTACCTTTTATTCTTCACTCTTGTTCTGTCTTTTGTTACCATCACGTGAATGAAAGATAACTATCACATCCGGACTTTCAGCTTTCTCTATAAGACAAGGATGATGTAATACTATAGAAAACAAGGTTTAAACAAAACTAAATGTGAAAAAGTCACATTGGTAAAATGGGAAAATGCAATTTCCCATTCCCTCAACTTCTTTCCCATTACTTTATCCACACACACATGCATCCTTTCTTGGTTAGTTTGTGTATTCGATTTAGGCTCCTGGTTAAATTTGTTGACTGCAATAAGTTTGAATATCACTTACCTTGTCATCACCCAGGGAGTTATAAGCCTGCTTTGTGTGGTGGCAAATCAGTTGTGTGTGTCCTTGCCTGAGGGTTATGAGGTGATGCAGAGATTCCCACAGACATCCAAGATACAGTTTCTTTCATGAACCAGATATGAAAATTTTAAAGATGGTTTTATAAAGCAGGCAATAACACAACTAGAAGCAAAACTTCTCAGGGCCCCCCACATCCCACAGGGACATGCACTGTGGTAGATAAACTACTCCTGAGGGTTCTAACGGTTAGGCATGCGGCATCTCCTCATTCTCATGGAGATCTGGTATCTATCTGCAAATCAGGCCTTGCCTCAAGTTCTTCCCAGGCACCCTCAAGTCACCCAAATCAGGCACCTTCAAATCCTTCCCAGGTGTTTACAGCAATGCTGGGAGAAGTGAAGACCTTCTTTTCAGGAGTATGTTCCCCCAGGCTGAATTCTGGACAATCTGATGTTCATTCTTTTAACTATCATTGCCTAAAGACGCCAGTGCCTCAGGCACTGTGGTTTCTGGAAGTGCCACAAAGAAAACCAATAGAAGAGGAATGATGCCATTTGGCCAAAGTAGAAGTTTGATTGCCAAATGCTTCACAATGCGCTAAGAAGCAGGCACAGTGTTACTGATATTTTAGGAGCTTTGGAAAAACATGACTGTAGGGGCCAGGAATGGACACAGTGCAGGTTTTCTGATCCCATGCAGACCGGGTAAAGGAGTCACCTTAGTGGTTTTTTGCAGGGTTTTATTGGGGTTCACCAGGCATATGGCAGGCAGGGGTGCTGGGGGGCTGTGAGGCTGGCAGTCCTCCCAGCCCCCAGCAAATCCTCACTATCTGGGCTCTCCGGAGTTCTCTGCTTCTCTCTTGGCTTCTGCTGCTGCTTTCTCGGCTTCTCTTTCGGCTTCTGCTGGCATCCCGTGAAAGCCGCCCTTAAAAAGCACAGTCTCAGCCCAGGTGAATCCCATCTACCTATGCCCACACCCTACTCCAGGTGCCCGCCATCAGGCATGCATTCAGGACTGCAGGGATCCATTATCTATCCTGATGGCAGGAGGGCAGAAAAGCCTGACATTTTTCCTTACCCTACAATGACCAAGACCAATTTACTCTTCCTGCTCCTTTTTTTACTCTGGTCAAATTCAAACAGGGTCACTGCCTCCTACAACTATATTGGCTGGCCTGTTTTCTGTTTAATTGGGGGAAATTTAGGCAAACAGACATAAACCATCTTAGCTTTCTTTTTTCTTTCTTTTTCTTTTTTTTTAGATTGATTTATTTATGCATACAAGAACTGGGGTATGGGTCACAGGTATGGGGGGGTGAAAGGATTCACCAGAGACAGAGTGGGGAACAGACCAGGCAGATTGACTGAAATATACCACTGAGGGTAGCAGCTGGCAAAAGAGAGGTCTGCTGAGCCATGTGGGCCACCTCCCTGGCTGGGGATCGAACTCATGCTGTAGTGGCTGTGGATAGCTTCATAGTGCGTGTCTTAACCCCCTGAGCCACCAGGGAGGCCCCAGCTTTCTTTTTTCTATATATGTATGACATTACCCTTAAGAAGCGATAAGATGAGACTCAACAACAACAAAGAAAATAATCCAGTCAAAAAATGGGCAGAAGAGCTAAAAAGAAACTTCTCTGAAGAGGAAATGCAAATGGCCAACAGGCATATGAAAAAATGTTCAACATCACTTGTAATCAGGGAAATGCAAATCAAAACTACCATGAGATACCATCTTACACCAGTGAGAATGGCACATATTAAAAAAAACTAGCAACAACAAATGTTGGCGAGGGTGTGGAGAAAAAGGAACTCTTCTGCACTGTTGGTGGGAGTGCAAACTGGTCCAACCACTATGGAGAGCTGTGTGGAGATTTCTGGACCTACTAAACATAGAGCTTCCATATGATCCAGCAATTCCACTCCTAGGTATTTACCCAAAGGACACAGAGACATCAATTCCAAAGAACACCTGCACCCCTATGTTTATAGCAGCACTATTTACAATAGCTAAGCTTTGGAAAAAACCCAAATGCCCAAAAATAGATGACTGGATCAAGAAGATGTGGTACATATATACCATGGAATATTACTCAGCATTCAAAGAAGATAAACACATGCAATTTGCAGCAACATGGATGGCGCTGGAAGGGATCATGCTCAGTGAAATAAGCCAGAAAGAAAAAGAAAAATACAGGATGGTCTCACTCATAGCAGGAATCTAGAAAACTTAAATAAGGGACCAGGAAAATGAATAACCATAAGAAAGTGAAAATCAAAATCAACAAAAAACTATGAACCAGAGACACTTTTTGGGGGGTCGGTGGCGGGAGGGGAGGGGAATATAAAAATAAAATTTATTATTAATAAATAAATAAATAAATAAAAAGTGATAAGACACAGTAGACAAGATTATGAGCTCTGAAATCAGACCTGCCTTGCAATCTGACTACCCAGATTGTGTGATCCTGGGCAGTTACTTAATTTCTCTGTGTCTCAATTTTCTCATCTGTAAAGTGGGTTTAATAATAGGTATTCAGAGTTATTCTCATGGGGATCTGATATCTATCTGGAAACCAGGCTTTGCCTGACTGCAAAACACCCCCAAGTCTTTGTGAGAAAGACTAGCAACTGAATATTCCAAAAGCCCTCAGAATAGTGCCTGACACATAATATGTATATATCAGTGTTTGCTCTCATTCCAATCTTAGAGAATAAAGAATTGTCCTTTTAGAGATAAGCTCCTATTCCTGTGTCCCTGTGGTCATCTTGTCATCTGCAAGATTCTATCAGTGTCTTCTGTTTGCAATCTCTCCCTCTACCCAGTCTTCAAAAATGTGGAGAAGTTAGGAGAAGGTACAGAGAGGAAGCAAAACTGAAGCTGGCTTTGCAGGCTGAGTAGCAATTTGCTCAATGGAAAGAAGGTAGCAGGAAATCAGTGTGGGGCTGCAGGATAGGCCTTCAAGCAAAGGAAACAGCACTAGCAGAGGGCTTAGCTATTGCTTGGAGTGCTTGAGGAGTTGCTAAAGGAGTTGGTCGAGGTGGTCACTACATAGGATACCTGGGATGAGTTCCTAAAGGTCAATTTCCAAAGCCCAGTCACAACCTCAAGAACCCACAAAGCCAGGGAAGTAAACTAAACTAGTCAAATAAGCTGGACAAGAAAATCAAAATGGAGGTGGTCTGAGTCTTGGTCCCAACTTAACGGCAGAGCCAGTGACAGGGACTAAAGTATGGGCAGTTTATTTTAGATGGTGTTTCTGTTAGGGGGAAATGATGTCCTGAGTTAAAAATAAACCTTTTATTAACCTTTCACGTGTGCCTGCAGTAGAGCATTGATAAGTCCTTTTAAGCGCGCGGGTGAGGACCCACAGTCAGGCACCCCGTTTTGTATGGGGGTTGCTCTACAACATTTCCAAGAAATAAGAGTGAAAATTGAGGAAATTCAAGCCAAGGGTAAATGTGAAGCTGCTGGGGAGAACAGCCACTCTATTCCATTGGGGTCTCTTGAGATGCTAGGATACACCTCAGAATTAGCCACCCCAGACATAAAGTGGGTTCTTAACCCTCATTACCCAAGAGTTTTCCCCAAAGGTATTACAGCTTACAGGTTCGCTTTCATGCTTACAGATTTGCACGTGTACCAGAAAGAATGGTGAATTCTCCCTCCCTACCCTGAGAAGCTATAGGGCAGAAAGTAATACTTAGGGTACCAGTAGCCCCACAGGTTCCCATTCAGGGCATTGTTGCAAAGTAAAGAGTTCATGCCCCATCTGAAGAACACAACCACAACTAAATTTGTCTGATAAATATATATATAGCCAGAAATCCACATTTCTGTGCTAAATCATTTGACCTTGGTTTCTTGATACCTAATTGTAATATTTCTTAAACACTGTGAGGTGAGCTAAAACATACCTGGAAAACACATTCAATGCTAGGCTGCAGTCTTGTGACTTCTGCTTTAGGAAGACTGATTTAATTCTAGGCCGATATAATTTAAATTTTCAGTAATAGGGAGCCAGTGACAGATTTTAAGCAAAAGAATGTCATGCCCAAATTTACTTGGAATTATATCCCCTCTTCAAATGCTTGGCTTTTAATCTTTAGTCCATCAGCCCATGAATTCCCAAAGTGGCAACCGCCTACCGCAAAGCAGTTAAAAGCAAGCACATAAATCTGCACAGACCAGTTTTCCTAACTGGTAGTGACTTTGCAAAGTCCTTGAGTCTAAAGAATGAATTCCTGTTTTCCTCCTCAGCTACCAAGTGATAAAATGGTGACCGCATGAAAGAAACATGAAGTGTTCATTCTCTTTCCTTGGTCCACTAAAGACATGGCAGGAGGGCATGCTGATGAAATGGATAAGGGCATTAGGCAACAGCGATTCTGAAAGTGCCCATCTGCACAGCATAATGAATATTTCCTGAGGCATTTGTTGATGATGTCATCTCATTGACTTGCTACTGTCCTGCCAGCAATGAGAGAGAATTCCTACAGTACAAAATTAGTCTGCCTGCATAGGTGAGGGCTCACCTTCAGCATATTAAGCTCCCAAACTAGCCCCCAAACGGTTGACTAGGCGTGGAAAGAAGGGAAATCTTAATGCAAAAATACAGACAAGTCTCTTACCCCCAGAAAGACTGTCCTTACTATCTTAGGCATCTAAAACAAGATATAAACCTAAAGTGTCATTGTTTGCCTTTTAAAATAGAATTCTGATAGAGCAGTGAACTCTCTAACTCTGGTTTGCTGGATGAAAAAATTCATAGCTAGCTTACCAAACAGGAGAGAGATGAGAAAACTTGAGATGAGAAAATGGTTTAAATAGCAGCACAATAACAGGCATTAAAATAGCAGATTTAGAAATTCTCCAGTAAAATGTAAAATTTGTATATTTAAAGATACATGGAAAAATATTTGGAAGCATATACGTTATGTTAATAATACTGATTATCACTGAGAAAGGAAAAGCAGGATTAGAGAAATAGGGTGTTCAAGGAGGAATTGTCCTTCAAAAGCCTTTGAACATTTGGCCTTGTAAATGTATGTCTATCTACTCTATGTGATTGAACATGAATTTAAGAAATAAAAAAAAATTTCCTCTTTCTGAGAGAATTCCTTCAGGTCACATAAATATACTTAGACATCACCCAGGTGCAATTTGAGTGCTCTGTTCCACAAGACTTGTTCACAAAAGTAAGAGGGACTGGAGTCATGATAAATGAGCTCCAAGACTCACTGGAAGAATAGAAATTTTCCCAATTCTGACCACAGTGACACTTCAGAGTTGGGTACAAAAGCAACATTACTGAGTGGACAAAGTCCCAAGTTTTCATCCTTCAGAAAGTGAAGTGATAGCTTTGTGTACTTGAAGCCCACACAAGTGGGGTGACTGGTGGCAACTTTCCCCAGGAAAAGTCCCAGCCTGGTTGTGGCGCAGCCTCCCCACTACAAAGCAGTCTCACCAACCTGCAGAGGGTTCTACCTACCACTCACTATTCTTCTGCCTGATAAACTATACTATTTCACTCAAAATTTCAGTTTTCTTGAGTAGAAAGGAACTTATCCCACAAATATTAGGAGAAAGGCTACTACTAAAGTGTTTTTTAGATTATCAGCTGATATTAGTTAATGCCTTACCAGTCAGTGTTTGTTAAGCAAATTAAACACTATACAACTCTGTTTGTACTTAAAATAGGACAAAGCTCAAGTATTTTGATCATTTACTAGATTAGACCTTGCCTGCTCTAGCCCTTCAGGGGTATAATTGTCCTTTCTGGAGGAAGAAGCATCCCAGGAAAAGTCAAGCCACACACACAATGCAGAGATGGCTGTTTTGATCCAAGCAGTGATTCTAAAATTTTGCTATTATGTTAAACTTATTATTAATATGAAAATATCTAAGGAGCTTTTAAAATAATATTATAATTCCTAAGGAACTTTTAAAAATCCCTGACGATCCAGGCACACCCTAGAGCAATTAAATCAGAATCTCCATGGGTATAACCCACGTAGAAGGCTGGTTTTGTTGGTTTTAACATCCCAGGTGATTCCAATGTGCAATTAAGTTGAGAATGACTGATTAAACATCATTATGCCTATGAACCATGTAGGGATTTTGCATAAGGACAGGTTCTAATCCAACATGTCTATAGAGGGGACCTGGGAGGCTGCATTTCTAATAAGCTCCAAGGTGAGGAGCTGATTTCTAGAGACTTTCATGCATGTATCTACAGGATTTAAAGAAAAATACTCACTGCAGTATTGTTTGTAAAAAGAAATATTGAGAGTCACCTAAATATACATCAACAGGACAAATTAGCTGTGGTATGTTCACACAATGACATACCGTACACAGTTAAAAAGAATAAATTATGGCTATATATATAATCACAGCTAAAACTCAAAAAACAATGCTAAAAAAGGAAAAAACAGGGCCTCCCTGGTGATGCAGCAGGTCAAGTCTCAGCACACTCAAGCTATCTATCAGCAGCCACTGGAATTTACTGGAATTCACACCTAACAGGCCAATCCTAAAAAACTGAGTACCAGAGAGGTTAAGTGACGTACCCAAGAGCACAGAGATGACAGAACTTTGACCAGTTATCCCAGTACATACTTTTTCAAAATGTTTGAAATACTTAATAAAAATGTCTTTCTGTACTGTTTATTGAAGCAGAAACATTTTCCCCAAAATAAAGTATATTTGGAGAAATTTCTGTTAGTTAATATTACAGTATTTAGTATTTTAGCTTAGTTTTTATATTGTTGGCAAGATTTCCACATATTTAGTAACATTAGCCCTGGATATAACAGTCTTGTTTAATGAAAGTTTTTTCTAGTCATTTCCTTCCAGTTTAGGGTTTTCATTGGCCATTTTAATTTAGCTTCCATGTTTATTGTTGTTCACATAACCTGAAATGTATAGGTAATGAATTTGTATGGCAAAAGGTATCTTTAAAACATTGCAAAAAATCACACACATATGCTCTTATATGTGTACATAGGCACACACACATATATACACACATATACATATATCGCGTTTCTAATGCGCTGCTTTCCCCACTATGTGTACTTAGGCAGCTCAGGCTGTAAATGAATACACTTCTCCATAGCTGCTAAAGACATGTGTGCTTTCTTAAGAAAAAAACTCTTCTCCTCCACTAGGTGGTTTTCAAAGAGAGATTCAAATTGCTAACTGTAAGATTTTGAGAGTCCACGGGGTGGCACTAGATACCTTTGGTCAAACTCCATAACCTACTAATCATTTTTAGAAAAGAGCGATAGAGAAGAGCCTCTGGCATCAGCTGATTAAAAATTGAAGCTAATATGAAAGACATCTTGTTTCTGTCTGGAGAGACAGCTGCCAGACAAAATAAACTTGAAGCTCTAATTACATCTTAAAGGCATCCACAACACCAAGCAGAGGCTACAGACTGCCTATGGTGGACCCTATTTCTTCCAGTAGCAATTTGACATCTGTTCCTTTGGACACACTTCATTACAAGTATTTGATCACCTTAAAACATACAAACTGCCTCCTAAAACACCTCTCTACACCCCTCACAAACACATACAATCTCTCACTCACACAAATACACACCATGAAGGGTATTTTTACATAATTTGAGGGGTAAGGCTTTATAATCACATCTCTTCTAAAATTTACACTTAACAGTCATTACCTGTCATCTTTTAGTCATCTTCTTACATCTTTTGTCATCTTTTACAAATTTTCAATTTCCATCAGTTTATGACTATCTCACATATCAGAATAAAACTTGGTGTGTTAAATCTCAACTCAGATGATAAAAATCTTAAAACTCATCTCAAAAAGATCTATTTCTGATTTTTTTACAATCTTGTATCAACTTACAGAACATTGGGAAAGTCCACTGCTATTCTCATATACAGGCAATTTTAAATGGTAACTCCGGCATATAATTTTGAATACATTTTTTAACAAATGCATAAGCCTCAGAAAGGCCTGGAGGAAAAAAAAAAAAAGTTGAAAAGCATTAGTGATTTAAGACTTTTTTATGCCCATTGTCCCAACTTTCTTTCAAGCTGAAAATCTCTTGGAGATGATTTAATAGAATGTGCTGATGCCTTGAGTATTTTACAACACAGAGATTCAATGCGACCTATTCATTTCATTCAGAAACATTTTTTTGTGCAGACACAAGAATTTTTCCCACGACAGTAAGTGTATGTGTCTTGCATTCCGATTAAACAAGACATAACAGCATCTCCCAGGCCTATCATCTAGTTTTTAAAATGAGTATTTAAATTCAAAAGCACATTGCATACAATAAAACAGAGTGCTTAAATGACCACACCCCAATAATAATGTATAGAGAAGCTAATTATGAGTGTTTTTAGGTGAAACACCCAAAAGATGAATGGGTAGATGCCTTTTAATTTGTGTTTACTTCCAGGAAAATGGTTAACCCTAACTTTTCTTAGAATTTGAAGGGAAGGTAAACACAAAAATATCAATAAAATTGAGAACTCTCTCTAGATCCAGGCTAACTCCAATGAGGGGGAAGGGAAGTATCCAGTGGGCAGCTAGGTCAATTGCAATACAAGTCCAAGAATTGATAGTACTCTGCATAGATTCCAGAAGCCCGTGGAAGATGAGGTGCAGACCGATGAATGGTGAATCTACAGTCATCAAACCCTGACATCAAAAATAACACCTTCAGTGGAGACAATGTACCTTCTTCCAGTGATCTGCAACTCATAATGAAACGATTTGCAGACAAGACTCAGAAACTGTTTTATTAAATTGAACACAAAATGCCTTTTATAGTAACGTCAAGCCTTTATCAGAAATCAGTATACATTAAGTGAGGATACACAGCCAAAATGAGCCATCAACATAAGCAATGTAAATTTTAAATAACTTTTAGATTCCTATATTCAATATGCTGAAGAAAATAAAACCAAAAGAGCAATTTCAATTTTACAATTCACAGTTGATTGGTTTTAATTCCACAACACTTTTGTCATTTCTGTAGCCCCATTACACAAACAGATTTCCAAAGTGGTGGCTGGCACTTAGCCCCAACAACATACACAGATGTTAAACCCCTTAATGACATTTAGAGAAAAATTTAGAAAACAATCCCAATTTCATACAGTTTGGGCTGGCCTTTTTTTCTTTTTAAGTTATACCCTTTACCAGAGATACTGCAAATGCAGCTTTAAAAGTCTGCCACACTATTAAATGAACAGTTCTAAAGTTTTCCTTGGTGTTCCATGATTTTATTGTTGAATTTCAAGCCACAACTGTACAAAAATGCAACCATAACAGTGAAAGCAAAATCAGTTTTGCTTCTGGATCTAGACCATACATCCACAGAGGCAATCTATCATCCTAGCAGATACATGGAGTGCTTTAGAGGAGAGTATGACATTCTCTAATAAGGCATTTCAAAGCAGACACACTATACCCAAACTAAACTATGGTCAGCCGAAGAGATCACTAGATGAACACCAGATAACACAGAATCAACATGAAAGTCTTACAAAACAACACACTGATTTACAAAACCACAGAAAGGTGCTCAAGTACCAAAAGGCAAAACAATGGTCAGCCACTCTGAGTTTGTTCCTATAAATGCTGCTTATATGTGCTTTGCCCTAAGAGAGTATCCTTCATCTTGACACATGGGGTTACTTTTCCTTAAAAAAATATATCATGTAGAGAATATACATAGAATCAGTGATATAGAACATTTTCACTAGTGAGGGGGTCACTTAAGCACTTACATAGAAAGAGTTATGAGTGAATCATGAGGGTCGTTTTAATACAAAAAGAAATCTGACAAAACCTGCATTATTGAGCAGTGAAATATTTTAGCAACCACATTGGCTTAATGAGGGACTATGACCATGAAAAAAATCAAGTCTAAAGAATGATGAAAGTCTAATTGGTAAAAATACATATTTTGATTTTAAGGGCTCCAAAGGTAGTGTTTAGTTATTTTGGAAGCCATTAATCTAACCAAACAAGCACAAGAATATGAATCAGGAACATTAAAGTTTCAATACTGAATTATCCAATGAAGTTTCATGATCTGGATCAAGTCATTTAAATTCTTCAGATTCGTATCCACAAAAAGTTGGCAAAAATAAAGGCATATATCAAACTTTTTCTAAACAGTACTAGAATAAAGCTAAGGGTGGTTACTAAGGCTCACAATTCAACAACTTATTATACAGTACAATCATTTATAATCCTGCTACTTATGGCTAGAGGACATAAGGACAGTCACCATTCTCAGGGGCTTCAAAGGCTTTTGATAGGTTAATGGTCCTCAACTTCCTAAACCTTCTAGAGTTGTTTAAAATAGTTAATCACATATGGGTTTGACTATTTCTCTCTCTAGTAGAACAAGTCAAGATAATGAAAGGGGAAGTGGTAACATGGAGGAAAGCAGCAGTAGATTGAAATGAGGTATAAAGCTGATTTAATTAATGCCAATCAGTAATTTACAGTGTTTTAAAGTAGCTATACAATTCAGCAAAAATAACGTCATAAGAAATAAGGAAAAAAATTATATCATGAAATTTTAAAATGTATGGCAACTAAGCATTAAATGGCCAACACCAAGAAACTTCAGTTTGAAAAGGAGTTATCTCCCCTCCCTTTAAACACATATGAAAACAAACTAGAAGACTAAAGCTCACAGGAGAAAAAAAAAGTATGTTAATTGGCTCAGGTTAATCAAGTTCATAGACTACTTTTATAAAGATATTAATGTTCAACAAACACCAAACTCTAGTTAATGACACCTATGTTGAAGTGTTTAAGGAAAAGGTATTTTCTGAAATTTACATTAAAATGTATGTTTAAAAAAACCCTCAGTGGATAGATGGATGAATAGAAGGATGGATAGATATGTAGCAATACAAATGCAGTAAAATGTTGATGGTAGAATCCAGTGGTGGATATAATGTAAAATTTTTCAACAATGATGTACATTTAAAAATTTTCATACTAAAATATGAAGGAAAGTTGATATTTCTACTATAGAACAAAAGTCCAGCACTAGATGGCTTCATCAGTGAATTCTAACCAAACCGTCAAAATTAATTTAGTTTTAAAGAGTCAAAGTACTCAGACAATTCAAAATTTTAAGTCAACTGAAGTAGGAAAAATATTGCTGAATAGGTCTGAAATCTGATTTGTGAAGATGCCTTTTTTAACAAAAAGATGATGAGACATCATTAATATTTATTATGCATGATGATCTTGTCACACACTTCATTTGTAAATACTTATTTCCTCTCTACAGAATAAACAAGTTTAAAGAAACTCAAAGCTTTTTTAGACATTAGCGCCAAGCTCTTTCCAATCCACCACACTACCATTTTCTAAATATAAATGTAACACAGATCAAGATGAAATAGAATAATCTGTGACTCTGACCAGTCTGGAACAACTGGATTCATTTTCAGAGTTCTAGCTCCTGATCAATAATTATAAGTTTTGCTCAATATCAAATTAAGAGCACATTGAAAAAGAAAAAAAAAACAAAACATGTAGAACACAGAATTCACACAGACCTTTGCCATTCCAAGCTCCTATTTTATGAATTGTGATCAATGGCAAAAATTGTATCACCACTTCTCTCCGAAATGCTAGAACTTGCTAAAGGCACTCATATTCCGGGCTTCAAGGAGACAAGGTCACAAGGGACCAGAAACCAGCATTTTTTGGTAGTTACCCAGATAGGGAGTTTACAAATGATCTTCCCATTCATAAAGGGAAGAAAAAGTCAAACAGCTATCAGAAATGTTGCATGGTTACAGCTATTTGTCCATTCAGCCAGACTGGCAAAACTTGATCACAATGGTAAGGATCCACTGTCAGAAAAGCCAGCACCACAACACAACACTTTTTATTATGTGTGAAACTCCTGAATGATGATTTGGCTGATTCAAAAAAAAAAAAAGGTTGGTAAGGAAGAAATTTTTTTAGACATCTGTTCAAAAGCCTGCATTCAACTATTGCCTATACTAACATAATATTTCTCTATTTCTAAAGCAGCTACTGTCCTTACTATCTGCCTCACCAAGTTCACCAGTACTTCCAGCCTAAGTTCTGACATTGAGGTAACAAAATCGATCGATCAGGTTCCAAATCCACCATTCTTAGGTGTTTCTGAATAGGGTACTATGCCAAACAATTACCTGTCTCCCCTGAAACAAGACTCATTTTACACAGGTCATGGGACAGTCCTCAAACTGTCACTATCCACGGGGCCAGCCAGTTAAGGAGTGAAGGAATCATAAATCCTACAGCTAATCTTTTGGACCTATCTACAGAGGGAAATTAAAAGTTTATATATACTATGTATAAATATTTATGTATATGCAGGCACACACACACATACACACATTTTCCCCTTTTATCCTTTTTTGAAGTACAGGTAAGTAGCTATAAATAAGCATACCACTTCTGCAGAACAGCTTTGTAAAACAAGGTGGAAGATCAAGCTTCCTTTTAGCTGTTGAAGTCAGAGAGATAGAGGATGATCTCAAATAGCCATGATTCTTCATTCAGTCTCGGGGTTTGAAAAACTCTAAATGATTCTCTAAGTTTACCAACTAATTAAAAGGGGAAATAGTGAGGAAGAGTTGGAGAAGAAACTTTTTTGAAATGAATGGGATAAAAAAAAAACTTATTCACCTTGCAGAATTCAGTGCAATAAGAGACAAGCAGACAAACAAAAACAACATGCACGTATTTACAACTTGCAGTACATGATTTCCAAAGACAAGAACAACAAAGTGTTTTCTGTTCAGTGTGGAGTCAAAAGGATTACACTGCACACTCACTTTAGTAGCTTAACCCTTTTTAAAAGAATACTTCGAAGGCATATGCAATCTAATCTTTTAATAAGAACATGAAATATTTCCTTTTACAATTTCTTGCCTTCAATATCTTAAAAGAGGTTCTAATTGTTATCTTCTAACATTAACTTTAAATGACAATTTACACAAAGACATTTACAGAGAGGAGACTTTGATGCTATGAGTTCTTGCAGATGATTACTGAAAATCTACTTAGTTTATTTGACTAAAGGTTTCCCATTGTTTCGGCCTCTGTCTGTCCTTGTACACAGCATGTAAAATGAAATAACATGATTTGTGGAGAGAAACTGGGTGCAAGTTCTAAAGCACATTACAGAGCAGGATGGTACGTCACAAAATGAAAAACAGAGATCACATATCACTGACTGCAGTAGTAACAACAGTCTTAAACACGGAAAAAACACTGTCTATAAGAGATGCATGAGTATGAGAAACTGTACCATGCAAAGATGTATTTATTTAAACATTTCCTTTCTGATGACCTGATCTGTCACCTTGTGTTTCACCTATGGAACACAGGAGAATATTGCAAGGTAACAAGCCCAAAACACAACCCACTGTCATAGATTTGTGATTTTTGGTTTGGGATGGGTATAAATGATCCTGGAAGTTTTTTATTCACTTCCTAGAGTTTGGAAATTAAGGAACAAACTGAGTTATTGTAGGCAATATGGTATCTAAAGTGTCATATAAAACAAACACATATAGTTCTTTTTCAGTGCAAAGAAATATAGCGAGTAGGAAATAACACTATAAATCTAACTTTCTTCTCTAAAAGAAAATGCGTTTATGCATTCATAACATCCATTAAGGGCACTGGGAGACTGGAAACCTGAATACACAAGGCCTGGAAAAACATCAAGGCCTCAAGTCCACTACTTTTTGTATATATATATATATATATATATATATATATATATATATATAATGAAATCGTTAAGGAGGAAGAGTGGAGGAAATCGTTCCTTTAATTTTACTTGTAGAGAAAAAACCGAAAGTGGATGAGCACCACTTTTACAAAATATAAATTCTTATCCACAATCTTTTATTGTTGTCTGAAATAAGGATTCAATGGAATTTTCCATATGGTATCACACAGAACTACACATACATAGTTTTACACATGTGTGTTACGTATGTAAGTATACATATATACATACAAATGCACATGTGTACATACATGCACACACACAGGGAAAAACTTAAAATTTTAAATAATCATAGAACCGAGTGGCCAGCACTACAATATTAAAATCGACCAACAAATTATACTTAGCAGCAAAATGAACAACTGACCGATAAGACAAGCTTTAAATTGCCCTAAACTAATCAACTGTACTTTACAGATCACTGCAAAAACATTTCCATACTAAGAGTCATAGGTTTACGTAGACTCTCAACAGAACAGTGTTTCATTCTTCCATTCCTTGGAGAAAAAAAAAATTATGAAATAACTCTACTCTTCAAAAACCACCACTTCAACAGAAGAGAGTAACTTGATATTGTGCCAGGGGTTAATCAGAAACCTGATTTTAAAATGCAGGCCTAGGTTGTTAAAAATTATCCCAAAATATTAAAGGAAAAGAATGATGACTATAATTTTCCTCCTGCCATCACTTTGTCTACATAATTTTCAAGGAAAAACAGGTGTTTTATCTTTAATTTAGTATCTTAAGCAATCAAATGTGCACTGTCCATAATGCAAAGATACAGCTCAATATAAACGACCTGTTGAAGGTGGTCTTTCAAAAAGAATATGGATGAGCACCAGTCTTATCCACATTACGTAGTAAACAGATAAATGGAAGTTCATAGAGTACTGCAATCGATTATCTAGACATAAGCTAGAGCTCTTTATTTTTAGAACAAAAAATAAAAATACTGTCATAATTATCAGATACCAAAATAATCTATATTTTTATTACATTCTCAAGGAAACTGAATTATAAAGAATGAAATCAAAGTCCATGTGTACAACTAGTACAAATATTAAAATTTGGTCAACTTTTTAAAATTTCCTATCTGTGAAACAATAAAGAGGTGGTATTTTTCAGGACAGTCAGTCAGTGAACTAGTGTGACAGAGATAAATATGACAAAAACGAATGAGTTTATCTAAAAAGTCTGCCCAAAAAATCTAGAGAAATCTAAGGTTATGGTTGAGAGCAAGATGTAAATGCATGTTATTATCACAATATAACTCTACGTTGAAAAATCAAACATAACTTTACATTTCCTAAATGTACATTTCCTAAATCCAGAAGAAAATATTTTTAGTCATATTTATCATAAACTCACTGGATATTCAAATATGGGGCTTGAAAAACCCGTAACACAACTGGCACAAGAAAATGAGTTTCCCAGAGAAGAAAATTCAACTGGGAAAGAAAAAGAGGAGGGAAAAGGTGACATTTAAATGTGTGAAATCATAACTAGAAATGAAATTTTGCTGTTTCAAAGTACATAAGCACATTGGAAATGTCAGCATCCATTAAAACCTGCCTTTCAATAAAGGCAGGACAAGATAAGGAGAAAATATGTCCTGGCAAAGACCCTAGTGCCAATTATAATCATGCATCTTACTGACAAAGTATCGGTTAAGCTGGTCATTCCAAAGAAGCCTCGGGAAACTGCAATCATGGCTTACCTGTTTTTACTGTGATCTGATGTAAGAACTCAATCAAAGTCTTTTTTTAACAGTGCATACAAATAAAATTGGAAAAGAAGATGAAATTTTTAAGTAGTTAAAGCTCTAAGCAGTCAGGCTACTAGTTGACCAGAATTTGTTTTAAGATAGTAAGTTATTTCTCACGGGGTAGGTAGGTCACATGCTCTAAGCAGCTTGGCACAACTGACCTGAAAAAGCATGATGACCTAAGAAGCACGTTCTGTCCCTTCCCCAGTTTTGACATCTCATGGTACCATTGCAGGTTACATGTATTATATTAAGCAGAGGAATGTACTCATATCAAAGGACCACAAAGCAGGACATATTGACAGAAGGCAAACAACAGGCAGGACAAGCTGCTCTATCTGAATATGAAAATCACTATACATAACCCAGATTCTCCATCTCATTCCTGTACCGCTGTTCAGACACCTTGCTTTTATGTTGCTTGCTTTCTAAATGCTGCCGGAATTCCATCTCTTCACCAGCTCCAACATTACACATTGAGCAGTAAAACTGGCCGCTTGGAGTGACACACATGGCCAGATCACGTGGGATCCTCTGCCGAGAGCGGGGACTGAAGTAAGGACCTGCTAAAATCAAGAAAGAAAAGTGATGTATTCTCTTCAAAATATTCACCAAGTGAGTGACAATCTGATCACGTATCATTGTAATTTTTAAGTCTAAATTCAAGTAATAAAATTCACAGATTTCTAGCCTTAAATGAATGTAAAATTTAAGGATTTTTAAATCACAATTTTATACAAGTTTGACCTAAAAAGTTACAATGATTCCTCCATCTATTGTCAGAAAGGTTACTCTAGAGCCAAACTAAACTCTGAATAGCAATGTCTTTAAAAAGCATACCTTAAAAGGGCCTCCCTTGGTGGCGCAGTGGTTGAGCGCTGGGCTGCAAAGCTGCCCGCAGCCTCGGCAGCGCGGGTTCAATCCCTGGCCACCAGCGAGGGTCCCACATGGCCCGACAGACTTCTCCCCATGGCCCGACAGACTTCTCCTGCCGTGCAACTCCTCCCCTCAGCAGTGTACTTCCTCAGTCTGCCTGTTCTGGTCCCCACTCTGGTTCTGGTGAATTCTCTCACCCTCCCGTGCTTCTGACTGGCCCCAGTGCTTGTATAAATATATAAATAAAAATCTTTATTTAAAAAAAAAGGAAAAAAAGCATAATTTAAAAAATAAAAAATTCTAAGAACTAGTCTAAGAAAATACTGAGAAATTTTGCATAGAATTTTATCCACAAGAACATTTATTTCATCAATGTTTATAAAACCTTTGAGGTCTGTGATAAGGTAAGGGGGAAGGAGAACACAAAACACAAAAATATCAGAAAATATAATCACATTTCTATTTTAATGCAGTAATACATAAAGACATTTGAATGGCCTACACAAAAATGTTGGGGAATTACTGACAGTTTCATTTTCTTCCTCTCTACGTAACTGACTTCTTTTTTTTAATTTTTATTTATTTATACAAGCACTGGGTACAGTCAGAAGCGTAGGAGGGTGAGCGAATTCACCAGAGCCAGAGTGGGGAGCAGAACAGGCAGACAGACGAAGTACTCTGCTGAGAGGAGCAGCGGGCACGGCAGGAGAGGTCAGCATGCCATGTGGGATCCTTGCCGGCGGCCAGGGATTGAACCGGCGCTGCAGAGGCTGCTGGCAGCTTCGCAGCCCAGTGCTTAACCACTGTACCACCGGGGAGGCCCCATGACTGACTTTTTAAGCCAGGTTACTGGCTCAATTCATTTTCAGCTATTTTCTCTACTATAAGTATTTAAGATCTTATTCAAAATAATACTTAAACTGCATCCTACAAATTTTGGTATATTTTTATTACTATTTAGTGCTAAGAATTTTTAATTTCTAGTATATATTATTCAATCCTTGAGTTATTTAGCAATATTTTAAAATTTCCAAAGAAAGGGAAATTTTTCTTCTTTGTATTTTTGTTATAGACATCTCATTTTAATGTGCTATGGTCCAAGAGCAAAGTCTAAAATGCCTTCTGTCCTAATTTTTATTTTATCTAATATAAATATAGCTATCTCAGTTTCCTTCATTTCAGTTGAATGCTTCTGATCTAATCTTACAATTTTATCTAAGACCTTAATAAATTTACATTCACTATAATTATCAATGTGATGTTCAGACTTTTGTTAATCCTATTCAGACTTTTATTAATCCTATGTGGTCCTCTTCCTAAGCTTCCCTTACCTTTCCAAGTCCTTTTTTTGGTTTGTTTTATTAAACGACCTCTGTTGTAAGAGTATGTACTAAAGGCTGGAGCAGGGAGATGAGGGACTACTCTCCCTATACAAGACGATCAGAAAAATGCAGAAAATATTCCTGCATACTCATAATTTTGAATTGAAGGTGTATTATCAGAATCACTGAGGAAGCATTTTCAGAACACACATATCTGGATCCACTCCAAATTCACCGAAATTTGCTAAGCCATGGTTCAAGCATGTGTATTTTATAACAACTCCCAAGCAATTCTGATTCACTACCTTGGTTGAAAAACAGTACTATGATCATTTTTATTGTCCCAAATAAACGTGGATTTAACCTGGTGCAGTTTAAAACCAAACAGCCGATTTTCAGAATGCGCTTCACATTTCTCAGCTGGCAAATACCAAAAGGAACATAAAGCAACTATCCTAAGGGGTCTTAAAACATCAACAATTGCTTAAAATCGAAATAAAACATATGCTAAATAGGAAATGAATAAATAATACCTGAAATAAACACCAGCTGAAATAAACACTGCCACTAGACCAATTCAACAAAACAACAGCTAATCCCAAAATCTCAGGGCTATCCATTACCATGAAAAGAAATAAAAGTAAAAGAGGCCAATGCAGAATGTGGCCACAGTATGCGAACACCACAGGATACCTGAGTTATTCTGAGCTGTGTACATATTTCTCCTATTAGGCATCATCTTATACTCATTCCCTTCTTTCCGGGTCCGCCGTTGGCCAATCTCTGAGGATTCCCTGGAGAAAAGAAATTTAAGAGGAAGACTTCAAAACAAGGACCCGTTTCAACTCTTTCTGTAAAGAGAGTCCCACACAACACTTGGGCCTCAGAGGAAATGGCAATACCTACGAGAACGAGTTACTCTGAGCTTCTGCCAGCCGCAGTCTCTTGGCGTGATTCTTCCCTTGATAGTGTGCCTGAGCCACAGCCGGAGAACTAAAGGAGGCATCACAGAGCTTACAGTAATCATTCTCTGTGGCCAGGATCACTCTGCCTCCTGGCTTAAAGGACCCCATCTGACATGAAAGACACAAGAAACAAGAATTACAAAAGTACGGAGCTGACTCCCTCCAACTCCTCCTAGTTCCTACTCAGAGTTGAAAAATAACCAAGGTTATGGCAAGACCACAAACACTCAGTTTAATAAGGAAAGGAAGTAATTCATCCCAGGAAAACAAAAAGGAAGACAGAAAGGCTGGGAGACACTTAATATCATGGTTTTGGAAGACAATCACTATGTACCAAATTAGTGAATGGCTCATTGCTATTGCCATTGAGGAAATTGTTGAAAAGAAGAAAAGAAGTTTAAAACCATAGCACAGAAGATTTAGGTCAGTACAGGCAAGGTCTACAATCATATTAGCAGAAAGAGTAAAGTCCACCCACAATTCATCAACAAGCATTATGGGATCTGCAGATGAGGCTTGAGACCTAATCCAGGAGGTTATACAAACATACTTTCAAAAATGAGCCCCTTCCCTCAAAGAGTCTACAAATTAGTTACAAATATAATACAATTAGGGGAGAATGAACAGCAGATTCAGACAACTGCATTCAGGTAGGAAAATGAGTTAAGGGAAACCTAATATGTACCTGGAAGACAGTCAACACTCAGTAAGATTGTTGGGTTAACAAAGAAAAGAAAAAAAAAGACAAACTAGATTTTGGCTAGAGGAGAATAATATACACAGTGAAGAGTCCAGAAAGCATGTCATATCAGGACGTGCTGAAGAAAACAGCACTGTTTCAACTGTGAAGGAAAGATTTTTCTGGGGACAGGATCTGTCTTCAAAAATCACAAAGTGTTGTGCTGTGAAAGAAGGTGTGGGCTGTTTGCCCAGGGATGTGGAATCAGCAAAAACAACCCCTCACAGGGAGAACAGCCTTCAGGAATTAGTATGACAACTCCTCCCCTGTAGATCTCCGCGGGTATTTTCCTATCTCTTATTCTGTTTTTAACATATTCTGTCTACCCCACATATTCACAGGAAGAGAACACCAGCTGGTACTAAACTGACATTCAGAGAAGTAAAATTATACCATGGGGGTTAGGAGTAAAGATCTAAGGTCACAAACAATTCTTGTTCCACCACTTTAAAACATGGGTAATGCCAGGGACACGTCATTTAGCTTTCCTGATCTTCAAATATGCTATTAAATGAGACCAATGCTGGCAGTCCAGGAATTATACCTTTAGTAATATTGCTAAGGTTTAATAATACCTCTAAGTTGTTCCCAGAACTAACTGAAGGAAGTCAGGACCCAAGACTAAAATGAGGCAAGGCCAGCACATGTTATGGGCACAAAATTTAAGGGAGCATCAAAAAACTCAGCAATCAGGACTGTTTTTTTAATATATTTTTTAAAGATTTATTTATTTATACAAGAACCAGGGTACAGGCAAGATGCGCAGGAGGGTGAGAGGATTCACCAGAGCCAGAGCAGGGAACAGAACAGGCAGACTGACGAAATACACTGCTGAGGGGAGCAGCAGGCGAGACAGGAGACGTCTGCAGCACCATGTGGGATTCTCGCCAGCTGGCCAGGATTAAATCTGCGCTGCAAAGGCTGCGGACAGCTTCACAGTGTGGCACTTAACCGCCTGCGCCACCAGGAAGGCCCAGCAATCAGGTTGTTTTGTTTGTTTGTTTGTTTGTTTGTCTTTTTATACAAGCACTGGGTACAGTCAGAAGCACAGGAGGGTGAGAGAATTCACCAGAGCCAGAGTGGAGAGCAGAACTGGCAGACTAAAGAAGTACACTGCTGAGGGGAGTAGCGGGCAGCAGGAGAGGTCTGCGCACCATGTGGGACCCTCTCCGGCGGCCGGAGATCAAACCAGAGCCACAGAGGCTGCGGGCAGCTTCGCAACCCAGCGCTCAACCGCTGCACCACCAGGGAGGCCTTGATCAGGATTTTTAATAAAATTATTTTAATGGAATTATTTTTTACAAGTCAAACATAATGCAAAAAGAATGATGAATATTGAATACATTTTTTAAAAAGACAGGATCAGTGACAGTGCTATACCAAACTATATCACCACTGAAGGTTAAAGGAAAGTCAGCAGTAAGTATCCTGTCTTTATGTTTTTGACATTTTGCTTACCCTTGATTTTTTCACATTAATTTTGAATATTTTAAATATTACATTAAAATATTTTGTCTTGATTACTTAATTTTTGATACTCTCTTAAATTTTGTGCTCAAGTTGAGTGCATCTTTCTTCTCAAAATAGTTCCTGTCATGAATGAAATAATACATGAAGAGGATTTAGCATACTGTCTGGTATAAGTACTCAATTGTAGTTATTATTATTTATCACCATTGCATTGTTCTATGGACAAATACTAGTAAAAAGGCAAATTAAGACCTAGAATTTATATTTCAGGGGCTATTAAAGTGCAGGAATGTCTTGCTTAAAACACCCACGCTACATTCCAAAGAGTAAAAGAAACTTCTGCTTTCAAGCGCACATCATAAACAGAAGTTTTTCAGAGAGACCCTACCCAGGCTTTCTGCACAGAGGGAAGAAAAAGACAATCTCAAGAATCTGACCTTGATAGAAAGCAGAATATAGGTGGGATTAAGTGCAACAAAGGTATAAATGTTTAAAAATGGGATTGACTGCAATGAAGATATAAAGACTTAAAAATCTCTTTCCATTCAGGGCTTAGCCTAGACATTTATGGTCATTTAACCCAGAATTTTGAGAAATACATAGAGAAAGGCTCATAAAACAATATTTGCTTTGTCATTTCATGCATCACAACCAAAGCTAGTAAGAAATCTCAAGGTTCATAGATTTTTGGCATGCATTAAATCCAGCACTGCAGTTCAAGGAGCTAAATGCATAGAGTAGGACCTTTCAGGAGTATTTGTCAACTGTAACCTGATGAGCACATGAAGGACAAATTTCATCCATGAGCTTATAGGCAGAGGACAGCTTCCTCCCTGACAAGAGTCTCACCTGTGGAGGGACTGAAACAGCTGGAGTGGCCACAGTTTCCACAACATTGCTCATTCTTGCAGGAGGAGGACAGCTGTTAGCTGCATAGTAATTTCGGAGTTTCTTACCATGATTTTTACCCTAGAAGTGAAATGAAGTGAATAATCATCATGAGGAGCATTTGTCAAATCAAGTTAATGTAGTCACTGAAAAAAAAATTTTTAAAGAAAGAAAAAAAAAAACAAGCAATACCAACTACATTTTATTTTTTCAGATATTTGCAACACTGGTACAAACAGACCACTAATTAGGTTTGATTACTAGACCTTAAAGTCAGAGTGTACTCTAGTTTTAACAGAATGATTACATTTATCTGGAACTGAACTGATAAGGGAACAATGCCAAAAAAATTAATTTCCTCTATATTTCTAGAAAGCTACCACAGTTTTCAATGACCTATGCCCTCCCTTAATTTGTTGCCATTCATTCTCAATATGAATTTCATGACACAGTGATGTAATCTACCTTAAAATCAGTAATGTTATCAGTTATTTTTACAAAAATAGCACTTAGTATCTTTACTTACAAAGTACTCTCATGTGCACTAGCTCATTTACTGCTCACAAAACTTCTATAAGAGGAGCTTGCTATTATCTACATGAGCCAGCTGAGCAACTGCAATCCAGACAGTGTGAAGGCCTCACTCCCAACACCTTCAGCAACGCTGAAAATGGAGCCAGAGTTTGAGGCAAGCCTTCTGCACTTTAAGCAAGGAAATTTTTCACCACAACATGATGGCTTCAGGATGCACAATAAATCTCTACTAGAATGGTTTTGCCTCTCATTGTGTCTCATTTAAGTTATTCGCAGAATTAAATTCCTTGAACTGATCCAGGCTGGTGGGAAGGGTCAGTGATCTAAAAGCGTTCTAAAACATTATTCTTTAAACTTCAATGTAAAGCTCAACGCTGTAGGCAAATATTTACTCGCCATCTATTAGATGCTAAAGCCTAGAAGCAAACCAGAGCAGCAGCACACTCCACAGGAGACAGATACTTATGCAGTTAATGAGCTAAGTTTCACCCTCTGGCCACTGGAAAGCTGTAAAAATGTGATTAGCATGATCACAGTGACCTCCAGAGGATGCGACCCAGTGGGCACATCTGTACCTTCACTGCAAACACTCTAAGCAGCATGGCACAACTGCTACTGCCCTCTTCCACTGTGTTCTATGACTCCCATCCCCCTCTACCTCTCATTCTCTAAACACCGCAGTGTCCAAAGCTCTACCTTCGAGAGTCTTCTCTTCTCTTCACCTTTACAGAAACTCCAGATGATTTTACCCAGTCTTACTGCTTTAAGATATAATCAATACGTTAGCAACTTCCCAATTATCTGTTTCCATCCCTGCTATAGACTGAATGTGTCCCCTCAAAATTCATATACTGAAATCTAATGCCATTATGTTTACATTTGGAGGAAATTTTAGGAGGTAATTCAGTCATGAGAAACAAAAAGTGGAGCCTAACCTGTCTCTCATAAGAAGGCAGAGATTTCCCTTCCCTCTTTCTGCCATGTGAGTATACAAGGAGAAGTAGGCCACCTGCAATTTGGAAGAGGTCATAAACATTAACATAGAGATTGAGAGTATAGCGTGTCCATGCAGGAGTAAATCAGCAAAGTAAGGGGCCAACATGCTTTGCATCTCCCACAAGAAATAATGTTATTTACCACTCCAGGGGAATTGAGGGAGGAGGCTGTCCAGAGGCTATGTGGGGGGTATCAGCCTTGGATTCAGGGAAGCGCTCATGGGCTTCACCATGAACTTAGGCTTTCCCTCCAAGCTGCCTTCTCTTTTATTGTTTTGTTATCAAATAAACCCTATTTGTTGCTAGAATTACTCATTCCTTTGCTTGAGGTCAACATAGTTAGTGTTCTGTACAGTAATCCAGAAATCAACTTTGACCACTCTGAGGTTGGCAAAAAAATAGCTGTTTGTGCCCATGGAGTCAAGTGATTTGTTGCTTTCCCTCCTGCCATGAAGGGAACTTTTCTCCAGTATCTGAGATCCCCAATATTTGGAGTTGATCTCTTCGGGGGTGATATGGCAATCTGCTGTTGCTAAGACCTTGTGCATCTAGTGGTATCTAATGTGCACACAGTCAGCCCTTTGAGGATTTGGGTTATCCTGGTGGATATGTGTTAGCTTTGGGCAGAATCCTGAATTAAAGTGGCTCAAAATAGAGCAGTCCTGGTCTTCTATCTGACTTATGAGGGACAGATTCTCCACCAAAAATTATGCCATTTATCTGTACAAGTGAAAACTATTAAAACCCACTGGTTCCAAGACAGGGCTATCTGAAATTATGCTGGTTTTGCAGTCTGATTCTTCGGGAGACTGGCTATTTTGTTAAAGGTAGAACATTTGTTTATGAGTGCTCAGACTGACATTGTTGTAAGAAACTTGAGTTTTGGTCTTTAATCTAATTCCCTTCTGGAAAACAGTGGTTGCCTATAAAAGATCAGGCCATTCTGGGAACTGCTGGTAATAATAATAAGAGAAATGAGATCATGGCTAAGTGTCCTCAAAATGTTATTCCCTGTCGATTTAATGGTTCAGTATCAAGGTCTTTCCACATGTGCATTTATAACTAAGTGGACTGAATTAAATAAAAGTAATTTAGAACTCCAACGACCATTATAGGGAATCTTTGAACTCCTCAAATTTGCTTTTCTCTTAGTACTGAATTAGACAGCAATGGTTCTGAAATTGCTAAAACAAATGAAAAGTCTATTCTGATAAATATGTGGAGGCTTCCAAACATTAAAGTTTTAAATTGCTATTTTTGAAAATATGATCTTAAAATTGACTGATGCTTCTCTCTTACCTCCTCTACCTTCTTTGAGCCAGGGCTTATGACCACAGCTACATGCTCAGTCCTCACCTTGGGTCCACCTTCCTTTCTTCCTTTGTACCTTTTCCCTTGTCTCTGGCCATGTGGCAACAGCGACTTGTGCTCAAGCCCTGCACCCACCATCATCCTTTGACCTCCCTTTCTGACCATGTAGACCCTTCCAAACCTCAGCTTCAGTCTTTGTCTTCTGCTGACTGAACCTTTTATCCTCTAACTCATTACAGTCTACCTCCCCTTTTTTTAATCATTGAGGTAACATTGGTTTACATCATTGTTTGTGTTTTAGACAACCTGCCTTTTAAATTTAAGCCTTCTGAGGATCCAGGAAAACCTCAGATCTCTTAAGTTCCTGGACTTAGGTCAAATTGCAGGCCATAGTTAAGAGCTTCCTTAAGTAACTGGTCACCCTCACAGACTTGCTAAAGAATTCAACATCATAATGCAGACTTACCAACCTTGTTTTTCTGACCTGTGTCAATTAATTCACATGCCTGTTGGTAAAAGTCAAGTCAAACATTGTAGGAAATTTGCCAAATGGGGAAATCCTGGAAAGGATTTAGATAACACCCTAACTTTTGGCAAGAGTTCAAGCCATTTCCATGGCCTCTCTTAAACCTATTGACTGGAATAAATGTAAGCTTACACACAAAAGCTTGATAAATTTGTGATTATTAAAATTGGCTTCAAATCATTTTCAAAGAAAACTCAAGTTTACCCTTTAATGCTAAATTGACAAGGGCAGCCTTCACTTCTATATATTCATTAGCTGAATCAGTCCAATACTAAATCTTCAAGACCTTCCTCTTTTAGTTAAAGAGTAGAATCGGAGACTATACCTACTTCATAATAGCTAATGTAACAAATCAGTTCACTTGTACCTGTGACAAGTCACCTAAAAGAAAGAATAGAAAATCATTTATCACCAAATTACCACAATTGTTAGTCTTATATGGAACCAAAACTTTCTAGTTTTTGCAATAATACAAGAAAACAAGATATTGCATTACTATAAGAAAGCCAAGATATGTGCAGTCTTTCAATCAGACTTTGCCACTTTCTTCTAATTTCCACTGATGGGACTTCTAGGAACTACAAGGGTTTTTCCTAATCCTCCTCCTTAATTGGCTGTTGATCTGGAATGAATCTCTGCATCCTTACTGACATTGGAGCCATTAACTTCATAGCTATAAACAGCTCAGACAATTCAAACAGTGGAGAATTCTAAAATAAAAACTTTCTATTTCTGAATCTATTCCCAAGCCCTTTGTTCAGGCCCCTTGAGAAATACCCATCCTTTCTCCTGGGCTCCTCAGCCCCTATTTATTGGGTCAAGACTACTTAGCAAAATAACAAGCTAGCTCTCTTTCCCTTAAAGGTGTAAATAATTCTAGAGGTTGACAGTTAAAAAAAAAAAAAGAAAATAGGCAACTAAGTGAGTTAAATGAACCCTTAACATCTTTTATTTGCCCTGTGTATGATGCTACTAAAGTTGATTATAGAGACACTGATCTGTTGTCCCAATTGAATCTGATACCACTGTCTTTCTAGGAAAATTCTCCTACTGATGTTGGTAAAATTCATAGTGTATCTCCCAGCAAGACTCAAACAGATCCCTTCAATCCTCTCCCCAGAATTAATCAATACCCAGTAAGAGGCATTCATGACTTTAAAGGGGAGTAATATATATACAGTATCATAAACCAGTGTTACCTCAATGAAAAGAAAGAGAAGTACAGAGAGGGAGAGGGGCAGGGAAAAGTTGGGGGGGGGGGGAGAAAGAAGGAAGGAAGGGAAAGGAAAGAGGGAGTAAAAAGGAAGGAAGGAAGGAAGAAAATGAGGGAGGGAGGGAAGGAGAGAGAAAGTTAAATAAACCAAGCTCCCTTGGACATCTCAATTATCAGATTCCCTTCCCCCTTTTTATATACAGACCCAAAGCACTGGAACCACCATTGAACCATAAGGTATTACAGTCAACAACTGGACCCTCCAGCATACCAAGGTAGCCTCCATGCCTTAAAGCAATTGCTGTCAAGCTCTTGTGGTTAAGACCACTGAAGAAATCACTGTGAATGCCCTCTTAGCCATTTTTGTACCTCATGCAATAGAAGTCCTCAATTATCATTCGACATTTCAGTCAGCTGCCTTAAGCCCCATGGAAAAACTTTGCTGACTGCTACCCATATAACTCTTTTCACATTATAATAAAGTTAGCCAGCAACACTCTTCCTGCTGATGCCAAGGAAGTTCCTAGTAACTGCCTGACAGCACCTCCTGAACTTCTGTGAAGATCTACAGAAATCTCCTTTGGGTAATGCTGACATCTCATGGTTCACTGATGGTTCATAATTGAAAGGTAAAATAGGGTAAAAATTGTACTGAATATGCAACATCAGCACACTTTGATTATAACTAAAACAACACCTTTTCTTTGGGCTGCTACAGCCCAACAAGTCAAATTATCTGTGCTCACAAAGACCTGTACCCTGACCTAAGGACAAAATTGGCACATTTGCACTGACAGTAGATATGCTTTCAGAGAGCTCATGATTTTGGAATGTTGTGAACGCAATATAGCTTCCTTACTTCCTGCAAAGACAAACTTAAAAATGAATGCTGGTTCAAGAATTCTTCAAAAATTATACTTCCACTTGCTTCCTAAGCCATTATTAAAGTTCCAAAACATACTAGAGCTGATGCTTTAGTAACTAAAGGAAATCATTTTGTTTATATTTCTGCAGCAACACTGCTCTAATAGAACCAACAGCAGCCATCCTCTGTCATGGTCCAAAGAGACCTTTTTCCAATCGACAACCTAGAAGAACAAGCAAGGGAAGCCGAACAACTGACCCCAGAAAGAGAAAATCAGCTCTGGGAATTAAATAATTGTTGGTATGACAATAAGTGGGACCAAATAACAACCCAGTCCTACCAAAGATGCTAAAATTTCCATTCCTAATCACTGTATCTGCATTAAACTATTGGCCTACCAATGAAATTGTAATAGTCATGAATCAATATTGGCGGAGAAATAATAAGGCCCCAACAAGTACTTTCTTACCTCACCTGTCCAAAAATCAATCAAACGCTGTCTGCTTGCATGGGGGAAAAGTAAACATTAATATACAAAAAACCCAATTTAAATGAGGTCAGGAGGCGAGAAAGGGAGTGCATACACATGTGTACATCAACAAAACAAACTACAGGACCCAACATGCCTTGCATCTCCCATGGGAGATGCCTCCTAGGTTGGAACTGAAGGAAAGGACCTCCAGAGTTTATATAGGGGCTTCTTAGCCTTGGATTCGGGGGACTGCATGTGGGCCTCACCATGAATGCACTCTCCAATCTGCCCTCTGTTGTATTGTTTCCAAATAGACCCTATTTGTTACTGGAAAAACAGACTGCTTTCCTTTGCTGTCAACAGGACCTTGCTGGCCCCCGACCTCAGACTTCCCGCCTCCTGAACTGTGAGAAATGAATTCATGTTCTTTACTCACCCAGTACATGGTATTTTGTTTTGTGGCTCCAATGGATTAGGACAATCCCTACCTTCAGAACCATATATCCAATTGCCTTCTTACCATCTACACTTTGCAGTCTAAAGAAACATATCAGATTTAAAACATCTAAAACATAACTTCTGATTCCTCCCCCACAGAACTTTCTCATCATTGCCATCACAACGAGTTATCTACATGTCAATAAGATACTACTCTTCACCTAGTTGCTCAAAAAAAAAAGCCAAGGGGTCCTCTTTTTTTTTTTTTCATTTCATATTAAAACCAATGCTTCTAATCTATCAGCAAACCCTGTCAGTCTACCTCTAAAATATATCTTAAGCCATTCTACTTCTTTCCATGGACACGACAAATACCATAGTAATTCAAGCTATTGATATTTTTCATTGGAGTACACAAAGCTCCTACCTGGTCTCTCCTCTCATGCTTGTCCTCCTATAATTCTCCTATCAGACAGAGTGATAATTTTACACATAAATCAGATCATGCCATTCTCTCACTTAATAACTCCCAGTGGGTTCCTACTATACTTGAAATCAACACATCTTACCTATACGGCCCTGGATGATCAAGCCAGGTCTACCTCTGGGGTTTTATTTCATATAGTACCTCTGTTCCCTACTCATTATGCTCCTGCTCCTGCCTCACTGCCCTTTTTTCTGTTCCTTCAATCTGTCAAGCTTATTCTAGCTGCAGGCCTTTGTACGTGCTATTTATTCTGCCTAGAATGTTCTTTCAGATCTCTGCATGACTGACTCCTTCTATTTTTCAGGTCTCAACTCAAACAGTATCTCACTAAAGCTGAAGAGTCACACCCATCCCCTCATACTTCCCCCACACATTCGCCAGCACATTACCACAGTATCTGATTTTATTTGATCTTAGTACACCTTATCACTACCTAAAATAATGTTGTTGTTTTTTTTAACTTGCTGCTTCTCTTGTATAACCTCTGGAATGTAGACTCCTTAAAAATAAGAACTTTGTTTGCCTTGTTTACTGTTCTATCCCCAATGTCTAGAATAGTTTCTACCACATAAAAGGCAATCAATAAATATTTGTGGGATAAATGAATTGAGCTTCATAACAGAGATAATAAACAAACTGTGAAGAAAGCACTGAAAACAAATTCTTACTCCTGCCTGAATGTGTCAGAGAACACTTCTCTGAAAAGAAGCACATGACTCATTTTTTTATCATGAGCAAAAGTTTACCAGGCAGGTAAGGAATGAGAAGAAAGAAAACTGTGAATGAGGAAGGGAGCTGAGTAAAGCTCCAGCCTGCTGTGCTGAAGAGCCAAATGAGAGATAGTCTTTGGTATCCTTAGGAGATGAAGTAGGAGTTGAGATAAACAAGGGGTTATCCTTTACATTTCTGTCCACAGTACAATATTTGGACTTAAGAAACATCCACAAGCTTCCCAGGGATTTTAAACAAAGCGGTAACATGATTAGGTTGCATTTTACAAAGATCATCCTGGGATCAGCACGGGGTGATAAATTAATCGACCAAGGCTGGAAGCTGGGAATATGAAGAAGAGAACCAAAGACAGTGGCCTAGAACATGATAATACAGGCTGTAGTAGAAAATGAGGATCCAGATAATGAGACTGCGAATGCCTGTCCTATGAAGTAAGAGAAAAACCAGACAAGGCTGGTGTCAAGACCAAGGTGTTTCAAAAGAAGAGTCTAGTTAGATACATTATAACCCAGGAACTCACTTCTAGGTTTTACCAGACAGAACCACACAAAGAAGAAGATACCTATAAGAATGTCCCAGAAGGACACTTTGTAACAGAAAAGTAGAAACAACTTAAGTGTGCATCTATAAGGTAATGGATAAATTGTAGTCTGCATACAATTGAACACTAATGAGAATATTTATAAAAATAAACAATCTGGGGTCTGTGTGGCCACATGAGTGATTCTCATAACAAAATATTGAATAAAAAGAACATGTTGCAAAAGAAGATATGTACCAATAATCTTTTTAATGTGGTTTAAAACATGAGAAGCCACTACAACTTACATACGAAAACCCATACGTAGGAAGAAGTGTGAGAACAAAAAAAAAGTGTGAACAACAAATATTCAATTCAGTATAGTGGCTACATTTGGGAACACATGAAGGAATTTAATTCAATTGAATTGATAATTTTCACTCTTTAAACTAGATGATAGACAAGTTCATGAACTAATTCTGTGTCTTATTTTTATGTCTGAAGGATTTCATAGTTCTTTAAAAGAAGTAATAACCCCCACACCCCAAAGGAGTGGGTCACCAGGTCAAATGCAGTTGTGGGGGTGAATAAAATCAGGACAGAGAAATAATTTGGATTTGAAAAGCTAGAGTTCCAGAGTAGCCTTGGTAAGAACCATTCCAGTAGAGTAATGCAGAATAAAAGGCCATAGGGAGTAGGGAACAATGAGAGATGAGAGCACAGACACCACTTAGCAGAGTTTTGCTATGGCAGGGAGCAGAGAAATGGGGTATAGTTAGAGGGGAAAAGGAGTCAATAGAAAATTTTTTTAAAAGATAAGTTTTACTTAGGTCTGCTTACATAACAGGAAGAAGTAAGTAAAAAGGAACAGATGATGCAGGAGCTAAATGGCTGTGGGTCCACAGTCCATGAAAAGGCATAAGATGATGAGGTATAAAACCTACAAAAGGGTAACCTTTAGACTGCATCAAGTATTTTATCTCGAAAACCTTGTCCACAGCAGTATTCTTGATGCTTGAATGCTACAATGCTATATTCTTAATGCCTGAATACTATAATGGTGACTAATAACTTTTGAGCACTTATGTGACAGGTAAAGTTCTAAACACTTTATAAACATCCTCATGAAATCTCTACCAAATAGTTATATTATAATGCCCATTTTACTTGTGAGGAATTAAATTCAGAGAGTTAAAATCTTGCCCCAAAGCTTCCAGACAGCTTGACAGCAGTTGCCTATGGATCCTCCCCCAAACAATACAGAACAATAAGAAAAAACAAATAAAACTACACAAAACCAAACCCTCCACATAACTGTAAGTAACAGAGTGCCCAGACTTCAAAACTGCACATAAAAAAGAAAAACATCAAATCTCAGCGAGACATCACTCATGCTCCAGTGTAACCAAAATTGTAGGAAAGAAAGGAGGAGGTAGCAACAGACCTAAAATTGCTTTAAAACTATCACCAGGACAAAAAGTAAGTTCATCATAAGTTAGTAGATTTTTTTTTTTAAGATTTATTTATTTATACAAGCACTGGGTACAGTCAGAAGCACGGGAGGGTGAGAGAATTCACCAGAGCCAGAGCGGGGAACAGAACAGGCAGAATGATGAAGTACACTGCTGAGGGGAGAGCAGCAGGCGGCAGGAGAGGTCTGGGCACCATGTGGGACCCTCGCCCAGTTGCCGGGGATCGAACCAGCGCTGCAGAGGCTGTGGGCAGCTTTGCAGCCCAGCGCTCAATCGCTGCACCACCGGGGAGGCCCATAAGTTAGTAGATTCTAAAGCATGAACTGGTGGATCAGAACTCTGACTGCTGGAAAGGGCCTAAGTGTTAACATGATCTGGCTTTCAAAGTTACTTCTGGAGGAGAAAAAGGCAAAAAGGAAGGGAAAGTTATCCTTGGACAACTGGGAGGTGAAGAGGGAAAGCATCAAATAAAATTTATCATTCTGCAAGAAAAAAAAGAACAGGACAAAAGTCCTAGGATATACAAACCCTCCCCTGACCACCACCACCAATAACAAAATTATCAAAGAAATAGACTTTGCCAGTTATAGAAGAGGTTGCTACTGAATTAAAAATCTCATAAACCACCAAAATCAGCCAAAGAAACAGACAAAATCGAATCAAGTCTATGAAACATTACTAGCAAAAAACATATCTCAGCATCTTTGTTTTTCCCCAAATTCCCCACCCCCAAAAAAATAAAACATAAGAAAAGTATTAAAACAATATTCCAAATTCATTTTAAAATATTCAAACAAGATTGCAGGCATAGGGGACTCTCTGGTGCTGCAGGGATTAAGGACAGCGCTGTTGAGTTGTCGCCAGCCACTGCAGCACTAGTTCACTAGTCTGATCCCCTGAGTTTGAACCCCGCTGGCCAGGGAGCAATCCATAAGGTGTAGCAGACCTCTCCTGACTCACCGGCTGCTCCCCTCAGCAGTGGATTTCAGTAGATCTGCCTGTTTTGCTCCCCACTCTGTCTTTGGTTAATCCTCTCACCACCCTCTCCCCCACACCTCTGGCTTACACCCCAGGTCTTGTATGCATGCATGAATAAAAATAAAATCTTTTTTTAAAAAAGATTATAGGCATATAAAAATGATCTTGAATCAGGAATTCTAAATGTACAATGAAAACTGGGCAAAACATACTGAGAAATTACAAGAAATTATAAGAAATTACAAAATTAAAGAGAATCATGTAAAAAATTTTTCAGAGAAAATACAGGTGCCAAAGAGAAGAGATGCAAATGAAAACAAAGCACTGAGGAAAGAAATGAAGAAAATTAAAATGATATAAAGAAAAAAAAATTTAAGGAGTCAGAGAGGAAGCAATAGAAATGGAAGACAAGTTAAGAAATTATTTATGTAAAACTCGAATCCCTGAAGAGGAAAAAACAAAACAACTAAATTTAACTAACATTTCAACCTATAACCCAAGAAAATTGTTCAAAAGTAAACGAAGATCTGAATCTACATACAGAAAAGACATACCAGGTATCTGAGAAAGTAAATGTGTAACAATGAAATCTGGGGTGTATCTTTTAAGAAAAGAGACTTCAATTTTCCAGTCAAAAAGATCAAATAAATTACAAAGGCAAAAGAATAAAAATGTCATCCACAAATTAAAAACAAGGCAATAATGAAGTAGCCTTTTTTAAAAATTGGTCAAAGTGTGAGCAAAGGATTTTATTTATTTATTTTTTTAAGCCACACGTTGTTTTCTTTTTTTTTTAATATTAAATTTTATTTTTATATTCCCCCATACAATTGCAAAGGCCCCATTCTGACCCCAATCCTGCCCCTCCCGCCCCCCACCCCCCAAAGTGAGCAAAGGATTTTATGTAGTCAAGTACCCCTGTATCAGCTATCAAAACTGCAGGAAAACATTTTAAATATAAAGGAGCTTAGAAATCAAATACTCATGAATTTGTCTTAAAGAACAATTAGAACTTCATTCCATCAAGAAGTAATTGGGAGGGCCTCCCCGGTGGCACAGCAGGTTGAGCGCTGCACTATGAAGCTGTCCGCAGCCTCTGCAGTGAGGGTTCAATCCCAATCGGGGGGCGAGAATCCCACATGGCGCGGCCACATGGCGTGGCAGACCTCTCCTGTCTCGCCTGCTGCTCCCCTCAGCAGTGTATTTCTGTCATCTGCCTGTTCTGCTTCCCGCTCTGTCTCTGGTAAATCCTCTCACCCTCCCACGCATCTGGCCTGTACCCCAGCTCTTATATAAAAATAAATATATCTTAAAAAAAAAAAAAGAAGAAGTAACTGGGAAGTGCCTCCCTGGTAGTGCAAGGGGTTAAAGGTCAGCAATATGAAGCAGTCCACAGCTACTGCAGTATGAGTTCCATCTCCAGCCAGGGATGTGACCCACATGGCTCAGCAGACCTCTCCTGTCCCACCCATTGCTTTGCTTCCCTCAGCAGTGTATTTCAGTAGATCTGCCTGTTCTGTTCCCCACTCTGTCTCTAGTGAATCCTCTCACCCCCGCACCTCTAACTTACACTCCAGCTCTTGTATGCATAAACTAAACAAATCTAAAAAAAAAGTAACTGGGAAAACTGCAGTAAAATGGCTGATGATTAAGTATTACCATATATAAATATACATATACATATATACAGTTACAGTGCAGACTATATAAAAGGTGGAAGTGAGAGTTAAAGAATAATGTTCAAATATTACACATTATGACTAGTATAAATTATGACATAACAGAAATGATGCAACAAAAATGTGAAGAAAGAGGAAAGCAGAATATGATTTATTCTATTATTTTAGAATCACTGATTCAAAAGAGTTAGGATGCCTTTAAAAACTAACACACCATATTTCACTGGCTAAAAACAATTCAGAAAAATGACTAAGTCATTTCTCTCTGTCTTAATTTGCCACAAGGTTGAAAGTACAAAGGATTCAGATGGACATGAAATAACAAGAGTGAAATAAAAAAGAAGAGCAGATAGTAGAAGATTAAATAACTAAATAGAAGTAAAATCATTTAAAAATGCATAAAAATAGGAGAACGGGAATGGACTACAAGGAATGGTTATTTGTGAGACTTTCCTGAATATACATTTTCATATAGTTGAAATTAACAATTCATAGACATAGAAAAAAGAATCAATGCCACTTTGAGGAAGACCCAAAATGAAATGCAAGCAGAAATAAGCAAACTTAGCTATAGAAAGAAACAAATACCATAGCCACAATGAAACAGAGTGTAGAAAAAAAAAGTTCACATATTCACAAAATCACATGGTGTATCTGCCATGACACTTATTAAACACAAAAGAAAAAAGTAATTTTACAAAGGAGAACCCTGGCAGGTACTACCTTTATAACCTATCTAACTTTGAAAAAAAAATGGTATTTTGACTAAATATTATAATGCGAAAGACAAAAAGAACAATACACAAATACTATCCTCTGGATAGTAGGTTTGTTTTTCACAGAAATATAGATTATCAATCCCTAACCTACTTTATACGTGTTGAGTGTATGTGTTCATGTGCACATGGGCACGCACATGTGCTCTGCACATTTGAAAGCCCAGGTTTCTCTCTATCAAAGGAGGAATTAAAGTCTAAGGAAAGACAGAAGGCTAGAATGAGCACTGTCATATTGTACTGAAACTGGGAGTACTGAACTTTTTTCAATATATGTACAAATAAATATAAATTTGCATACATACACATGTATATTACTAGCTCTATCACTGAGAGGGTTCAGAAATAATGACACCCAAGTGTCAAAGCACACAACTTCCATCAGACTTTGGTTTCTAGATACCCTTCTCCAATAAAAGAAACCTGGCTTCTCAAAGAAATGGCTGACGTAAGAAAAATGCAAAAAAAAAAAAACTCTGGACTGTTTCGTAGAGTCAAAGAGTAAAGAAGCAAACAAAAAATTATGGGGACAGGTAAAAGAGACACATGCACCAGCTTAAAGGGACTCATACTTGTCAAATCTGGAACAATTTAAATAGCAAAATAAACAATGACATCAAGATATTATATCCCTAGAATAAAACAGGAATCCATAGTGAAATAAATGATAATGAATGCATGAATGAATGAATGAGTAGATAAATAAATAAAAGGGAAAAAAATACTTCCTTAAAGTAAAATTTCAACTAATAAACGTAGAGAGAATGATTAAAACAGAAAAATCACCATTTGGCAAGCACCACAGTAACAGTCATTATATGGAAAAACGATCAATGGCCAAGTGCTAAAATCACTGAGTGAAAATATGATGAAAAATAAAATATTCACATTGTCTTAGCTCACCTAGTACTTATTAACACAAGAAGAAAAATAGTAACTTTCAAAGCAGAACATAAGCAGGCACCAGCTTAATCAATGATGAAAAATATTCACGTTATATCCTTCCCGATAAGATACACTAGGAGGACACATTGCTTCTCTGGTTTTCTTGCCCCCAAAACACACAAACCTGAATTTAATCATGCAAAAAAAAAAAAAATCAAACAAACCCCAGTTGGGACTCAAAACAACTCCTCAAAATGACAAGTTTATAGAGAGCAAAGAAAAATTAAAAGAAACATAACAACTGCACACAAATTTTCATCCTGAATTAGATCCTGGAAACAAAAAAAGGCATCAATAGACAACTGATGACATGCAGTCTGTAGATTATTATTAGTGGTGTTAAATTCTTGATTTGATAATTATACTAGTTATAAAAATATTAACATATTTTGGGAGAACCTGGATCAGGTACATGCAGGAATTTTTTTTATTATATTTTAGACATTGAAAGCTTGTTTGTAAGTTAGGGTCGTAAGTTAAAAGTTTTTCAAACTTGAAAGTTAACTGTCTAAAGTCACAAGCAAATGGACTAGTTGGAGAGAAGGGGGTTCCAGGGACCAGGCCAGCATGTTCCACAATACTCTAGGACAAATAAGTACTATCCAGGCTTATCTCAGGGACCAGAAACTGTTCTAGATGTCTTCTACATACTAACTTACAGGTCTTCTTAATATAAACATTATCACAATCTTAATGAGGCACAGAGAAGTTAGGAAATACTTCCAATATCATTTGTCTAGAAAGTAGGAAGACTATAATTTGAATAAGCGTCTGACCCCAAAATCTAAGATTACACATTTTTAACTAATATCCTATAAAACAGATGTCATGAAAATGGAACAATAAGAAATAAAGTGATCCTTTAAAATTAAAGATAACTGCCCAAATTAAAAAATTCAAAATAGGGTTAGAATTTAAGAATATCTCTGAAATTAAATAAAGAAATGTTAAAAGAGAAAAAAGACAAGCAAAAAAACCAATCTAGCAATACAAATCCAGGATAGGGTTAATAGGATTGCCATAAAAAGAGACAGAGAAAAATAGAGAATATTATCTATGAAGTAGTATAAAAGAAAATTCCCACAGAGCACAAGTTAAACAGGAGCATTTAAACTGAAAGGATCTGCTATTACTAACCAGGACAAGTGGAAAATGATCACAGGTGATGTTGGAAAGTACCATTTCAATAAAAAGTTGGAATGAAAAAACTAAAATGGGCCTCCCCAGTGGCGCAGCAGTTGAGCGCTGGGTTGCGAAACTGCCCTCTGCCTCTGCAGCGCCAGTCCGATCCCTGGCTGCTCCCCGGCCACTGCAGGAGGGTCCCACATGGCGCCCAGACCTCTCCTGCCGCCCCCTGCTCCCCTCAGCAGTGTATTTCGTCAGTCTGCCTGTTCTGCTCTCCACTCTGGCTCTGGTGAATTCTCTCACCCTCCCGCACTTCTGACTGTACCCAGTGCTTATATACATACATACATACACACATACATACATAAATAAATAAATAAATCTTAAAAAAAAAAAGAAGAGTCAGGCTGGGGAATGAATGGGAAATGAAGGCCTCTAAAGAGGATATTCATGAGTTCTAAGGACAAAAGAGAAGAGAAAGGTTACTAGCAAGAAGAATTTAAAAAAGTAAAGGGAAAGTTGCTGCTGCTGTTTTTATTTATATGGGGGAAAAATTGAGCATATGTTAAATCTGATTAATGTGAAGAAGTGATGACAAGTGATAAAATCCAGAGTGCAAAAAATCCAGAGTACAAGTTAAGGAACCTGTCTTGAACAGATTTTTCTATCTATTCTTCTCAAACTAAAAAAAAAAAAAAAAAAAGACGGTGGGAGGAAAGTATGGGTAGACTCAGAAAGGGAGGCAGAAAGCGGGTAAGATCCAGCTAATGACAGAAATGTGAAGAGCTTCTGTCTCTACTAAGGTGTATTTTGACCATTCTCAGTTCACAGCAAATTCATCTCGAAAACAATCAAGAAAAATTTGAAAACCAAACAATTAGCTGAAATTAGATTGTCAACTGTGTCATCCAAATCTGAGTAATCAATGATACGTGGCAAAACCAGTACTTAAAATTTGGGATAACATCATTGCATTCTCTGCATTGTGAATCAAGACCACTATATCCAACATCATGATTCTAGAATTACTTATTTATACCTCTGTCCTGTCTTTCAGAGCAATGTAATTAACATGGTGGGTTGTTTGGCTACTAAATATTACAAATAAAAATCTACATTCATGAAAAATTTTAGAAATGTACTTTGAGTATCTAGTTCTTTTCAAAGAAATATGCAAATTAGCAGATAAACTGGTTGGCTTTATTTTAAACTGTGGATACCTTAGCAAAATTTATGTAGGATTTTTTGCTTTTCTTATTTCTGTAAATAACCTTCCATCCTAAAGTGGTATTCCTCTGGGTATTTCTGCTGCTGAAACAGTGTTATATTACTCCATTCCACACTTGCCCGAAGTAACCCACAGCCAACAGATCTATATTAATAAGATGAAGACATTTTATTTCTCCAAAGGTTTTACTTTAAATTAAGGTATATCTAAAGCCATGATTTTGAGACTGCAAAAACTAGTAACCTCATTAAAAATAAAACAACAGTTAAGGGTATTTTGAATCAGGCAAACCAGTTTAAAAAGTCCTGGGAATAAAACTAAATCTGTGGTGACCACTGATACACATAGGTCACTGCTAAGACAACCCCAGCCTGAGAACAGAAAGGTGGGAATGAGGCAAAAGGGAAGTATTTATTGAGCAGTTTCCATTGTGTGTTCTGGATTACTGGAACATGATACAGTTAGACTCTAGTGTAACACTGCTCAAACCAGACCAAGGGTTGTTTACAATACCCTGAGCAATTTGAAACTTTGAGATCTCAACAATGGCATCAACTGACTAAAACATTTTGAGTATTATAATCATAGTGATTTATGACTTCACAGGAATGTTTCTAGCTTATTAACAGGCTACCACTGACCCTTTTTAATTTCACACATAAGTGAAATAATGAAGTTGAGGTCTTAGGATCACAGTTGTACTAAACATTACAAAATAGGTTTTTCAGGGGACATAAAACGTTACTTCGCCATCTCATCGACCATTTTACGCTATCAGTACACAATCATTGCATTCTGCATATTCCTGCTTCTCAGTAATAAGCCCTACTCACTGGCCTTACCCTTGTCTTTGATAGCCTTTTTATATCACTGTCTAAGTATCCTTTATGTAGCTTTTGATTCCTTTTTCAGTTTTCAGGCTAGCATTTCTGTGTTGATGCATCCACCCTTCAGTTTGTTTGCTTTTTTTTTTTTTTCATGCTCTGATTACTTATTATTCTGATGTAGACTTTGACCCACATTTTCTCATATTGACCATTTCTATGTTGTTGAAATCCAGATTTCACTTCTAAGATTAGCTTTCTTCTATAAACTCTAATCAAACTGCTCTGTACTTTATACATTAACTATTTTACCTTACTTCTCTGTAAAAAAAAAAAAAAAAAAAACCTCCCTTTAAGAATTACCAACATTATTGGCTTCATTAAAATCTTTGTTTCTAAGCTTTCAGAAATATACTTTTATTACACCCAAACTTTTCATTATCCATGAGGTTCTACTTTCACAATATTTACTTGTTTCTTCTTTACCCTATCTTTATCCTAGCTCTTGCCTGGAATTGTCTCATATGACAGGTTGTTAGTCTCCAACTTTTCTACTTAAAATTCCAATTATTAATTCCAATAAATTCCAATAAATTGGAATATTACTAACTCCAATAAATTCCAATTGTTGGACTTTTACGTAAATTTTACTTCCCTTTTCTTATATTTTCACATTTATGCAATCACTATAACATTGAACAAAATGAAATTAAGTATAATGACTAATCTTGTCAACTAAAAAAGGTCAGAGCACACACAGAGGAAAATGCAGAATAAAAGAAAACCCTAAATGAATTCTGACTGTTTCTTATCTAGCTTAAGCCTTATAATCCAGTGACCTTGCTCAAATTGAATTCTCTCTATGCATAGCCAGAAGCATCCATCACTGTCTATAGAGTCACAAAGTGATTTTTAAGAGGAGAAAAAAGGCAGAAGGTGTATGTATACATGGACATTAAACTATATATTACCCAGAAGTTTTCCCTCATAAACTAAACAACTCTTTTTTGAAAGGGTAATTGTATTACAGTATAAATCACAACAAAGCAAAAACAGACAACTGTAAACCAGAGGCATCCTGCAGGGGAGGAGGAAGGAGAGGGGTGAGAGGGAGGAGAGAGGAGCACAGGGGACTGTGGTGATGGTGCACGGGTACCTTGGGAAAGGAAATTCTATGGGGACTACACCTGAGGGGGTAGGGGAAGCAAATATTATCTAAAAAATGTAAAAGAAATTGATAAATATTAAAATTAAAAAATTTTAAAAAAGAATTAACAATAAAGCTTAGAGAACTATAAAAAAAAGAAAGGGTAATTGTATATATGTATGGCAAGGAAGTGGGTCTGTCCTCAAGTTAATGATTTATTAGGGGTTATACACAGCTAAAAAGCAAAACTTTTAGAACTTAGGTTTTCAAAGTGAGTTTCAGGCTATAAAACCAAACATTCCACAGGAATGAATGAAGAAGAAAGCTAGCCTGAGTCTTGGGTTTGAGACGGACAATCCTGACAGACTCCAGTTAATGGTAAAATACGCAAAGTATTGTGGTGGGGAGCGGTACATAAAAGGAATGAGGATAAGAACTGGGGATATGTAAGCTGCTTTTATGAATCAATGATGACATGCACCAAGATCTGAGAGACAGAGTTAAGTCAGCACCTAGGGCAAAGCTAGTACAGATAGAATGCCAGGGAAACAACATCATATGTCTTCCCCAAAACCCCAGAGAAAACAATCTACCATCAAAAGACCTTTGATATATAATCACAAAGTGACACAATCATAAGTCTTCAAGATCAAAACAAAGTAGACTTAAAATGACAGTAAATAAAAACTTTAAGTTGGAGAAACTTATAATGGCATGATAGAATGATAGACTTTCTTACTATGACAAGTATTTGTGTATAGAAGGGTCATTGTGATGCTGCAGAGGACATTCTTTCAGTGAAATTTGGTCTTGACTGCTTTTTGGTTCTCCTTTCTCCAAAAAAGAAATTACATCATTTAAACAGATAACAATCCAATCTAGATTTAAAAGAAACTACATCCTCTTTCTGGCCAAAATATAACTTTCTACCTATTCTTAGGGTCAATACACCCTTTCAAATTGCCCTTTCCACTAGTTATTTTACAGATTTAAACTTAGATGTAAGTATCAGTTCACACTAAAAGGCTAAAAGAAATCAGAATACGCTCGTATGAATAAAGGGTAAAGCTCAATATGCCAATATCATTTCATTCTTACCACAGAAAGATGTGGCTATGTTTTCCTTTGCGACAAGATATATACATGTTAGAGTCAAAAAATAAAACATAAAATTCATAAGCAGTGAGTACCTTAAACTGATGCAAGTTGTATTACATAGAAGAGAATATTTATAAGACTAATTCTTCTAAACAGTTCTGACAGTGATTTGGTACATCATGTTTTAAATGCCTGTTCTTAGAATCACTAGTTCAAACACTAGCACAGATAATTTACATTTGCCTACAACTGGTAAGTTAACAAATGTCACACAGAGAAGTATAAGAGGATGAGGTGGTGGGGAGAAACCACAATCTATGAAAAGTCATGCTTCCTTTTAAAGTAGAACCATTATCTTTTATTCACAAAGCCATTCCCAGCACAGTCAGTCATAACTACAGAGATAACTCAGAAATAGGCAGAACCCAAAACTGCTCTTCACCAAAAGACACATTTTCTTTTCTTTCCTTACCTGATAATGAGCCTGGGCTTGCTGTGCTGAGTTCAAGGTGACATTGCAGAGTTTGCAGTACAGGGGCTTACATAGCTCCTCCAGGGCAGAGTCTTGCTCCCCTCCCTTAGATAATTCTTCTTCCCCTGCCAAGGGAGTCTCCTGCCCAAAAGGTTTCTGATCTGGAAGCTGCAAGTTTCCTGTAGACCTGGCGGCCACTGACATAGGAGGAGAGGATGAGGGCCGCTTAGGCGGAGGAAGCCCGGTGTGTTGCAAGAGGATCATTGGGTAGGAAAGGCTTGGGCATAATCCAATTGCTGATCAGAAGTCAGGTCTTCAAATCTGAATCAACCACAAAAAATAAATATATATATACATATATGAATATATATCTCATATAACTCATAAATATGACCCCAGCAAGATGACAGGTAACTGACCTTACCATCTGACTCCGTTTCCAAACTCATCTTTGGGACATCTTTCTTCTGCTTCATCTAACAGCCTTGCCCTGTCTCTTAATCCACATTGACACAATGCTCTTCCACTGAGAATGGCTTTATAGATTTGGCTATATTTTGCTTGGCAGAGCTCCAACTAATCTCCCTCTGGCCCATGGACATTAATAGTATTGCATCCATGGTTAATTAAACCTCACAGTCACATAGATGAAATGGACATCAAAGGTCACCTCTTCCAGCCCCCATCCCTCAGGCACTCTTACACTCAAACACTGTAGAAAATCACACATAGACAAAAAAAACTAGTTAAGAACCTTAGCAACAGTCTCCTTCCCATCCAAGCCTGTCTTTTCACCCAAATGATATTAAAATGAATGACATAAAGAGTGTCACTTCTCAGAATCCTTAAAGCACTTCTATAGGTAGCTAAAATATTAAGGAACACTAGGAATAAATTCAGAGTTACAATGTGATAAAAATAAATGAAAGTGTTTCCGCTGATCAACTAGTAATATGGAAAGAGTTGAATCAATGATTCCTCACAGCAGAGCCTGGAAACAGATAGCCTATTGGTCACACGCTGCCATAGATGTGCTCTGTTTGGAATATACATGCTCTGTTTTCTTTTGCTTTCAATTTAAAGTTTAATTAGTCATCACCATATAAAAATCAAGAGACTCCTGGCTTCTCTCAATAAAGGGATAATCTGGCAAAGCTTGGCCCATGGTCCTACATTGGCAACAATTAGCAAGTCAGTACTGAGAGGCAATTGTCCTCAGGAGCCAAACCCACCTTCTCTAGGTCACTCCAGTTGCTATTCAGCCTGCTGCTTACTTTTGTTACTTGCTTGCTCCCTGAAGGCCCTTAAGTTTAAGACTCCAATTCATATAGCTTTGGACTATATTCATGAGTCGAGTCCCCTATAAAATCAGAATATTTTCTCTCCATCTAAGGTAAAATGCCAATTAATTCTCAATGGAGTAATAGATCTCACTATGGTAAGCCCTAAGATAAATCCAGTTCCTCAATCTTTGGCTACTTCCTCTCATCTTTTAATTAAATAACTGACAATTTCTACTCTGTTTTCCTCAGGAAAAACCCAACTATGTTCCCTCTTCAGTCTTTGTCCATGACTTCTCCTGTCACCCACCCAGATGACAGCTTCTAATTTGGAGTAAACTAACCCCTGTACACAGTCTGAGTTTCCAAGATTCCAATTTACCCAAATTGAATTCCTTATTTAAAAACCCACTAGTTCCTGCACTCCCACAATATTATTAAAACTTCTTTTGAGGAGGGGCCTTCCCTGGTGGCGCAGTGGTTGAGCACTGGGCTGCGAAGCGGCCCCGCAGCCTCTGCAGCGCAGGTTTGATCCCCGGCCACTGGGGTGAGGGTCCCACGTAGCCCGCAGACCTCTCCTGCCGCCCGCTGCTCCCCTCAGCAGTGTACTTCGTCAGTCTGCCTGTTCTGTTCCCCGCTCTGGCTCTGGTGAATTCTCTCACCCTCCCGTGCTTCTGACTGTACCCAGTGCTTGTATAAATAAATAAATAAATCTTTTTTAAAAATTAAAAAAAAATAAAATTTCTTTTGGGGGGCAATAGAATAGTTATTTAGTTGTTGACATTATCCATCTCCAATAGAGATGTGCACATTTTACAATAATGAATTTAATAACATCAGCTCAGTAAATCTTGAAAGTTAAAAGTTTCTTTTCTCATTTTTAATGCACGCATAGATGTGGAAATTGCAATCAAGTAACAATTTGTATACTAAATTCAGAACCTGGAGGCAGCAAAGCTTATGGCTGCAATGAGAAATAATGTAGTTAGGGTAAAGCACATTAATTAGTCATAGTATTTAATGATATTTCTCAATCATAATATTTAGATAAACAATATTATTGTTTGGTGCCAAGTATTGTTTTGGGCCAAGGTTATCTTCATCTCTGGGAATGTGAAGAAAAGCAATAGAGATTCAGAATATTTTAAAAGTTAGGTTCTCTTAAATCATATTACTTCTTTCAATTAAACCAAGCAAAGACATCCAGAAAGGAGATAACTATGGACATCTTAAAATGGAAAACTATGGAAAAACAAAGACCATTTTTAAAAAAGTTTAACTACCTAATTTTTTTTAAAGTTTAACTACCTACAATATTTTATAATGTTAAAAGATAAACTGCAAAACCTGTACAGAGACATACTGATGTCAAATTACCAGAAACTTGCTGTGGGTTCAGAAGACAAATGGTGGGGTAGGATGGCAAAACAACTGGATAAAGGAAATCAGCATCATAAACAGAAAATCAATGCTGAGACTTGCCTGGACTTGTTGTATGAACCGAAACTCACACTAAAGGAAATTCCTGCATATGTCTCCCCCAGTGCTGTCTACAGGTTTGCATCAAAATAAAGGCCTTTCTCAAAGCACAGAGGTACAAAAACCCCTAAATTAAAGGAAAAAAATCTCACCATATAAAAACTTACCTATTCTAACATTTTATCTTTATAATTTTAAAGATAGCCAGATATGCCAAAATTAGTTCTTATTATAGTTAACTAAAATAATGCCAATTCCCAAAAAGGATCTATCTATACATGACAAATACATCAGGTATCACTTTGCTTAAAAACAAAAATAGACATAAAATATAAATCTAAGAGCAACCAAACCAAGCCTTCTGTGAAGGTATGAAGTGTAATATAGAAGAACCAAGGCATATGTCACTCAGATCTGTTCAACTACTGCATTAGATGAAGAAACTAACTTGATGACTAATGTAAATAAAATTTTCCTCAGATCTTAGAAACCATTCAATTTGCTTGAAGTGGCATAAAGGAAGGGCTTACAGGGGTTAATGTCCTGGTTTGGAAGAGGTTGCAGGGACAATAAAGAAATCAAAGCTTCACAGTGCACCTTGTTTCAAGAAAAGGAACGGTCACAGCATACTTAATTTTCATGCTTGGACTAGGGCCTACTCTTCACATACTGCATTAAAGACAATCACTTTTACATTTTGAGAAATGTACAGAGGAAAGAGACAGAATAAAGGAACAGGTTACTGGCACCTTAGCAAACTACTAAGGAAGTCTGGGATTGGGAAGTCTGGCATTGAGGCAAAGAGGGGAGCATTATTCAGAGGTCATCAGAACGCAGCAGCATGGAATGAGATGGGGGAAAAACAGAAAATATCAGCCAAGTCAAGGTCTATCATTTCAGGAAGTCTTGGAGAACGCAAGAAATCTGGGGAGGAAGAGGCCTCGGTGATTCGGCGAGTGTTTTCCAGTCTCGCCTGTGACGGTTCCGAATCCCAGGGAACCGATTACATATTTAAATCACAGCTCCGGAGACTTCAGCATCGCCCACATCTACCTCACATTCCTAAAATGTGCATGCACACACACGAGCGCGCACACACACGCACCTCAATTCCGTAAGGATGCCATCACGGAAGATGGAACCCCCGAGCCCCACCGGGCGGAGGGGCCGCGGGGGGGGGGGGGCGAGGCGGCTGCACGCCTGGATGATCCAAAAGGTACACGTGAAATGCTTAAAAGCAAACAGATAAATAAAAGCGGCGCGAGCGCGTCACGTGGAGGGCAGGTGGCAAGCCCGCACCCGGGAGGAGCCCCTCGTCCAGGTCGCTCCCGGGCTCGTCCTGAACGCCCGAGGCTCCCGATCGCCCGCACTTACCGGAACCCCCGGGTCGCCCAGAGTCTCGGCGCCGCGTCCGCCCGAGATGCCCGCGCCGCCCGCCGCGCGCGCCCGGCTCGGCCCCGCTCAGCTCCGCCTCCCTCGGCTCAACTTTGCCGGCTGGCCGGGACGGGCACCCTCCGCAGCCCGAGGCTCACTGTCAAAAGTCAGCGCAGCCCGACTCCCGGGGAAACAGCTGCAGGAAGTGACTGCGGAACCGGGAGGCAGCAGAGGAGGAGACTGAAGGCGCCGGCCCGGCGTCGCCACCGCGCATGTGCCGGGAAGAGGGGGGCGCGCGGGGGAGCCCCGCCGACACTCCCGCGTGCAGGCGCGGTGCGCGCCGGCCAGGCGCAGAGAGTGCCAGCTGCGGGGCGCTGAGCGGGCCTGGGGGGAAAAGGCGAAGTCAAGGGGTGGATGCCCTAGCACCAATCCCAGCTGATCGTTCCTGAGAGATGTTTCTCTTACGCCCTGAAAAGTTGACCCGGAGCAGAAGGCTGGGCATTTCATGGCTTTTGCAACTTTCATGTCCAACCCTTGAGAAGCAACCCTTTTCCATTTTAATCCCTCTTCCTCCGCCCAAACCCCTCACTCCTGCGGTTGCTGGCTGAGTGAACCTACCCAAACATCCAAGCTCCTTTGCACATCTCGGATCAAACCTTTAAACTGCGCCTCTCCCCGGAACGGGTTTCCCAAATCATCGGTGGTCTCCAAGCGCGAAGACCCGAGCGCGCGCGCACGCGCGCACAGGTGGGCAGACAGACAGACAGACACGCCCGCGCACAAGTGAGGAGGAGACAGATTTCTCCTGATCCTAGACAGAAAAGACAGAGTCTGACACTAAGATGTCACACCCTCCCATGGTCAACATTGACATCTTTAGGGCTGACGTTGAGAAATGAGCTGAGGACTTTGCAGCTTAAGTCTATTACTTTATAAATTCTCCATATAAAGATTTGCTGGCTATCATTTTATTGTGATAAATTATACATGACCACATTGAAGTGCATAGTTCAGTGCCAATAAGTACATTCACAATGCTTGTACTTGTTTTTTAAGCATTAATGTATATGTCAAGGGAATCTAAACTTAGGATGTACGCTTGTGGTAGGCAAACTAGTACAGGAAGCTAAGACTGTTTCTTTGACTGAAATACACTATCCAATACCACTAAGAACAAATCAGGTTGATTGTCTTCCAGACATGACTCCATAAATGCAATGACTGTTAAGCAAACATACACATACAACATATATGGCCATTTGGCAAGAGTAATTCATTGCCCCTAAGTAGAAAACATGGAATTTTCCAAATTGATTCTCCAGCTATTTATGTATACATGGTTTATGTGTCAGCAATTTAAATAGCCACGTTGTCTTTACAATAAGAAATCCTGCTGAAATCCACTCTCCAGCTCTTTTCTGTATTGTCTAGCCAGTCATCCAACTTCGTAGTCAACTACCAATCTAGGTCCTGGCTTACTTTTCCAACCTGATCTCCTACCAGTCCCCTAAACAAAGCCATTCACATTTATTCACTGACCGCTATCCATGCCACTCATTTTCCTACCTTTGTGATTTACTCAATCTACATCTTGAGAGCATAAGTTTTTCTCTCTATCCCTACATTTCCAAATCCTACCTAACCTTAGAGGCCGCTCTTCAATGAGCTCCCATAACACTTGATCTGTCCATCTTGATGACATACTTAATAGTCTCATAATGTAGAATACTTAAAGAAATGCCTAATGTCCTTGAGTGCAGGAAGGATACATACCTTGGAGTTTTGAAATATTATATTTCTTTGTTTTATGCATTTTTTGTGTGTCAGAAGGTCCCACACTTTCTAGCTCTTTGCATATCTTATATTTCCATGCCCTCTGGTTATATACCCCTCCTAGACAGTAGGGCATTTTGTCTCCTACCTAATGGATAAAAGATGGCAATTCTCATATTTTTCAATAGACATTTGAAATTGAAGGCATGACAATTGCCCCTTAAGTCAGCGCTTTCTGCTCCTAAAGAGCAGAACAAAAAAAGAAATTAGGCCACATTGTGTTAGTCAGTTTTGCTGTAAAAACAACTCCAAAGTCTTTATGGTTTATGGTCATAGTTGTTTATTTCTTGATTGCATCACATACTATAGATTGATTCATGTGTCTTCTTGTTCCAGGTCTCAAACTGAAGAAGTGAACCTTATGTGGGACTTGACAAGTGTCATGACAAGTGGCAACAGCCAGAGAGCTGGTGGAAATATGTCAGAAACATGTGGAAATATGTGAGACCTCTTAAAGTTGCTTCTACAATGGGTCATGGCATGTCCACAGAAGTCCCTCTGGCCAAAACCTTTCATTTGGTCAAACACCATGTCAGTGAAGAAGACTTGCACTTCCATGAGCAAATCACATGACAGTGAGCATGGTTTGTAATCTTCTTGCAAAGGAGTAGAAGGTGTTAGCTAATTATAAACAATAGTGCAATAAACCATAAATGCAGGGGAGCTAATTTTCCTAGAGATATTGCTGTTTATCCCCAAGAAGGATCTTTGACCTCCCTCCCCACCAGGGTTAGCTTGACAGACGTCATGGAGATAGAAATAATAGAACCCCTAGATATGTTTTAAGACCTGAAGACATAGGAGATCTGAGTTCTACTCCTAGAAGGGAATCAAAAAGTAACTAAGGTCCTACGTTTTCCCTTTAGCAAATCAACAGAGAGCAGCATCTTAGCATGATGTCTTTGGGCATGAAGAACCAGAAGAATGCCCCCAAACCTGTTGCTTATTTAGTACATAAATTGAAGACCATTCAAAGGGGCAATGTTGAGAAAGGACTGTAAAGTGTTGAAGGGCCTAGAGATAAGAATAAGGAAAGACAGAGCTGAGTGCATAGGCCACTCACCCAAAAGCAAGAAATAGAAAGTAGACATCAACTTCCAAATGCAAAGCCAAGGGTATTTGCAGCTGAGGACCAGATGCACCTTATCACCTGCTTCTGTACCCTACCCCAACATACCCTACCACCACCTTTCCCAAAGAATTAGAGGTTACCCTCAGATAAATAAGAGGGAAACAGATCATTATTAAGTGACAATATTTTAGCCAAAAATGATTTGGGCACAGGAAAGATTCATGGATAACAGATGTGTATGTGGAACTAACTACATTAATTTTTCTGTCCACAGGAAGTTTGCATCCAAGATCTCAGCATTGAGACTATTTTAATTATTTTTAAAAGAAATTTTCTTCTTTCTTGAGTTTTATGACTTCATATTGCATAATTAGTATATTTGTATCATCACAAGCGATTGAATAAATGGATAAAAAAAAATGCCTGAATGAAATAGCTCTGTTTCTTCCCCTCTAAAGCAGGGATTATACTGCCTGACAATTGCACTTCATAATTATGTTGTCTCTTTAGTGTTACCATTATGTGGGAACATCTATGAACTTATTAGAAGGATTATTAAAATGGGATTTTATTTTCACTTTAAATGGGATAATTATTTTTTATTTTAGGTCCCACACTGAGGAAATATGTATTTTGTAGTATTTACCAAAATATGGTTCTAACACACTTTTGGTATCATGGCTATCATCTTTGGGGAATCTCAGTTAGAAATCTTCTTGCTGTACCTAAAACCAGAAAGAAGAGAAACATTCATCCCTCTCCAGGGACTGATGCAGTTTGTCATATCTGATTCTCTCTGATATGAAAATGTGTGTCATCTTTTCAGACTCCACATCCAGACCACAACACATTACATCTTCCAGATCTACTTCCTTCTTTAAGTCACCAGTGGAAGTCTCCAAAATTCTTTGTCTCTCACACTAACCACTGCTTTTCAATGCAATCCATACTTTACAATCAAAACACTGTAATACGACAACAATCAAAACATATTAAATAAACTCACAGGCATCTTAATAACATTTTGACATGTTCTAACTTAAAAATAAAATGTGACAAGACAGTGGAAGGATGGCAACAATAGTGACGAGACTTTTTTTTTTTTAAATAATAAATTTTATTTTTATATTCCCCCATACAATTGCAAATGCCCCATTCTGACCCCAATCCCTCCCCTCCCGGCCCCCACCCCCCAAAAAGTGTCTCTGGTTCATAGTTTTTTGTTGAGTGACGAGACTTTTTAAACTTCCTGAGAGCCCCTGATTAAAAAAAACAAAGTGGAATAACTAAGTCTATACACAACTAACTACAATAAAGAAGTTTCCCCACAGCCCCAAAATATAAGTGAGGAGAGCAACAAAACACCAAGAGCTACAAGGGTCATGTAAAAGAGAAAGCAGAGAAAAACAACAGGGCAACTGACAGGCAGAGAATACCAAAGTAGCTCATAGGCACTGGCTGGGAATCTCAGAAGGCTGGTTTGGGAACAGTAGCTGAGACTGAGAACAGCTTTGCACATTCAAGAGCAGATGCCTACAATGGGTGTGTAGTGAGATTTGCAAGGACAAGAGCAGTTTGGAACACAAACTCTCAGAACTCTCTAAACTCCACTCGCAAACTGAGGAGAAAATGCTGGGTGAGAATTCAAATGTAGAGATTAGAAAATAGGAAAATAAGATGGAGATGAGAAGAGGGAAAAGAGCCAGGAGATGTCGAAATAAGCCAGCACCCTGGTGAACACTTCATGAAGACAGAAGAGTGAGCTCTAGAGCCTGAAGTTAGAAAGATATCCTGAACCACTCATCCTTCAGCTTTGCACCAAACCCTTTAGACTCAGCTGGTCTATTGATTCAAATGCTAATGTCTTCCAGAAATACCCTCACAGACACCCTGAAATAAAGTTTAATCAGATATATGGGCATCTTCAGTGAAGTGGGCATAGAATTACCAATTACACCATGTGAGATAATGAATGCTGCTCTAAGCTGCTAAATGTTGGGCAATTAGTCACACAAAGAAAACTAATGTAAGACTGCACCCTCCTTTTTTTTTAATACTTTATACTACATAGATGAAAGATGAGAGAGAGAGAGAATAGTTTGATAAAAGTAAAAATACATATCTCATTATTTTTTTTTTTTTTGTTTTCTTGCCATTTCTTTTGCTGTTTGTACTTCCTGATTAACCCTAGAATCATACTGTCAAATTCCCCAAGCAAAATTTCCATTGGAATAGTAATCTGAATTGCAACAAATCTGTAAACTAATTTGGGGAGAAGCTCAAATTTTACAATATTCCCTTTCCAGTCACTCTACAATGATTTAAGACATTGATGTCCCTAAGATATTGTGATTTTCTTCATCATAGGTACAATATTTGATACATTATTACTACTTTTAAAATATACTTTTTTCTTTAATGAATGAAATCTATTTGCTTTTAAACAATTATTGTTGGCATACATTATTGAATCATTACTAAAGTCTTATACTTAAGCATTTCAAATGACTTTATTGTATGCTTGTACTATCATTACCATGATATATTCTTCCTTGTAGGTGAATTTATCAATATACAATAAAAAAGGTTTATTTTTATTTCACAGCAACTGTATTACTTTTCTGTGTCTTTCTTTCCAATGATAGAAATACAACTAAAATTGATTTGGGCAAAAAGCATCCTGGAGATTTCCTAGCAGTCCAAATAGGGGAAAGGCAGCTGGACTCCTGAAACCAAGGACGAAAATGTGGCCTGGAATCTCTCTTGGATCTATTTCTCACCTAGTGCAATGGGCTTCAGTCTCTTTCAGTGTAGTCTTGTTTCTCACAAGCAGGGAGACTTAGATGTCAACAATTTCCAAGACTTACATCTTGAGACTTCCACCATCAGAAAGACTGAATCTTAAGTTATGACTTTTTGTTCCAAATTTTAAAATCCCTGTAGCAGAATTCACTGGATGCATCATTTCTGGTCAAAGGGACAGGGACTCAGAGAGGGGGATATCGCAGTGATGTACTAGATTATTTATTTGTTCAATTGGTGACTACTATGGTACAGATCATTTAAGTACCAGAGGGAAAAATTAAATTAAGAGTCAAGACACCTAGGCAGCTGTCCTTATTATGACACTTATTTCTAAATGACTCTGTATAAATCACTTAACAGCTGTGGGCATCATTTTTCTTCTTTGCATAATAAATGTTTTGGATTAGATGATATCTAAGGCCATATCCAAATATATAATTTTATGATAGAAATATATGATAAAATATTTCTTCAAATTTAAATGTTAGCTTTTCAAAATATCTACCAAATGGCCCCATCCCCCATTATGAAGACTATGAAGAATGGCAGGCATGCCTGACAAGTTTCCAATGGACCATTTCAGTGCCAGTGCTGTTTAATATCAGTCAGTGTGGCTTCCAAGTTGCATTTGAAAGGACATGAACTATTTGTATTACTTTATAACATGTCCCTGACCTTCACAGTCAAATTATTTTTTTCTTTTTTTTAAAGATTTATTTATTTATTTATTTATTTATTTATTTATTTATTTATTTATTTGTACAAGCACTGGGTACAATCAGAAGCACAGGAGGGTAAGAGAATTCACCAGAGCCAGAGCAGGGAGCAGAACAGGCAGACTGACAAAGTACACTGCTGAGGGGAGCAGCGGGCACTGCAGGAGAAGTCTGTGTGCCATGTGGGACCCTTGCCGGCAGCCAGGGACCGAACCGGTGCTACAGAGGCTGGGGCAGCTTCTCAGCCCAGCACTCAACCACTGCGCCACCAGGGGAGGCCCCAAATTATTTTTTTCTATTTGAGCAAGACAAACCCACCCTCCCCCTGCTAAAACAAAACAGGGGCTTGGAAACCAACAACCATACCTAGAGAAAACATATTCATGGCTAAGTTGCAAATGTAAAGGTATAAATAGAAAAAGGAATGCTGACTGGCTTTCAAGAAGTTTCTATTACTTTAGGAAAATTCATCATTGCATTCATGCGTTCATTCATTTAATAAATATTATGAAATGATCAGACACTGCTCTAGGTGCTGTGATACAGCAGAGAATAAGAAAAACAAGATCCCTCCGTTCCTGGGGTTTATATACTAATTAAGAAAATAAAAAATAAATGCATAATAAAGATATAGGCAAAATAATACTAGAGAGCCTTATGAAAAACCAAGGCTTTTTGTGGTTCACCAAAAAAAGAAAAAGAATAAAAGTGACTATGAAATAGGGTAATGGGAGCAACTTGGAAGAGGATCTTTAGGGAAGATATTTCTAAGATGTTAATGAGGCCTGATAAGTAGAAGGAGCCAGTCATGTGATGGTTTAAAGGAAAAGTACTGGCAGCTCTTCTGCCCATCTGTGACTATGCAGGTCCTCTCTTTTTCTTTCTCCTTTTCCTAATAAACTTATTCTTTTAAAATGTAAAAACTAGCAATAATAAAGGAAAACATTATAGTCAGAGGGTTCTAGGTGGGAATTAGCATTATATGTCCAACACAAATAATAAAAAGAGTGATCAGAGTTGAAATGGGAGAAAGAGACAAAGCCAGATCATGGAAGCCACAAAAATAACTTGCATTTTACACCAAGTGCAAAGAAAAGTTGTAGAGTTTTTCTAAACAGAGAATAACATGATCTGATTCATACTTTTATGAAGATCGCTTTGCTAACTGTGGGAAAAATGGCTCGGCATTAGATTTCTTCCAGAAATGTGGAAGAAATATGACACTAGTTTAACATTATAGTAAGTATGTATATTAGTAGATTAAAAGAGGAAATTTGTGAAATACAGGAAAAACATTTGATTGAAAATTCAGTGTGTATTCATGATTTAAAAAAAAAATTACCACTCTGGTTGCCAGGTCAACATATAAACAGCTCAGAGATCACTACTTTATCCTAATAACAAATAAATAATTGAATAAACTGAAAAAATTAGCAAATTTTTCATATACACAAAAGAAGGGAGGTCATCAAATAAAATACTGCCCCTAAAATTGGAGAGATGAACAGAGACACAACTTACTGGAGTAGAAACTCACAGTCAGAAAACTTGTCAGTATTGGCTGGTATAAGCAAACCTGAATTGTAATTGACAAATTGCTGGAAGCTCAGTGTGGAAAATTTGGGAACTTAAAACTCAAAGGGGTCTCAGGCATCGAAGTGCTGGGCAACAGACATCCACATACCAAAAAGATGAGTCTACATATTGATGCTAAAACCTTCAAAAACCTTAACTCAAAATAGATCACAAGCCAAAATGTAAAGCATAAGTCCATATATATGTAAAAAACAAAACAAAACAAAAACCTCCTAGAAGATAACAAAGGAAAACACCTAGAAGTCCTTGAGTTTGTGAATGTCATTTTAGATACAGCATCCAAGACACAATCCAAAGGAAAAAAGAATAGATTGGTTAGCCTTAAATGCTTCTGCTCTGCAAAAGACACTGCCATAAATAAAAAGATAAGACAAGCTCTAGAAATAAGGCATTTCTGGTAAAATATAGTCATCCAAATATACAAAGGTCACTTGAAACTCAGCAATAAGAAAACAAGCAAGCTAACTACAAAATAGATAAAAGACACTAACAGACACCACAACAGATAAAATAGAGAAGGGGCAAATAAATAGATGAAAAAACGTTCCACATCATATGTCATCAGGAAAATGCAAGTTAAAATAACAATGAAATACCACTACACATTTATACAATGGCCAAAATCCAGAACACTGGCAACAACAGATGTTAAGAGGATGTGAAAGAACAGGAACTCATTAATTGGTGGTAATGCAAAAGAGCAGTCATTATGAAAGACATTTTGGAGATTTATCACAAAGGTAAACATACTCAACATATGATCTAACAATCTTGCTCCTTAGCATTTACCCAAAGGAGTTGAAAACTCAGGTCTACACAAAACCCTGCATATCAATGTTTATTCCTGTTTTTTTCATAATTGCCAAAATTGTGAATCAATCAAGATGTCCTTCATACTTCCCTGGCAGGCGAGAGACCATGCTCATGAAGGTGGTTTTTCCAGGGCAAGGCTTATCACTGACCTCCAGAGGTAATGACCCATGTGATTTCCCCAAATGTGGGAAACTCAACTGCATAATTTGTGGTAGTGGGCCGCTGTGCTCATGGTCTTCCCTGGGGAAAAAAAAAGAAAGAAAAGGTGTCCTTCAAAACACTATGGGCAAGGAGAGAATAAAATGATGTGATCAAAATCTTAAAGATAAAAACTGCCAGTCAAGAACATTCTATCATGCAAGGCTCAACTTCAAATAAAGGAAGAAATGAAGTCCTTCTCAGACAAACAGAAGTTGAAGCATTTTGCAAACACTAGACCCTTCCTCCAAGAAATGTTTAAAAGAGTAATCTAAATTAAAGAGAGGAAAATACACAAATAACGGAACAAGGAAAAAACAGAACCACAAAAAAAAGGACAAAAGTCAACAACAGACTTTCATATATCACTAATTACTCTTAAGTGTAAGTAGACTGAACTAGCAATGAAAAGGCACAGAGCACTTGGATGGATGAGGAAACAGAATCCAACCTTCTGTTGTTTCCGGGAAACATCCTGAGTTCCGAAGATAAACATAGGCTCAGAATGAAGGGTTGGAAAACAATCCTGCATCAAATGGGAAAGAGAGGAAGGCAGGAACAGTCACACTTAGATAAAATAGATTTCCAGCTAAAAAAGGTAAGAAAAGACATGGATAGACACTGTGTAATGATTAAGGGAATAATACATCAGGAAGACATATCACTCCGATCAGTGTATACTCGCCAAATGAAGGAGCATCAAAATATATATACAAATTACTATCAAATCTGAAAACAGACTTCAAGAAAAACCACATTCAAGGCAGAGAAAAGTCAATACTCTACTTTTTACAATGGATGCGTCAACTGAACAGAAAATATGTCAGAACACAAAAGCCTTAAACAAATGACTAAATGGGCTTAATAAACACTTATAGGGGAATACACACCAAAAAAGCTAAATACATATTCTTCTCAAATACACATTCTCTAAGATTGAGTCCATGTTGGTCACAAGACCAATATCAACAAATTCATGAAGATTGATATACTAAGCAAATTCTTGGGCCATGAAAAGAAAACAGAAAAACCTCTCATATGTGATGACTGACAGCACACTACTGAATGACTAGTGAGTTAATGAGCAATTCAAAGGAAAATTCGAACAATACCTCAAGTCAAGGACACAACATTCCAGAACTTAAAGGACATAGAAAAAGCAATACTAAGAGGTGTGTATAGAGCAGCACAGGCCAAAATCAAGAAACAAGAAAGAGCTCAAATAAATAACCTTATCTCTCACCTCAAGAAATTAGAAAAAGAACAACAAAACAAAAAGTCAACAGAAGAAATAATAAAGATTAGAAGAGAAATTAATGAAATAGAAATAAAAAAGACAGTCCAAAAATTAATGGAACCAGAATGGGAAAGATGAGAACAGATGGGGAGGGATCACCATGGATTATCGTGGTGGGATATTGGTGATTTGGTTGTGGAGTGAGGTATGTTATCCTATTGTTCTATAACACATAAAGTGCTGTAAACTAACATAACTTCAATTTGAAAAAAAAAGAAAGATGTTCCTTCAGTAGGTGAATGGATCAACTGTGGCACATCCAGACAATGGAATACTATTCAGTGCTAAAAAGAGATGAGCTACAAGGCATGAAATTACTTGGAGGAACATTAAGCACCAAGTGAAAGACTCCAGCCTGAAAATGCTATATACCCTATGATTCCAAATACACAACATTCCAGAAAAAGTAAACTATGGAGACAGTGAAAAGATCAGTTGTTAGCAGAAAGGAATGATAGGCAAAGCATGGCGAATTTCTAAGGCCGTGCAACTGTTCTGTATGATACTAGCATGGTGCATAACATGCCATTGTACATTTATCCAAACTCAGAAGATGTACATCAAGAGTAAACTTTAATGTGAACCATGGTCTTTGGGTGACAATAATCTGTCAATATAATCCATCAGTTGTAACAAATGTATCATTCTGGTGGGGGATATTGATTATGGCAAAGAGTATTCATGTGTAGAAGCACAGGGTACATGGGGTGGGGGGACCTGTTTTCTTATATTTCTGTGAATCTAAAACTTCTCTTTAAAAGTCTATTAAATTTTTTGAAAAATAGAAATCTACTAATAGGAATGTCCTTAACTTGATGAAACCTACAACATGTATAACACATAATGATGAAATACTGGAAGCACTCGTTTTAAAACTGGAATCAGGGCCTCCCCGGTGGCGCAGTGGTTGAGCGCTGGGTTGCGAGGCTGCCCGCAGCCTCTGCAGCGCCGGTTTGATCCCCGGCTGCTCCCTGGCCACCGGAGGAGGGTCCCACATGGCGCGCAGACCTCTCCTGCCGCCCGCTGCTCCCCTCAGCAGTGTGCTTCGGTCCTTCTGCCTGCTCTGCTCCCCGCTCTGGCTCTGGTGGATTCTCTCACCCTCCTGCGCTTTGACTGTACCCAGTGCTTGTATGAATAAATAAATAAATAAATCTTAAAAAAATAAATAAATAAAACTGGAATCAATGCAGGAATACCCAGTATCACAAATTGTATTGGAGAACCAAACAACAGTTAAGACCAAATGAAAAAAGAAAAAAGAATTAAGATTCCCAGTAGTAACATAAGGGTGTATAAGAAGGGGGAAAAAACTGTCTGACTTGCAAATATTGATTACCTACATAAAAATAATAAAAAATCTGCAGATAATTAGCTAAGGAGCTTACCAATTTATTGGACAAAAATTTAAAAAAACAATTGTATTTATATTCTCCAACTCTTAAAAAATAAACTTTTTAAAATTATACCTAAATGTTTTCAAAATGAGAAATGTCAAAAATTAAAAGTAGCAAAAATTCAAAGCACTCTTTTAGGACTAATTCTAACAAAAGAAATCCAAGAGCTGTAAAGAGAGAAATAAAAATTTTATTGAGATGCATTTTTAAGATCCAAATAAAAAAGATATACCTGATGGTTCCACAGGTTTAAAATAATTGCAATTAAAAATCCCTAGAAGTTCATTTTGTAGAATTTGACAAACTATTATAATACTAAAATTTACATATGCATGCTTTATTTCTGAATTCTGACTTGATAAAACTAAAATTTAAACACAAAACTATAAAAGTTTTAGAATATAGGAAATTTCTTTATAATGTCAAAGAATATGCTCTCTTAAACTGGACACAAGAAACAAAGATTATAAAGGCAAGAAGTAACAAACTTAACTACAGCTGAGAACAGTTATCATCAAAAGACATTGCTGGGGATGCTGCCCTCTGTCAGTGTAGTTCAGGTAGTCAGATTTCCCTGACAGGAAAGACAACCTCAGTCCCAATAACTGGAGATCAGTACAAAGACCATCTCTCTCTTTTGCAATTTCTCACCATTCTGTGGGGAATTAATCATCACCTTTATAATGCCTTCTGGGCTGGCAGGCATTTAGAAATAATAAAGACTTTACCTCAGAGAGAGAGAGAGTTTGTGTCTAGGGAAAAAAAAAATGTCACCTTGAGTGGGTGCTTTGTATAATCACTGACAAGCCTAACATTTGTCTGAAGACAAAAGATTTGTTTTTGTTACATGGCTTTTCAAGATAACAAAAGGAAAACTGAACATTAAACAACTTTCATAAAAAAATCACCAAAACGTTTTTAAAAGTTAGACAAAATTCAAATATGTATTGTAATCTGTTTCTCCACAAGTGTATTAAATTGTTTACATATTTAATATTTATTAAAACATAAAATTTTAAATGATAGTCTAGCAATGTACCCATTTATTATCAGTATTGTCAGCATTGATCTATAAAAACCACAAATTACATGTAGTAATATGTCATAAATTTCCCATAATTTTAATTTTCTTTCAGTTTCCATTTAGTAAAAGAATATCCAAACAAAATTATTACTTGATGAAAGGGATTTAAAATTTCTTTGAAATCCACTGAAGATCAGTGAGATAAATGACTCTATTATTTGGCCTGGCAGATAACGGGCTAAATGAGAACATCCTAGTCTAAACAATAAAAACATAGTCAAGACAAAATAGGCAACTTTATTATCTCAAGTCTGGAGAAACAACCCCAAATATTATCATACTACAATTTATGTTCAGAGAAATTGTCAGACTATAAGATAGATAAAAATTTTAAAAGCAAAATGAATATATCATGAGGACAAATGTTTCTTTTGAAAATCAGTTATTAGGAGTTTGGGGATACTACAAAGTCAGTTGGATGTATTTACATTTTTGTTTGTAGTTTTCCCAAACTATTAGTTTTCCCAAACATACATAATGTCTGAAAGTTTCCACTTTTAACATTACCCTAAAGATTTACTTTATTAAGTTAATTTACATGTTTTAATACATAATTTGTGTACAAAGGGTATGTGATATTGTGAAAACAAAGCCCCACACAGCTAAAGTTCTATGAAATAAAGATAACAGGAAAGAATAATAAAAAGATAAGCCATTAACTCAAAAAATTACTTGAAATATATGTAATCAACAAAGTAGATTAGTATAATCAGATCTATAGATATAGGTATAAATACGTATACGTATACGTACATACACATACATACACAAGCATATGTATAATTCATAAGTATATATACAGTAAAATATGTATTTGTGAATTAACTACATGAGGACAAATTAATTATTTAAGAACAAAACCCAATAGAAAAATAGGCAAAAGTAATGAAAAGAACTGGAAGTAAAATGCTCAATAAACATGTATAATGATGTTTAGTCAATTATCAATGGAACACAATTTTTAAGTAAAATTAAAACTTTTATTTTTCAAAAGATAGTGGATGGACAGGATCTTTGAGACATCAGTTTCTACGGGGAGAGATATGAAGGGTAAGTATCTGGAGGGAACAGTCAAATATGGAGCAGAGCTAGAGAAGTGAATACCACTTTAATTGTGGACTTCCAGTCTTTAGAATTGTAAGAAATAAATTTTTGTAGTTTAATAGTTCAAGTCACCAGTCTTTGGTATATTTTTATGGCAGCCAAAGAAACCAATAGTGGGGCAAGGGTTATGATGATGTTTCTGGTTTCTGGTTATCGATGTCAACTTGTTTCCTAAGTCTGAAAGTCGTCAACGTGTCTGGAAAGTTACCTGAGTAAATGGCCATAGGTCCCTTTGGGTAAGGACTGAAGCTACCATCCTTGCATGCACATGTTATGGCATCTTAGGGTCCTATCTCTTGGGAATCTGGCCACCCATTCAGTCTCTGGGTTCTGGATCTGAAAACTCAGATTAAAAAAAGAGATAAAAATCAAACAGTAAAAAATTCATCAGTTTGACATGTACCATACAGTGACTAATAGCACATTCACAATATTGTATAACTATTGTCACTAATTCTAAAATATCTTCATTACCTTTAAAAATAATCCCCAAGATTCCCAACCAGAACACTGACATTGGCATAACAATCCTGTCTTAGATGAGTCAATTGTTTATGAAGACTGGTGACTCAAAATACTTAGTCCTAAATATGACTCAAAATATTAAGCCCTAAATGTCTCTTCTCTCATTTCAGGAGATAAAGCCCTTTTTTACTTAAAAGGAGACCCTGTGACTTTCACATTTGCTTTGTAAGTGTTAAATTCCCTCAGCATTTTACTATATCTCTGTAGGGGATCAGTACCACTTAATGATACAATCAGCCAATTTCCTGTCCCCCACATATATTGTCCACATACCACCAAAGTCTGAATTCAGAAAAGAGGCAGCCTAGGTGTTCTCTACCAGAGCATTTTCCTAAATCACCACTGGTCAAGTGCTAGCAAGTTGGCTGTCATCTTATGTTAGAAATTATCTTTGCCTCACATGCCACCGGGATGGGGTTGTCATTGCAGCCAAATGGTGAATGATCCAGTCCACAATCATCAATGCTGATGCCTCACTGCATCACTTCAAAGCCTTGAGTAAGAAGAAACTAAGAAGGCATTAGGAGTGTAAGAGATTTATTGGAAATTGACGTCTATGAAAGTTAAAGGGAATGAAGCAGAGTCAGGCAGGAAAAGTCTTCAAACAACAATCCAGAAATGACTATCATGGCCAATGCAAAGGGCACCTCCAGAATTAAGCTGCTAGAACTTTTGCATTCTACTTTATAACATGCTTGAATATAGAAACAATTTTTTAAATTAGTATTCCAGGGGGAAAAGGAGGAACAGCATGTTTTGGGATAAATGGACAAAATGCTATAGCAGCAAATAAATCAATTATTCAAAATTGTATGGTACCTCAAAACATATTTTCAATTTCTTATTAATTTTCTCTTCTCTCTTGAGATAACAATATCTTAGAGAATCCGGACCCCCATAAATATGTGGATAGAAATAACAAGAGGTTTGCTTGTTCATTTGTTTTTTACTATACTATAAGCTATAAAAGGAAATCATGAAGAGGAAGCACTCAGAATGCAACTACAAAAAGAGAGGGGCAAGAAGGAAATTTCAGGCTAAGGTCAGATATTTTGTAGAAAAAAATCACTAGTGACATAAAATAGGTCAATATATTTTTCAATCTTGTATTATTTGTTAAAATACAATTTCAATGAAGAAATTGAGATTTTGCCTTCAAAGCTGCAAATTTAACACATGTAAATTAAATTTAAACTTCAAATAGTTCATGTGATATATCTCACCCCATTTATTATTTTTTGTTGCTACTGTCCTCTAAATACTCACACATATTGTTAAAATAATTGTTTGCACTTTGCAAATAAATGATTTTTCAAATAAAAACCCAATGAAAAACTAGATCAATATTCGTCTTTAATATGTTATTTTTGTTTGAATACACAGTTGAGCATGTAAAAATGTGTCCTTCCGTGGTATAATACAAAAAGGTCAATTGTTTCAGCTTGGGTAGCAGTTTTTGATGCAAAAAGTATGTTGGCCATGTCCACAGTGCCAAATTTTTGTCAAAATTTCTCCTTTTTCAGTAACCTTATTTTCCACTAAGACTTCTTTTTTTAAATGTTTTTGGGGTTAACATTGGTTTACATCATTGTTTACATTTTAGAAGTGTAGGATCCCCCCCTTCAGTCATTGTTGCCAAAGTGCACCCACCACCAGAGAAACCCATAGTCCACCACCACAGACCCTTTGTTCTCATCCCTTCCCTCCCTACCTCCTTCCTTCTCCCTCTCTAGATGTTCCCATTCCATAGTCAGGTTTCAAGGGTTCATTTTTTATTTTAGCTTTATCTGAACCTTTGTTTCATTCCACACATAAGTATTTGTCTTTCAGTATTTGTCATCCAGTATTTGTCTTTCTCCTTCCAGCTGATTTCACTTCCTTATGGCTGCATCCATATTGGTGCAAAAGTTTATTTTTCTTGATAGCTGAGCAGTAGTCCATTGTGTGTGTGTGTGTGTGTGTGTGTGTGTACACACACCATATCTTCTCAATACATTCATATGTTTTGGGTCATACAGGCGTTTCCATATCTCCACGAGAATTTTTAAGCTGATTTTAAATATTTTCATATTTTTTATTACATGTAATATTGTATTATAACATTCTTTAACTCTAATATTGGTTTTAAAGGCATCTTCAGTTATTTAATTTTTATTTAAATAGTGGTCTGTTTTAGTTTGAAATTTGTAGGGATTCTTTCTTTATAATTTGGTTAGCATTGAAAAACCACTAAAATATGATTTGTTTTATGTAGTTCCTTGCAAATTTATCCCCACAAGTTATATTAAGATTCAAGATATTTTGCACTTCCATAACAATATATTGTTCACCAAACATCCACGTGCAATTAGACAAGTCCATGTGGCTAGTTTGGGGCTGGGAAGGAAAATAATATATGTCATTTGGCCAAGTTGTTTTGAGACAACAGTCATGCTCTGAAAGCAGCCTGCTTCCCTCAATTCCTTCAGAGCAGAGCTGCCGTAGAGAGTCAGAGCTCCCACAGTCCTCAGGACAAGTGAGAAACAGACATTGAACTGTTAAGCTACTAAGATTTTGAGGTTAATTTTCTACCACACATACCCTAGCATCTGAGTATATTCTACATTTTTTGATTAACTGCTGCATCTTACTGTTGATTCCCACTACAATGATTGGAGTAATGCTAATTACCTCTTTTAGGGGAGATCTATCCAGCCTTTCAAGTTGTTAGAAGATGAGGGCTATGTCTAAAACTATGCCACTACCTTTTAGTGGTTGAAACTAAAGGAAGAAGAATGACAACCAGTCGACCTCCCTTATTTCTCCAACAACTTTTTCACTATTATTTACCTCCCTCTTCAGAAATCGTATTCTAACCAAAGCTTGCATTCCTTTCAAATCTGGAGAATAAATAAAGCTTAGCAAAGTAAATAGCAAGAAAAATCAGTGCATCTTAGAGATAGAAAGGACAAAAGAAACCTATCTAAACTCAATGCTTTAATTTATAAAGGAAGAAAGAGAGGCCCAAAGTGGCCTGAGTATCTTGATGACTGTCATGCCACCACTCACAAGAGGGGCAGGTATGAAAGTTCAGGTCTGTGTCACCAGCACAGAATTCCTTCTGTGTAGAACTTCCTGGTGTTACTAAACAACTGGATGGAGAATTAGGAAAAAGAGGAAAGATGAAATATTCTAATAAACCATTCCAATTCTAATTTGGCCCTCTAGAGGAAACACTGAGGGGCTCTAGTCCTGGAAGGACAGGAAGTCCTTCTTCCGGAGTCACTTCCATCCCAGCAAGTACTAATTTCAAAACAGCTTGATTTGACATTTACCTTGAAGTCTAGTGAAAACGTCAACGGTAGACCTACCCAGTCAACATTTCTTTCAAAGCCACAAGTTTTCTAAAAGTGAAATAAAAAAACAAAGCAGTGTTTTGCTTTTTGGAGAATATAAAAAGGGGAGGGGGTAAAGAGAGAAGGACATTATGAGAGGCAGGACAAATATAGTCAGTGAATATATTAAATGTTATTGTCTGACTTTAATTTTCTGAGGACTTTTTAAATTTTCTGAGGACTTTTTAAATTATCACCAATGAGGTGATCTACTCATTTCTAAACTTTAAAATCATCATCAGGAAAACATTTATGAACTTTGAGCAGCTGGAGTACAGGAACCCAGGAGAGAGAGTGTTCCAAATTGCACTCCATTGCATTGTACCACTTAGAGTTCAATTTGCTCCCTTCTCTTGAATTTTATACCACATTTTCACTTTAATACATAAATTCTAGTCTTAAAATCACTCTATACATTATCAAATAGTACCATCATAATCATAATTTCCACTTTTTATCAAATATTAACTGATTTAAATTTTAAAATTAATCATGAAGGGCAGCACTATTCAAAAATATCATGTTCAAAAATACTATTCAGAATATCATGTTAATTAAAAAAGAGCATTACAACATCAACTTTTTGGTATTATGTGGAAGCAAAGTACTACGAGGACCAAATAAAAAAAAAATTTGAGTATTACAAAAATATTGAAGCACTGAAGTGAATAGAGAGATAATGCTATTATTTTAGGGGGAAAAAAAAAACTTTAGCCTGGCCGACTCCTGGAACTCCTGAACATTCTTCAAGATTTCCCCTGCTATTTGCTTAGCTAAACCTTATTTATTCCTTATTCATCAAACGTTGACAAATTATTGAACAAATATTTAGACTATTACAAAGTGCTATGGAAGCACTTCCTCTATGCTGATTTTATAAACCTCAGATACCACATGAGGAATTAATTTGTTGCTCTTGTACTGGCGAGAATTATACTTCAGTCTTTGAAGACCCTAATTTAAAATACAACTTTTATACTTATGTCTTCAGATTTTTACACTCAGCTAATTTGCTTGTTTCCAATCATAACATGCACTCTCATATTTTTATACTTCCATAGCTTTGAATGCTATTTCTATATCTGTAATTATGTTCCAACTCCCTATATGCACACATGCATGTGTGTGTGTATGCGCGCATGTGCACACACACACACACTACTTTCAAGTGTTTCCTCTTTTGCTAAGGCTTGAGTGTCAAAAAAGAATGTAAACATATTGGAAATCTTGGAAATCCCTCCTCTATTTCCCATAGCATTATGTGAATGCTCTTAATAATGGGTAGTTGTGTGATATATCTGATTTTCTTCTCCACTGGACTGAGCAGTATGCCACACATTTGTATAGCCACTACCTAGCTCATTTTCTCTCAGAGTAGACATTCTATAAAATCTTGTTGCGTGATTTAGATGGGTAATAAAAAATCAGAATTCTATATTAGAGGCATGATTTTGACTTGACAAATGTCAATATTCCATTATCTGATAATCTGGTATGGTAACATCTGGATAAGACTTAAGAAGTCCCACAAGACTTATTCAAGGTTTATGATAATGCATTGTTACGCAATACTAAAGTAAGGCAAAATATGAGGTGGTATAGGAGGAGATGCAGAAAAGGAGAAAAAGAATCACAATAGGAAAAGAAAGGGAAGTAGAAGGAAAAGAGGAAAATAACATCAATACTATGCTAGGCACTATTCTAAGCACTTTATCTCATTAAATCTTTATAACAATATTATTCAGATTCCCATTTTAAAAGAGGCTCCTAAAATTTAAGAAACTTCTAAAAGTCACAGACAGTAGGTGATAAAGCCTGACCACAAAAATTCCATTTACCTTTAGCTTCATCTGTCAGACTAATTCAATACTAAATCTACTTGTCATACAAACTGTATACGTTTCCTTAGCACAGCCTTTTACCATCTTGATTTATACATCATACTGCATTGGAAACAGGAGAATGCAAAAATAAAATAATGTGAAATTACTATTAAGTACTTCTAATTTATACCATATTAGAAATCTTTGCCAAAGATGGAATGCATTAAGAAATTTGATGTAGGGGCCTGCCTAGTGCCCTAGGGATTAAATCTCAGCGCTACCACCTTTACTGCCTGAGTTCAAATCCCCTACCAGGGAGCTAACCTATAGAGTACAATAGACCTTTCTCATTTTCCTGGCTGCTCCCCTTAGCAATGTTTTTCAGTAGACCTGCCTGTTCTGCTCCCTACTCTGTCTTTGGTGAATCCTCTCACATACACTGCCCACCCCACCCCACCCCCACACCTCTGGCCTATACCCCAGTTCTTCTACAAAAAAAAGTTAATAAAATCTTTAAAAAAAAAAAACTGCTTAAAAATAAATTTGATTTGATCAGATTGATGGACTTTATACATTGAATGCTTTCTATGATTTATGAATGGACAAATAAATATCTGGAATATATTCATAGATCTTTTTCTTTTTATGATATTTAATGTTTTCCTGCCACTCTAAATTTCTTGATTCCTCTAGCAGACATGTCTCATTTCTTTCCCCTGCCCCCTCTCTCAGAACCTCTATACCCTCCCATCTCTTTACTATTTTGTTGACTATATTAAATTAAAAAAATAGAAACTTAATGGAATTAGAGACAAAGCAGTGAAGAAAACTTAAATAAAGATTATTAATGTCCTGTGAAATAACAGAAATTAGAGCATCTATGAAAAAAAAGAACAGAATGCTATGAAAAGGAACATTCACAAGGAAGATAGGTTAGTTATATATTGCTGCAAAGCAGATTAACCCCAAACTTAGAAGCTTACAACAAACATTTACTATTTCATATGGTTTCTGTCTGTCAAGAATCTAGGAGTAAATTAGCTAGATGGTTCTGGCTCAAGATCGCTCATGAGATTGCAGTCAAGCTGTCAACTAGGGCCCCAGTTTACTGAAGACTTGACTGAGGCTGCAGTCAAGATGGCTCATTAATATAGCTGTTGGCAGGAGACCCAAGTCTCTTACAACATGGATCACTCCATAACACCATTGTGCTTTCTTACAGCCTGGCAACAGGCTTCCACCAGAGCAAGCAATCAGAGAGAAAGCAATCAGAAAGCCATAGTATCTTTTATGATCTAGTATACAAAGTTGTACTTTTTTCCTATTCATTAGAAACAAGTTGTACTAAATCTAGCCCAAATTCAAGGAGAAGGCTATTAAGTTCCACTTAGATGGGAGTATCAAAGAATTTGTACAGATAGTTTAAACCACCATACAAGAAGAAAAATAGCTTTAAGAAATTATAAATATGCTCAAAGCATAACCTTCAAAATAAAAATTCAGTACAAACATGAAAAGGTACAGTTGAGAAAAGCTGACCAAAAAAATCAATGATGGAAAATAATTGTTAAAAAGAAAAAGAAGAAGCTCAAACTCCCAACTAATTGGAAGTTCAGAAAGAGAAAACAAAATTAAATGAATGAATGAATGAATGAATGCAGGGAAAACAAGGAAAATTCTTCCCCGAATTGAAGGATACAAATCTTCAGTTTCATAAGTTGTCCCTTACTGCCTAGCACAAAGTACGAAAAATGATCCAAACCCAAAAACACTGTAATACTAGGAATGTAGGGGAGATCCTAATAGTGAAACACAGGTCATGTGATATTTCTCAATATTATTGTAATTAAAGACAACGAGACAATGTCTTCAAAATTCTGAGAGAATTTAATTTTCTGTCTTATTTCTATAATCAGTTATACTATTTATTAACTAAATTGTGTTGCCCTAAATTTCTGTTGGAACACAATCCCCATTGTAATGATATTTGAGAGGGCCTTTGAGAGATACTTGCCATTAGATGAGGTTATCAGGTTGGGGTCTTCATTATAAGATTAGTGCCTTTATAAGAAGAGACACAAGGGAACTTGCTCTGTATTTCTTCCACCATGAAGACATAGCTAGAAGGTAATCAGTTGGAAGTTTAGAAGGAAACTCTCAACAGAGCATTCTTGTCCCCCCAGCCTCCCATCTCAGACTTCCAACCTCCAGAACTGTAAGAAAATTAATTCTGTTGTTTAAGTTACCAAGTATATAGTATTTTGTTATGGCAACCCAAGATGACTAAAACACTACTCATTAATTGTGAGGGCTAAATAAAGACATTTTCAGACATATAAGATTGCAAAATTTTATCTGTCATGCTCATTAAAATGAGGGCATACAGAAAGAAATAAAAGGATGAGGTCCAAGAAGCAAAAGATTTGATACAGTAAAGTCATACTCAGGACAACTGTATATTTATGTTGTTTCAAGTTGTAAACAGTCCAAACTGGAGAAGAATGGAGTGTCCCAGGGGAAAAAAGTAAGAAATAAATTATGTTAGGTTTGATCATGTGTACAGTTGACTGATAATGTAAAGAATTAGCATAAACACATAGAAAATGAAGCAAATGAAAATATGGGATAATGTTAACTTCAAGGAAAATGAAAATTGTACAAGAAAATAATCATGATATACTGACTCACAAATAATGTCTACATAATTATAAATGATACATTCACATTTAAATGATTTAAATGTATTTAGGAAATAGGAACTAACACAATAAACATGCCCATTCACCTGAAACATGTTGTTTTTTGTTTTTTTAAAGATTTATTTATGCATACATGAACTGGGGTATAGGTCAGAGGTATGGGGGATGAGAAGATTCACCAGAGACAGAATAGGGAACAGAACAGGCAGATGCACTGAAACACAATGCTGAGGGAAGCAGGAGGTGAGCCAAGAGAGGTCTGCTGCGCCATGTGGGTAGCTCTGTGGCCTGGGATTGAACCCATGCTGCAGTGGCTGCGGACAGCCCCATAGGTTGTGTCTCAACCTCTTTGCGCCACCAGGGAGGCTCTAGATCATATCGTTTTGTTTTGTTTTGTTTTAATTGCAAGTTTCCAAGCACCACCTAGCTGGTATTCATAGTCAATATATTTGAGGTGGGGACTAAAAACTTGTAGATGGTAGTAAGTTCCTCTGATGTTTTTAAAAATTTTTCAAATCTGGAAACCATTAATTTATAGAGGCCTGAGGAAAGTGAGATAAACATCATTATAATTATCATCTTTCTCTAAAATTATTGGACTTTTTTTCCAACATTCTGCTATAAATAAACTCACTCTTTTTGACGGATGGCAGAATTATCTTCAAATTACAGGCTCATAATAGAGGAGGAAAGAGTTTCTAAAGCAAATCTTAAACTAAATTTTAGTTCCATATAGTGCTTTTCTCAGATTTATAAAAATAGAATGGTAACCTGTTCTCTAGCAGCACTAAAGAAAGGATAAAAGAAAATTACTTAAAATACACAAAATAGCCCTAGGGTATAGAAGCTTCCTGACATTGAGATTTGTTAAACACTAACATGGTTTCCTAGAATGTTAAAAATATTCGTCTTTAAGAGTTTTTAGAAATTTTTGGGCATTTGTGTTGTTTCCAAAGCTTAGCTATTATAAATCGTGCTGCTATAAACATAGGGGTGCAGGTGCTCTTTGGAATTAATGTTTCTGTGTCCTTTGGGTAAATACCTAGGAGTGGAATTGCTGGATCATATAGAAGCTCTATCTTTAGTAGGCTGAGGAATCTCCACACAGCTTTCCATAGTGGTTGGACCAGTTTGCACTCCCACCAGCAGTGCGGGACAGTTCCTTTCTCTCCATATCCTCACCAACATTTTGCTGTTGCTAGTTTTTTTAATATGTGCTATTCTCACTGGTGTAAGATGGTATCTCATTACGGTTTTGATTTGCATTTCCCTGATTGCAAGTGACATTGAACATTTTTTCATATGCCTGTTGGCCAGAAGATGTGGTACATATACACAATGGAATATTACTCAGCATTCAAAAAAGATAAACACATGCAATTTGTAGCAACATGGATGGAGTTGGAAGGGATCATGCTCAGCAAAATAAGGCAAAAAGAAAAAGAAAAATACCAAATGGCCTCACTCATAACAGGAATCTAGAAAACCCAAATATGGACCAGGAAAAAGAATAACTATAAGGAAGAAAAAAAATCAAAATCAACAACTATGAACCAGAGATACTCGGGGGTGGGGGGGGAAGAGGGATTGGGGTCAAAATTGAGGTTGCAATTGTATGGGGAATATAAAAATTTAAAAAAATGAAAAATGATGTAAAAAATATATAAAATAAATAAATTAATAAATTTTAAAAGAGTTTTTAGAAAATATTTCCCATCTGTCTGAGTTTAGAGAATTAAGTCAGGAGAAAAGAAGATAGGGGCCTCCTTGGTGGCGCAAGGGGTTAAGTCACAGCACTATGAAGCTATCCACAGCCACTGCAGCACAAGTTTGATCCCAGGCCAGGGAGGTGGCCCATATGGCACAGCTGACTTCTCCTGTCTTGCCTGCTGCTCCCCTCAGCAGTGTATTTTAGTAGATCTGCCTGTTCTGTTCCCCACTGTCCCTGCTGAATCCTCTCACCCCACACACCTCTGGTCTGCACCCTAGCTCTTGTATGCATAAATAAATAAATCTTAAAAAAAGAAAAGAAGATAGCTAGAAAGACTGAATATATCAATTCCTTCAACAATACCGATAAGTGCCTAGCACGTGTATGTTCAGGGTATTTTAAGATACCATTTTCAAATTTACTTACTCATAGAATACTTCTCAAATGAAATGTGTACAGTTCCATCACAAGGAACTTCTAATGTAATGTTTATTTATATAAGAAGTAACAGGAGAAAAAAATCTCAGATATAAAATGCTGAAGGGAAATAAAAATAATATTAAGAAAACACATCAAGCTTAATAAAACAGCTTTTATGTTTTGTTATAAAATAAGATTGACATTTGCAAATTATGTTTATATATTTACATAATAGAATTCATAGAAGCAACTACACTTTTTAGAACTTGAAGAATTCATCAAGGTAATCATATACAAAATAAATACATAAATCAACAGATTTACATAATCAGTTATAATATGTAATGGGGGAGTTGTAGTATGGTACTGTTTCCTAAAGCAGTAAAACTTATAAAATACTTACCAATAGGTTACAGGAAATATACAAATTCTATATGAAGAACTTGGCAGTGATTTACTGAACTATTCCAGTGAATACTTGAACAAATGGAGAATTTCTAGAACTGAAGACTCAGTGTTGTAAAGATATCAATTCTTCTTAATTAACCATAGTTATAAAGCAAGTCTAAATAAATTCCCATGTGTGTGGATGGGTTGGTGATTCACAAAGTATAGAAAACTGATTATAAGTTCAAGAATAAATACATTAAAATACAAAAACAGGTGGCACATTGACATAGAAGTTTAATGCTTTCTTCCTTTTACCAAAAATTAAATTAAATGGATTATTTGATAAGATAAACTCACAAAGAAAAGGAGGACAATAGGAGAGATAAGTTGACAAGAAAACAATATGAATAAGTTCCTGGAAGATGGAAAACAGACAGGGAAATAACAGAAAAGAAGAGAATGCTTTGAATGAAATGTCTACCAAAGAGAATCATGTTGACTTGTGTCACTCAACTCTTGAGAGGCTCAAATTATGAAGAATCGGTTGTAGGAATGAGAGGCAGGAATTCAAACAGAGAAATTAATAAAAAATCTATATACAAACTGCCAAGTCACTATAATCTGAAAAATTGAAATCAGGCCTGTGCTTAGACACAACAGGCATAACAGTATTGGCGAGTAGTTTATGAAAACCTGCATCTTAACTGGTGGAAACCAGGAAACTTCTTTAATTCTAGTAACTCTTGGAATCAGATACATGCCTCACGTGCAGCACACTAGATCCTGTTTTAGAGAAAATGAATAGCCCTGAACAACAAGTAATCTCTAATAATGTAATGATCTTAAGAACTGGATCACTCTACAGAAACCTACCAGAGTACCATCCAATTTTTTTTGGCACCTTATTCTGAAAAACAAATAGATCCTCTGGGTCACCAAACATTTGAGGAACGTTTCTAACATAAAATGCTGAAATGGACAAAATGGGAGAAAACCCAGATGCAAGAAAATAAATAGAAGAAATCATCCACTATTTCTTCATGTTCCTTGGTGGAAAAAGGGAAGACACTGCATATATAATAAAAGAACAGGAAGTTATTAACTTTAAGTAACCATCAGAGAACAAGAAATAGCCTAGAAAAATAAAAACATATAGAATTTTTCAAATTCAATAGATGGATTGAATAAGCAAAATCCAATAAGGAACTGTATTGATAAAATTCAGATTGTGCAGTGAAGAGGAGTGATTAAAGAGACAGATTATAATGCAGATAATATTAACAAAACAAATTCATATATGAAGTAAAATATCTAATAAGAATTCTGAAAGAGAGAAAAATGGAAGAAATGATCAAAATTAATTTTTCCAAAGAAGAATTTCCAGAATAAAAGAATGTATTGACACCAGGAAGAGTGAAACTGGAGTCCTGCAGCACAAGCTGTGGGGCATGGCCAGCTTTTCTTTGGCTCAGCCCTACACCTGAGCAATGGCCCCTGAAGGCTGAGAGGCAGCGGTGGTTTCCCACTTGGCTGCCCCAGCATGTGCAGCAGCCAGTGTGCCATTCTTCCCACCCACCACCAGAGCATGTTGCCTGTGGGCAGCCCCTCCCTTGGTGCAAGCCAGGTTTAAGTGCAGGAGCTCCTAAGACTCATCAGGTTAGGCTGTCTTGCAGTGGGAGGCTGCAAGTCAGTTATACAGAGGTCCATTTCAATGGGCCTGGCTTTTGCTGCTCCTCAGTGCTGGCTGGGTTTGAATACCAGAGTCCCTTCCCTTGGGGTTCTGGCAGCCAGTCCCAGAAACTTGCTGCTGATAGGCAATGCAACTGGCAGTACAAGCAGTAGCTGGTGGCAGGCATTTTACTACCCATCACCAGTGGCCCACTGAGCCTCAGGCTACTGTAAAAGGCTGGCAGTGATCGCAGGCAGCAGTGGTTTCCCTGCCACACCAACCCAAGGCATGCAGCCCCACTAGGGATGCAGTAGCAAGGAGCAAGCTATGGCAGAGGAGGCAAGAGCAAGTAGCCTGCCACAGGTTTAGGGATTCAGGGAGAAGCTGGAGCTGCAGGCAGTAGAGGCCATTGGAGACCCGGGCCAACATGACTGGCTCCCACCAACATTACCTGCAGCAGCTCTCCCCTGCCAACTTTCACATTGTTACACCCATGCTGAAGGGGAACTGGGCACAGAGTGCCTCTGGCCCCACTGAGGTGGACTCTGAATATGGCTTCTTGGAGCCCACCAGCCCATGAGCCTGACCTGAGGTCAGAACAAGTCAAGACGGTGCGGGCACCAAGTTTCATCTTTCATATTTGGTGCCTGGATCATAGAATGGACCAGTAAGGTGCAAACTAAGTGAACAATCAGGTTCAAGCCCAGCTTATTACTTAATTATTCAGATTGAAAAACAAGAATGAACTGATTCATGCTAAAGGTCCAATCACTTAGAATTAAAAATGGTCCAATAAGGCTTTTAAGGTGGGGGGCCCTGAAAGAGGATATAAGGCAGGGTAGGAGTCAGCTTAGAAAAGATTCTTTTTGTGGTTTATGAACAAAGAAAAAAGATCAGCAGCCAAACTACAAAGAAAGCAGCAGCATCCAGAAGCCAACCTCCAAGGAAAGAAGAAAAGCCAAAGACCCAGCTGCTGCATCTGCCTCCAGACCTGCCTCTGACATTGCCTGAAAAGAGCACCATAGGCCTTAGCCTGGTGTCTCAAAGAGCTGTTTGGTTTTGGCATAGTCCAACAACTCACAAAGAGCTGTTAACACTAGTTTCCCTGAAACTGCCTCCTGGCAACTAGTGGCAACTGGCACTACTGGCCAGTGTTGTCCAGTACTGTTGACAGGTGACTGGCACTCTGTGTCTGGATCATCACCCCTGATGGCTGTACACTGCTTCTGATCATCTGGCACCACCTCCTGATGCTGTCCAACACAACCTTCAGACTACTGTTGTGGGATGCTATGGTTTCATGTCAGCAGTCCCACCTATGACTATCTCTAGTTGATACAATGAGTGGGACCGTGGCTCACTGCTTGCCAATATGCCACGAGCACCAGGCCCTCATTGATGGGGCATTACAATCTTGCACAAGTGGCTTTTGTTTAGGGCTTCTAGACAGTGAGAACATGCTCTGAGGTGAGGAACACTCTCTGGGGTGAGATAGCTAGCCACTTGTGTCCTTCCTTAGAAACTCTTCATTCCCCCTATCTGTTAAACAAAACCCGCTGTTGTTCCCTGAGCCTAAGTGGTCTTGCAATTGTTCACATGGGTGAGAACCCATAGATAATGACCTTTCCTCTACCTTGAGGATAGGTCAAAGCAAGACCACTATGGTCAAATCAAAGGATAGGTCAAATCAAAGCAAGACCACTATGCTTTGATTCTTTATAGCACTATTTCAATATGATTTTTGAAACTATACCAGTTTCATTAAATTCTAGTGTAAAAATCATAAAATTATGGTACACTAAAAATAGAGCATCTTAAAGCTTGCAGGAAAAAAATCAGATCACTTAAAAGTAACTGAAACAATTGACTCAGATCATTTAAAAATGTTAACAGACAATTCAGATAAGAATCATTAAAGAATCCTAAAACTAGTAGGTGAAAGTAATTTAAGAACTTAATGGTACAATCAGGAAGTTCCCCATATATTATTCATCAGTTATGAAAGGAAAAATAATAACAGTGGTGTATTAGGCAGATTCCATTTTAACTAAGGGATCAAAGTTAAAACCACAAATGGGACCTTATTTTTAGAACTTTATTCTGAAACATAAATGGACAGCCTGGTCACCCAAACATGTTTGAGGAAAGTGTCTAAGATATAACACAGAGGCAAACAAAATGGGGAGAAGAAAGAAACCCTAACCCATGATGGGGCAAGCTAACATCATGTTCTTCCTGATGGAATGTATTGAAAAAAACACATCAACATTTCTATAGTATTACTGCCCAAAATACGAAGCATGAGAAAACATCAGACAGACCCAAATTGACTGACATCCTGCAAAATAACTGGCCTGTTACTTTTAAAAAATGTCAATATCATGAATGACAAAGAAAGTCTGAGGAGCAATTCAATATTAAAAAAGACATAAAAACTTGGAAAATAAATGTAATGAATAACCCTGGATCCTATCCAGATAATTTCTTTAATGTTATAAAGGAAATTGCTATGATAATCAATGTTGAACTTTTACTAAGTATAAAAGTATTAATGAATACCTTTAAATGAATAATTAAGTTACCATAATTCAAATATTGCCATGCCAGTATTGATAGATTAATGGAACACAGTCCAGAAATAGATTCCAGAAAAAGATAAGAATTTATTATTTGATAAATATAGCATTTCAAATAAGGGGCCAAGGAAAATGTCAAAAAGGCAGATTAGTCATATACCAAAGAAGAGGGCTCTCTGATAATTCATCTTGCCATGTGTATTGTCTGTCCCTTTTTATTGCTGAGTAATATTTCATGGCATGGAAGTGCCAATTTGTTAAATATTCACTTATTGAAAGACATCCAAGTTAGTTGCAATTTTTGACTAGTTATCTATCTTATAAAATAAATTTTGTGCATAGACACTGAGGAAAGAAAGATGAAGAAGATGTATACCAAAGTATTAGTAACTTTTATCTATTAGGGAAGCTCTTTTTTCCTTTAAACATTTTCTCACTGTTACATATTATTTTCAAAAGAATAAAAGTGACATTTGAATGAGAAACTTTTATAAAATTACATTTGTCAAAACCAGATATTTAGATGAGCTTATTGGTTTCTGCTTTATTATTATATACATCTACTATCAGAAATAATATTGTTGAATGGATACTCTTCCTGCAAAATCAAGTCTAATTCTACCCTTTTTTTATTGTGGCACAATGTGAAAATTCTGTTTCACATGAGACTGTCACATCAAAGGGAAGATGAAAATGATATCCAGGTAACCCTGAGTTAGGATGCACTATAAATCACTCAGCTGAATCAAAAGATTTGTTTTACGTAACATCAAAATGTACCTTCTATCAGAACTTCATGGTCCTATCCTAACACAACTGGTTTGACTATTATGGGATCCAAATATAAATATTCTTGTTTCTGAGATAGTAATATTTTAACAGAGAGCAAATCCTTGTAAATATCTCTGGCAACTCCAGAATTAATTTTAACCACAGTTACAGAGTACAGTAAGTCCTCACTTAACATTGTTGATAGTTTCTTGAAAACTGTGACTTTAAGCATAACCATGTTTAATGAAAGCACATCCTCAAATAAGGTCATTATTAATAAGAATTTTGATAATGGGAAAAATGCTCTCTTTTGTGCTCAGGGAGCAAAATTTATTAGCAATGTTGAAATTTTTCAAGTACAGTACAACTGACTCTTCTTCCTGTAAAAGCTGTTTCTTCCCCCTATTTAACTTCATAAAAGTGTCTGCATGGTGTATTAGTAACTATGCTCCCTAACCTAAACACAAACGACCTTCAAATGAATGGGGAAATATAGGGTTTTTTTTTTAATGTTCTTTTTTTTAAAGATTTATTTATTTATTTATACAAGCACTGGGTACAGTCAGAAGTGCGGGAGGGTGAGAGAATTCACCAGAGTTAGAGCAGAGAGCAGAGCAGGCAGACTGACAAAGTACACTGCTGAGGGGAGTAGCGGGCGGCAGGAGAGGTCTGCGGGCCATGTGGGACCCTCACCCCAGCGGCCGGGGATCAAACCGGTGCTGCAGAGGTTGTGGGCAGCTTTGCAACCCAGCACTCAACCGCTGCGCCACTGGGGAGGCCCGGAATATAGGTTCTTATTAGGGAAACAGAAATATATAAAGAAAAGCCAACGAGATAATTAAAAAATAAAAATACAGTAGCTAAAATTAAAAAATGTTCTTGGGAGGGGCCATAGCAGAAACAGATATAAGAGAGACAAAAGTGAGTTGGAAAATAAATCAATAGAAATTAGTCAATGTGAACAAGAGAGAGAACAAGGATTGAAAACAGTGGATAGAGCCTTAGAGACATGTCACACAATATCAAAAATTAATATTCTTGTCATTGAATTACCAGAAGAGAAGAAAGAAATTTGGACAAGGAAATACTTGAAAAAAATAATTAACTGAAAACTTTCCTAATTTAATGAAATGTAAAAATTTTTTAAATCAAGAATTTTCTTGAATTCAGCAAACTCAAGAGGATAAATTAAAAGAAAAATACCTAGGCATATTATAATCAAATCATTGAAAGAAAAAAAACTTTAATCTTGAAATAATCTTAAAAAATGATAAATTAGATATTATGGAAAACTATGTGAATGATCACAGATAGGGCTTGAAGAGACTGAAATGATTTTTGTCTAATCAGGTAACTTTTTAACTTAAACACTACATAGGTTTCAAGTGTACACTTTTTCACCTCAGCAACTATATATATCATACCATCCCCACCACCAAATATCCAGTCACTATCCCTCACCAGCAAATTGGTCCCCTCTATCCATTCCCAAGCCCATGCTTCCTCCCTGGTAACCACCATACAGTTGTAATCTAAGGATTTGTTTTTCTTTTGTTCATTTTCTTAGTCCTCCCCCCCTTATATGAGAGTAAAAAAACTTTAAAGTCATGGTGAGAAAAAAAAATCCCTATTAACCCAGAATTCTATAACCAGCCAGTGTCACCCAGGAATGAAAACAAAATATTAAAAAATTCACAAAAGAAGGAAACTAAGAGAATTTGTCACCAGGGATTTTACTGACTATGCTCCCTGAGGTAAAGACAAAAAACCTTGAAATTAACGGGAAATAGCAGTAGACCTACTCTGAAAGAACTGTTAAAAGGAGTTCTTCAGACTAAAGGAAAGTGATAACAAAAAGGAAAATGATTTTTTTCATGGCTAAATATAAGACAATCTTTTCATTTAAGTTCATTAAATATACCTAAGAGTTGAAAGCAAAAATTATAAAGTTGCTTAATGAAGTTTCCATATTTATAAATGTAACATTATATATGACTATGACATAAAGGTCAGTGAGTGAGGGGTGAGAGCAGAAGAAACAAGGGGAAAGAGACTTCTATGGTTTCAGAGTATCTTTCTACATTTTACTTGCAGTGAAGTGGTGTAATATTAATAATAGACTGAATGGCATGTATGCATATTGAAATCCATAGAGCAATGACAAAACTTTTAAAAAACTGAGATAAATCCATAAAGACAATAAATTAAAATCAAATATTAATTTTTCTCCAAATAGTCCAAAAGTGGCAGCAAAGGCAGCAAAGTAGAAAGAGAAAAAACATAGGGAACTAACAAAAAACTAGCAAGAAAATGATTGGTCTAAATCCAACAATATCAATAATTAAATTAAATGTACAGCAGTAAATGTAAGTATCCCGTTTAAAACATAACATACATAGATGAAGAAAAGAAAGGGGGGAAATACATCACACAAATACTAATGGATAGAATGCTGGACTAATATATTAATATCAGATAAAATAGATAAGGATAAAGATATTATAAGTCAAAGAGAGTATATAATGACAAAAAAAGATACATAAGTATATAATGACAAAAAAGATCAGTTCATCAAAAACACAATTCTAAATATCTGTGCACTTAACAAAGAACAGCAAAAAACAATGCAAAAATATAAGAACTGAAAAGAGAAATAATCAAATACACAATTGTAGTTGGAGACATCAATGTTCCCTCTCCCAGATACTGATAGAACGAGTCAAGAAAAGGAGGAAGAATACAGACCAACAACATTCCCAACCAACTTGATATAACTGATATTAATAAACACACATGACATTGTGTGTTTAAGTACATCTAGGACATTTACATAGACATTCTGGAGCAAAATGAACCCTAACAAACTGAAAAAAGAACTGAAATCTCCCAAGCATGTTTTCTGACCATAATCAACTAGAAAAGAGCTATATAGTAACTCACTTTGTTATCCTTTGGTATTTTCACTGTTTGACTTGGCAATTTTATACATCCAGGACATATTGTTACATAATTGACTCTTGTTTCCAAATGACTTCAGAAGCATAGTCATCACTTTAGTTTATATTAGAGAATGTTTTGTTGCACAATGCACATTTAAGTATCAGCCCTTTTTATTTTCAATGGAAATAAATCCAAAGGGCAAGTAGCTGTCATATTTTCATTGAGTTAGAATGGAACAATAGTTTCATTTTGGACATTTTACCTTCCAACTTTAGAAAATTGAGGACTCAATACTTTAATTCTGAAGTATTCCTTTTTGTTTGATTTATAGCCTGAGAATCGCTACTTCAGCTTTTCCTTTAAAACATTCTTTCACCACAGGTCCTTGAGCAATCAGTTTTGCATAAAGATACACAAAATGATTAAACAGTGAATTGTAGTGCAAACACCTTTGGTAGCAATATAAAACACAATAGATAATTGGTTACCACATAAACCAAGTTCCACCGTTGTAAATTGCTGCTATTGCTCTACCAGCAAAAAACCATACATCCAAGTACCATGTATGATTATTTTCTATGACAAGATTTCTCAAAGCCAGATTATCATATAACAAAAAAACATGAAATGTAATAAGCACTCTCTTATTCAAAATAATTTTTGAAGGAAAATGTACCAAGCATAATTTCTCCCCACAAAGGACGACCTATTAATATCTCACTGAACTTTGTTATTGGTAGCACAATTTAGGAAATGCTACCTTAACTCTACTACTTTGACTAGTAGTACAATGTTATGACTTCTTCTTAAAAAAATTTAATTCCCTCCTACGGATTAACATAACCTTCTGAGACTTGGAATGTGAGGTGAAAACTTGAGCGTAAAAAAACACAGGAAATACAAAAAACAGAGTCAAATAAAACTATGAGGAGGAGGAAAGCATCTCATTTACAACTAGGTATGGGCGTGTGGTATTCGAGCAAAAGCTTGTTACTGGTGATATTTTTGCTTTGGATGACATTTAGGACTGTAACCTCTCTAGAGTGGGTCACTTGCAAGTCTTCTACACCTTAAAAATTAGTAAAAAAAAATAAAATAAAAATAAAAATTAGTAAGAGAGCCTACCTACGTTTAAGGATTTATATCACCGATTTCTAATGCTGCCCATTCTTGATGCCCTTTTAATACAATGAAAGACCACTAGAGGGAGAACAACGCAGAAAACCAGACCTTTGTGGGCAGAGATCTCAAATGGCAACAAATCCCATTGCTCTCAAGTAAGAAGAGGCTTCTGGAGCACGCAATACCAAAGCATCACTTTAAATCGAATCTCTAGCCAAGATGGTTTTTCTAAGTTTCCCTGGGCACTACACGAAAAAAGCACATCCTCTGAATAGTTAGAATTGAATCTCATAAACTGATCAAATTCGGGGGGGGGGGGGTGGAGGCGAGAAGAGAGGAGGGAGGTGTCCAAGTGGGCATTGCAAAAGGGCTCCCGAGCATGAGTCAAAAGATTGCAGAGGGCTGTGGCAATGCATTCCTCTTTCGGGATGGGCAACAACTTAATCTTACGTTGTTACAAGGACGCGTAGCAACGCTCTGTAAAAGGCCTTCTTTCTAGCATCCATAAAACACTTGTGGTCAGCCACTGACAGCTGCAGCTAGCCACCGCGCCCCCTTCTCTCGCCCCCCCCCCCCAAACGAGAGAACAACTCTTCTCCCCAATACTCTATATCTCTACCCTAGTCCGCCGACTGGTCGTCGAAACAGACAGCCCACACACTGCCGCCCTAGGCGGACCCAACATCCTCGCTGCTGCAAACCACGGAGCATCAACGCGCTCGCCAGCAGAGCAGCTCCACCACCACCCGAACTCCGGGCGGAAACGCCGCGCGCAGGCGCACTGGCACACTGTTACCCGCTTTGCCCGCTTGCCCCGCCCGGTCAGGGCAGTTTCACTTCCCGTCCCTTGTCCATCTGCTTCCGGGGGCACTGTAGGCCCGGCCCCTCGCCGGTCGTACCCTCCTCTGCCCGCGGAGGGGGGAGCCTAGGGGGTGGGGAAGAGTTCGTTGTTTGTTTACACGATGTGAGCGGAAAAAGAGACCAATAAAGTTTATTCTGGAAACAAAAGGAAAAAAAACAGGGGCGACGGAGAAAGGAGACGGGGACGGGGGCGGGGGCGTGTGGCGGGGCTGGCGAGCCGAGGGAGCGAGAAGGAGAAAGCGGCAGTTCCGGTGCCGCCGCTGCGGCCGCTGAGGTCTCGGCTGCTGCGGCCGCTGGGGCTGGGGCCGCCGGCGAGGCAGGGCTCGGGCCCGGCCGGGCAGCTCCGGAGCGGCGGGGGAGAGGGGCCGGGAGGCGGGGGCCGTGCCGCCCGCTCTCCTCTCCCTCGGCGCGGCCGCCGCCCGCGGGGCTGGGACCCGATGCGGTCAGAGCAGCGGAGCCTGGAGGAGCCCGAGAGTGAGTAGCGCGGGACTGGCCGGGCGCGGGCGCGGGCGCGGTCGGGATGGGCGCGGGACGGGCGCCGGGGACTCCGGGGCGCGCCCGCCGCGTTCTCCGGGGCACCCGCGGGGGGCTCCCGGCGTCGGCCCGCGGCGGGGTCGCCCGCGATCGCGGCTGCCGCTTCCCCTCCTGCCTGTGGCCTCGCCCAGATGCGCGAGCGGGGCTCGCCGCACCCTCTTTCCCCCCGAGTGCCGCCGCGCTCCTAGTTTCCTTCCTCTCCCATTTTTGGGGTTGGGGCGGCTGGAGCCTGAGGAAGTGCGCCCTGGGCCGCCGCCCCGGCCCCGGGTCTCGGTCCCCGCGCCCTTGCACGCCCACTCGGGCCGCGGGGGGCCGGGCTCGGGGCGCGGGGGACCCCGGGCGGGCTGCGCTTTTGGGGCTGTCAAACCCGAGCACTCCGGCCCCGCCTGCCGCGCGACCCCGCGTTTGCCTCCTGCGGGGTTTAAATCGCCCGGTTGGGGCGTCGAAGGAAAAGCGCTTCCCCCCCCCCCTCCCCGCCCCCCCGCCCCGCTCCCCACCCTGCAGTTCCCCACCCACCCTTCCTCTCGTAGTTGTTTTTTTCCTTTAAACCTAGACAATCGAACGTCTCGGATCTTTCATTCATAGACCCGGGCGGCGCGTGTCTCCGCGGAGTCTCTCCTGGGAGGTCGGGTCGTCGGTCCTGAGGGGCTGGGGATGGCCCTGGAGCGCCTGGGGCTGGGCTGGGTCCACCCCAGGCGACCTGCCGGCGTGTGTGACCGCGGCTTCGGGGCTTATGTTGGGAGGGTAAAGGAATCGTGGTCATCATGGTAGCTTGTTACCTGACTTGGGGGTCGGGCGCTCCTGGCTTCAGTAGCGCTCTTGGGGGAGCTGTTTACAGAGCTGACTGGAGGCGCAGGGAGAGCCCCGAGAGCGGGCTGCGTCCACCACAGCCTGCATGTTCTTGTAGGAATAAGAGTTGTGATTGCATCTTGGCGAGGCTTCCTCATTCCAGCACTGCGCCTCTGTGCACATGCCGGATTTGGGTTTTTGAGGTGATGTTTTGGGTCGTATTTTGTGAGGCCTGGGATACCCCTAGACAACTCGGGTGGGTTCAACTCCTGGTAAGTCAAGCCGCGTAATTTCTCGTGCCATAGCTGCACCACTGCGGGCAATGCTGGTCGCGTGTTTTCCTACTTGAAAACTGGGTTCTCTCAGTATTTACTTGAATTGCAGCGTACGGGTTTTGTTTCTAGGTTGCATTGCGTTTTTAGAAAAGGTCTGGAAAATACTTAAGGTACCAGCTCGCTAACTTCGTTTGATGACATCAAAACCACTTTATTAACCTGTTCATGTAGGAACTGCAGTGTTCGTAATTTGTTAATATGTTTCTATGGATTCAAGTTTTAAGTTTTTTTTTTTTAAACTGGAACATTGAATGCTGGGTGACATTATATATCACTATCAAAATAGCACATGTACTAGAATTTTTTTAGTTATCTGATTCACTGTTCTACAGTGTCACCAGTCAAAATTACCTGAAGAGTGGCCAATGGTGTGTGTGTTGGGGGCGGGGTTGAGGGGGGAGGGTGCCTTAGCTCTTTTGATGTTGTTTGTTTTTGAGTTTTCTTATCTTGTGTTTGGGATAAAATTAGATAAGATTTCATCCGTAACTTTTTTCAAAAGTTTCTTTTGTGCTTTTTTTAATCATTGTAAAATGGAGTGCCTTCCTATTAAATCATGAACTAGGTGATTGAAAGAAATGATAGTACGTCAAAATTGTAATAGCATCATGGAGGAACTATCAAGAAAGCAAGTGAATATCAATGTAATGTTTTATCATTGACCATAAGAATAAAGGTTGAAATACATTACCATCAGTTTCTGCTGAAGAATTAAAAATAAGCCACATATAAATGCAGAGGTATTTTTATATATCTGAAGTTATTTTTACTTTCAGTAAGTTGGATATAGCATTAAAGAAATGTCACTACAAATCCTGTACTTAAACTGGAAAGTTACTGCATAAAAGTGTATATTCTCATGAGGCTAATATGTAAAAGAGAGACTGAAAGATGGTTGCCTTTGCCTGGCTCTGTGTATGGAAGTCCTTCTGGAAACATAGCTTCCTTCCTGCCAGGATAAGACCTTCTCCATCCCAGTTAAGTGTTCCCTTTTTTAAAAAAAAAAATAAATAAATTTAAAAATAAAATACTCGTATAATAAGGTTTATCATAATAACCTTTTTTCTGAAATAGTTTAATTTGTGTGTACCTTTCCTATTAGTACCCTTGACTAAGTATTTTTTAAACATTTGCTATTACTATTTAAAGGGCATTTGCTCTGTTGATCTGTTTATTTGAAAAGACCTAACTTAATCCCATTAGATCTCTTTAGCAACTATCAAAGCATTAAAAGGATCAGTTCTCTATTATTTTAATATTTTAAATTCCAGGGTAGGAGTGAGTGATTCTTTAAATGAAATGTGTTTTTTTTTATTAAAGATTTATTTATTTATGCATACAAGAGCTGGGGTATAGGCCAGAGATGTGGGGGGGGGTTGAGAGGATTCATCAGAGACAGAGTGGGGAAAAGAACAGGCAGACTGACTGAAATACACTGCTGAGGAGAGCAGCGGGCGAGACAGGAGAGGTCTGCTGAGCCATGTGTGTTGCTCCCTGGCCGGCTGGGGATCGAACTCATGCTGCAGAGGCTGCAGATTGCTTCATACTGCGGTGCTTAACCCCTTGCGCCACCAGGGAGGCCCTGAAATGTGTTTTTAAGCATCATAAAAGATTTTTGTCTCTGGTGAAAATATTTATGATCCTAAAAATAGCGCAACTCAGAAACATGGATCTTGAAATATTATGGTTTATATTTTACTAGCACAGTTATCAAACTGCTTTTCTTAAGTGTTATTTATGCTGAGCTACACAACAATCCTGCAGACAAGGTAGTACTTCTATCTCTAAGAACTGATGTTTTAAGGTCAAACAGGTGTCAGGTGACAGACTCATTGACAAAACCCCTTTCACTATATCATGCTTCCTCTAACCTGCTGCAACCTGCATTTTTAATAAATACAGAAACTAGGGCTCAGAGATATTAAGATCACCTCCTGTTTCCTTTGTATACATGTATACACATGTATACGTATATATTACATTTATAACGTATATGTGTGTCTTCAGTTTCCTATATAACTTAAATAGTGGTTTTTAATCTTGACTACACATTTGAATCATCTAGTTTGTTAAAAATACCAGTGCCAGGGTCTCATTCCCAGAGATTATAATTTAATTGTCCTGAAATGGAGCCAAGACATCTGTGTTTGTTTTAAAGTTGCCCAGGTACTTTTAATAGACAAGAGTATAGAACTCTTGCATTCAAAGACTTGTTTTGGTTGTTGCTTTTCTCTCTAGCTAGGTTCATTTCTCCTTCCTCCTCCTGCAGCTCCCTTGGCCTTTATCTCCTGTCGCGTGCAAACGCTATTTGCTCGTCCTGAAACATTTCTGCACTCCATACCTCTTTTTAACTAGCTGACTCCTACTCATCTTTCCTAGCACCTTTGAAAAGTCATGTCTGGGTTAGGTATCCCTGCTTCCTGTTCCCATAGCATTTTGTACTCCCACTGTCATAGCATTGACTCACTGCATTGAAATTGCTAACTTGTCTTTATCCTCCACTGGGAGGAATCCATGAAAAGGATAGGGACTCATTCTCTTTTATATATATATATATATATGTTCTGTCTTATTGCCAGGCACAGTAGCCAGTACATATTAGGTATTTATTGCTTGAATAAGTATATTGGAACACCCATCTTTACAACATGTAATGATTTACAAAGACCAATTAAGTTTTTATTAGTGCCAAATATAGTTTATATTTTTGGTCACTAAAAATGTATATCCCTACACTTGCCAGACATACAATTTTCATTTGGAGATGTTATAAATTAAATATAAATTATATCAAGAGTGACTACTGACATTCAATCCAAAGCACACCCACACACAGGCAAAATAGGGATCATTATAATCAGAACTGCACAGGAATCCATGAGACTAGAATTTAGACCTCAGTTTCACCACAAGTGTTATGTTTTGGGGCAAGTCCCAACTATAATACAGTTTCCCCATCTATAATACAGAAGAACTGTACTGTGTGCATTAGTTGGCACTCAGTGATTGAACCTTAAATCCCACGAGTACTAAAAACACTGGCTTTGGAATCTGAAGCTCCTTAGTTCAGTTTTACACAGGCTCTTATTATACTTACTGACAGGATTACTGTACTTTGCAGAGATTTCCTAATCTGTATAATGGGAATAATGACTACTCAATAGAGTTGTTGTTGAAGTAAATGACATAATGTAGATCTAACAGTTTTTGTCCTGAATCAGGTTGCTTAATAAATGTTCCTTTCCTTTCCCCTAGGTGGTGTTAGATCTTATGAGTGGACTTACCCAAAATAACAGAAAGACACAGTTTGTGTAATAAATCCTATTTTCCACTTTGTTGACTGTTAGCACTACCAAGTGTGACTAAGGACCAAAAACCACTGTGACTTTTAGTTTCATTTTCTTAGAATCCCATTACACTGTGAAACACCAGGTTGTTAGTCAACCTGCTTGGAAATAATTATGCCTAGAAGTTTGAGTCATGACTGGCAGGTAAATGTCCAGCTGTTAATACATCCATAATGCATCATGTGGGGGATGGGAGAGTCTAAACCTTATAATATTTCCAAATATAAGTAAAATCAGACTTGACCATTCCAAAAGAACGGAAGAAATTAAAAATGACCTACAAAAGAAGACCTGGAGATTTTTGTGAAATTTCTGATGACTAAAGTTTAAAATCCAGGGACAATTATTTAGTAATTTCCAGAACACCTGGAATATACCTCTGGTTAAGTCCATTTCCAAAAGATAAGATTGTTGTCTGTGTCAGATTAGCAGTTTGAAATTGTTGGGTTTTCTTTTTCTTTCTTTGGGAGCTATGCTTCTTAATTTTATATAACTACCTTAGATTTTATTTACTTGGTTATAAGTGTAACCTTATATACATCTTAACTCAAGTTTTATGACACCAATCTTTTTCTATAAATCAATTTGACTTGCCTGAGTTTTCCCTTAAGCTTATGTTTAAAGTGAATTTTATTAACCATCTTTTTTGGAAAAATACTCTATAAAAATTTAAGATGTTCAATGGGGAAAACTGAAGTGTTAGAAGTAAAAAGCAAATATGAAGCAATACACGGTGAGATCTAAGGAGCCAACATGGAAGTTCAAGATTTCCATCATTTGAGAAGTTTTTTCAATCTTAAATTAATAATGTGTTAATATTATATGTCATTCACATTTAATTGCTTCTTATATGATTCACTTGATCATGATTAAAGAACTTTTAGGTATTCTTTCTCTCTCACCTCAACTATACCCCAACTTTATGTTCCAATAAAGAATTTGTAAGTTTGCCATTAAGGTAGTGGCTTGGAGCTTTTTTTCAAGTTTACTATTTGTTAAATTAAAGGTGTTAAAGGTGTTCTTAATGTGGATTATAGCACTCTCGTTAGATGGTTGAAAATTATAATATATTCCTTGCTAAGTAACATATAATTGAGATAATTTAAATGGTCCCAGAGTGTATAGAAGTGTTTAAGGGGAAACATACACATACTAATCCTTATTTTAAATTTATTTGTTTCAGATTTGTCCTGACAATTAATATTCATTTCCTCAGTATCATTTTAGCAGCTAGCTTGATAATTTATCTAAATTACACTCATTTATATGAAGTTAAGTTTTAGTAAATTTTAACATATCGTTAAAACTGTTACAAAGGAGTCTTTGTAGCAGGGCCAGCATTGCTATTTGAAATAAATGTGACATTTAAAAAGTACTTGTAACAATTCTAACAAAATACTTACTGGCTCACTTCAGATTTTAAATACTCGAGTAGTCGTAGCCAAAGAAGTCAATTCTGTGATGCGAAAAAAGCTCCATTAGGCAGGAATCATTCTGCTCTAATCATAACTTTCTTGTATAACTCACTGGAAAGACTCTGGGAAAGTGCATCTTATGAAGTACTAAATACATTTAAGACAATATAATGAAAATAATTTTAAGGAAAAAAATTTTTTAACGGAAACCATATTTGTGTTTGGTCTTGTATCTTCAGCACCTAGCATAGAGCCTAAAAAATGTAAGAGACCAATAAGCATTGTTATTTTTGCAGTAGAATCATAATTGGGAGTCAAAATACCTTTATCTTCTATCAACTAGTAGTTATATACTTTAAACTAAAAAGTAGGTAAATTATTATGTGTCAATTTTAGTTGATCATTTATCGAATGTAAATTTAAAGTATATAAGAGACATTCTTCTGTATGTTAACTAGTAGCATGTTTCTCCTGATAGAGACATTTTGATAGATTAAGGAGCGGCTGTATGCTGTGTATCCTGCATTAAATCAGGAATCTGAAAATCTGGCTTCTACACTGAACTATGAACTAGCTAAGGTCTTGGCCTTTCAGTATTTGTTTCTTCGCATGCAAAATTTCTGAGATTCTTTACAGTTCCAAAATTCTGTGTGATTCTTTGTCTTTCAAAGTCTATTTCTGATTGTCAGCAACAGTCAGTAAGTCACTCCATCAAGAGAGGACAATTTATCTCAGAGTGTTATGTTTTCAGAAACTAAAATCTTTTTGTCTACTTGTTTATACATTTGCACATATTTTAAGGCCCTTGTGTGAAAAATTGTGACAGAGAAAAGCTGCCATCAGAAAAGAAAGATTTTTTTTTTCCTTTCTGAAATCTCAGTCATTTTGGAAAATCAAACTTACTTCAGGCATAGTTATTTTGATTACTGGCACTGAGAATGGCTAAGTGAATGACAGACATTGAGAGTAGTTCATCCATTGCACTTCAGTTGCCAGGGTTATATGAAAGCCAGCAGATCTGTGACAGCATCCTTAATAACCCCTGGCCACCATCCTTACTTGTTTATGACTTCTAGGAAAATATATTTCCATGATTTCCCTTTAGTAACCCATCCCACTAGGTGGTTTGAAAAAAGATGACATTCTAATCTTAGAAACATAATTCCAGAGGGATAGTAAGCACCTTTTTTTTTTTCCAGATGTACTCTCTGCTGTGCAAATATATGAAAGGTGACAAAATCTTTATTCTTGATTGGAAGTGCTATTGATTCATTATTTCTATAAAAGTTCAAATTACCTTCAGCTTTTGAATTTTTTTTAGCCAACAAACTGCTTGGGTAATGAGATATTATTTACAGTTATTTTGAGTGTGTACTCATTTTTCAACAAACTAAGCAGATTTTTGTGGCTTGTTTTACTTTGAAATTTGCTTTTCCAAATGCTTTTCTGGTGGACTTATGGCAGGTCTAGACCTGAAAGTACTATTGCATTTTGAAACATTTGACTACCTTGTGCCTAAAGTGAATGAATTAATTTTTTTTTCTTTTGGAGTTTAACTTCTTGGCATCTACAAAAACCTTGGAGGTTTGGGGTTTTTTAGTGCTAAAAAGCTGCTATTCTGTTAATATAGTTTTATGGAAAATATCAAATGTGAAACAGCGTTCATGGGACAAACTGATGGGGGAAAAATTGAAATTAGGTACTACTATGAAGTTCAATCTGAAATCAAGCCATATATGACAGCAAGAAAAGGGAAGACTTTTTTTAAATGCATTTTTTATTGAAAAATATTAACAGTAACATCACTTTGAAGTTATTTCCCTTATAAAGATTTTCTTTAAAATCCAGTGGCTCTTAAAAGGCAAGGTCTTAAAGTATTTATGAAAGAGATATCTGTGTTATATTTCTCTAACCATACCAGTTGTGAATTTGAATATAACTTTTTGAAAGCAATTTTTGGGCTTGTAATTACAGTGGTAGTAAAACAGCAGTTTAGAATATCAGTAATATATACTGCAGAAACTGGTTGTTGCTTTGTTTTCTCTTCAGTGGAAATGACCAGTTTTCAACATTCTTATTGCTATTCTATTGTAGGACTTCAGATTTCCTCAAAATCAGTTTGAATAATTTTTCCGCAACCAAAATTGGGACAAAATAACTCTAAATAATTTGACAACAGAAAAGACTCTCTGAAGTTGGGACAGACAGAAAACCCACAAAATTATGGTCAGGTTGTTAGGCTTCTCCAGTTTCCCTGTCCTCTTACATGTAAGTCAGAATAGTTAAGAGCATGTGCTCTGGAGCAAAACCATCTAGATTACTAATTTTGTAACTTGTCTGGGTTAAAAATTCTCTGGGTTAATATTTGTAAAAGAGGAATAACAACAGTGCTCTTATAGTATTATAAAGAGGTTTAAATTACTGATGGAAAACATTTAGAACAGTGCCTTGAATGTAGTAAGCACTCAGGATAGATATATGTATGCGCCTTTATTTTATTTTATTTTTTAAATTATTTATTTATTTATTTATTTATTTTATTTATACAAGCACTGGGTACAGTCAGAAGCGCGGGAGGGTGAGAGAATTCACCAGAGCGGGGAGCAGAGCAGGCAGAAGGACCGAAGTACACTGCTGAGGGGAGCAGCGGGCGGCAGGAGAGGTCTGAGCACCATGTGGGACCCTCCTCCGGTGGCCGGGGAGCAGCCGGGGATCGAACCGACGCTACAGAGGCTGCGGGCAGCTTCGCAACCCAGCGCTCAACCGCTGCGCCACCGGGAGGCCCTGTATGCTCCTTTAGATCATGAACTTTGTCATAGGCATCAATTTATTTGGAAACTTTAACAATATATAGTGAATTGGATTCTGTCCTTTCTGAGGATTTACCTGGGATTCATATCTGTAAACATTAAGTTGCCTTCTGACAAGTTTCTTGACATTACTACTTGTTTTTGTTATACCTTTGAAGTTTCATTCTAGCTTAAGGAATCTGAATTCTATTTCATACCTAATCCTAAAGGACAGGTCAGTATATGGAGATTTAGCTTGACAAGAATAAAGGATTAATGAACAGGTTAATGGATTGAATGTACATTTCTTTTCACAATCTATCTGAGCATCCTGTGGATTTTTTCCTGTCCTTACCTAGAATCTCAGAAATCTCAGAATTTTTGGCAGGTATCTTAATCATACTCAGTCATTGAAGCAATATTCGTTTTGTGCTATTAGGTATTTCCTTCCCCTTTCTTCAGCACTAAAGATAATAGTTGTGTCATATTCTCACATAGTTTATATGTTACGTGGTGTCTATAGAATTCTCATGTCATGTTTTAAATGCTTGTGTTTTACTTGCCCATTATGCTTGCTATAAAGCCTTTCTCTGGACATAGTATTTAACTCTTCTGTATATCGTTCTGTTACCTAGTTTATATTGACTTGACATTCATTATATGAAAATAAGGAAAGCAGCCATGTGTTTTCATTATTTCCATCAGTTAAGCTTCTTTGTCTTTGCCTTTAATCACTTTGCTCGCTAAAGTTCTGGCATAATTGGTACACGGTTCTATATCAACCTTTTGGTTTTGGTACTGTTTTCACCTTCTATAAATAAGACTGTTAGTTCATATTTAGGTTTTGGTAAATACATGTGTGTTCATGTTTTCTCACTTCTTATTTTTTTTGGTAGTTTTGATGCTCATGTCACACAAAATAACTTAGTCTTCCTTAAGTTGATTATGCTATGGTCTATATCTCTAATATCCCAGGTTAGTAATAAAAAAACTGACACACTTGAAAAAAACCACTGTATCTATCATAATTATTAATTTATATACAGAGTGTTTTAGAAATAACTTTTGGCATAGCTATTCAAAAATTTTCATTGTTGTTTGCTTTTACGGAATTATGAAGTAGGGTTCCTAACATTTTTTTATGCATGTAAAACTTTAGAATTTAGTCACTTGGGGGTGGGGAATAGTGGTGGTGGCCTATACACAATGAAAAAAAAGCAAAAAAAACTCCAGTAGACTGCTTTTGTACCTGCCAAAGTTTGCTATCATTCTGTGTGGTTATGACTAAGCTAGGCATTGAAGTTAAAAATAAACTTTTTTTTTTTTTTTTGGGGTAACATTGGTTTACAATGCTGAATATGATTTAGGGGTATAGGTTCACACATCTTCAGATGTATGTTACCATACCACACTTACCACCAGAGCACCCAAAATTCTCCACCACAGTCCATTGGTTGCTCTCCCTCTTTACTCAGCACCTCTAACCTTTCTTGACCTCAGTTCTACAGTCAGATATCCAGGCTTTGTTTTAGTTTGTTTTATCTGTTCCTATATTACACTTAAAAGTGAAATCTTCTTTTTAAATGCGGTCACAAAGAAGTATAGCTGATAACCCGTGGGAGGAATTTACTTCATTTCCTAAGTGTACATATTAATATGTATATTTTGAGTTACCTCAAACCCAAAACTCAGTATCATGAATATGGAAAAGGGAAGTACTACAGTACGCCCCTTAATTCTCACAATAGCTCTTCAGTGGTCAGACATGAGGTCTCTCCTTTTTCACAGATTAGGAAACTGAAGTTCCATGTCTAATCACTCCAGTGGTATACTGATTTAATTTACATGGGTTACATGTAGTTTGCATTGAATCCAGGTATATCATCAACCAAAGGTAAAAGTGACAAAAGTAATCATTTAAATATTACAGTCTCAGGGGAGGTGGAAGCAGGGAAGAAAACATTGCAGTCACATCCTAATATTGAATTTTTGCTTTAAAGTAGATATGAGGTTCAAGGTGTGAGTTTGCCTTCACCACATCTGGTCTCAGTGTGTGGATATATATTCATTCAGACATGTGCATTCTTCGTATTCATAACCTCTAATACCAAGCCTCTAGTCTTCAACCATAGAAACTACAATTTGTTCCAATGCTGGAAGAGATACTGCTTTTTTAGACTTGCTGAGCAGTTGCATTGATTTCCAAAGTGGACTACAGATAAGGCCACAATAAACTATCATTTATGCCTGTACATTCTCTCTAATACAGACATGCACATGCATAAACCCATACTATTTATATACTCCATATATTTTAGAGATTGCATTTATAATTTTTGTGTATTCTAGATGGCTATATATGTATGTGTATATATATTATAAACATATGTATCTTTATACAAAACATTTCTGTACAAGGTAGTACACAAAAAAAGCATGTACATTGTGCTTGTTAAAGAAAATTTAAGAAATTTTTTCAAGGAAAATGTTGACTGTGTTCCTTTGCTGCTACTGTATACCCAGGACCTAGCACATTGCCAAGTATGGGATTTATTGAGTTAAGTGGATGCAAATGTTTAGTTTAGCTCAGATACTTACTTTTTAAAATAAATTTACATACAGTGATCATATTTTCTCAGCCCAAATTTTGAAGGCACTTTTGAAAATCTGCTTCATGCCCCCAGATGAATTACTCTTTAAATCATATTGAACAATATAGGAATATAATATTAGAAATTACAGCTGTTTCACCACAATTTTTGCTACCATAAAGGAGATGTGACCACTGGACTGACTTTGCATCCTTTGTTTCCTCTCTCTCATCTGTTCTTTCGCATGTGTTGTATTCATTTGGTAAAGGAAATTCAAGAATACATGGCAGAATTTATGTCATAAAAACTCTCTGGGTTTCTGCTAACTTTTGTCTGGACAAGTGGCAAGACTAGAAAATAGAAATTATAAATAAGGTGACATATCTAATTTTTTTTTAAAGAGGCATGTGTTTTTATTTATTTATTCATTTGTTTTGTTTATACATGCACTGGGTACAGTCAGAAGTGCAGGAGGGTGAGAGAATTCACCAGAGCCAGAGCGGGGAGCAGAGCAGGTAGAAGGACAGAAGTACACTGCTGAGGGGAGCAGCGGGCGGCAGGAGAGGTCTGCGCACCATGTGGGACCCTCATCCGGTGGCCGGGGAGCAGCTGGGGATCGAACCGGCGCCTCAGAGGCTGCAGGCAGCTTCGCAACCCAGCGCTCAACTGCTGCGCCACCGGGGAGGCCCAGGTGACATATCTAATTTAATCTACTTATGTACCATTCATTCCCATTGTGCAAATACCCACTTTTTAAAATCTGATCTAGGTAGGGAAATAAAATTTACTCCAGAATCTTGGGAAGAAAAATAAGTCTACCATGAACTATGATTACATGCCATTCTTTCTATCTGACCATGATTGCCAGACCACCAAGACATGATCTCTTTTACATTGGAGAAGGAAATATTTAATGCAGTGAAATGGGATGTTTGCTTATAATTCTAGGTCAGAACCAGAATATCTCCTGCATGCTAACTACATGACACTGAATAAGCCACTTGTGTTTCATGAGCCTGAAAAAATTCTTGTTGGATGGCTAGTAACTGTAAGGTGTTTTCAAGATATTATATTCCAGAAATGCGTTTGTGCAAATAGATTTTAAAAATGCAGAACTCAAAATAGTAATGCTAAATAAAATGGGACCAAAAATAATTCTACAGTATATAAAGTCCATACAAAGATGCCTTAATATGAAATTTCATAATGCATAAGTGTGTACATCTAAGAGGGAAATAAAGAGCATACGTGGAAAGGAAAATCATAATTTTTCTTTTGTTTCTTTAAAAATCAGGAATGAAGAGAAATTTCATTAGCAAAATACATTAGACTAAAAGCTAAAATAACAGGTGATAATGAAACTCTAGAGAAGTAGCCAGTATTAAAAGTAGCCATTATTCCTGTATTACTATATGATATTGTTCTAGAATTTCTGACCAATACAAGAAGACATGAATTGGAAAAGGAGTAAATGCTAAAGAAAGAAAGAAAGCTGCAGAATTCTTTCGATGTGGTATTATTGCATTCCTAGGAAAACCCAAAGTCCACTAAGAAATTATTAGAAATAATATGAATATAGAATATCTAAATATGACAAATAATTTAAAATCAGCTAATTCTCCATGGTAGTAATTGTTTAGAAAATGTGGTGGAAATCGTAATTGCCCATAACAACAGAAAATACAAAATAGTGGTAGTGGTGGGTGAGGGTGTGGTGATATACATCAGGAGGTGTGAACCTATACAGTGCTGTAAACAAATGTACCTCAAAAAATTTTTAAAAAGATAAAAAATAAGAAATATGTGAGTTCATGTAAAAAAAGCTAAAAACCTTATTAGTTTCTGGGCAAAGTCAGAGTGGTGGCGCCGGGAGAGGAATTTTATGTTCCTGAATGAAAGCCCAACTCTTTTAAATAACAAGTTAATTTATAGGTTTAACATAATTTTAATTTTTAAAAATGTATTTGAGAAATTAATGAGAGACCTTAAATTTTTTCCAAGAAACTAAACAGATAAAAGTGAAATAACTTTTAATTTAAAAACCTACAACAGTGACAAAAAGTTAACCTTATAGCCCTATCCGATATTGAAATATATTATAAAATTATAGTAAATAAGAGTTGGATGCTGACATTGATAGTAAAGTTGGTAAAAGGGCATAGAGATACCAGAAATAAATATAATGAAAGTCATTAGATATCTGTAGAAAAAGACATAGGTGAAATAAAAGATGTGTTAGTCTCATTTAAGGAGAATAGTCAGTGGATGGGGAAATATATTCCAAATTTGAAAGAATTGAAAGGACTCAAGAAAGGGGACATTTCATTACATTCATTGACATTTATTCTCTTTCTTTCTCCCACCTCATATCCCCCACAATACAAATGAAAGAATTAAAAGCTCTACAGAGTGGGATTAGATATTTGCATGTATGTGAATGAGCAAAGAACTTGAGAAAATAGGTTCATTTACTACAGAGGAATTACAAGCACATGGGAAAATGTTTTGCCTTAACATAATCAAGGAAGTAAAACTTCATGATGCAATGATATGTTTTTTTTCTTTTTGAGTTAGCAAGTATTTTCTTTTCCATGTTGTTGCTGGTGAAAGTGTCATGAAATGTGCTTGTATCATGTGTTTTTATTGTCAGTCTAAGTTAATTCAACCTTTTTGGAAAGCAAGTCAGCAAGGTTAAAGTACTTTTAACATTAACATGTTTTGGCCCTATAATTCCAATTGCAGAATTATATAATGAAAATTTTAAAATAGCTTTAGTCGACAAGTAAGCCTTGCTGTATCTCCCATTGTAATAGGCAGGCAAAGATTTTTGTGTATGAAGAATTTACAATAATTAGAGGAAATGTTTCTAAAATGAAAAAAGCAAGATACAAAATTACTATATTACATGAGCACAATTATATAAACCAAAGAAACAAACTTTTAAAATATACATAGAAAAAGCTTTAAGAGACTAGTTGCTTCAGGTGTTTTGTTTCTTTTTTTTTTCCAGTATAATATCTTGTTTATTTGTTTTAATTGAGATATAAATTAAATACAATAAAATACACAAAATGGCTTTCAGTGATTGGATTCAACAATGCGGTCACCACCCAGATCAAGTTATAGAATATTTCATCACCCAGAAAATCCCTTCTTTTTTGTCCTTTCAGATGCAAACTTATTTAAAATGTTTTAACTCCATTTACTCAATGTGTCCACCTCTCAAATTATGGTTTATTTTTGCCAGTTTTTAAAGTCATCTTTTTATTTCAAAGTATCACAATTACTTTTTTGAAATAAATATCCATTTAAATTCCCCATATATTTTCCACTTTCTTTCTTATTCTTACCATCCTGCCTCAGTCTCTGCCTTTGGAATCACTGAACTTCTGCCCAAAATACACCTCTTGAAAATTCCCCTCTTGATGGTTTTCTGGTGGCCATATTTTCTCAATTTTTATCTGCATATGTCTTTTTTTTTTAATAAATTTTATTGTTATATTCCCCATACAATTGCAGCCCCCCCATTCTGACCCCAATCCCTCCCCTCACACCCCCGCCCCCCTAAAAGTGTCTCTGGTTCATAGTTTTTTGTTGATTTTGATTTTCACTTTCTTATAGTTATTCATTTTCCTGGTCCCTTATTTAAGTTTTCTAGATTCCTGCTATGAGTGGGACCATCCGGTATTTTTCTTTTTCTTTTTGGCTTATTTCGCTGAGCATGATCCCTTCCAGCGCCATCCATGTTGCTGCAAATTGCATGTGTTTATCTTTTTTGAATGCTGAGTAATATTCCATGGTATATATGTACCACATCTTCTTGATCCAGTCATCTATTTTTGGGCATTTGGGTTGTTTCCAAAGCTTAGCTATTGTAAACAGTGCTGCTATAAACATAGGGGTGCAGGTGTTCTTTGGAATTGATGTTTCTGTGTCCTTTGGGTACCTAGGAGTGGAATACCTAGGAGTGGAATTGCTGGATCATATGGAAGCTCTATGTTTAGTAGGTCCAGAAATCTCCATACAGCTTTCCACAGTGGTTGGACCAGTTTGCACTCCCACCAACAGTGCAGAAGAGTTCCTTTTTCTCCACACCCTCGCCAACATTTGTTGTTGCTAGTTTTTTTAATATGTGCCATTCTCACTGGTGTAAGATGGTATCTCATGGTAGTTTTGATTTGCATTTCCCTGATGACAAGTGATGTTGAACATTTTTTCATATGCCTGTTGGCCATTTGCATTTCCTTTTCAGAGAAGTTTCTTTTAAGCTCTTCTGCCCATTTTTTGACTGGATTATTTTCTTTGTTGTTGTTGAGTCTCATCAGCTCTTTGCAGATTTTTGTGATCAGTCCTTTATCATTAGTGTTGGGTGCAAAAATGTTCTCCCAGTTGGTGGGGTTTCTCTTTGTTTTTGTTATTGTCTCTTTTGCTGTGCAAAAGCTCTTTAATTTGATATAGTCCCAGCTGTTTATCTTTGCCTTCACTATCACTGCTTTGGGTGATGTGTCTGTAAAGATGTCTTTGATGTGCAAATCACGTAGTGTTTCGCCTATATTTCCTTCTATATATTTTATGGTTTCAGGTCTTATGTCTAGTTCTTTAATCCATTTTGAGTTGATTTTTGTGTATGGTGTGAGGTGGTGGTCAAGCTTCGTTCTTTTGCATGTAGCGACCCAGTTTTCCCAGCACCATTTATTGAACAAACTTTCTTTGCTCCAATGCATAGTCTTTGCTCCTTTGTCAAAGATTAGTTGACCATAAATCTGTGGGTTTATTTCTGGATTTTCTATTCGATTCCATTGGTCTGTATGTCTGTTCTTGTTCCAATACCATGCAGTTTTGATGATTATGGCTTTGTAGTATAGTTTGAAGTCTGTGAGTGTGATGCCTCCATTCCCTTCTTTTTTTTTTAGGAGAGCTTTGGCTATTCGGGGTTTTTTGTGATTCCATATGAATTTCATCAATAATTGTTCTATTTCTTTGAAGAATGACATTGAAATTTTGATTGGAATAGCATTGAATCTGTATATTGCTTTTGGAAGGATGGCCATTTTAACAATGTTTATTCTTCCAATCCATGAGCAGGGGATGTCTCTCCATTTCTTTGTGTCTTCTTCTATTTCTTTTAACAGTGTTTTATAGTTTTCTTTGTATAGGTCCTTTACCTCTTTTGTTAGATTTATTCCCAAATATTTGATTTCATCTTGAAGCTCAAAGATCTAGAAAAAGAACAACAAAAAAACCCCAAAACCAGTAGAAGAAAAGAAATAATAAAAACCAAAGCAGAAATAAATGAAATTGAAACTAAAAAAAACAATCCAAAAGATCAATGAAACCAAGAGCTGGTTTTTTGAAAAAATCAATAGAATAGACAAACCCCTAACCAGGCTCACAAAGGAAAAAAGGGAGAAAGCACAAATAAACAGGATCATCAATGAAAGAGGAGAAATCACAACGGACACAGCAGAAATCAAAGGAATAATCAGTAACTACTATGAACAGTTATATGGAAACAAGTTTAACAATCTAGAGGAGATGGACAAATTCCTACAACTCTACAATCACCCAAAGCTAGATAAAAAGAAATAGAACACCTAAACAGACCAATTACAATTAGCGAAATTGAAATGGTAATAAAAAACCTCCCCAAAAACAAAAGCCCAGGACCTGATGGATTTACAAATGAATTCTACCAAACATTCAGAGACGAATTAGTGCCTATCCTTCACAAACTCTTCCAAAAAATTGAGAAGGAAGGGACAATACCAAACACGTTTTATGAAGCCAACATTACACTAATACCAAAACCGAACAAGGACAACACAAAAAAGGAAAACTACAGGCCAATCTCCCTAATGAACACTGATGCAAAAATCCTCAATAAAATTTTAGCTATCAGAATCCAACAATGTATCCATAAGATAATTCACCACGACCAAGTTGGATTCATTCCAGGGGCACAAGGATGGTTTAACATCCGAAAATCAATCAACGTTATCCAACACATCAACAAAAAGAAATATAAAAACCATATGATAATATCAATAGATGCTGAGAAAGCTTTCGACAAAGTGCAACACCCATTCATGATAAAAGCCCTTGAAATTCTGGGGATACAAGGAACATACCTCAACATCATAAAGGCCATCTATGACAAGCCAACAGCCAGTATCATTCTCAATGGTGAAAAGCTGAAAGCAATTCCATTAAGATCTGGAACAAGACAAGGATGTCCACTCTCACCATTGCTTTTCAATATAATACTGGAAGTCCTAGCCAGGGCAATAAGACAAGAGAAAGACATCCAAGGAATCCAAATAGGAAAAGAAGAAGTCAAACTATCACTATTTGCAGACGATATGATATTATACATAGAGAACCCCAAAAACTCCACAGAAAAGCTAATTCAACTCATCAATCAGTTCAGTAAAGTGGCAGGATACAAAATCAACACGCAAAAGTCAGTAGCCTTCCTATACACAAACAATAAATCTGAAGAAGAAGAAATCAAAAAGACCATCCCTTTTGTTATTGTTTTGTTTCTTTACTCATCTGTACACTACTGATTTCAAGTAGGTATAGACCCCAGACCCCAGGACCTTAATAGATAACTTTAGTTAGTATTTAAGTGAGTTAATTTCTACAATAAATATGAGTTATTTTTACTGAGAAAAATATGGATACAGTCTCTATATAAGAAAAATGTGGGAAGCACTCTAGAAAGGAATCTGATTAATGATATCTTACACTTAGATTACCAGTTTTCAAATTTCTATTAATAACATCATTACTTGACTAAGTCAGAAATTTCTGTTAATTCTATCCTCGACTCTCTCTTCTCTGACGTGCCAAATTCACCGATCACAAAATCTTGGGTGTTCTCGAAAATGTCTCTTGATAGCATCTCCATCTTTTTTCATAATCTCTGCCTTAGTTTAGTCATGTGCTGTATTACTTTCTCTCCTTTACTTTACAAACTGCTGCCAGAATTTCCAGAGATGTAAATAAATTAGCAGGATTTCATGTATGTGTTCTGCCAAATAGGTTTGATGTAGAGAGAAGGGATGAGATTGACACTCTTCCACACTACTAAGTATCACCCTGAAATGCAAAATTGATCTGCTTAAAGTTTATTAACTCCTTTGTGACCTGCACTGCTGCTTCTCAACTTTTGGGTATGTAAGAATTACCTCTGGAACATGTTAATATGTAAATTATGCAGACCCTAGAAATTCTGCTTCAGCAGGCCTGGGAGCATGCATTTTAATGAAACTCCTCTCTTGATTAGCATGCTGTTGATCCCGGAACAAGATTCTGGGGAACACTGACCTGGGTATCAAATGCAGTCTCACTAATTTATCTATAATTCTCACAATTTGGCATCAATCCACTTTTCTATATGTATTTCCTGTACTTCCCCTCACTGAATACCTTCTAATATAGAGGCTTTTTGTTTTTTGGTTTTTTTTTGCTTTTTTGAGTTGACATTGGTTTACCTCATTGTTTCTATTTTAGCGGTATAGGATCTCCCTTCCAGTAATGTTAGCTTAGTGCTAACATCCATAGACCATTGTGCTCCCTCCCCAATTTTGTTGTAGCTCCTTTCCTTCACTCCCCCCACTCTGAATGCCTCATTTCTGAAAATCAGCTTTCAAGGGCTAGTTGTTGAGTTTATCTAGCCATTATTATTTTTAAGATTTATTTTATTTACGCATACAAGAGCTAGTGTGTAGGCCAGAAGTGTGAGGGGTGGGGTGAGAGTATTCACCAGAGACAGAGTGGGGAGCAGAACAGGCTGATTGACTGAAATACACTGCTGAGGGGAGTAGCAGGTGAGAGAGGAGAGGTCTGCTGTGCCATATGCGTAGCTCTCTGGCCTGGTATCGAACTCATGCTGCAGTGGCTGCCTATAGCTTCATAATGCTGAGATTTAACCTCTTGTGCCACCAGGGAGGCCCCTGTCTAACGATTATTAATTGCCTAAAACTCACATTGGCCTTTCTTGACTCCGGTGTTTGTTCATGCTGCTCCTGCTGCTCAGCGCTCCTTTGCTGTTGCTCTTCCCACTCAGTATTATCAACCTGGCACATTATCTTCCACTTCTGTGTAATTTGTGTAAAGAATTCCCAGACTCACTTTACTGGACAGAGACACTCTCACCCTTCTTTGTATTTCCATAGCCTGTATCACAATGCACACATACTAGGGTTTCTTACTTATTTACAGCTGCCTTCCTCAGTAGACTGTGAACCTCTTGAGGTCAGGGGTGTCATTTATCTTGTACCTCTACCATAAGCCTGGCACGTAAATGTTTGTCATAAGATTAACAATCCAATAAATATAGGCAGGGAAGGAGTGTTTAATCCAACATTTCAATAAGGAAAATGAGGTCTTGAGTATACACTTCCCCAGCTGTTTATATAGACTTGAGATTTGCACTCAATGTTATCTATATAGCTTGTGGTTTTGATCCGTACAGGAAGGGTAGCCTATTGGGAATATTACATGCATACTCCTTTTTACACACATACCCCATGCTCACATTGTGATTTTTCTTATATGTGGGGGAGAAGATGTTTTAATAAACTTTTTTTTATCATACTTTATAAAATACCTGTTCCTCCAGAGCAAGAACCAGTTGCTGATGTTAAGCTATTTGCCTCTCAGTCTCACATTCAACTGCCTTCTCTGCTTATTTGTATCCTTACAGAAAACATATTATAGTACCTAATGGAGTGTTTACAAATACTAATTGAATTGAGCTGACATTTATATAGGTAACATTATATTCTGTAACATTTAAGACAAAGTTATATATGTATAAGTATTCTGGTGGGTTTGAAATGTATTTTTAAAGTTCTGTTTGCAAAGTTTAGATGACTTTAGCCTTGCTATCGACTTCAGTCTTAAGGTGTTGATGGAAGTCAACCACCAGCTGCAAAGTTCACATCCAGCATGCAGTAGGATCCATGTAGCTATGGCTTAAACCAAATGTTGGCAATGAAATATTTAGTAGCAACTGTTCTTTTAAAAGAAACATTTTAGATAATTAAAGTCATCTTGTAATATCCTTATACCCAGCTGTCAGCTCTTTACTTTTTCTGCCAGTAAATCAAGAAAATGGAAATTAGGGTACCACAATTTCAAATACACTGAATACTTGAAAAATGTATACATTATAAAGGTTTCCAAATAGAGTTTCTCATTGTCTCAAAAGATTTCTATATAAATTAACAATTCTCTCTAGTATTCCCGTATTAAGATGAAATATATACACTAGGAAATAACAGCAGCATTTGAGAAATTGAAGAATTGGCTATATTAGTAGCCACTGGACTTAAAGATTATTAAAGTAAATTTGAGCATTCTATTTTTTAAATTTTCTGCTATTAATTTAGCATCTTATTATCCTTATCCCTTTTTTAACTTGTGTTATCTTTCTACTTTTAAGTATACTCAAATCTCCATTTTTCATATAAAATGATTCTCCAGCATGTTAAGGCAATTCTAACAGTACCCTGTTTTTTCCCAGAATTCTTCCACCCATCCACAGTATGTTATATGAGTAGTTTTTACATTGACAGTTATAGCATTTACAGTTTATTCTGTAACCATGCTTAAATCCTTGACTATGAGTAAATTTTGATAGTTGAAACTAATAACATTTTTATTAATATGATTATGTAAAAATGTTTTTCTCTTAACCAAGCAGAGCGTTGGATTGATTTATTTCCCTAGATGTTGAACATTTTGTTTTTTTTTTGTTTTTTTTTTTAAAATATACTTTGTATGACTTTATTTTTTTTTTTTATAGAGGTATATTTTATTTGTTTGTTTGTTTGTTTGTTTTGTTTATACATGCACTGGGTACAGTCAGAAGCCAGGAGGGTGAGAGAATTCACCAGAGCCAGAGCGGGGGAGCAGAGCAGACACAAGAACCGAAGTACACTGCTGAGGGGAGCAGTGGGCGGCAGGAGAGGTCTGCGCACCATGTGGGACCCTCGCTGGTGGCCGGGGAGCAGCCGGGGATCGAACCGGTGCCGCAGAGGCCGCGGGCAGCTTCGCAACCCAGCGCTCAACCGCTGCGCCACCGGGGAGGCCCTAGATGTTGAACATTTTGAACTACACAAAGATTACTCCTAGCATTTAGGTTTCTTGGTTCCTGTTTTCAAATACTCCACATATTGCTAGAAATTTATGCTGTTTTGTTTCATATACTCAGCATGATTTTATTATATTTTTATTGTATTTTTCCTGAAGTTTCCAATTGCCTTTTTCCCTATAGTGCAAAAAATATATACATTCTTCAACATGTCATTAATAATGCATGACTTCTCAATTCTTTTATCTGTTGCTTACTTGTTGTATACTTACTCCTGTATACTTTTTACTTGGGTCACACAGTTTTCGTATTCTAATTTGGGCTTATCATGTTCTAATGGTTGAGTAACACTCCTAGGATTGTGTTTATATACGTATTCATAAACATACATGTGTACATATGTAGGTATGTTATTATAATTTCTTCTCATGCCTTCAAATACTCAGTATATTAAATGCTATTATAAAACTTCTTACAGGGCCTCCCCAGTGGCACAGCGGTTGAGCGCTGGGTTGTGAAGCTGCCCGCGGCCTCTGCGGCACCAGTTCCATCCCCGGCTGCTCCCCGGCCACCGGAGGAGGGTCCCACATGGCGCGCAGACCTCTCCTGCCGCCCGCTGCTCCCCTCAGCAGTGTACTTCGGTCCTTCTGCCTGCTCTGCTCCCTGCTCTGGCTCTGGAGAATTCTCTCACCCTCCCGCGCTTCTGACTGTACCCAGTGCTTGTATAAACAAAAACAAACAAACAAACAAATAAATAAATAAATAAAACATGCCTCTATTAAAAAAAAAAAAACTTCTTACACTGCTTTGGAGGTTGACATTCACAAAGAAAACTAAACATAGCACTTCAAGACTTAGTTATCCTAAATAAAGTATTAGTTAACAGATATAATAGTTTGTTCATGTGCACAAGCACACACACACACGCAAACAAAACCTTAATAAATAAGGATAGAAATCTATTTTAAAGAATGGAATCAACAAATGTTGACATGGTTGCGGCAAAAAAAGGAACTCTCATCCACTGTTGGTGGGATGCAAGTTGGTGTAGCCCCTGTGGAAAATGGCAGGGATATTTCTTTAAGAAATAAAAATGAAGATTCTATATGATCCAGTAATTCCTCTATTAGATATTTTTCCAAATAATATGAAAATATTTATTCCTATGTATATAGCAGCTCTATACACAATTGCCTAGTCATGGAACCAATCTAAATGCCTTTCAATAGACAATGGACAAAGAAATTGTGGGATAAATGTAATGGATTACTACACAGTCAAAAAAAGATGAAATAGTGGCATTTGAGACAAAATGGATGGCGCCTGAGATGATTATGTTAACTGAAATAAGTCAAAATGTGAAAGACAGATAACAGATGGTTTCACTTGCCTGTGCAATAACCAAAAATTATACACAAGCAAAATACAACAGGAATAAATTTTGAACTCAGTAAGGAATATATGGTTACTAGAGAAAATGGGAAAAGGAGAGGGAGATGGAGGAGGGAGGTAGATGGGATATTGGCACAAGTGGTTTGGGGAGGGTCAACATAGAACATGTGCATCTAAGGAAGAGCAAAAATGTAACTCCAAAAATTAAAAATTTTTTTAAAAGCATTAGAAAAACATCAGAGCATTATGAACAATAAATAATAATTAGAATGATTCCAAAGTTCTGAGTTATCTGGAAATTCTGGTGAGTCATTTTATCTCTGTTTTAGACTATGTGAATTATAAACCATTCTCTAATAAAATCACTACAGTTTGTTGCAATCTATACTTTAGTTATAAAGTATTAAATTATACTATTTATGTTATCAGGGTTTACATGTGTTCCTAAAGTTCAAAGAACTACCATTATATCTCCCCTTCAAAACTTGTATTTAATTTTCATCATCAAAATAAAATGTATCTTCTAGTAATCACAGTGTGAGGTTGAGTGAGTCCCCTGCATAGAAAAAAATCATAAGAATGTTTTTGTTAGTATATAAATATCATCCAAAATAGATTTTAAAATGAAGAGTGATACTAGAGACAAAGGAGGGACAATGTAACATATAAGGGAATGGAAAATTATAAATTATAAATATGCACTTAACAGAGGCGCAGAATTGAAAGGAGAAATAGAAATTTAGGTTTAAGGATAGTGATCTCAGTACTCTTCTTTCAAGAGTGAGTAGAATATGTAGACAGAAAAACAACTATAATAGAATTGAATGACAATCAGCCAATTCAACTTAATTGACATCTATAGAATACCACAACCAATAACACATTCAAAGTGCATTTGAAACATTCATCCGGAGGAGCCATATAGTGGCACTAATATGTGTTGGTAAGATTGAAATTATAAATTTTTTCTGCAACCAAAAAGAAATTACATTAAAAGTTAATATAAAAAAAATACAAGGGAAGTACCCTACTGTCTGGAAATTAAATGATGTATTTCTAAGTAACCCATGGGGTGAAAGAAGAATAAACAGGAAATTAGAAAATATTTTAATGAAATATTTAATGAAAATAAAAATGCAGCATGTCAAATATTGAGTATGTAACTAAAACAGTATAAGAAAGTTATACCTTTTAATAGAAGAAAGGTTTGAAACCAATTATGCTGCTGTCTTCAGAAGCTAGGAAAGAAAGCAAATTAAATCTAAAGTAAATAGAAGAAAGGAAATAATAAAAATCAGGCCAGAAATTTAGAAAAATAGAGAAAAATCAATGAAATGAAAAGCTGGTTCTTTAAAAAGCTCAATAAAATTGATAAACCTTTAACCTTTAACTAGAATGATTAAGGGACAAAAAGATATAAATTATCAATATTAGGAATGAAGATTGGATATTATTACAGGTAATTAAAAAATAAATATTATGAACAACTTTTTACCAATTTATTTACAACTTAGATGAAATGGACAAATTCTTTGAAAGATACAACCAAAATTGACCCAAGAAGAAATAGAAAATGAAATTCACTTAGTAATTAAAATCCTTCCAACTAAGAAAACTCAGGCCCCGATGCCATAGCTGGCTAATTCTATTAAACACTGCAGGAATGAATAATAACCAGTGCTACCCAAATTTTCAGAAAGCACAGGAGTAAAATGAATATAACTCATTGTATTAGGTCAGTATTATCTGGATACCAAAGCCACAAAAGACACCACAAGAAAAGAAAACTGACAGCTAGTATTCCTCATAAACAGTCACAAACTTCCTTCACAAAATATTGGCATATTAAATCTAGTGATACATAAAAAAAGAGTACATCACGGCCACATGGGAATTATCCCAGTAATGCAAGACTGGTTTAACTTGCAGTAATTCAGTGTATTACACCATGCTAATAAGATAAAATTGAAAAACCATCTATAATCATCTCGATCAATGCAGAACAAAAGTATATGACAAAATTCAACACAAACCCATAATAAATACTCTCAGCAAAACAAGCATTTATGGTAACTTCCTCAACCTGGTCAAGAATGTGAAAAAAGAACCAACTTCATACTTCATAGTGCATGATTTTATGCTTTTTTACTTAAAATCAAGAATAAGGTAATGATGTTTGCTCACTACTGTTCGACCTTATATGAAGATCATATAACCAATGCATAAGATGATGAGAGTGAAAGAACATACAAAATAGAAAGGGAGGAGTAAAACTTCATGGTTGATATTTATACAGACAGTTCTAAGGAATCTGAAAAAAAGATTCATTTATCAAGGTTGTAGAATACAAGATAATAAACGAATTAATTGTAATTTTGTATACTAGCAACAATCCAAAATTGAAATTTTTTGAAAAGATTTATTTATGCATACAAGAACTGGGGTACAGGCCAGAGGTGTGAGAGGTGAGAGGATTCACCAGAGACAGAGTGGGGAACAGAACAGGCGGATTGACTGAAATACACTGCTGAGGGGAGCAGCAGGCAAGTCAAGAGAGATCTACGCCATGTGGGTAGCTCTCTGGCCGGCCGGGGATCAAATTCATGCTGTAGTGACTGCGGATAGCTTCGTAGGTTTTTTTGGTTTTTTTAAAAGATTTATTTACTTATTTTATACAAGAACTGGGGTACAGGACAGATGCGCGGGAGGGTGAGAGGATTCACCAGACAGAGCGGGCAACAGAACAGGAAGACTGACGAAATATACTGCTGAGGGGAGAAGCAGGCATGACAGGAGAGGTCTGCTGTGCCATGTGGGACTCTCGTCGGCCAGCCAGGATCGAACCGGCGCTACAGAGGCTGCGGATAGCTTCACAGCGCGTTGCTCAACCACCTGCACCACCAGGGGAGGCCCATCTTCATAGGTTTTGTCTTAACCCCTTGCGCCACCGGGAAGGCCCAAAATTGAAATTTTTTCTAATTATGTAATTATTTAGAAATATAATTAACTAAAGATGTGTGAGAACCGGACACTGAAAATCATAAAATACTACTGACAGAAATTGAAGATGACCTAAATTAGTTGAGAGATACATCATGTTCTTGAATTGGAAAACTGAATATTATTAGGATGGTAATTTACAGGAATTGACTGACTCTAACAGTTATATGGAAGTGCAAAGACATAAAGTAGCAAAAAAAAAAATTAAGGACAAAATCTGAGAATTCACAGTACTTCATTTTTAGATTTGCTACAGTAGTCAAAACAGTATATTAGCATAAGGGTAGACATATAAGTGAATGGAAGAAACTTGAGAGTCTAGAAATAGAAATATACTTAATATGAAATTGAAATTTTTGCAAAGGTGCCAAATAAGAAAGAATTCAAGGAAGAAAGAATATCATTTTTATGGTGCTAGAATAACAAGATATCCATATGGAAGAATATAAAAGAATATAAAAAGATCCTTTACAACAATCCCAAAATTAAAAATGGATCCTAAACCTAAACATAAGCATCAAAAACATCATGCTAGGTAAAAGCCAGACACAGAAGATTCCATACTTACGATTCCATTTACATTAAATGCTAGAATAAGCAGAACTACAGTGATAGAAACCAGATTAGTCATTAACTAGGCTTTGTAGAGGGGATTAACTGCAATGGGAAAAAAATTTCAGGGGTGAGTAATTGAAGTGTTTTAAACTTGGTTACAGCAGTAGCTTTCATAACTGTTTACATTTACCAAGACTAATTGAAATGTATTTTAAATTATATCTCAAAGCTGAAATGAAAACTATACAATCATGTAGTTTTAAATAACTACAAATGTTAATAAAGACAGCAGTTTACTACCCCGTCTTCCTCCCATTCTCTCCTATGTCAACTTGTCCTATGTCGTACATTTTTTTAAAGATTTTATTTATTTATGCATATAAGAGCTGCGGTACAGGCCAGAAGTGTGGGGGGGGGGGTGGAAGGATTCACCAGAGACCGAGTGGGGAACAGAACAGGCAGATTGACAAAATGCACTTCTGAGGGGAGCAGCGGGAGAGACAGGAGAGGTCTGCTTCGCCATGTGGGTTGCTCCCTGGCCGGCCAGGATCAAACTCTTGCTGCAGAGGCTGTGGATAGCTTCATAGTGCTGTGCTTAACCCCTTGCGCCACTAGGGAGGCCTCTCTGTCATTCTTTTTTATATATATTTTACATCACTGATCATTTTTAACAATGTTTGATTCCTGCCCCCCCCCACGCCCCCTACCCTCAGGTGTAGTCACCGTAGAATTTCCTTCACCAGTTCACCCGTGCACCATCACCACAGTCCCTAGTGTTCCTCCCTCTCTTCCTCCTCCCCTGCAGGATGTCTGTGGTTTATAATTGTCTGGTTTTTTTTTGTTGTGTTGTGTTGTGTTGTCTATTGTTACTATTTTTTCCCCTGATGTCTTATTTGGTTCCCCTATGTCATTCTTAAGGAAGACAACTTTCAACTATTTTAGCTGCTGCACATACTTGCCACCTTACAATAATGGTGTACAGCTGCCTCTTGATCCACCAATATTTGACATCCAATTTAGTAACAACCTAACTTTCTCAATGCCTTCCTTCACCTTATCATCTTAGTGTTTTTATTATCATGATCATATACTTATTGTTAAGTAGTGAAGCAAGTAGTGCATGGAATTGTATCTTTTCTGGTACAACTTTGTGGTTTTAAATGAGGAATTGCCTCATTTTTAAAATGTTTAGTAGCAGCCATTGCATCTCAGTTTGTCTTCCCATGGACTTCAATCCATCTTTGTAATAACTCTCACCTGTGAGATTATAGTGTTTGGTTGTTTTCCTGAGGTATCCTTCCTTAAAGCCTTCATTCAGTTTTTCTGATTTAATCTCGATGGCTTCCTAAGTCTTTCACAATAAGACTTCTTTTTGTAAGACTTCTTTTTGCTCTGATCCTAGAAATTCCTTCCAACTGCTTCCTGTGTTGGCACCTTGTTTTCCTATGGCCCATATGACTTAATTTACTCCCTTGTTTACAGGAGCATCTCCTCCTATGGCTCTCTGAAAAGGGATAACTAAGAGGTAAAATCTTGGAGATTTTTCATACCTGAATATGTCATCTTCTACTCCTACAAATATGTACTATTTTAGGTGATTGTAGAATTCGAGGTTAAAAACATTTTTACTTAGAATTGTTGAAGTATATTCTATCATTGTCTACCTTACAATTTTTACAGTGCCACTCTGTTTCCTGACCTTTTATTTTGGTTTTTATTCTTTTTCTCTTTGGAAGTGACATTGGTGCCATGCCTTATTATGGATCTTTTCTCTTTTTTTCCTTCTTTTTTTTTTTTGCTCTGCGCTCTTGGAAAAAATTTTACTTTAATTTTTGATATTTTATGTCCTCTAGTTTTATTGTTATTCCTACTAGTCTAAATTTCTTACTAGTCAAAGATCAGACTTCCTGGATTGCTTTTCTAATTTTTTACCTTTCCTCCTGGTACTCATCTTTCCCTTTTTCTGCCTTCTGGAATATTGCATTGACTGCAACTTTATACTTTTCATTGATTTCCATCTTCTCTTTTGGTGCTTTTTATTGGTTGCTATTCTTGTTAATGCTGCAATATTTTCTCATTTTAGAGCATTTTAATTAGTTTCTTTGACATTTTCTTCTGTTTCTTAGCATCCCTGTTTTGTTTTGAGCTCTGTCTTTTATATTGGAGATTTTCTTCAAATGCATAAAGAACTTGGTCTGCAATTCATATTTAGAAGTATTAAAAAGCTCATGGAAAGCTCTGGGTTTTAGGGCAGAGTTCTTGTCTGTTGGTGGATTGTGCTGTAGAAAATCACTGCGCATCATGCCCTTCCTCTAAGTTATTCAGTTCTGGGTCCTTTTCTGGAGAAAATGTACAGTCTCCTGTGTGGGGCTGCCTCTGTTCTAGAGCGGTACTAAAGAAAGAGTCTTCAGGTTGCACTAGACTTTCACATAATTGTCTAGTTTTAGTCACAATTTTACTCTTACTTCTGTGTCTATATAAGCCCAAAGTCTCTTGGGTTTATTTTTCCCAGAAACTCTTATCTTCTGATTTCTGCAGAATTGTGACGTCATTGAATATACTATATGGACTTGGAGACCTATAATTCTAATAGTTCTACATATCTCCTAGTCCCAAACCTTTCTGAAGGTCTTGGGGAATTGACTTGATTCTTAGCTATAATTTAATTTATGGCACGTTAGCCAAACCAAAATCTTTGACTTTATTTAATCATATTTATCTTTTTTGTATAGTGTCTCAGTATGAAAGCATTAGTGTACAAATAAACCATAGTTTTTTTATCTCAACAATAATCAATTATATCATTGAAGAGAGTAATCCATTCACAAAATTAACAAAAAGATCACTTATTTAGAGATAAACTTAAGACATAGCAAAATATACATGAATAAATCTTTTGAAACTCTACTGAGAAGCCAGAGATTTCTTGCACAAAAAAGCGCTAGTAATAAAAGAACATTAGCTAGATGGAACTTTATAAAAAAAATTTTTGCTCATCAAAGAAATAGCTCAGGAGAATGGATTAGCCACAGAATGAGAAAAAAATATTCTTGGTACTTATACCTCACAAGAGATTTATATCGAAAATATGTGAAGAATCTCTAAAATCAAGATTTTTTTTAAATCAACCATCTAATATAAAAATTTATAAAAACCATTTCACAAAAGATATACAAATTGCCTATAAGCACATAAAAAAAGTCAGTATCATCAGTAAATGAAAATTAAAAGCAGAATGTTTTAATTTGTAGAGATACTATTACCTACTGGAATAGCTAAAAGTTAAAATCTGATACCACTAAATAGTCATGAAGATGTAGATCATCTGGAACTCTAATTTATTGTAGGTGGGAATGCAAAATGGTCAACCACTTTGGAGAGCTGGTAGGTGGGTTCTTACAAAGTTAAACATAACATTTACCTTATGTGTTGAGAGCTTACCACAACTACTCTCAGGTTCAAGGTTTGCGAGGAGTCACAGGACTGCGTGTTGTCATAGTCCTCTATGATTTATTACAGCAAAAGGACGCAAAGCAGTCAAACAGTAAAACTGCCTGAGAACAAATTCGGGAGAGACTAGATACAAGCTCCTAAGGATCACATAAGATATACTTAATTACCCTAGCAAGGAATTCTGACAGTGTGTGTAAAATACAGCCAAACAGGAAAGCTTATTAGTGATTCAGTGACGGTATTTTATTCAAGGCTCATCCCTCTGGTCAACACATACCAAAATTCCAGAAGAAATACAGGTAGTCAGTATAAACTACATTGTTTTCATAAATAGTGTAGGCAGTGTGAGCCACTCTTATCAGTTACGGGGTAGAATTCCTCTGACAATCTAAGTTCCCAGACTCCAATCAAGGGCCAACTTTGCAAACAGTTCTTTTTTAAGAGTGAGCAGCCAGTCTGTACTTCATGCCTAAGTTTTACCAAGAGAAATAAAAGTATATTCTCTAAGCCACCACCAACAACAAAACAGATATAAGAATGTTCATAGCCAAACTTAGAAACATCTCATATATTCAACAACTAGAGAATGAACAAATAAATTATAACACATTTTGGAATATTACCTGTCTATTAAAAAGACCTAGTTGCTGATGCATTAACAACATGGATAGATCTCAAAAGTAATATGTTAAGCAAAAGAAGTCAAATAAAAGAATATACACCAAGTGACTGAATTTTTATGAAGTCAAGAACCAGCAAAACAAATATAATTGCAGAATTCAAAATGTGATTTCTGGGAGCACAAAGAAGAGTTAATTGAAAAAGAGCACGAAGGAACATTCTGGTATAATAAAAATGTTCTGTATCTTGTTTTGTGTGGTGGTTGCATGGATGTAAAAAGTTGGCAGACATCACCAAACAACACTTAAGATGTGTGTAGTTCATTGTATATTAATTGTAATTCAATTAAATTACTTGACTGTGTTGAAAAATAGACTTAGATAAATGGAAATACATACTTGGATTGGAAGAATATTTTGTAAAAATATCAGTACTCCCTAAGTATAAATCAAAGTGTTCTTAATCAAAACACCAAGTTTGACTTTGATCTTTGTTTTTGAATTTAACAAAATGATTCTAAAGTTCATCTGGGATTAAAAGTCAATTTAATAAGGCTCTGAAGAGACTATAGGGAAGGCATTTGAATTGTATTTGAAGGGTAGGTATGTTTGAAATGACAATGACTGGGAATTGAGGGAAGCCAAACACAAGAGTATACACTGAGTGGAACCTGTTTTCAAAGGCAAACAAAAGGGAAAGGGAGAAGATTAATCCAGTAAGATTAGAGCTAGGGTGAGGGGTAGGCAAGGAGGGGAGGGAGTAAGGGCAGAATTAGTTGTAATGATTAGTGAGGCTTTGAGTTTGAAATCTGTATTTCATAGGTGCTAGAGATTCACCATATTATTTTAATTGAGTAGATTAGATATGTGTATTTAGTGGTCAGTTCTATGACACCTTGGATAATGAATTGAGGTGGAGAAAAATTGCAGCGTACGCTTTCAGGGCTTTTTGCCTGAGTTCATACTGCCCACTTAACCTCTTCGGCCTTCCTCCTCATTCTGTACCCGTCAGAAATCCTTTTCTTTAACTAGTGCCTTTCCTTTAAGCAAAACATCCACACCCTCACACTTTATGGAATTACTACATTCTGTTTTATATATTACCTGGTGACAGAGGTCAAATGTCACATATATATGAATGATGTTTTTCCTTTTTCATCACCTATCCCTTTGCTTTAATTGCCTGTGACAAGCTAGCAATGTGTAATGATTTCTTGTTGAATTAAAGACAAACTAGTGTTCTGTATGACACCTCATTAGGGGCTACTAGCGATAGAGAAGAGGGCCCAAAAAAGTGATGATTTGAGGGAAATTTAATGAGTGGAAGTGACATCATGCAAGAGGAGTTGAGAACTCCAAAGGTTCTTACCTTGGAGATTGAGAAAATAGTGATGTCAATGAAAAAAAATGCCCAAATATGAGTAACAGGCATAGTAAGATGTACCAACAAAAGAAGCGATTGGAGACCAGGAAATAGAGAAAGATCATTTTGGCTTTTTTCTGGATAAATTTGAGGAGAAACTAATGGAAGCATTTATAGCATCAATAGTTCCTTGCCTTTGTAACTTTTATCTTTTAATTAAGATGCTGTTCAATACATTAGTGTGAGGAACCTGAGAACTTTTTAACATTATGGAAATAGTCACTTTTAGAATCTTTTCCCTCTTCCTCCCACCCCATATATTACAGTGACTTTGTAATAGATACTCAAGTGGTAAGGGGAGGGGTGTGTGTGTATGTGTTTGTGTGTGTGTGATCGTGGGTAAATGACATCCTGACAGGACAAAAGAACAAAAGAGCAATGTTGAAAATAGTTAGACTAAAGGTTGTTTTTCTGTCATCACATACCAGATATGGAGAGTAGTAAAAGCAAGACAGATGGACAATTCTACTAGTTTTGGTGTGTTCAGATGGAGAAAAGAAACATTCTGTTCCTTTTATTCAGAAAAAGAATTTCTAGGCTAAATTACTGGTTTAAGTAATAAGTTTCATATTTTAACCAAAGCAACATTATTTTTTTGCCCTTGGGATAATGAATCATGCTTTCTCAGAATTTTGCTTTTATGGAAACTAAAACATAGTCATAAATACAGAACTTTTACTCAAATCTTAGAACTAATATTGTTGTGAGTAGATTAGTGATGAAGAAGAGCACTAGTATGGTAAAGCCAATTACAACAAAATATCCAAATACAGTTTTTAATTAGATGATTCTAAATGACATGAGAATAGATTTTTTAATTAATAAGCTAATTATTGTGATTTTGCCAATACTATTAAAATCGAACCCATACTTTCATCTTTTTTTAAATGCATCATTTTGAGGACTTTGCCTCAGAGGGTAAATTTCTAATTTTCAAAGTTGACTGTGGAAATAACTTTCAATTTTTTCTGTGCCTATTTTATTTCCCGCATAATTGGTAGAGAACTTACATAAATAGATTATTAGTATTGACTAAATAAAATTAAAGTTTGTGTTCCAGTTTTAGTTTATCTTTGATCTTGCAATTTAGAAATAGACTTTATTTTTTTTTTTTTAAGATTTATTTATTTATTTATTTATACAAGCACTGGGTACAGTCAGAAGCATGGGAGGGTGAGAGAATTCACCAGAGCCAGAGTAGAGAACAGAACAGGCAGACTGACGAAATACACTGCTGAGGGGAGCAGCGGGCAGCAGGAGAGGTCTGTGTGCCTGTGGGACCCTCCCCGGCAGCCGGGGATCCAACCTGCACTGCAGAGGCTGTGGGCAGCTTCGCAGCCCAGCGCTCAACCGCTGCACCACCAGGGGAGGCCCTAGAAATAGAGACTTTAATGTGCACTTTTTATACCATGATAGATGCTCTCACTTCGATTTTCACCCCAACAGGATTGTCCATCACTTTTCCTTCCCTATAATAATAACTGGTGTGGGGCATGAACACAAAGGTATCTGCTGATGTGCCCCACACTTTCTCCAACTTACCTCTTCACTTTAACCTTGCAGTCATCCCCTTTCCACTACTCCCTAGTGGAAGTTTTGGTGCTCAAACCTTTTCTCTTTCAAACTTTCTTATGTTTCCCTCTGTACCTTTATTTTAATTTCATCAAAATCAGCTAATGAATCATAATGTGTGAAGAAGTTGTTGCAGCCATAGACCATTTTAATGACTAATGTTAAATAACTAGCTTCAAAGTTCTTGTCAGTTGATGTATGTTATAAGGAAGCACTTTCAAACTTACTGAATTATTACAATATAATTATATACTGAATTTTTATAATATATAATTATATATAAGTACTATATAATACATAATTTATTATTAACTGTATGTCTTGGGTAATCAACTGATGACATTTGAGCATCAGTGAGTAAAAATGGAAATATTTTACTTACTGATTACCTGTGTCGGTTTTTACACATTATGTCCATTGCAGTTTGCCATTCTCATTGCTGTCATTTTAGGTGTAATCTCCCACATACTCCGTACATTGTAACTATATCAAGTATAAGTGAGCAGTAAATGTTTGAAAGGGCAGAGACCATCCACTGCTATTTCTCTTCCATCATCAAATTAATTCTGAAGTACCTTGTCTATGTTGTATTGGCTAAAATGATTTATTTTTTCATAAAACTGCTTCTCTACACATCTTGGCTAGATGATGGTTGAACTGAAATGAAGCTACCCTCTTTGATTGCACTTCTGGGACATGTGTGTTCCTTTGCTTGCCAAATAACTATCGTGCATTACTTAGAATTTTACTTCAGGGAAATAGCCCTTTAACCAGAGAGCAAATACTGAAGGACAATAAATCACTTTTAAAGTTGATCAGTAATTGCTTGCAGTGGAGTCTTTCGCCATTACTAATGTAATACTAAAGTATTCTATTAGTTAATGTCAGAAAATGGAACATATGACAAGTGATTACATCACAGTATAATGTTATGTGGCTTTCATCATTGAAAAAACAATTTCTTAAATCAAGTTTCTGCCATATTTCATGTATTTGATCCATTGTTGTAGCATCTCTCTTGAAATGTATTTTAACCTGAAGACGTACTTGGGTAGTATTCACTGAACGAAGAATAAAATATCTTACATCATAGGAATACAGTTTGGTAAACATGGAACATATTTGCAAGTAGCTCTTTATGTGTTTTTCTGATTAAGTCAAGTAAAACTGGGTAATACTTGTTTTGGCCTATAAACTTGGCATGTGAAATGAGCTGGTTAAGAATATAGACAATATATACTATAAGAAAGTGAAAATCAAAATCAACAAAAAAACTATGAACCAGAGACACTTTTAGGGGGGCGGGGGCGGGAGGGGAGGGATTGGGGTCAGAATGGGGGGGCTGCAATTGTATGGGGAATATAACAATAAAATTTATAAAAAAAAAATTAAAATAATCAAAATAGAATATATGATCACCAATAATGAGTAGTGTCCAAACTGCTAATAGTAATCAGTTGATAGTGAACTTCTGCTTATTGTTTTCTGTCTTACTATGTGCTCTAGAAAGCATTCTTTAGCAATGTAGGTGATTGTATGTAGTTAGGCCCAGCAGTGTGCTAAAGGCAGTGCCAATATTGATATTGACTATATTTTCCCAATTCTTCTTTAGTGACACCACATTGGTCACTGGAAATTGGCCACAGTGAATGTATTTACATGGATTTTTTTTCCTTCTTTTCTATAATGCCAGATAATTTACCAGCACACTCATAGAAAACTAACTGTATTTCCATTAAGTGTATATTCAGAGAGTGAGAGAGAGAGAGAGAACTCTGATAAATAAAATATATATATATATATATATATACACAATGGAATACTACTCAGAAATCAAAAAGATAAACACAGGCAATTTGCAGCAACATGGATGGAGCTGGAAGGGATCATGCTCAGCGAAATAAGCCAGAAATAAGCCAGAAAGAAAAAGAAAAATACCGGATGGTCTCACTTATAGCAGGAATCTAGAAAACCTAAATAAGGGACCAGGAATAAGAATAGCTATAAGAAAGAAAAAATCAAAATCAACAAACAACTATGAACCAGAGACACACTATGGGGGGGGGGGGGGAAAGGAGGGTTTGGGGTCAAAATAAGGGGGTTGGAATTGTATGGGGAAAAAAAAAAAAGAATATAGACATTAAATGATCAGCCTAAGTGAAATTTTGTCTAGTTGTCTAGTGTCTGTAAGAATACTAGTAATACATCAATGGATAGTGTATAAGAAAAAAAGAATACTTGAAGAAATTACAGTAATGTCCTCCAAGAGGAAACCTGTCCAAGGACAAAGGCTGAGTTTGTGATATTGAGGCAAAAGGATAATAGCTCAGCTAGATAATCACTAGACAAAGTTTCAGGGGTCTAACTAGTGATATGATACCCCAGGATACACAATACATCTTTAGCCAGATTTTTCCAGTCTAATCTCTAATCATGGCTGTATATTAAATATTTGGTAAACTACAATGTTTTCATGATATTGTATCACATTGATGCTTAGTTATGTAATTTAGCTGTTACAGACTATGCTTTGGGATGAATGAGACCAAAAGCAAGGCCCTCCTAGTATTTTTGGTAAAAGTTCATTGATAATACCTGTTTCATAGAACATACTACTAAAAGTGGAATGACAACAGAAGACTGGCATAGTGAATTTATTCACATATTCAAGAAATACTCCATATTTTTAAGCTACTGTTTGTATTTGATTCACTTACCAGAAACTGTTTTCTTGCTGCAAAGCAAATTAGTGGAGTTCATTTATATGTCCTCCTTAGCCTATCAGTATTGGCAGAATCACCACTGTGATCACTTGCAGCACAGTCCAGACCTTGTCATTCAATTTTGAAAATAGTGTCCTTATAATAGCCAATTATAGCAATGATGTATACAAATTATCTGCTTTGTTCATTATTTGTGTGTGTGGGGGGGGGTGCGTATTATAGGCACAGATATCACACCAGGCCAAGTTTTATGCCCCTGGCTTCAAAAAATAGGTACCATAAACCATGATAGAGTCTTACTTGGTCCCTGATTCTCCTGACATCAGTTTGACTTTATGGGATGGGATATAGTACAAATCCATTAAGTCTGGAATGTTGCGTTGGTCAGAAGTGAAAATAATACTCCAAAACAAAGAGACCTTCTGTGAAATATCTAGATGCAATTTGGTGAATATATTCTGTGTCTGCTAGTAGCCCCAATCAAAGTTGCTAGATCCATTTCTGTCAGACGAGTCTACCAAACTAAATAGAAAATCTATTCTTGGCCTTTTTAAGGTTTATTTTTTTTTCTTTCCCAGAATCTACCTGTTCTGATATATAAGTAAAATAGAGCAACTAATTCTGCTGAGAAACCAGTAGCTCACCCAACCTTTGCTTTGTTTATAATGTCAATATAAATTATGTGTAAGATTCATCTTTTCACCATTGTCAAAAAAGACCATAAGGCTAGTCAGTGGAGTACAGGCAAGTGTTAATGCATTGAGACACCAGAGGCATACTACCAGAAGGAATAGCACCTCACTAAAAGTTCATTTGGTGCCTAAATCATATCTTCATCCTATACCACAGGAAATAAGATGTCTCCATTCTTGATGAAGAGAGAAAAATACGAATGGGGAACAGTGTGAAGCAGGTGTTTTTCAAAAGTTCCTTCACCTTCACACATTACATCAGGAAGACTTGACAGGAACTGTAGAGATTTTCAGTGTCATGGAAAGGCTTTTGAAGGCATTATGCTACAGCAGAAAGAAACAAAAATAAAAGATATTATCATACAATAAATAAGATAATAAGATATTGTTAAAAAATAAAAGTCATTTGATAAGTTTCAGAGAGAAGTTCACATTCCCTATGGCTTATGGAAAGATCTTGCTTCAGCTTGTCTAAAACAGTTCTTTAAAATAATCAAATGAACTAGAAGTGTTGCTGGTGTTACCTTTTGCATGATGTTCTTAATTTCAAATGTTTAATCTATCTAGGTATTCTTAAACTTTAAGATTGCCTAGCTCCACAGTCTTTTTATCTCTTTGTTTTTAGATCGCTGGCAGCCAAGAAATAACTATTTGACAAATTAGCCACGTCCAGGATGGTGTTCACTTCATTGGGGCAAGAGTTAAATTATTTTTGGTGAAACCCCTCAATATTTTTGAAAGAAAGGAGAGGAGAGTTAGTTTCAATACCAATTTTATACTCCTATAGAAAGGAACAATATGTGATTAGCGTCATCTGTGTAATTCTGAGTAATAGTAAGATTTTCTTCCTGAAGTCTATGGGATATGAGTTTCATTTGTAAAGAGAAATTGCAAAGGATTTTGAGTTCTGTTTTTGGTTATCATCACTAATAAGTTTGTTTATAAACTCTCACTTGTAAAAGGTTAAGCTTCCCAAACCTTTTCTTCTGTTTCATGGAAGCTAAAATCTCCCCCTGGCAGGAAATCAGACTAATATTTCAAGCATCCCTCCATATTTTGTATTTTCCTTACAGTAGGCTGTGTCCTTGCTGGCTAGTCTGTAATTGACCTCATATAGGTTACATCTTCATGGAAGCAAGCAGATGTATAAGCAGGCTTCTGTTTTCATTGTGTTTTGAAGTATACTCTCCTCCATCAAGTGTAATATAAAAGATACTGTTTTGTAGTCATTTTACAAGGAAAGTATCTTTTCACATTAAAATGATGACTCTCCACATTTTACCAAATTTCCCTTAAGTGTTGCTTCAGTTAACTAAGAATCTTACAAGATGTAGGAAATAAGCTATTGTTTGTTTTTAACACAAAAGAATCATCCCTGCTGTTTCCAATCAATCTAAATATAAATAAAAGGCATTTTTTTTGGTTATTAAATTTTGGGGCGGGCCTCCCCTGGTGGCGCAGCGGTTGAGCACTGGGCTGCGAGGCTGCCTGCAGCCTCTGCAGCACCCGTTCGTTCCCCGGCCACCAGCGAGGGTCCCACAAAAACAAACAAAAAAAAATTGGGGGACAACTTGGGATTTCTCTCCTCTGGTGTGGTCACCATAGTTCTCCTGCCACCAAAGTAAAGTGCCTATTTTTAATACTAATGGAAAATCAGTGTTCTGGCCTATTTCTTTCCCCTTCACATCTTGTTTTTTTCACTGGTCAATATTTTTTTCAGTCCAAGAGCCAAAAATATTCTTTACATGGCTTAACACTTTCTTCTATTACTCATTGCCTTTCCCTTCCTTTTTAAATAGTGAAAGCAATATCTCTAAAGAAGTAGTTTTTGTAATCTATGTATAGCATAACTCTAAAATAAGAATTTTTGTATGTATTTCCATCAGCGTTTTTCTTATTTTTTTTGTAAAACTGTATTTGATTGTTTTCTCTTGCATTTTGTCGTTATCAACATAGGTCAGATGTCCATTTAATGCTTTTGCTCTGCTAAGAGTGTACAAACTGATTTAAACAAATACAAGCCTCCCCCTGTTAGGAATTTTACTGCTTGAATAAGAATCCAGAGACAAATGTAACAATGACAACAGGGATATAAAATACATAAGACATTCTCCATCAAAAAACATATCTTTCTAAAAATAGTTTTAAAAATCATATCTACCAACTCCTGAAACAAAGTCCTGACCCCTTTCTGGATACATTGATCTAGATAGCATTGCTCCAATAGGTAAGTGAGAAGGAATGAATTTCCATGCAATTAAGCACTGTGCTAGGGATTTTACATATATCATCTCTTTTATTTTTTATTTTTTTTTAGATGAGAATGTAGTTTTTAATTAATTTATTTTCACAACTTGATTTTTTAAATAAGGAAATGAAAAAATTAAAAAGTAAATAAGTTAGGGCCTCCCTGGTGGCGCAGCAGGTTGAACGCAGCGCTGTGAAGCTGTCCTTATCTTATTTTTTTTTTTTTTACCTTTAATTCATCAGGCTTATTTTATTTATTTATTTATTTATTTATTTAATTTATTTTTTTAAATAGTATTTTATTTTATTTTTTTTTTATAAATTTTATTGTTATATTCCCCATACAATTGCAGCCCCCCATTCTGACCCCAATCCCTCCCCTCCCGCCCCCGCCCCCCTAAAAGTGTCTCTGGTTCATAGTTTTTTGTTGATTTTGATTTTCACTTTCTTATAGTTATTCATTTTCCTGGTCCCTTATTTAAGTTTTCTAGATTCCTGCTATGAGTGAGACCATCCGGTATTTTTCTTTTTCTTTTTGGCTTATTTCGCTGAGCATGATCCCTTCCAGCGCCATCCATGTTGCAGCAAATTGCATGTGTTTATCTTTTTTGAATGCTGAGTAATATTCCATGGTATATATGGACCACATCTTCTTGATCCAGTCATCTATTTTTGGGCATTTGGGTTGTTTCCAAAGCTTAGCTATTGTAAACAGTGCTGCTATAAACATAGGGGTGCAGGTGTTCTTTGGAATTGATGTTTCTGTGTCCTTTGGGTAAATACCTAGGAGTGGAATTGCTGGGTCATATGGAAGCTCTATGTTTAGTAGGTCCAGAAATCTCCACACAGCTTTCCACAGTGGTTGGACCAGTTTGCACTCCCACCAACAGTGCAGAAGAGTTCCTTTTTCTCCACACCCTCGCCAACATTTGTTGTTGCTAGTTTTTTTAATATGTGCCATTCTCACTGGTGTCAGATGGTATCTCATGGTAGTTTTGATTTGCATTTCCCTGATGACAAGTGATGTTGAACATTTTTTCATATGCCTGTTGGCCATTTGCATTTCCTCTTCAGAGAAGTTTCTTTTAAGCTCTTCTGCCCATTTTTTGACTGGATTATTTTCTTTGTTGTTGTTGAGACTCATCAGCTCTTTGCAGATTTTTGTGATCAGTCCTTTATCATTAGTGTTGGGTGCAAAAATGTTCTCCCAGTTGGTGGGGTTTCTCTTTGTTTTTGTTATTGTATATCATCTCTTTTAATTCTTATGATCTTACTGTGAGGTAGTAACCAGTTCCATTTATCTTTTGCAAAGAATCTGCCTGAAACTTCGCTTCCTGAGAAAGTCTTTAGAATTTCAGAGTTTCCCCTAGGGTCAATGGGATGGAGGATGATGGGCTATGATCTCAGCCAAAGCAAAAACACTCTGGTTAGTGACTGCTCACTGCTTGTTTTTTATGCAAAGCAATGATAATCTGTCTTAACTCCCTCACAAAGATGAGAAAAGAAAAATTCCTGGAAAATTCTGTCCCTGTGATAGTTTGGCCTATTAAATTGTATAGTATTTCATATTTTCCACTTTGTTTGACTGTATTTACTTTCCTTATATTTCCATTCCCCTAACCTTTACCCGTTTTAATATTTAGTTGCATTTTGAGCTTAAACTTTAAAAAATTTTAATTTATCCTATCACACTATAATTTGAATGTTTAAAAGTCCAAATTGGGAAGATTAACAAGTGCATATTTTGAGATTTGGTATGGTTTTCTTTATGTATGTACATAAAATATGGAATTTAAATTCACAATTTACCCTAATAATCTAAGATCAAGTATTTGTCTTTATTTCACTTCATTGGTGGCTTTTATGTTTGCTTATTACATTTTATTCCACTTACACTGAATTCTTTTAACCTATTTAATGAAGTCCCCGTTCACATTTATGATAATCAGAAATGTATATTGATATAAACATAACTGATCTAGACCATAATTGTCATTTTTAAAGATCTATTGGTGAAGACCCATGCTAAGCCCACCTATGGACCTCATATTAGGGAGCCCTTTTCTTAGTAATGTGTTTTCATAACATTCATAGCACTATGAATTTAGCAATGAAAATGAATTTGAATTTTCTACATATTGCACATTAGAATGTGATTTTCTACCCTGAATCTGTTAAGGTCTCTCTGAATCACTGAAAGAATGAGTTAAATTTGTTTTCTTGTGGTTAGCTTGGAAAGGTCAGTGAAGGACAGTGCTTTGGAAAAAATGGATAATATGCATCTTTCCGGAGCTAGTGTATATTACAGCTGTCTCTTTGGACTCACTCCAACAACCGCTCAGTGACTCTTAGAGGAAGAGGATTTTGGAGGCCTTAACTGGGGCTCAGAAAATTCATACTGAAAAACACTTGCTTCCTATGTATATTCTACTGCTGTAAAGTTTGTTAAAAAGTATAATACTTTATTTCTCAAATCCAGATAATCTCTTGATCTTTTTATTTTCCATTGCAAAGTATCTTCATCGATATCTTTCTTGCTCTTACTATTGCTGCCTCTGTTCAGGCCCTTATTTCATTTTCCCTGGGATAATTTCAACAATTTAGTTTTCCTACTTACGCATCTATGCTCTAGGACTTTAGTGCCCTAAAAGAGATCCTATCCTGGAAGAGTTCATAATCTAGCAAGAAGTCACATATGGATGTAGATAATTTTTATAAGAATATATTAAGGTACAATTGTAGGAATACATATAAGAGGCTGGGTAACATCAAGAAAGGGAATAATTTACTTTAGATATACTTTAAAGTCTTTTAAGGATGGTAATCATAATATTAATCCAGGTTTTAACCATTCTGTTTATGAGGCAAGTACAAAGGAAGTTTTTGTTCTCTTGTTGTAAATCAGACTAAACTAGGGATCCATTTGGTAATTTTTTAAAAACCAGAAAGTTCATTTTCTAGTTAATGAGCAAATAAAGAGATGCAACTGAGTTAGCCACAAATCTACATGTTAATATTTTTCTGTTGACCTCTCTGAGAATGAGAACGGAAAATATTTTTTCACTGTATTTCTAAATATACACATGGGTAAATGTGTTGGTTAAATCAGATAACATTGTTAAATGTATCAGTGAAATAAGAAATCATGTATGAAACCTTTTGTCACTCAGCATTTACACAGCTTCTGTATTTGTGGAATTTAGATATATAGAGAATACTAGCTGCCTTATTTAGCAAATTGTGGCTATTTGAGATGATTAAGCTGTCAGTTGAATCAGTATAGATATCCCCTAAATTTGCAAGTCTGCACATTAAATTAGCTCTGTTATTTTTAATGTCTTTCAGATGCATATGAAGTGTTGATTTTTATAGACAAATAGCTGTTTTGAACAAGTTACATTTCTAAATTTGAAACCTGAATTAATATTATACAAATTATATTTTATATATATTTATAAGTAATCAGGTGAGAAAAGTCTGCATTCTTAGAGTGAATTTATTAAATGCATCACTAAGTGGTAGTTTTCTGTATGCTGCTTTTGTGGTGATATTGCCTCAGGAGTGTTATACTAGATTTTGGTTTTCCCACCAAAGATGGGAAAAGATGGTTTTCCCATCTTTTGATAGATGAATACTATCAAAAGAAGACATCAGGAGATGGCAAAAAAGATGATGTTAAGATTCCGGGACACTAACTGTCAAGTATGGAATAGAGAAGCAGGACTATGGAGTGAAGAGGTTTAGGAGTAACAGTGTTTAGGGGTAATTTCGGAAGTGCTCAATAAAAACTTCTGTATCAGATAGTGAGTTCCCAACACTGAAGATATACAATTAAGTGATTTCTGAGATACTTCCCCAATTCAAGATTTTTAACTTTAGGGACTTAAAATTAATGCTTCCTTTCACCCCCCAGAGGACTTAGATTGAAAGGGTAGGATGTGGTTGCAGAGGCAGGGTTGGAGATGACTTAGTAACCCATGTACATTTAGAAAATTCTCCTGTTGATACCAGGTAATTCTGATCTTATTAGAGATAAGCAAACTTTTCTGCCAAAGAACCAGACAGTAAATATTGTAGGCCACATGGTCTTTAGAGCACCACAGAGTACAAAAGCATTCCTGATGATGTATAAACACAGTTTATTGTCTGTGTTCCAATTAAACTTTATTTATACAAAAGCAGGTGGTGGATGTGATTTGGCCCATGGCAATAGTTTAACAACTTTTGCCTTAAATGATGAAATCTGGAACTACTGTTCTAACATAAATATAAAAAGGCCTTCAATTAAAAGTTAATTTGTCAAAATGTCATTGTCATCTTGTGCTGAAAGAATATGTATCATGTGGGCCTCCCCAGTGGCGCAGCGGTTGAGCACTGGGTTGAGAAGCTGCCCGCGGCCTCTGCGGCGCCGGTTCGATCCCCGGCTGCTCCCAGGCCACCAGAGGAGGGTCCCACATGGTGTGCAGACCTCTCCTGCCGCCCGCTGCTCCCCTCAGCAGTGTACTTCGGTCCTTCTGCCTGCTCTGCTCCCCGCTCTGGCTCTGGTGAATTCTCTCACCCTCCCGCGCTTCTCACTGTACCCAGTGCATGTACAAAACAAAAACGAACAAACAAATAAATAAATAAAACATGCCTCTATTAAAAAAAAAAAAGAATATTTATCATGTTCAAAAATTTTACTTGCCTAGTGAACTTAGAAACTTTCCACTCTAAGGGGCCATGAAAAGTCCAAGACTATTTTCTGCTATTCATTTCTGCTGCTTATTTTATCCTTAATGGTATCTTTACCTCTGCTGAGCAATACCATCTGCTCCACTTGGACTGCTGTTGCGGACCCAACCTTTACAAAGTAATAAATGCAGGTTCAGACCTTCTAAGATCCAAAAAACTTTTAGTATCTCCTACACAAACAGTAATTGTATTTTTAAAAATTTTTTAAATACAGTAATTATTTTTACAACGCCTTAATGTATGACTTCTCTCCGGTGTGGTCACTATAGTTCTTTCACCACCAAAGTGTCCATATTCCATCACTATATTCCCTTCTGCTCCCCCCCCACCCTGTTTTTACCCTCCCAATCTCTCCTGGATGCCTCACATCTATATTCAGCTTTCAGGGTTTGTCTTTGACCCTTTCCAAACAGTAATTTTAATACTAGTTGAAAGAAGTTGACAAAAACTTCTGATCAGCAAGGTGTATCTGTTACGTATTTCACACTCTTAAGCTTGGACAGTAGAGGTTTTCCGATCATCATTTGGTCTTTTGGCCTTTAGGTTGTACACTATTATAAAATGGTGGGGCCTCCCCTGGTGGCGCAGCGGTTGAGCACTGGGCCGCGAGCACCGGCCCAGTGTAACACTGGTTCGTTCCCCGTCAGCAAGGGTCCCACAAAAAAAATAAATAAATGGTGACTAGAGTGAGTAATAGAAGAGCAGCAAGCTGCTATCATCAGACAGACTGGCCACAGCTGAGAAGTGACTATTAACTGTTTTAAAAAAAAAACAAGTAGATTAGAGCATTTTTTTAAAGCACCATCACTAATCTGGGGTCTTCAACTTTAGGGCCAAAAATACCCTCAGACTCAGTAATTGGCTTTATAATGAAGACTGTAATTCATCAAGAACATGGTTAATTGTAAATTAATATTACTTCTGAGAAAACAGGACCACCCTCACTGAAATAACTTATCATTAGATACATGGAAAACTAGGATAAGCAAAACCAATTTATATCCTAAGAGTCTGAATCCTTGTGATTTGTCAGTTTGTGGATGTTTAGCCCTGACACTCTGAACTCAAAAGCCCAACAGAGTAGTTACTTGACTCCAAAAGTTTTATTTTTTGCAAATACCTTTTTATGATTTTTTAAACTTCCTTTGTACAGATTCATATTTAAAATTTTACTTTTACAGTGACTTATCCCCCGCTGTTACTTTTCAAATGAGTTCTTTGTAAATAGAATACACTTAAAATTGAATAATTCCACCTTTTATCAACATTATTTCTTCTATAGTATAAATGGCCTTTTATTAAATATGTTGTATACTCTGATTTCTTAATTTTAGGGATTTTTCTACACAGTTGGAGAATTGAGAAGATGCAGCTTTTACACTTCAGTCTAATATTTATTTGATTATACTGCATATTTGAAAAGCAATTTTTCAGGAAATCTGAATTTTTAAAACCATAAAAAAATTTAAGACACTCTTTTGCACCAAACAGTTTAGAGACTCTCTTTTACTTATTGTATACAACATAAAATTCAAACTCCTTAACGTGCTATCTGCCTACCTTTTTGGCCCCAGCCTACCTCTCACCGCTCCTTCCTTCCTTCCCAATCACATTCCCTTTCCAGTTCTATGCACTTTGGACTCAAGTAATAAAAAACAAGTTACGTTACTAGTAACAGGCTGCATTCTTTCAAGGTCTGTGAGTTTGGACATATGCTCTTGTGACATTCTAGAATACTCTCCTCATTTAGCAGACCCACAGCCAAGCCACCTCTTCTCTGTGAAATCCCTACTAATCTCTAATATACTATCTGGACTTTATCTCTCTGCAGCTTTCCCTAACCTCAGAGGACAGTTGAAGATTTCCTGTGATTTTTCCAAAGCTTACATTCTATCTTATAACAATTACCCATTGTTAAAGTTGTTCCTGTGTCTTGTTTTTTCCCATTAAACTCTGCATCCCTCAACATCCCAAAGGAAAGCATCTTATTTACCTTTGTTTTTATAGCATATTTGGCTTAGAGCTTGGTATAAGCAAATAGTTCTCCAAAAAAGGGCATTAAGCTATAGTGTACCATTTAAATAGAAATTATAGGAGTCTGGAAACTAGAAGTTGAGCCCCTCAGTACTATTCAAGACTTTTCTGTGAAGTTTGCATTACCAATGCTACCTTCAGGTTTCATTACTTGAAACTGCCACTCTTTTATGACACTCCCTATTTACTTGCCTTCCCCTGTAAAAGAAACCAAGTTCCTCTTCCCCATCTCCATCTGTAGCCAGTCATGATAGCTTGAAAGATGCTGGTATATTGTACAGGTTTATTAATAATATTTAGCATTTATTGAGGATTTGCTGTATACCTCTCTCTATGCTTCTGTGTTTTTCATATATTACCTCATCTAATACAAAAATATAATGAAGAATAAGCCATTATCCCAACTTAAGAGATAGAGCTAGAGAGGGTGAGGAATGAGGTTCAGTGAAATGAGTTAAACTGCCCAAGCCACACAATTATAGTCAAAAGTAGTCAGAATTTGAATCCAGTTAATTGAGATCCTGTTTTCTTATTCACTGCCAATGAGTAGTATCTGACCATACCATAACTAAAGACTGTTTCAGCAGGGTTATTTTGTGCATTTTGGAAACATCTAGACCTGGGTTCAAAATCCGTATTTAACATTTCTTATGACAGTAACTTCACTCCTCTGCCCTTTGGTTTTCTCATAGGTCAAGTAGTAATACCAAGGGTTATTTCTTTCTGGGCACATGATATAAACTAAATAGTACATGTTAGATCCATTTGCCTCTTCACTTATGTTAGATGAGCTCTGAAGGTCAGTACAGCATGAGATCTAACATAAGACGACAAAAAAGAAAGTTAGTATTCTCCGTCTTCTGTATAGTACTACCATAGTGTCCAGCAGTGCCTGCCTTCTGGGATCACTAAATGTTTTATGGCCATGATTGCATTTATTCTCTTAATGAGCGGGCATAGTTTGAGTACTTAATGTTAGTTGCCAATAAATATACTATAATAGAATAAGGATTAGAATCCATGATCTGTCTAATGTACTGGACTTCTCTTTTGCTAATTCTTAGGGAACATATGAGACTTTGTGAGTTGTTATTCATTATTTCAAGTAGTTTCCCCATAATTCCATAACATAGACCTGTTAGCATCATTCAACAAAGAGAACTATAAACACAGCTGTTATTTTGGTGTGGCTTGTGGTTTGGTTTTCTTCTTATTTGAACTTTTTTATGCAGGCAGATCGTCATCCAAAAGTAGTCATTTGGCATTTTCCCCTGCATTCTTCAAAGTTTTTTGTATGTTTAAAAAAACTTTAAGTCATTCCATAATTACACACTTACATTAATACATTTCGTCCTTTTACTAGCCAGTAGATTTTCATTTTAAAATTACAGGAAGTAGGACAGTAATAATGTTTTAATCTTGTAACTCTCATGGATCTCTTAGAAATTTGAAGAAAAAATATTTTCAACTATTAAACTTTTTTTTATTGTTTTCCAGTTAATGTCAGTATTTCCAGAGGTGGGTAGAGGGTTTGAAATTTCCTGCTTCTACCCCTCATCTCCTTCCTCTAACTCTGAGGCATCCCATAAACACTTGTTTATAGCTGAGAATTGCTTTAGTAGGCCGTTGCTCTTTTTAGGTCACACTGGCAGTAAGAAGAAAGGTAGATTGTACAAGGCAAACCTAGAGGCAAAGAGACCATTTGGGCATGTATAATAGTGACAAGAACTAGTAGCAGCCTAAGCCTTATACTCAGAGTGGTACTGAAGGAGTATAGACAGATTCAGGAGATGAAATTAATGAAGTTTATTGATGGGTTAGATGCTGATGAGTATTGTAGAGCTGACAGGCTTCTGGATTAGCTGCATCATGCTCCTTACTTTTCTCAGTGTGTTTGTTTAACTCCTGCTTATCCTTAAAGAATTCAGTTTGTATATTACTTATTACCTCCTTTGGGCAACCTTCCTGCTCCAGCCTCCATTGATTTTTTTTTAAAGATTTATTTATTTACACATATAAGAATGGGGGTGTAGGCCAGAGGTGCAGGGGGTGAGAAGATTCACCAGAGACAGAGTGGGGAACAAAACAGGCAGACTGACTGAAATACACTGCTGAGGGGAGCAGCGGGAAAGACAGGAGAGGTCTGCTGTGCCATGTGGGTAGCTCGCTCGCCAGAGACCAAACTTATGCCTCAGTGGTGATTGCTTGACTTAACCCCTGTGCCACCAGGAAGACCTTCCATGAATTAAGTGACAACTCTCCATGCTTTTTATAGCATCTGGCAATTTTCTATGAGAGCATTTGTTCGGTTTTTGTATCTGTTTTGACCCAACATACACATAATCTTCACACTCTGTTTTGTGAGACCAAGGGCTGTGTCTGTCATTCATTGTCATAATTTTAGCACCTGACATTATCCTGGGGACAGAACCAGTACATTTTTGGTGAATAAACAAAGTATCATGTATAGGTGTTGCCCAGAGTGTCTGGTGCACTAATCAATTATAAAAAGTTATCTGGGCCTTTTTGATTCATTTCTCTAACTTTCTTTTTAAGTGTTACAAATTCTTAATACAGTTGGTTGGTACATTGTACTGACACTGGGGCTCATTTTTATGTAAATTGATTTACTTCAATCAGAAATGTCAGGACTTTGCTAATTGATAATGTGGATGAATCATTGCAGATTCCTCCTGTGCTTCAAAGAATATGCATTAGTGATCCGTTGCATTATAATAAATATGCACCTAAATTATACTGTAAAAACAGAATGATCTAAGATATTGCTTAGACAATAATTAATGCAAAAGATGAAATTATTAAGATTGAAGAAAGAAAAAAGACTAAGCTATAATTTTTCATTACCACAGGGTAGAGATAGGGGGTTAAAAAGAAAAAGGACTTGACTTCTCTAGTTTTTCCTTCACTCATCTTTAAAATTAGAGCAGTCAATCCATAATATAAAAGAATCTTTCCAGCCCCAATTCTGTTGCTACATAAAAGTAGAATAATAAAGGTGATATATGTTGGGGATTTTGGTTTCAATTAAAAATTTTCATTTTCCCATAGTTTTGGCTCTGTCTTGGTAAGACCTGACTTAAAAACTTTATTCAAATAAAATGTTTTTGTTAAGTTTAATTTAAATAAGGTGGTTTTCTAATTACTTTGGTATCAATTTTTTCAACATGGTTTGGGACACTACCCTTCATCAAAATATTTAAGATCAGTTACCACTTTAATCAATTCAAACTATAGAAAATGAATTTTTGCAATTGTAATGCCATGTAGCACCTTAATGTAGCTGTTTCCCATAACCTATGTTTCTCTTCTTTGTTTTAGATTTCTGCTTTGGGATAGCCACACATCTAATTCTTTCAAGTAGTTTTATGTGAAAAACTTGTAAAAGATTGGAACAATGCCTCCAAGACCATCATCAGGTGAACTGTGGGGCATCCACTTGATGCCCCCAAGAATCCTAGTAGAATGTTTACTACCAAATGGAATGATAGTGACTTTAGAATGCCTCCGTGAGGCTACATTAATAACTATAAAGCATGAACTATTTAAAGAGGCAAGAAAATATCCTCTCCATCAACTTCTTCAAGATGAATCTTCTTACATTTTCGTAAGTGTTACCCAAGAAGCAGAAAGGGAAGAATTTTTCGATGAAACAAGACGACTTTGTGACCTTCGACTTTTTCAACCCTTTTTAAAAGTAATTGAACCAGTAGGCAACCGTGAAGAAAAGATCCTCAATCGAGAAATTGGTATGGTATTTTCAACTAAATGGCATTGTCCTCTTATAAATTCAAACAGTATGAAATTTTATCATCTCATTACTAAAATAGTTTTCTTTGAACCAGTTAAATTACCTCTGTAATCTTAGCTTTCTTTTATTTTTATTTTTATGATTTATTTATTTATCTTTATTTTATATAATTGTTCATTTTTGTACAATATTTGCTTTCTCCTCTCTGGTGTAGTCTCCATAAAATTCCCACCACCAGTTCACCCGTGCACCATCACCGTAGTCCCTTGTGATCTTCCCTCTCCTGTTTTGATCCCTCTCCCTCCCCGCACCCCCCTGCAGAATGTCTCTGATTTATAGTTGCCTGTTAATTTTGGTTTTTAATTTGTTTTTTTTTTTTCTGATCCCTTCTTTGATTCCCCTATATTCCTCTTTAAGTGAAACCATTAGGTAGTTTTCTTTTTCTTTCTGGTTTATTTCACTGAGAATATTCCCTTCTAGCTCCATCCTGTTGTAATCTTAGTTTTCTAAATAAAAATCATTATAGATCTATAGTATTTTTGATTATTGGGCTCAGAGACTTTTTTTTAATGCCTTGGTTTTATAATGTTTTCTTTAAGTATCATTTGTAGAACTACTTAGATTTATTTGTTATAACCTAGGTTTGTTTATTTATTCTTAAAAAAATTATGGATAATGTTTTTGCCTTTGCTCTAAACCAATAAATAAATATACTATATTTTGTATATTAAAATAATGGGTCCTTGTCAACTCTTACTATATATATTCATCAAAATTTTTTTAAACCAGAGAAACTTCTTTATTGTAACCTTCTCAATCAGCCAAGTTTCCTATAAGGAACATGTTCATACTGTATGTTTAATAGAAATGATATATTCTTTATATAATTTTTTAAAGGTTTTGCCATCGGCATGCCAGTGTGTGAATTTGATATGGTTAAAGATCCAGAAGTACAGGACTTCCGAAGAAATATTCTTAATGTTTGTAAAGAAGCTGTGGATCTTAGAGATCTCAATTCACCTCATAGTAGAGCAATGTATGTCTATCCTCCAAATGTAGAATCTTCACCAGAACTGCCAAAGCACATATATAATAAATTAGATAAAGGTAAGAAAATTGTCAGTGTACACTTCTGTACAATCTTTATCCTGCCTAGATGGTAAGTATACAATTCAGTACCAAGTATACAGCTTGTTTACAATATATATTTATTGATTGAATCACTTTTATGCACACGGTGCTAATACCTTGGTCAGTTATTTATCTTCAAATAAAACTGAAGAACTTTGAGTATGAAATTCATTATTACAGAATTAACTGATTATTTTTATAAATAAAACCAAATTAAATAGAAACAATTTATAAAACTTTATACATTCTTGTTATTATATGATATAAATGGAAACAGTGTTCCTAATCATGATGTTAAGTGCAGTAACTAGGTCAAATCAAGATGAGTAATAATGTATAGGTTGACTTTTGACAATGTATCAGCTTCTAAAATTAAGTGAACATAAGAACATATACATGTTTTGATTTGGAAATAAAAATACCATTGTATCAGATAAATACCTGTTTTTGAGGATAACAAAGTAAACGTTTCAGTTCAAATAGGTTGACTCTCACAAGATTATATGTAAAATTCTGTTGAAAGGTATCTTGTTACTCTTTCACAAACATTATTCAAAGTAGTTTAATGCAATATAACATAAAATCTTTGTCTGGAATTCTTTTCTACTCTAGCATATTTTTTAATGCTTTATAAAAATATTCCTGTATACAGAAAAATTGAAAGAATTGTATTGTGAACACCCAGATCACTCTACCACAGTTTTAATCTTTTCATTTTCATCATCTTTTTAATTCCCTGGCTTAGTAATTTTAAAAGTAAAGAATTAGATAATGCATCTTCTTTCCCTGCCTCCAACATTTTTATTAATTTGATTCAGTGTTTTTCTTTTAGATAGAGGATTCTTTCCCAGAGATACCAAAAATTCTTCTATTTTAGGTTCTGTTGACCTTTGATACTATCATGAGTCACTCTTTACAGGGGTCAAATCTTCATGAAGTATGTCACGTAGTTAAAATGTAAATTAGCATACAATTTGTGTGCTTGCCATTAGACATGAAATTTAGACAGGGTCTAACAGCCCTATCGGATTTGAAGAGTTACTGTTTCTACCTGATATTTACCTGTATTAACTTGATTGAGTATTATGAGTCATTTCTGATTATGGTTAAGAGTAATGACTGTGCATACTTTTTGAAATTTGTCTCTTGAAAAATTAAATCTAATGGTGAATACGTCTAATGATGTTTTCCTATTATAGGACAAATAATAGTGGTGATTTGGGTAATAGTTTCTCCAAATAATGACAAGCAGAAGTATACTCTGAAAATCAACCATGACTGTGTACCAGAACAAGTAATTGCTGAAGCAATCAGGAAAAAAACTCGAAGTATGTTGCTGTCATCTGAACAACTAAAACTTTGTGTTTTAGAATATCAGGGCAAGTATATTTTAAAAGTATGTGGATGTGATGAATACTTCTTAGAAAAATACCCTCTGAGTCAGTATAAGGTGAGTAACAAGTTTCAGTTTCAAAAACATTAAGTTTAAGTTTAATATGTAATCACACTGGGGACTAGTATCTATTTTTGAAGCATACTTCTTAAAAATTAAGTATTAGTAAATAGTATTCATTAGTTTCTTTTTGTACAATAATTATTTAGTTTAAGAGACTGATGATTTAATTTGAGAGAATAGATGCTCTCTTCCTTTAGGTTTTATGTAACTAAATTTGGGGACAGAATTATATACTTGTGGCTAAGCTATATAACATTTTCGCAGTTGTAACAATTTTGCAGTGATGATTTGGTGATTACTTAATTGTGCCATGAGGTAAGATATAATAGTGTTTCAGGTTTCTATATGCATAAAATGTATCATGTGCTTTTTCTAGGTAGTACCATTTCTATAGTGGAAATACTTTTATTGGTCAATAAGAATTTAAAATAATATGAAACTTGCCCAGCAGACATGTTGTGTACCTTAATATTTTTTAAAAAGGAGTTTATTCTATTCCTTTGGATATGCCACATGAGCTATAAAGTAAATGTGCCCCTTGTTAAAAAAAAAAATGTTGGCAGCTAACACTAATCTAAAAATGTGGGGTATTTCATGATTTTTATCTCCTCTCAAATAATGGCACTACTAGGAATTAAAGCAGACTTTTCCAAATATCCATTATTTGCTGTTAATTAACATGTAATATTGGGCCTCGCCGGTGGTGCAGCAGTTGAGCGCTGGGTTGCGAAGCTGCCTGCAGCCTTTGCACTGCAGGTTCGATCCCCAGCCACCGGGTGAGGGTCCCACATGACGCGCAGACTTCTCCTGCCGCCCACTGCTCCCCTCAGCAGTGTACTTCATCAGTCTGCCAGTTCTGTTCCCCATTCTGGCTCTGGTGAATTCTCTCACCCTCCCGCGCTTCTGACTGTACCCAGTGCTTGTATGAATAAATAAATAAATAAATCTTTTTTTAAAGATGTAATATTAATAGTATTATTAATGTTATATTATTGTATTAATAGTATTATTAATTATTAATTATTGTATTAATAGTATTATTAATATTATATTATTGTAATATTAATAGTACCCTGCTCTCTATTTCTGTTCATAAAATAAATACCTGTAAGAAGCAACTATATTTGTATCAATCATATGCCAATTACTGATTTACAACCACATTAATACATGGTTGTGGACTTCAGATTTCTTTCAGTACAGTAGGGATTAATGATAAGAAAATAAGCTATTTTAATATGTACATAGTATATTTCTATTAAAGATCTCTATTCAAACTTCCATTTCAAAGTTCAGACTAATGTATTTTACTATATGTCCAAAAATTTTGTCATTCTGAGGGGTATTTTTATTTTTCAACAAGACAGATTTTTCTCAGGAAATGTTAGGACAGAAGAGCAAGTTGCCAATAATCCTTGGGTTGAACATCAGTATTACTTTAAAAATTATTAAATTATGTTACCTTTTATTTAACACAGTGTTGTCACAACAACTAGCCTCTGATCCTTGTTTGAGCCTGCGCTATAACCTAACCCCGAAATGTTTGTATTTTACATGTTATAAATATGGCAGCTACTAAGAACTTGGGTCTATAATGGTTGATATTTATCACTTTTGCAGATTAGGATGTAAATCCTCTCACAATACTCTTAAGATGTTGCTTCTGATATGAAAAATCTTATAAGAAATGGCTTATCATCCCCCTTAATCTTTTACAGTACATAAGAAGCTGTATAATGCTTGGGAGAATGCCCAATTTGATGCTGATGGCTAAAGAAAGCCTTTACTCTCAATTGCCCATGGACTGTTTTACAATGCCATCCTATTCCAGACGCATCTCCACAGCTACACCATATATGAATGGAGAAACATCTACAAAATCCCTTTGGGTTATAAATAGTGCACTCAGAATAAAAATTCTTTGTGCAACCTATGTGAATGTAAATATTCGAGACATTGACAAGGTAAAGCCAAATGTTGATACTTACTATTTGATATAAATTATTTTATGTAAACTTTTTTATTGAACTAATAATAATCTGGTGACCTGCAGTATGTTTTCAGATGACTAGAAAAACACCCATCTACCTTAGCTGTTACATAGTTTACAACCCTTTGTAATTCTAGTATTCTAGAAATTCTAATACCATATTCCTAAGCCTTTAAAACCATACGTTTTACAGAATTCATTTGGCAGCAAAACCTGGTGCAACCTGAAATGAATTTTTTTATAACCTTTATCCTACTTAGTGTAAATATGCACATCTTTTGTTGGAGGAATATTAATGCTTAATGTCTTTATGGAGTGCTGTTCCATCTGCTAAGAGTATTAAGTAATATTTAGTATATGTACCAATATTAAGTAATATTTAGTATATGTACACATTTAGTATATGTACCAAAACATGAAAAACTCTGAATGATATACCTCACTAAAGGGATTGTGTGCCTATGTAATTTTTAGTAGTTAAATACCCGCTGAAACCAGCAAATTTTGGTAAAGAATCTATTATCAGTATTAAATTACTAAATATATATATATGGAAAGGAAACCAGAAAAGCTATGGCTGAAGGAAACTCTTCGTTGATTCTCATATCAGTTACATTATTTTGATATTATTTAATATTGTTTCTATTGTATGTGTCTGTGTGTGTGTGTGTATTGTATACACATGCTTTGTTTTATTTTATTTTTTTTAGATCTATGTTAGAACAGGTATCTACCATGGAGGAGAACCATTATGTGATAATGTGAACACTCAAAGAGTACCTTGTTCTAATCCCAGGTAAGGAAGTATATGAATTTATATTTCCAAAAGTCATTCTAGTGTTTAGCAGTGTAATCTATAAAACTGGTATGTTTCACATCATTAGTTTTATTCAAGTCATGTGAATTACTAGACATTTACATATAGAACATAAAGACTTTCTGTCACATGCAGAGCAATCACAGATTACTTTATTGTTTCTCTCTCAAATTTTATTAGAAGAATTTTTCTGATTTTCTCTTTCCATTGTATCAAAAAGAGGACAGAATATGGTTATAATTCTCTTTTCCTGCTGTATCAAAGAGAGAATAGAATACCATAGAAATTTTGTGCTGATACATCAGAACCATAAACCTAGCATTTTATTCTTCCTTATCTCCATTACCTTTTGCATTGAGATGATTTGCAAACAACTCCAGTGGCTACTCTGAGGCAGTTTCCTTCACATCACTCCCAAGAATAGATATTTATGACATTCAAATAAAGAGTCTTTGGGAATAGGGCCTCCCTGGTGGCGCAGCAGTTGCGCGCTGGGTTGCGAAGCTGCCCGTGAGCTCTGCGGCGCCGGTTCCATCCCCGGCTGCTCCCCGGCCACCGGAGGAGGGTCCTACATGGCGTGCAGACCTCTCCTGCCGCCCGCTGCTCCCCTCAGCAGTGTACTTCGGTCCTTCTGCCTGCTCTGCTCCCTACTCTGGCTCTGGTGAATTCTCTCACCCTCCCATGCTTCTGACTGTACTCAGTGCATGTATGAACAAACAAACAAACAAACAAACAAATAAATAAATAATACATGCCTCTTTAAAAAAAAAAAAAAGAGTCTTTGGGAATAAATCAATTTCTTAAGGGGAAGGAAAATTATTGGGAGCCTCTTAAATTATTATTTGCTATCCAACAGCTGCCATCTAGCTATTTCTTTTCCTTTCGCTGTAGAGTCACTTGGAAATAAGACTCTTATCCTAAATATAATAGCAATAATATTTTAAGGAAACTCAAATTAGTATTAAAGATGGACTTTATAGACTACCAGAAATAGCAGTGAATCATCCAAAAGTGAATTTCCTTATGAAAATTTTAATATTTCATTTATAGTATAATTAACTGGTATTAATTTCCTATCTAGTTTTCTATTATGTGAATATGCTATAATTTATCTGTTCTGTTGGACATTTGGTGGTGATGGATAATGGGTGCTAGGTGGTGAGAGAATTACAGGGACTACATCTGAGGGGAGATATCAAACACTGTCCAAAAATTAATGACAATGTAAGTGAATAAATAAATAATATATAACATTAAACTAGAAAACATTCTGTGCCCAAATTCACACATTTTTGTGGCTTTATACTTAGAGGTAGAGCTGTGTCATAGGTTAAGTATTAGAAGATTATGCTTTCCCAATTGTAACAAATTTTACCTCCACTAGCAGTGTATGAGATTTTCTATTACTGCATATCCTTAACACCCCTTGATATCATCAATCTTCGTCGTTTTTGCCATTCTTTTAGATAGTAATATTTTCATGAGATTTTGTTTTCTGGATGACAAACAATATTGACTATTTTTTCATATTTATTTGCAATTTGGATATGATCTTACAAAGTATGCCACTCTCTGGCCTATTTTTTGTTTGAATTATCTTCTTCTGAATGATTGGTAGAAGTCATTTATATTTTTGGTAATTTTTTTTTTACTTTAAACTTCTACATAGGTGGAATGAATGGCTGAATTATGATATATACATTCCTGATCTTCCTCGTGCTGCTCGACTTTGCCTTTCTATTTGTTCTGTTAAAGGCCGAAAGGGTGCTAAAGAGGTAAAGTATTTTGGAAAGGACAATTATATTTACCTCTAAAAAATTCTAACTATACTGCTGATGAAATGTTTATCAAGAAGTAGATTTTTTATTTAATAAAAATTAATCAAACATCTTTTAAATTTTAATGAATAAATGTATCCTAAAAGAATGCTTTGGGAGAGCTTCTGGAATTTAAAGATGATGAGTTTGTTCTGAGTTCATATTGATACAATTTTGAAACATGCAAAGTCTCTACATGCAAATTATCTATTACATGGCTATATGCAAATATGTCTTGCTTTAGTAAATATTTTCTACTTATAACTCGAGAAAATACATGTAATTTCAATGACAAAAAAGAAAGTACTTATACTTTGAAAAATTAATGTCTTGTTATAGGTATCATTATAGTTCAATTCTTCCTGTGGAAGATAAGTGTTTTGAAATATATTTTATAATTTAATCCATAAAGTAGTAAATATTTTTCTGCTTTTTTTAAAGGAACACTGTCCATTGGCCTGGGGAAATATAAACTTGTTTGATTACACAGATACTCTGGTATCTGGAAAAATGGCTTTGAATCTTTGGCCAGTACCTCATGGATTAGAAGATTTGCTGAATCCCATTGGTGTTACTGGATCAAATCCAAATAAAGTGAGCTTTTTTTGCTATCATAAATTAGATATTTTTTTATTGACAGTGAAACACAATGTTTATAGTAACTTCTCTTTCATCTCTTAGGAAACTCCATGCTTAGAGTTGGAGTTTGACTGGTTCAGCAGTGTGGTAAAGTTTCCAGATATGTCAGTGATTGAAGAGCATGCCAATTGGTCTGTATCCCGAGAAGCAGGATTTAGTTATTCCCATGCAGTACTGGTAAGGCACTTCACTGCATTTACTTAAGTATCACAATCAGTAGATTCGGGTACATACTGTTTGTATGGAAAAGATGTTATGTGTTTCGGTTGCACAAGCATAGAAACTATGGTCACTAGGCCAGTATCGCAATATAGTAAAATTCTCCATATACTAATATGCTGATACTTTTACTGAGGCAGTTTCTGTTCTTAGTTTATTTAGAGTCCTAGCCTGCCTTCATTTAACAAATATTTATTGAACATTGACTCTCTGTATATAGTATGTATAGAATGTATGACAGTTAGGAGGTAATAGAATTGTGACCTAAAGAAACTCCATTGAGTATGCAGTTCCATGATGAAAGTAAACATTAAACTGGTAAAAACATAAATAAAAGATTATAAATCATGGTGTATCATGAAGTTTAAAAAATAATAGTCTGCCAAGAATGAGTAAAGATTGAGGGGGGGGGTGGCGGCGGAGAGGTAACATATTTTAAGTTTAGAAAAAGCCTCTATGAGATAATAACCTTGAGGTTGAAACCTAAGCACAAGTATGTGGTAGGGAGCTTGGAAGCGGAGGAAATAACTTCACTACCATAGTCCATATCCCCCTAGAAAATAGTGTGTGTCTCTGTGAGTGTGTATAATTTAAATATTGATCTAGTTATCTGATCTTGGTCATAACTTTGGAACCACACTATAACTGGATTCAAGGACCATTAACTCTCCTTTATTTCTCAAGGGCAAAGGTGTGGTGCTAAAAGAAGCAGCTATTTTTGTTCTTTGGTGTCTCTTTCACCAGTTTCCAAATATATCACTTTTTTTTTCACCTGATTATAGGTTATAAATAGACCAACCAGTGAATATGGGGCTAAGAGATCCTGAAATATGCCTCACCTGGTAACAATAACAGCATCACCCAGAGGCAGTCTGGAATCCTACATTCAGGAACTTTATTAGTTTACAACTGTGTTCTCAGGAAGGCATTTACTAGTTCCTTTTGTAAACTGAATAAGTACAAACTTTTTGCCTATGTCCTTTCTACTTAAAATCATTATTGAATTTTGTCAGATACAAGAAGTACATTTTTAGACATTAGAAAGGGATTCTCTCTCTTAAAATATGGCAACTATTCTCTAAGTTTAATCCTTGATGATAAATATTGCTAATATTTATCAATTGCTTATTGTGTACCAAATGCCTTATCAGTCAATTTTTGCATTTAACTTAAAAGTAGTCTCTATGAGGGGAGGTGCTATTATAGTCCCTATTTTACCAGTTAGGAAATAGACTTAAGGAATTTAATATATCTAGGGTCACTATTTAATTAATAAATATTAAGCCTCATATTTCCATCATTCTGGAATTCTTTAAGTTTGGAACTGGAATTGAAATACTGATGTGCATTCCCATGAAATATCCATAACCCTGCCCAATTTGGTTATACTTATAAACTAACTGAATTACCAAGGTCAAGTCATTTGAAAACTCATTTATCTACTATTTTAATCATATATTCAGTCACTGAACTCAGTTTTCCACCAGGTCTGTTGGAGTCACTTTTAGCTTTTGAGTTTCTATTTTGAGCAGTTCTCTAAAGGATTGATATTGTATGGTTTTATCCCTCCTTGGAAAAATTTTTCTTCCAAAGAAATAGGAAAACCTATTATTTTTGTAACAGAATTCTTTACTAGTGTGTCTACTGAAACCTTTTATAAATCTGAGATATATTATGAGATCTTATTTTTGTTATATGTTAAAACATTTTACTATTTCATCATTACTCATCAATTCCAACTGCTTAAAAAAAAAAAAAACCAACCAAAATAATATGATAAATAGGCTAAAATAGCCTGGACGAAGGACACAATAATGAAAAATATCATCACTATTACATCATCTTTCAGTCTTAAATGTAGCAGGCAGTCATAATACAAAGATGAGTTGAAAGGAAAAAAGTGATATAAAGAAATTTTTAATTCCTTGGGTTGATTATTCTGATTGATACCTGTAAGTATAAAAATAGGTGGTAGCACTTTCTGCCTGCTTGTATCTATGCAAGTGTCTTTTATTCTTCTGTCCCTTTTCCTAATAAACCTGCTCCTTAAATATGAAAAAGGTGTGTTTTATAATTATAAAGCAAAGAAAGTAACTGCCTTCTGTTCAATAAAATTATGAGCCATGAAATTTCAAAAATGTTGCATTTTGACTATGCAAGCTAGAACTTACTTGATTTGTATTTGAAATCTAGCATCAATATATGTAACATGGAATGTTCCAGATTTATGCATGACAGTTGATGAGCAAGCATCTAGCAGTTGAGTTAGTTGTACTCAAGGCTATTGCCCATTTGGGATTATGAATATGATTTTGTATGTTTAAATTCTTAATATGTCTATAAATTTATTTTTTACCATCACTTTATTCTCCTCAAATTATATTAAATAATATAACAAAATTATTAAATAATATAAAGGAATTAAGAGTTCCATTGGATCCAAATGATAAAAGCTACTAACTTCCTGATGAGTGGAAAGTTAAGTATTTATTATCTCTTACCTGGACTATTACAATGTCCTCTTAACTGGTCTGCTTTCCATAGAGCACCCAGAAAAATCTTTGTGAAGCATAAGTTAAATCTTGGAATTCAACCTTTAAAATAGATTTCACTGAAAATAAAGTCGAAACCTCTAGCCTGACCTGCAGGTTGTAACTGCTGCACACGCCATCTCTTGTCAGTACTGTCCCTCACCTGTTGGCATTCAGGTTTCTCTTCCTATTCCTCCTTTGCACCAAATTCATTTTCTCCTTGAGGCACTTTCACTGTTTCCTTCATCTGCAGGAGTTTTTCTCTAATCTTAGGGTGAATGGTTCTTTCTGGACATTCGGATCACAAATTAAATATTACCTTCTCATAGGCCTAACGAAGCCATTCTTTGTCACAACACCCAGAGTAGATCATTCTCCATTATTTTTATTTGTTCGTTTAATGTCCCACCATAATAGAGGCCCTATTAGTGCAAGATACTTTACTGTTTATGAACCTAACAGTAAGACTGAGAGGCACATTATCCCTCTTTTAATAAAGACTTGTGAATGAATATGTGCCAATAGTTTCCTTATGCAATTGAATAAATTAGCAATATTTATAAATGTCTAAAAACCAAGTAGTATGGGTGTTTGCTTTCATTTTTAGCCATTCTAAGGAGTATGTATTTGTTGTTATAGTACAATAATATGCATTTGTAATTATTTATTATGTAGTAAGATTTCCATATTTGAAGGAATAAATACAGTACTTGGAATCTTGAAGTTATACAAAAAGTTATGGTGTTTCTTTTTAGTTTCCTAATGTTTGAATGCACGATGTTTCAATGGGACTGTTTTGCCTCTTTTTTTCCCCTTATTTATTTTCACTTCTTAAATTTGAAAGCCCTGTAGTGATTATATAGATATATTCAGGCAAAGAATTTGCATTTTTACTTTATTATTTTGTTATTCCAGAAACATTGGCCTATTAACACTAGGTAGATCTCATTAGGTGTAGAAGTTAATTATGCACTAATACTTATTAGATTCCCAGTCTGATCTTGCCTCTGTGTTCTTTAGAGAGATTGGTCTACATTTTCTTTATTTGTATTGTCTTTGTTTGGTTCCAATCTGGTCTTATCCCTGACATTGCAGCTGCAGAGGTGTGTTCCTTTGCCTTGGTAGTTACATTCTCTGATTGGTAACAATATTAAGCAAGTAAGTTATTGTATTTGACCTAGAAGTACTGACTTAAAATAAAAGCTTACTATGAGAATAAGCTGTTTCACAATGGTTAACAAGCAGTGTAAAATTTATTGACAATGTTCTTTTTTTGTAGATCATTCATGAATACAAGGGGGGAAATATTGGCAAAGAAAACTATGTAAAATATTACTGTATTTTACAGAGTAACAGACTAGCTAGAGACAATGAATTAAGAGAAAACGATAAAGAACAACTCCGAGCAATTTGTACACGAGATCCTCTATCTGAAATCACTGAGCAAGAGAAAGATTTTCTGTGGAGCCACAGGTAAGTTTTAACAGAGAAATTCTGTTTCTTCTGTTATAGAAGAAAAAACTGACTTGGGCTGTTTTGTCTTATTTCTATCATATCTATTAAATTAAATAAAGCATAATTTACATGACTTTTTATTATATTATCCTTTTTAAAACTAACTTTAAATCAATATCTCTGGAAAATCATGTTGCATTGGTTCTAACTTTGAACACTGAACACTTTTTTTAGATCACTGATATGACTTTTTAAAGGGGTTTTCTTTTTATAATTGAGATAACGTTGGTTTACAATATTATGTGTGATCCAGAGGCATAGGAAACTCTTCAGAGGCAAGTCCTCCCTCCACAGCCACCACCAAGGCACCCACAGAGTCTTCCACCATAGCCCCTTATGCCCTGTGTTCCACCCTCCCTCCACCGTGCCCTCTTGTAGCCTCAGTTCCGGTCAATTTTTTAGGATTTGTTATTGGTTTGGTTTTATCTCACCATTTGTTTTGTTTCCCTGGATTCCACATATAAGTAAAGCCGTAGGGTATATGTCTTTCTCCTTCTGACTTACTTTATTTTGCTTAGCATAATCCCCTCCTGTTCCATTCATGTTGTCATGCATGGCGAGAGTTCTTCTTTCTTACAGCTGAGTAGTATTCCATTATGTACATAGTCCACATTTTTCTAATCTAAAATATTTCTTTAAATAAGTTAAAGGTCAAAAAAACCCTCAGTGGTTTTAGATCATTTTGGTTGGTCTATATATTTTTAGGAGTTCCTTCTGATTTTTCATTTTTTCTGACCTTCCTCAAAGTAATAGTATAATGACTTATTTCTCATAAGAAGACATTAGCCTATCACTAGGTAAATGTACACTGATTTATTAACAAAGCAGTTGCTGTCCATTAGCACCAATTTTGTCCAGTAAAATTGGTGAGTCTTCTTATGATTCATGTTGCATAAATAGGTGAGTAATGGGAGTTGTGTACTGTTATAAAATAAGTTCAGTATTTTTCCTAAGTACCTGTCCTCCATTTGGATTTTCCTTTTGTCTTCCTTGCCATTATAATTGTGTGAGTATATATTTATTTATATGTACAACTATAGTGTTACACACTATAATATTAAACACTGATTTCATTTGATTTTAAAGGCAGCTAGTTATGGTAAGAAATTTTAAAAGTGTTTCAAAATTTCTGAAGATTGCATAATTGAATTTTTAGATATCTGGGCCTTTTGGATAACATGCAAGAATGTTTTTTATTTTGTCTTTTCCACACAGGCACTATTGTGTAACTATCCCTGAAATTCTACCCAAATTGCTTTTGTCCGTTAAGTGGAATTCTAGAGATGAAGTAGCTCAGGTAAATGCATGTTTGAGATTACTGAATAACTGTTGCACAGAGTTGGGAATGTTGCTCAAGTTGTTTCCTCTCAAAGTCTATCTAAATACAAAAGCTAAAATAGACTGTGTTTTAAAGTGATTAATAATCGTACTATAGTGAAGAAAAATACCATTCACACCACTTCCTCTGATTAACTAATTAGAACTGACAATTTTAAGAACTGAATTCATAAGGGTGAGGGTACTTTTACCTAAACAAATTTTAAAATAAAAAATTAAGACATGCTATCTTGAAGGGTTAGTTTAGTACTCTTTGCTTTTTAAATATGATTTATTTCTTTATTATTTACAGATGTACTGCTTGGTAAAGGATTGGCCTCCAATCAAACCTGAACAGGCTATGGAACTGCTGGACTGCAATTACCCAGATCCTATGGTTCGAGGTTTTGCTGTTCGATGCTTGGAAAAATATTTAACAGATGACAAACTTTCTCAGTACCTAATTCAACTAGTACAGGTAAAGTAATGTGTAATGAGAAAATAGTGTTATATTCTAAATTCAAAATATACTACTTTACTGGCTATGTTCTCTTTTTACAAATTAGTTTTATTATCAGTATCTACTTTCTTTCTTAGAAACTTTCTTTAAATCCAGCCATGCAGAAACTGACTCTAAGATAGAGGATTTTTTTTTAATGTTTATTTGTTTTTAATCGCATAGGTCCTGAAATATGAACAGTATTTGGATAACCTGCTTGTGAGATTTTTACTTAAGAAAGCATTGACTAATCAAAGGATTGGACACTTTTTCTTTTGGCATTTAAAGTAAGTCAAATTATTTTCCTGTTATATTCTTCAGCTATATATTACTTGGGTTTTTTTAGCATATGGGTAAATATGCATTACTTACACACTGTTGTCTTTCTGAAAGTTTTCCATACTAGAAGTATAGTCTACCAGTGACAAGCTTCCCCTCAACTACTTCTCTTTAATATTAAATAAGCAGTAAAATTCTAACTAAATATACACAAGAGTGATACCAAATTATTTTTAAAGATTTTTTGATTCTACCTTAAATAAAGTTTTTTAGGTCCAAATAATGTTATCATTGGCTTTACTCTATAAAGGGATTAAAATGTGCCAAAATAAAAGAGAAAAAAGTCTTTACTTTGGAATTCAGAGCAATAAACACAAAATCCCAAGTTTCTTGCTAGAAAACAAGCCAAAAGAATAATATGCTCTATCTCATACTCAATGTTAGAGGTCAACAAGTCATACACATTTTTCTATGTGTAGAAACAGATTTTTTTTTTAAAGATTTATTTATTTATACAAGAACCGGGGTACAGTCCAGATGTGTAGGAGGGTGAGCGGATTCACCAGAGACAGAGTGGGGAACAGAACAGGCAGACTGACGAAATACACTGCTGAGAGGAGCAGCGGGTGTGTCAGGAGAGGTCTGCGCGCCATGTGGGACCTTCGCCAATCAGCGGGGATCGAACCAGTGCTGCAGAGACTGTGGACAGCTTCACAGTGCGGCACTCAACCGCCTGCGCCACCAGGGGAAGCACAGAAACAGATTTTTAATTAATCTTATTTTTAAATGTTAAACTCAGTTGAAACTGGATCTTGAAACTTGGTTTAAAATTGCTATAATTCAAAGAGAAAGAATATAGAAAAGGGGCTAGGATGCCAGAAAAGTAAAATAGTACTCACTGAGCTCTTCAGTCCCTCCCTCTTTATCTTATTGTTTTTGTACCTAATTTCCTTTTTTTCACATTTCATTTTAGTAAATGAAAAGTACTTGAAATAAACCTAAAAGCTATTTTATTAAATTGATATTTCCAGGACGTACCTAAACTCCTGCTTGTTTTACTTCTAAATGATAGGTTTTAAATCATTTTATTAGTAGCATGATTCTAACATTCACTGAATTAGAAAACAATTTTCTTTTCTTTTTTTTTTTTTTAAAGATTTATTTATTTATATAAGCACTGGGGACAGTCAGAAGTGCGGGAGGGTGAGAGAATTCACCAGAGCCAGAGCGGGGAACAGAACAAGCAGACTGACAAAATACACTGCTGAGGGGAGCAGCGGGCGCGGCAGGAGAGGTCTGCGCACCATGTGGGACCCTTGCCAGCAGCTGAGGATAGAACTGGCGCTGCAGAGGCTGTGGGCAGCTTCGCAGCCCAGCACTCAAGCGCTGCGCCACCAGGGGAGGCCCGAAAACAATTTTCTTAAAAATGATTTTATACACACACTCACATACACACACATGTGTACATGCACACTTATTTTTTTATCTTTCAATGTTCCTTTAGATCTGAGATGCATAATAAGACAGTTAGTCAGAGATTTGGCCTGCTTTTGGAGTCTTATTGTCGTGCATGTGGGATGTACCTGAAGCACCTGAACAGACAAGTTGAAGCTATGGAAAAGCTCATTAACTTAACTGACATTCTCAAACAAGAGAAAAAGGATGAAACACAAAAGGTTTGTGACTCTTTAGTTTGTTTTTGAGACATTTCATTGCAACAGTGGTGGATTCTTTGAGAGCGCAGTACATATGTACATCATGGGCCTTAAAATCAAGATCAGGATTTGGATCTGAGAAAGCGTTGACTGCTACTTAGCACTGTAAATTTAGACACATTATTTAGTCTCTTGATATTTTCCTCATCTGTATTATGGAAGTAAGAATTTCTTCATTGGATTGTTGTGAGGATTAAATTACATGAGATATGCACCTGTCACAGTCATTACAACTTGGAGGGTACACAGTAAATATTAGTTCCCTCTTCATCCCCTTCCTTTCTGTTTTAGATAAACATAAATTTTTTAATGAATTTTTTCCTTACTCTGTCATTTATCATTTTATGATGACCCTGAAAATAAGTGGAAAGAAATGTTTTTGCATTTCTAAGTTTAAAATGGACTCTTAGACAATGAATATATATCATACATCCTAAGCTACAGTATAATTGTTGCAGTATAGCAGGCCAGCTTAGTCTAACTGAAGAATATGAGTAAAGATTTTTCATGACCTTTTCCTACTTTATATTCTTTATTCAGTCCACCCATCCAATAGTAAAAAGTGAGATCATTCTTTTCATATAGTGAAATGGAAAAAAAAATCCAAGTTTATTAGGTATCCCAAAGAATGTACATTATAAATTAACAGTACTGAATGAATTTTCCAACATCTTCATTAATATAACTTGAAGAAAAAAAATTAAAATTACTGTATTAATCTAAATGTCTTACTGTATGTGACTGATTTGATTTTCTTGAAGTGGTAGTATATAAATCCAAATATAGATTAATAGAAAATAATTGTGTTTATCTTTTTTGAATGCTGAGTAATATTCCATGGTATATATGTACCACATCTTCTTGATCCAGTCATCTATTTTTGGGCATTTGGGTTGTTTCCAAAGCTTAGCTATTGTAAACAGTACTGCTATAAACATAGGGGTGCAGGTGTTCTTTGGAATTGATGTTTCTGTGTCCTTTGGGTAAATACCTAGGAGTGGAATTGCTGGGTCATATGGAAGCTCTATGTTTAGTAGGTCCAGAAATCTCCACACAGCTTTCCACAGTGGTTGGACCAGTTTAATTTGCTGCAACATGGATGGCGCTGGAAGGGATCATGCTCAGCGAAATAAGCCAAAAAGAAAAAGAAAAATACCGGATGGTCTCACTCATAGCAGGAATCTAGAAAACTTAAATAAGGGACCAGGAAAATGAATAACTATAAGAAAGTGAAAATCAAAATCAACAAAAAACTATGAACCAGAGACACTTTTAGGGGGGCGGGGGCGGGAGGGGAGGGATTGGGGTCAGAATGGGGGGCTGCAATTGTATGGGGAATATAACAATAAAATTTATAAAAAAAAATAAAATAAAAAAATAAATAAATAAAATAAAAAAAAAAAGAAAATAATTGTACTTTTTCTGATGCTAGAATTGTGAATAAGAGACTAAACTGTCTCAAAAGAACAGCATATATTATAGTATAACTGAGGTAAGAAAGAAATTGACATTAAATTTGTAAATAAAGGCATTCCTTGTAAGCTGGAATTTTCGTATCAGTTTGGGTAGGATCCAGTAGATTAATTTGCAACATGAAATGTATTACTCTAATTAGAATGCAGCCAATCCAGGGTATGGATTCAAAGATTCTGCAGCACTGAAGTTCTAGTGTCTAAACAAGATTAGCAGTTAGTTTTTTTACCTTTTATGAAATCAGTTTCTAACCATGAGTATGTTTATTTATCAGGTACAAATGAAGTTTTTAGTTGAGCAAATGAGGCGACCAGATTTCATGGATGCTCTGCAGGGCTTTCTGTCTCCTCTGAATCCTGCTCACCAACTTGGAAATCTCAGGTAAAGTACCTAATTGGAAGTTTTACTGATGTATTTAAGCAAGTACCTTTCTGGAGAAAATCTTAGGAAAAGTGAAAATGTCCGTTATAGTTAAAATACTCATTTATAAATGCTCACCTCTCCCATTCTCCTACCTGAAAAGTAAGAGTATTAGATTTTCAATTCAGATCTGCATTTATTCAGAATCAATTTTTACTACTTTAATGATAGCCTTTAAAACTTTCTATGGCCAGAATTTCTGTATAAAGGATAAGAAATGGAATATAATATCTGTAAAACTAATAATGTGTCACTGTATTGAAGGTTCATGTAGTTATATAAAAAAATTTTAAGCTTAATGTTTAATTTTTCTTTATTCTCTTAGAAATGAATTATGATTTATAATTGAAAAGAAAGTTTTAAATTTTATAAAACTTCAAACAACTACACTGTATGTATTTTTAATAAATTTGAGGGTAAAAGGATTCACAAAGCTAAGGTGCCTAGTAAAGTTTTTAACTGTCTTAAAGGCTTGAAGAGTGTCGAATTATGTCCTCTGCAAAAAGGCCATTGTGGTTGAACTGGGAGAACCCAGACATCATGTCAGAGTTACTCTTTCAGAACAATGAGATCATCTTTAAAAATGGTGATGGTAAGGAAGAGTATTAATGAACTTGTGATGCATGAATTTAGGTGTCTTTTTATATGCTGAATATTTATGAACTTTGAAAACCATTTAAGGAATATACATGTGGTAAAATATATAATATTTAGTAAATGTCTGTCTTTACGACGTGCACATATAATTATTAAAAAGAAAAGAAGTAGTAGGTTTAGAATCAGAAAACCTGAATCAGTTCTATCATTTGTTTAGCTGTGGAAGTATCCTTTCATTCCATACATAACTGATGTGCTAGCCCATGGGGCTTTAAGAATCAGTAAAACCAAACCTTTGTACTCTTAAAGCTTATAGTCTAGTAAGGAAAAAAGGAGACCCTAAGCAGATACTTACAAAAATAAAATTATAATGATGGTTCAAAGGAAAAATGTAGTCTACAAAGGAACCATGTAGAAAAAGTCCCAACACACTGGAAAACAGACTTGGGGAACGTGGGAGGATCATAGATGGGTTCCCACTAGGAAATGACATTTCAGCACTGAATTCTGTTTATCCTAGTATTATGATATAAACGTTCAAATTCAAAGATTCAGAAAATTAAGTACAGATCTTTTGCAACTTACAGTAGGGCTACACCCCTAAAAGCCTATTATAAATCAAAATTGTCATAAATAGAAAATGTATTTAATAGACCTAACATACTAAACATCATAGCTTAACCTAACCTATCTTAAACATGTTTGGAACATTACATTATCCTATAGTTGGACAAAATCATTTTAACAAAGTCTATTTTATAATAAAGTATTAAATATCTTATGTAATTTTTTGAATTACATGGCATAGCTGACCAGGAACTGTGAACTGCTCCTGCCCAGCATTAAAAGAAAGTATCATACTAATTATTGCTAGGCCAGCAAATGATCAAAATTCAAAGTTACAATTTCTATTGAACACGGACCACTTTCGCAATATACAAAGTCAAAAAAATTTCAAGCCAAACCATAAGTCAGGGACCATCTGTACTTTAAATATTTTGATTTGAAACATTTGTAAAATATATGCTAGTTTATCTACATTGATATACAGATTTGTTTATGCAGCTATTTTAGAAATGGTTTAAAGACTATAGCTTTATTTTATTTTCCATTTTAAAACAGTGTGATGACATGATACCCAAAATTTGCATTTGTGGCATTAAGTGGTGGATACTTTTTGAATTTCAGATTTACGGCAAGATATGCTAACTCTTCAGATTATTCGCATTATGGAAAACATCTGGCAAAACCAAGGTCTTGATCTTCGGTAAGTAACCAGTAAAGCAACATGTATATTGAAAATCATTCTGAAAAAGTAAACTATTAGTAAACATTACTTACATAAAGCATATAGCCACTTATACCTATGAAGAAATATATGGACTATTAGTTAACATTAGTTGATTACACTGTGGTACTTTCATTAGTCTTTTTTCTTGGCTTAGTATAGCTAATGACATATACTTCCAACCTATAGACAATAAAGTTAACCAACATTACTTCAATTAAAAAGGAAAAGAATAGCTAATGAGATTCAGCTAGGGAAGAAGAGCTATCTCTAATAAGCTAATAGACTCAGCAACTGGAGTGTCACTATTAGAAACAGGACCTAAGACACACAGAAGGCCTCTGTTTTCACTCAGAAATTAAGAGTTTAAAAGAAAGTTTCATTGATGATGGTGCATGGGTGCATTGGTGATGAAAATTCTATGGGGACTACACCTGGGCAAGGGGGGGCGGCAAATATTGTTTAAAATGAACAATGATGTAAAAAATAATTTAAAAAGTTTATAAATCAATCCTTTTATTTCTAATCCACTTTACCACAAAATTTATAAAAGCTTTTAATCTTAAAGTTTTTGCCATCCCATTGGTTTCTGCCCAACTTTCTACAATTATCAGTATTACCTTCAAGTTTTCTTTTATGCTTTGTTTTCTCCTAGTCATTCTTTCTAATAGTGTTTCCTGGATTTACTCATCTCTTTGCTAATCCAGAGTCATTCAGACAAAGGCCACCCTCTCTATAAATACTTGCATCTATAAGTGGGCCTAGGAGTCAACTCTGGCTGAAATAACAGGGTAGATAGGGGTTATTTGAATGCTTTTCATATATTAAGAGTAGCTAATGTAGGGCCTCCCTGGTAGCGCAGTGGTTGAGCACTGGGCTGCGAAGCTGCCCGCAGCCTCTGCAGCTCCAGTTCGATCCCCGGCTGCCAGGCCAGGGTCCCACATGGCGCACAGACCTCTCCTGCCATCCGCTGCTCCCCTCAGCAGTATATTTCGTCAGTCTGCCTGCTCTGCTCTCCCCTCTGGCTCTGGCGAATTCTCTCACCCTCCCACGCTTCTGACTACCCAGTGCTTGTATAAATAAATAAATAAATAAATATTTAAAAAAAAAAAAAGAGTAGCTAATGTATAAGATTGTTTTGGTAACAAATAGTAGTGTTCTTTAATTGCAAAGAAGAAAAATGGAGTGTTAAGTAACCTGCAAAGGCATAAAATTAAGTCATCAGCTTCAGTTCTTAATTTCTGATTCTTTGCTTAATCCCCACTGCTTTCCAGAAACAGTGTAATGTGAGTCAGTCACCTTTTTTGGTGTAATTCCTGTTCATGAGATACCCACAAGCCATTACTACGACAACCCCTAGGGAAGTAAAGTACATAAGAGGAATGCAGAACTAGACTGAGGAAAGAAAAGGATTTAACTGTATTGCTGCTAGTCATAAATATTTAAATTGTAAATTTGCAACTACAAAAAAAGCACAGTTAGGTCACAGAAAAGTAGTTAGATCTTTGGAAAATTTTTAAGTCTTATAATATTTTCTAAATATTTTTCTTTGAACTTAAGTAAATTTAAGTAAAAAAATTATTAAAAGGTTAATAAGTAAATTTCATTAAAACCATAGCATTTTTATTTACACCTGTCAAAACTTAGATTCATTATTATAGCTATGTTTGGTGGTGGATGTTATTGTTTTACAACATAACTTGTAGAACTGAGTGACTGGGTGACTCTTTATGAAGATGTTCAACGTTAAACAATAAAATTAAAATGTAAAGTAAGAATGAGCAGGAGTACAACCTTAAAAAATTCCTGTAATTACCAAGGGATAGGAAAAAGGATTACAATAGAGAAATTGTCAAAATGAGTTAGGAGGACCAGAATAAGTACTCACAGAACCCAAAACAGGGAAAGAGTCACAGTTCAAATTCTCAGGTGCTTCTGGCTATGTTTGAGACCATAGAGACTATGGGGAAGCCCTTGGATTTGATGAGTCATTGGTTAGCTTTAAGAAGAGGTAACTTAGTAGATTGGTAGGCTACTAAGTTAGGTTACTAGGAATTAAGTGAGAAAATGAAAATTAGTACAGGCTATTATTCTTGTAGGAACTTAAAGGAATGGTGACAAAATGGACAGTCACTTAAGAGAACAGCAAAAAATAGCATTCTGTGGTTCTAAGGTACCAATTGGAATGTTGGGTGGTTTTTTTCATTGTCTCTAAATCCTTACATCTCCACCCTTGAGTACCTTTCTACTATTCTATGTGATAATTTTATGGGAAGTACCCATAAAATTTGCCTGCTGCTTACCAAAGTATGATGGTTGTGTCAAGGAAAAGCATTTCTAGGTTATTTGAGTTGTAAACCGAACTACTGCTTTTTTCATGAAACACCATATTTACTTACAGAATAAACAACTGATAGTATTTGTTGTCAGTGATCAAATTTGAGCTTTAAAGAAAAACTTAAATTTTTGAAAGCCTTATATTTACTGCTGTGAGCATAATAGCTTACCCCAAATTTAAATATTTCTGATGAGATCAGTCGTGATATTAATAATTATGATCGAATTTATTTGGTATAATGAAGTCTCCATAACTCATTGCTAATATCTTCCAAATGACCAAAGCAGAATATTATAAAGTCACATATGGACACAAATTCCATTCAGAGGCAAGACAGACAAAAGAATTTTAAAGTAACAGTATGAAAAGTTTATTGACACGGTTTCAGAGTCCATATTGCAACTTGAGAAACTATCTCATCAAGTTTTTGAATAATATCAAAGAAAAATAACTGCAGCTATCTTTTTCCAACTACGTATCTGTGTGAAGCCAGATTTTCTCATGTACTTCAATTAAAGCATTGCATTTCCCTGAATAAACAAGTATATATGAAAATCCAGCTCAGTAGTATTGAATGAGACATTAAAGAAATTTGAAAGACTGGAAACATGTCACTGTTCTCACTAAGTTTTCTTTTAGAATTTTTGCTTCATAAAAGGTGTTATTTATAATGCTATGTATTTTGTGATCTTAAGATGAATTGATAAATATTTTTCTCCATTTTAATTTCTACTATCAGAAGATGCAACTCACATAAATAAAAGTTTTTGGAATCCTTTTATTTTAGGAGTCTAAAGGAGACCTGAGAACAAAAATTTAGATTTACTGCCCTCAAGTATTTTTTAAATTTTAATTAAGCATCTTTAAATTTACCCAGTCAAAAATGTTTATAAAATTTTAATTTTATAATTAATTTATAATTTTCTTAATGGTTTTCTGATGTACAATTAAGTGCTTTCTTAATTGAAGGTTATGGCAAATGATGGCAAATAATTTGAGGATTTTTCTAGGAATGTTTGTTATACTGTAATAAAAGAAAATTAAAATTGAGAGTAAAGGTCATGATGACAAATTTACACATAGAATATCCCCATGTTAGCCTATTAAAATATTTACTATTTTAGGATCCTATTATTTAATTGCAAATGTCCTGATCCTTTTTTAGAATGTTACCTTATGGTTGTCTGTCAATTGGAGACTGTGTGGGACTTATTGAGGTGGTGAGAAATTCTCACACTATTATGCAAATTCAGTGCAAAGGCGGCCTCAAAGGCGCACTGCAGTTCAACAGCCACACACTACATCAATGGCTCAAAGACAAGAACAAAGGAGAAATGTGAGTTTATTGTTCTTTACTTCCCATGTTAATCTAAATTTTTGTTAGAAAAATCTTTGAATGGTTATATATACTTCTGTGAGTTAGATCACAGAAAACAATTGTACTTTGCTTCGAAAAATGTCAACTTTGAAATGAGATTATTGTGTTTAAATGATCAGAATTGCTTATAACTTGGAAAAATCTGTACCTCCAACTTTTGTATCTAAAATGTGTTTTCTCCTATTGCTATTCTTTTTCTCAAAATTAGCATTGCACATACAGAACTTTACTTCTAATTCATTGTTGAAATGATTATAAAAAATTCATTTTAATGACATAAGTAATTTTTTCACTATAAGAATTATGCTTTGGTTAGAGAATATTTGAAATTTCCTTAGAAACCTTGGAAACTTCAGAGTCACAAGTTTCCTCAGATTTTTTAACATAATTACACCCTGCTCTAATCCAGTGGTTGTTTTCATTGTTTAAATAAAAACTGACGATCTTGTCCCAGTTGAAGCTGGATCACTCTGTAGTTCACTCTGGCTATGGTGTTTGTTTCTTCTTCGTAGATATGATGCTGCCATTGACCTATTTACACGTTCATGTGCTGGATATTGTGTCGCTACCTTCATTTTGGGAATTGGAGATCGTCACAATAGTAACATCATGGTTAAAGATGATGGACAAGTAATAGTTTTCTCCTTTTTAAATGTTTGCATTTTTTAATTTATTGTATTTCTGCATTGTCAAACTGACATAATTTCATATTTTTGAAAGCTGTTTCATATAGATTTCGGACACTTTCTGGATCACAAGAAGAAAAAATTTGGTTACAAACGAGAACGTGTGCCATTTGTTTTGACACAAGATTTCTTAATAGTGATTAGTAAAGGAGCCCAGGAATGCACAAAGACTAGAGAATTTGAGAGGTAAGCTTAAGAAAGCAAAGGCACAAAATAAAGAATTCTCGCTGCTCTTCAAAGACAATTGATATTTATGAAGCAATTTACAATAATAGATGTCATATTAACTTGTTAGCATCAACTAAATATTTAAATATTTTTATTTTATTTATTGTGTAATACTATGAAGGAAAATAGAAACAAAACCAAATTTAATTCATTGAGTGAACTAGGGCCTAAAACGTTATCCTTAAACTTCATAATACTTTAAAAGTTTTTATTTACTGGTTTTTAAATAATTGGACTCCACCTTCACCACTTTACAATAATAACAAATAATATGTAGCACTTAAAGCAGTACTTCTTGCTTTTACGATTTAAGGAATTCAATGAGCTATAATTACCATTTTCAAACATAATTTCTCTTACCACTATGCTTTATCATTAGTGCATCCTAAACCTTAAAGTATTTTTGAAACCTGTCATAAGTCTTGTTTCATCTGTGACTCAGTATCTTGGCCCCAGCCTAAACCCTAAAGGCTTTAATATGGAGCAATTTGTATTTTCAATAAATCCTTACTAAATTCCTTTTATATCAGGCATTGTTTCAGGTGCTGGTGATAAAGCAGTAAATAAAGTCCTTACTGACTCCCAGAACAACTTGGTAGTGCGGGGCAAAAGGAATAGAAGTATTGCTAAGGGGAATGAGAAGACTACTGTTTTTCTAAGTTTGTCCAAGAAGGCCTGTAATGATGTGACTACTGAGCAGAGACCTGAAGGTGTTAATGCCAGTTGCTCCATACTGACCAAACTGTTCTTATTAATTGTAGGTTTCAGGAAATGTGTTACAAGGCTTATCTAGCTATTCGGCAGCACGCCAATCTCTTCATAAATCTTTTCTCAATGATGCTTGGCTCTGGAATGCCAGAACTACAATCTTTTGATGATATTGCATACATTCGAAAGACCCTAGCTTTAGATAAAACTGAGCAAGAGGCTTTGGAATATTTCATGAAACAAATGAATGATGCACATCATGGTGGCTGGACAACAAAAATGGATTGGATCTTCCACACAATTAAGCAGCATGCTTTGAACTGAAGTGATAACTGAGAAACTGAAATCTCGATATCTGGATTCTATACTGCACTGTTAATAACTGTCAACAGGCAAAGACTGATTGCATAGGAATTGCACAATCCATGAACAGCATTAGAATTTACAGCAAGAACAGAAATAAAATACTATATAATTTAAATAAAACGCAAACAGGGTTTGATAGCACTAAACTAGTTCATTTCAAAATTAAGCTTTAGAATAATGCGCAATTTTCATGTTATGCCTTAAGTCCAAAAAGGTAAACTTTGAAGATTATTTGTATCTTTTTTTAAAAAACAAAACAAAAAATACCCAAAATATATAGAAATGACGGAGAAGGAAAAAAAATGATGTTCTCTTTTTGTCCTGCAAGTGTTCTATGTTTTGAAATGTGGACACAACACATACAAAGTCTATTACTGCATTAGGTCCAACCAAACTGGAGTTTGATGTTAAATTACATTAAGATTGGAAAATAATGAAATTTCTTATTTTTCCATTGCTGTTCAATTTATAGTTTGAAGTGGGTTTTTTGACTCCTTGTTTAATGAAGAAAAATGCTTGGGGTGGAAGGGACTCTTGAGATTACACCAGAGACTTTCCTTTTTAATAAATCAAACCTTTTGATGATTTGGGGTCTTATCTGCAAAGTTTTGGAAGCAGTCACAAATGAGACCTATTATAAAATGGTGTTTTGGGGGTTTTTTTCTGGACAGTATTTACAAGAATCTGATTCTTATTTCCCAGGGAAATTCTGGGCTCCCACAAAGTGAAATCATCATCATAGAGAAAAAATGAGCAGGAACAGTTCTTGCTCCAGAATTGTACAATAGTCACATTAGGTTGATGATTTTTTTTCTCTCCTTTTGCAATTGAATACATTTTTCATGCATGTTTTCCAGAAAATAGAAGTGAGTATTAATGTTATTAAAAAGATTATTTTTTTTATTAAAGGCTATTTATATTATAGAAACTATCATTAATATATATTCTTTATTTACATGATCTGTCCCATAGTCATGCATTGTTTTGCACCCCAAAATTTTTATTGTTCATAGCAGCATGGTCAGCTTTTCCCTTGGTCTGTGGGTGAGGCTCAGGCACCATCCCATTTATACCAATGACTAGTGTATAACTAACTACTTAAGGAGAACAGATTAAAGTTTATCTCCTTTCCATTTATTTCTTTATGTTTTCACATAAATCCACCATCTTCCATCCTGTTTTATAGTTGAGAATGTGTCAATCATATGAAATAGTTACCAAAATTAACACAACTTAGAGTATCTTCCTGATTGCTTAAACCCCTCTACCGAGGTTTGCTCATGAATAATACTTTATAATATGGGGGAATAGAAAACATGAACTTTTTACCTTGTTAGGCTATTTATCCAATAGCTCAATAATAAAAGTAGAACCTTTAAACTGTTTTAAGATCATGTTCCATTTCCAAGTGGTCAGGACTCACTCTCCAACTTTATTAAATTGCATTTAAGCACAGGATACATTCTTAAACATTTTGAAAACATTAACCCAAGACATAGGGGCTAATGCTAGTCATCATTATAGAATCTGATATTTTACTCAGTATTTGAAATGAATGATTAATGTCCTAGTAAATAGCTTTAGCAAATGTCCAGGTGCCACACCAGAAAAGTGCAATAATTTACTGACAGTTTTCTAGATTAGGCATATTATTGGAATACTTTATAAAAGTGCACATTGTATACTCTAGTAAAACAGCATCACTTTAAAAACTATCCATTAATGAAATCAGTTACCTATTGTAGAAGTCTTGAATTGTGAACAGGGGACTCTAATACAGATACTCTTAGTATTTGACTATTTTAGGACCCTTAAAGGGCATCATTATTGGAGATTTAGGTACTTCACTAAAGCATGTATATAATATTGCCGACAAGAAAAATAAATTTGAAGATTAAAGGAACTTATTTCTGTAAACTGTCTTGGAATAAGTAAGAAGAGTTAAACTCCATTTTAAGTGGGAAACCAGAAAGATTCTTTTGCAGATACAGAAGATTTCAGAAGATTTATTAAAACTTCATGATTAACATGTTGGGTCTTTTAGATATATTCAGTTAATACACACTGTCCCAGTCTTTGTAACAGGGATTGATTGATTACAAGACAACTCAGTGAAATGGTACACAAATATGAAACTTTGATGGAGGACAAAGAGATTTTACAGAGAACTGTGTTTTATCCAAGTGCCAAAAAAGCCTTGCACTTCCTTGCACAAAATTTATACAATTTTTATATTTTTCACCTCAGTCCAGAGAGATTTGTCCCCACCCTTCCCATGGGACCTCTCCACCATTAAAACACAAACCACAAGCTTATTTCATCATTTACATTTATTTTCAAGAGTTATCACAGCCAAATTAATTGTTTGAATTATTTTATTATTTCATAAGAATATAGATAGTGATTTAATTAGAAGCAAAGTAAAATTTAAACAAATTGAAGCAGAGTTTATGGAAACTACCTTAAAAAGTAAGGGACAAATGGATAGGCAATACTCAGAAAGCAAGGAACCAAAAACTGAATTGAATGCTCATGGGGTGAAGGAGATCGTGTTTCAGGTCAATGATCATACAACCATTTCTGGGTATTCAGTGTCCCAGATCAAATCCCGTGAATCAGACGACTGACCATCCTTGTCATTGAATGTGGTATATGACTGACTATGGACTCTACAGTTTCATCTGGGCACTTGAGAACTATTTCCTTCATGACAATTTTGGAGGGAAAAAGAAAAGCAGGCTTGAAGAAAATAAAGCCTAATTTTGAACACATTTTAGCAAGAAATAATCAACTATTTGAAAATTATGCTTTAACTTTTTAATCATTTTCAGCTGTACAAATTGTTTATTTTGAAGATTTTAGACTGCTGTTAATTTGAAATCTGTTAATCATATTGTGGAATTTGGTTTTTTAAAAAAATATGTTTCTAATTGGATTTTTTAAAGAGGAATGGAATTTGGTCACTATTTTACAATAGAACCTAAACCTTTTGTGGTTCTTAATGTCTTCTGTAAAACTTAGCATCAGAGCAATCAACTTGAGGTTTTCCCTTCTAATCTGCTTTATATTACAAGCCCTTTAGGAAAAGGGAAACTGATGAATATACAATGAATTGTAAAATATTTTAATGTGTAACTTTTTCAACTGTGAAACTATGACTATTGGTTTTTTGATGAAAACAGCTGCTGACAAAGTATTTTGTGTAAAGTGTAGTTCTTATTAATCAGGAAAATAATCAATGACTTGTTTATACCCTTTGGGATTTTATTTTAAATGGATTCATGATGTTCGCATAGGTAAAACACAGTCCATCTGTATTCTTTTTTCCATCAAAAATTGAGTTGTTTGGCATTGTTAAAAAATGTGAACAGCCCACCTTATTTTAAAGGCACCATGGAAATTTCACAGCATACAACTTGGATTTGTTTCTTCATGATTATTTTGTAAATCCATTTAACTTCTATTCTGACCAATAGCACATGCTTGCCAACTCTTTGAAGAAATTTAATTCCCAACATTATTTAAAGCAAGCGGGTTAACTTTCTGAATATTATAAGTTCTTTTTGTTTCTATGTCTGGACAAACTGCAGACCTGGGCTGGACCCACACATTCAGAATCCATCTTAAAAATTGATTTGGATGTCCAGGACATCGCTAAAATATTTCAATTTAAAGGCCATATGTTGTATTAATGGATTGTGGTGCTTCTATTTAAAAGCAACTTTCATACTTAAGATGTTTTTGAAGAGGGAAATGTGGAGGGAGGGGGCAGAACAGGGGAGTTGTTTGAATGGACTGCATTCTTCATATCCATCCTGCTCAGATGGGGCACTAAGAGAGGGCTGCAAGTTGTGAGAGTATATTGTGCTTACCATGAGGGAATTAGCTCTTCATCACAGATGGGCTTGTGAAGGCGGAACTTTAAAATTCAGTAATTACAGGATCCTCAGATAATAATTCTTGGTGACAGAATAATACAGCTGGGCTGTTTTTTAAACTATAAACAAACCATTTTTATTTTTTAACTGTTACATTAAAAATTGTAAATGTATCTTACGTACCATGGCCTGGGAAGCCTTTTTTCTTTTCTTTTAAAAGTTGTTTTCACTTTCTGAAAAAGATTGTGGGGTTTAGCTAGAGATAGTGATGGTCCTGATAAAATTGAATCAGTGACACTACCTCAGAAGGTTAATAGGGGAAAAAATAAATCATAGTTAATGACTTCAGGCTCTGACATCACAGACATCTTCAGAGCACTGTATTTTAGATTTATATAGTCAGTTGGCATGCCCTGTTTTTGGTAATAGTGGAGATATTTTAAAAAAAGTTCTTTAGGCTAAACTTAAATCCTTGCTCCGGTTATGTGGAAAGGGCTATTATGCCAAGAGGTTTGTGGTACGAGGCTGAGCATTTAAAGTTAGTTTTCTTCACTCTCATTCATTATTAATGAAGTTGCATATGCACTGCTTGCTTGACCTGGTCAAGAGGCACCTCTTGAACATCAAGGTTCTAAAATTCACAAGAGTTTAGTATTTATTAGGAATGTCCCAAATTTGGCATGTCAGCTTTTAAGTAAGCTCGTCTCATTCAAATACTCCACTTGATAAAGGTTTTGCACTTTTATCTGTGCAGCGCCATTTCTTTTGCTTTCTTGTAGCTATGTTAATATTACAGCCATACCTGTTGGCATAAAGTACCATGATGAGCCTTAAGGAAATTTTTTGACTTAATTTTCACACAGGTACATACAGGTGTGTTAGCTGGTGGAGGGAGGCAGACCAGGAAGTAAAATCAGTCCATTGCACATTTAGTGGAATTAGGTAACTAATTTTCACTACCAACAGGAAACCCCATTCCTCGTGTTACTAAGTATGGAAGGTTTTTAATGCACTTTGTAAGCCAATTAAGTTTGTGAATCTAACTGAAACTTATTTAATCTGTCACTACAATGATTTTGTGGTTATGCTAAGAGCCAGTATATTTTTTGGTGACCCTTATATTTGTTAAACCTAAGTTAGCAAGGAGGCAGAAAACCGTCACTGTTGTACATTTTCTCAAAATATCATTCATAAAACTAAACTCCTTAGTTATATGAATTTGCAAATGTGGTCATTATCTCTTGATTTCATAAGAAAAAGCCCTTCAGATTTAGTTTCTATTCCTAAAAAAAGTGGTTGGAGAGGTTGGCCTTCATCAGGTTTCTAGAAATGTTTTTGGTTATGGAAACTAAGTTTCAAAAACAATGGTTTCCATGTGAGCCAGTTCTTGGACTAAATTGGGCTGAATAAAGTCTTAAAAGTATATATCCTTTTGGGACTAGCATAACACTTGAATATCTTGAGGAAGTGGCACTACAAAAAGAAGACTACTAATACAACATATGTGGACTTTGGAAGCTTCAAAAAGGAACTCCCACCAGGCTTGTTAGCCACATTTATTGTAGCAAATCTATTTCTCTTTATTTTGTTACTCAATGAACTGAAGTCCTGTGGTATACTGCATTAGTTAGGAGAAAAATGTTTTTAAATGTTCTTTTAATGATGGCCCAAAAAAGTATTTGACACAGCAAGATGCATGTGCTGAGGCTATAGAATAATAGTGTCTCAATAAGACCTCTTCCCAGTCTTGCTGTTCTTAGCAAGACATTTGGCCTGTGACTGCACTTATTGTTTGTGCTCATCAGAAAATGTCAATGTCTGCTTTTCCTTAACTTTGCAGTCTGTAACATCACGCTGTTTATTAAAAAATAATAATAATAACTTTGTGTCCAAACAATCCTTAGCGCACTATATATTTTAAACAAACAAAAAGTTGCGATCATTATATGTTGCCATTTATTTTGAATACTTACAAGCAAACCTGTGTGACTAATAGTCAAATTTTAGCTGAATTGGAGTTCTTATCAATAATGACTAAGAATAATTATTGAAAACCTGAAACTATGATGATGTCTTAAAAACCAATTTTTCTGCCCCAGTAAAGTGATGATTAGAGAAATATCTGTTTAAATACTAACTTCCTTTATGCACAAAGAATTATATGCTTGTATTTTAAGCAGAAATATATGTGTACATGTACATGTATCAATGTCTTTATATGTGGGATGGGTGTCTTTTCAGTCAATTGAAGACCAAAAGCTGAAAGTAAAGTTAGGTTAGAAGCAAATTGGTTTTGCTTTCACTTGCAAACCTTGCAAAAGGGAAGCCTGGATTTTTCTTTGACCGGATATGTACATGGGCATCACTACTTTGCACTTCTAAGCAATTAGCATGAAATAATTGCTTACATTTTATTTATTGACCAAATTGCTTAAATTTTGTTTATTGATCCAAATTCACACACTTTAGGGTTCAAATTAATGGTTTTTAATTTGTTAGAAGAGTCCCAAGAATTGTCTATTGTTAAAGGGGTGTCAGACTTACTAAAAATAGAACAGAGAGGTGTCCTTAATTTAAGAAAACTACAGAAATTCAATTTGCAGAATGATTTGATATGGTACCCAAGGCTCACTGATTTATTTTTTATACCATGTGTAAAAAAAAATACACCATTGTGTATATTTTAATAAGAATTGCATATATTTAAGGTGTATGTATGATGATTTGATGTACAATATCCATATACAAAATGAATGATTACAACAGTCAAGCTAATTAACATGGCATCTCACAGTCACTCTGTGCATGAGATGAGAGCTGGCAGAGCTCTAGTATTCGGTATAGTATTATTGACTATAGTCACTAAGCTGTACAGTAAGTCTCTATTTATCATATAACTGAAAGCTTGTAACCTTTAACTAACATCTCCCCAATTCTCCCACCTCCCCATCTCTGGTAACCACCATCTGCTTCTATTTGTCTTTTTTTGATGCTACCTATAGGCGAAATGCAGTATTTTTCCTTTCTGTGCCTGGCTGTATTTAATGTAAAGCCCTTAGTTCATCCATGTTGCTGCAAATGGCAGGTCTCCTTTTTTAAAGCTGAGCGATAATCCACTGTATGTGGATTTGGTTATTGTCAGTAATGTTGCGGTAAGCAGGGGACTGCAGCTATCTCATTTTCTTTGGGTATGTATCTATAAGAGGGATAAATTTGACAAAATATCAAAATTTCACAGAAGATGTTTTTATCTACTAACCTTTTTCACCATTCAATCAGGTGCCAGGAACTATTAAGCCAAGTGTCTCACTCTACCTTGTCCACTCCTTAAATTAACACCACGAAAGAAGAGCTTATCTCCATTTTATAGATGAGAAGAGAGAGGTGCAAAGAATTCAACTGAATTGCCTGAGGCTATATACCTTTAAAGTTGTAATTAATAGCTACAAATTCAAATAAATCCTACCCTGAGACACATGTTCTCTCAAATATTCCACACTAGAAAGAAAACACCAAAATTGTTCATTACTGGTCAAATCAATGTCATCTATTGAATTTTATTCAAACTATTTGGTAGTTTGTGACTTGAGTTTAATTCATAAAAGGAAATTGACTTAGAATCAAAGTTTCTGGTTTGATTACATATAAAAGTTGCTTCAAAAGTCAGAGTCTGTTGTGCAGGATGTATTTTTTAGCAAAATTTTAAGATAATTTGAGGCACATTGGCTTTCAGAAGAAGCTATTTTCAAATCCTATCTTCAGCATAATTAATCTGGAAAGCACTTCTTGGGATAATCTTTGATTATTTAATAACCATGATTAACTGATTAAAGTACTAACTATTGTTAACTTCCTACACTGTGGATTATCTGAGAAGAATGTTGAATTCCAACAATTCCAACAGCAACTCCCTGTACTTCAAAACACATTTCTAGTCATCTCTCCCACCCCCACCAGAATGTACACAAAGAATAAAATGAGCTTACAGAAAGCATAATTAAACAAAAAAAATGTTGCTGAAAGAAAAATTACATGGAACATGACAAGGTTAAGCACAAATAGCTCTCAACTTAGTGAATTTTCTAGGCAGCAGCTTTTTTCCTTTATCATCAATTATAAAGGAAAATGTTAGACCCACATTTTCTAAAATTACCAGATCATTATCTTCCTATAATGAATGGATGGTTTTGTTCTTCACTAAGGATTTTTCTGAGAAACATTTTAATGCAAACTATCAAATTACATAGAACTAGGCAGATCAGTGTTCAGGTTTAGATAACCTCATTTATTTCCACATTGACAACTTCTAGCGATAGCTGAAATTAGATAAAATGCAACTACCTTGAGCCCCCTCTGTCATGTGAAAATAAAAAGTATTTCCTTGGTTCTTATGGAAACAGTGGAGGACTGTGAGTGCCTTGGTGGTGGGTGTGGTCGGTAACATACACCTAAAAGATGTGAACCTGTACCTCTAAATCATATACAGCATTGTAAACAAATGTTGCTTCAATTTAAAAAAAATAAATAAATAATTTGAAGTCTCATTTGAACCAGGAAAAAAAAATATTGAGAGAGTAGAAAAGATGGTGAATTTGTATCTCATTACAGAATAAATAGAATGTATAATAGGGCTTTTAAGAATTTTTCTTTCTACATGAAATATCATACTTAACTTTAATTGCCTCTACATGGTTAGTTTGCAATCAGGCATAATTAGGACCTCCGGTGCAGAATTGCAGGTATCTGAAGGCCAGGACTTTAGTTTGGCCACCACTTAAGGACTTCTCTGCTCTTTCCTTTGCTCCTCCCCACATTCAACAGTTTGAATTGATGTTGTTCCATATAGGATACTTTGCCACCTACCTCATCTCTGTGTGCAGAGCTATATTTCTCACACAGTAGGGACAGATACTGTGTTAATCTCACCATGCCAACAATCAGAGCGCCACCTAGCAGAGTCAGTGAAGGCCAAAATAAACAGTGGAAGATAACCATTTGGTCGTACTTTTTTATGAGAATGACATCTTCAGGTTGTCTGTCTGGGCTGTAGAAGCATGAAAAGGGGGTCCCATTTTTGTGATCGAAGAATTCCTTTATGTCCAGAGCACTGTTGAGCAAATCCTTCCTATCTCGGTGGCATTTAGGTGTGTAAAAGCACTAGGAATATGGAGGAGGAAGAGAGATGAAGGCACTGTCCCTGATACCAAACACTTAAACAAAAGTTTTAAATCTGAAATAGCTTCAAACTGAAGCTGGTAGGGTGGAGTTTTAATCTCAGAAGATGAGAAAATCTATTCACAGCGCATGGGGAGAGCTGGTAGGAGGACACAGTGACATAGCCATTTCCAGGCAAGAAGCAGGGATGTGGAAAGGAATTCTTAGAATAAACACATTGCAGAAGAGGTAGTGACCAACTTCATAAAGACCATGCTCCTCCCCACATGCAGATCCTCAATCTCTTCCTGGATAGTAATTCAATGAATCCATTTGTCCAATCAAGAAATATTTATTGAGCTCTCTGTATGCTTGCAACACCCAAAATAATCAATGCCTCTATGGTCTCTGTCTTGGTTACCTGTAGTAAAATCTTTCCCTAAAGATTAGCATTTTTTTAAATATTTATGCATACAAGAACTGGGGTACAGGCCAGAGGGGTGTGTGTGTGTGAGAGAGAGAGAGAGAATATTCACCAGAGACAGAGTGGGGAACAGAACAGGCAGACTGAAATACACTGCTGAGGGGAACAGCAGGCGAGGTCTGCTGTGCCATGTGGTTAGCTCTCTGGCCAGCCCAATGCTGTGTTTAACCCCTTGCGCCACCAGGGAAGCCCTAAGATTAGCATATTAGCTTTTGCCTTAGACTCACTGAGGGGGCCCTACCTAGTCTGCCATAATGCCTGGGAGGCAGAACTAGGGGAGAAGGGAGCTCTATCAGCTGGTGTTTTTTGTTTTTTGTTTTTTTTCAATAAAGTTTCAGGTTTTTAATATATCTACTAATACTTAGACACTGTGTCAAGGCCTACAAAAATATTTGAGACCTTAGAAATAATGCATCAAATATAGAGTACAGAAATCAACAGATGGAAAATTAGGACTTAAGTAAAAACAACTAGGTGTAAAATGTCAACTAATTTGGTAAAACTCAACTTTATCATAAGGTGGAAATGTAAACTTTAAATCATATGAACCAGTTGACTAACTTATTAAAAATTAAAGTTATAATAATTTAAATTTTTGGATAAGGAAAATCACTTGCTTGATTTAAAGTAGATGGTAAGTACATATTCACATGTTTGATGTGATGGAGAATGGGACCTCTGCTAATAAATCCTGTGTTCTTTGCCTCCAGACAACTATTTGTGAAATTAAAATAATTTCTCACCTGTCTATGCACCCAATTATTTTTCTAAAAAAAAAAAAGTCACTTCAATTTAAAAAAATACCATTTCCTGTTAAAATATAATAAAATCTCAGTTAAACAGCTAAAAAATAAATGCTTTTAGCTTCATTTATGCTCATTTGACCACTGGTCAGACATTTCACTGGAAGAAGGTAGATTTATCCCTAGAGATGGCTCTGGCTATTACACCCTGCCAGGGACAGTCTGCAACAAAAAGGTGTCTATATTAGAACACTAAATTATATCAAATTTACATTACCTTGCTGTTTATCTGCACAGCCTCTTCATTATAATGTAGGAGAACTTTCTGACCTGAATGGGTAAGATTCACAAACACCTGAAGACACGGGTACTTGCCCTGACCTCTGCAGTCCACACCACAGGTGAAGGCACAGGCCATCCACTCATCCATGATCTGTGTGTAGATGATAGTGCAGTTTGATTCTTCTCTCTGAGTGCTTCAATTGAAAAAAAAAATTAATGAAAATTTAGCTCTAGATTTCTAATGTGGAAACCCAAGGCATTTGTCTATTTCAAGGTGACACAAGACCATTACAGAAGGCACAAAATGACTAAAGAGCCTCAAGGATATTAAGACAGATAAACAGCAGTAAATCCCCAAGTTCCCTCTCAATTTTTTTTAAAAAGATTTATTTATGCATACAAAAGCTGGGGTACAGGCCAGAGGTGCGGGGGTGAGAGGATTCGCCAGAGACAGAATGGGGAGCAGAACAGGCTGATTGACTGAAATACACTGCTGAGGGGAGCAGTGGGTGAGACAGGAGAGGTCTGCTGCACCATGTGGGCAGCTCTCTGGCCGGGGATCAAACTCGTGCTGCAAAGGCTTCGGATAGTTTCACAGTGCTGTGCTTAACCCCTTTTGCCACCAGGGAGGCCCTCCCTCTCAATTTTTTTTTTTAATTTATTCATTTATTTATTTATATAAGCACTGGGTATAGTCAGAGGCATGGGAGGGTGAGAGAATTCACCAGAGCCAGAGCGGAGAGCAAAACAGGCAGAGTGACGAAGTACACTACCGAGGGGAGCAGCAGGCGGCAGGAGAGGTCTGTGCCACCATGTGGGACCCTCGCCTGGCGGCCGGGTTCAAACCAGCGCTGCAGAGACTGTGGGCAGCTTCGCAACCCAGTGCTCAACCGCTGCGCCACCGGGGAGGCCCTCAATTCTTTTTTTTTTTAAAGATTGATTTATTTATGCATACAAGAACTGGGGTACATGCCAGAAGTGCAGGGAGGCAGGGGGGTGGGGTGAGAGGATTTACCAGAGACAGAGTGGGGAACAGAACAGGCAGATTTACTGAAATAAACTGCTGAGGAGAGCAGAGGGTGAGTCAGGAGAGGTCTGCTGTGCCATGTGGGTAGCTCCCTGGCCTAGGATCGAACTCTCACTGCAGTGACTGTGGATAGTTTCATAGGTTGTGTCTTAACCCCTTGCACCGCCAAGGAGGCCCCTCCTTATCAATTCTTAACTCAACAGAAAAACTTAATGGTCCTCAAATTGCAGATTCACCAGAGTTCTTTAGAATGAAGAATTTGTTAAACTATGGATTCTATGTCTTAGCTCCCAGATATTTGGTTCAGGTATCTGAGTTGAGGCTCAGGAATCCACGTATTGAACAGTATTTAAGGTGCAGGTGTCTGGAGAACCACAGTTTGAGCTGTACTCACCGAAATACTCTACCAAGCTTCACACACACTCAGAAATCTCTCACGTCTCATCATCTCCAGATGCACCCATTGGCTGATGAAAATGTACCTTTAGAAGGAGTCCAACTGCAGCGTCCTTTAGTCAAGGTAAGGTACAGAAGTTTGGAAATGAGGTACAAGTCTATATGCCCACTCTTCTTCCAAAGAAACTCTCATTCCCAAGGAATCACTCATTAAAAAACCTACCATGTTTTTGCTATTGATAAGTTCCTCGAGGTCCTCTGGACTCACCCCATGTCACAGGATCCTCTGAGTCCAGTGGCTATCTGAACTTCTCTTAGTTTACTCTCCCAGTGCAAAGCAGGGAACTTACTCTGACATCATCCTCCCCCATCAACAACAAAATGTATTTCTAAATTCATTTAAAAGAATCATTTCTAAAAATATCTTAGATCTGTCTGTTTACTTGTGATAGAACTTAAGCTCTCTAAAGCCTAATCAAATGTGGCATTGAGTATAATTTAAATCTGGTGGATTTCAGGGCCTCCCTTGTGACACAGGGGTTAAAGACACAACGCTATCAAGCTATCGCCAGCCACTGCAGCACAAGTTCGATGGAGGGGGTTTAATGGGGTATAATAGGGAACTATGGGTGACTTGGTGGTAGGTGTGGTGTGGTCATATACATCTGAACATTTGTGATCCTATACATATGAATCATACAATACTGTAAGTCAATATTACCTCAATTTTTAAAAAATCATGAGAGATGAAAACTTAACATTCTTAAACATTCACTTAATTGCTTCAAAAATACTTAGAAAAGTAAAATTTATAAGTACAATTTTGTGCCAGACTGCAGAAGTTACCCTCCAACCACCTCCTAACTTACATATATTTATGAGGTTCAGACCACAAACTTGACTCTGAGCTTCCTAACAATGAAGAAAATACAATGAAATATAAGACACCAGGTGTCCATTGAATAAAAGTAAGTTGGTTGATCAGGAGCCAAACTCATTTTCCTGGTTCTAATATCAAAGAGAAAATTCCTTGGGATCCCTCTACTAGTGGCCCTGTATGCTGAAGTGATGGTGACAGCCAATCATTGTCCCAACGATGGTAACTCAGGAATGACAGGAGATGAATCTGATAAATAAAAGTTGACACCCACTTTCTTTTCTATGACCCCTTTTCTCTAGTTCACTTCTTCCTTCAGCTTCCTCCTTCCCATTCCCCAAGGACCTTCTGTTGTTCTTTGGCTAGCCAAAGAGAAAGCATCCCTTGCTTACCCACTACCAAGTATTCCCCTCCTACAAAGTACCCCGGTCAATGTGTGAGCCATCCTCCAAAATTAAACAGCTCATCCCCTTGACCTAAGCAAAACTCCCATCCCTCTCATTGCTGCAAGCTTCATTTAGAAGACAAGAAGTCTTGTCAGAACAACAAGTTAGTTCTTTACTGGCTGTATGACCGACCTTGGGCAAGTTACTTGGTCTTTCTGAATTTCTGCTTTCTTAGTTATAAAATGAATGTTAAAATAATGCTTCCAGCATGAGTTTGCTATAGATTTAAATATATTTATAGTTATATATTTAAGAAGTGGTAACTTAATGCACACATTTAAAAAGGAAGCTGATTCAAAGAAAGGGAAAGAAGCTAACATTATTTTTTGAGCAACTATTATGTTCCAGGTAGACAGTGTCAAACTTAATACACTCAGATTCAAATAACTTTTATTGTGCTATGTAGAAGGCTTAAACTAGCCCTTCCCTGTTACCTGCATGTCCAAGGGAGAATATTAACCTAAATAAATATCTAATTGGTGGATTCATTGTTAAATATATTTTTGATATTGGAATGCGGTAGCCACAAAGGAATATCTTCCACTTTCTTACACCTCTTCCTCCATGCGCTGCTACCCCCAGCACTGAGGGAGAAACAGGTGAGTCTATCATCTCTGTCCTAGACAAAGGTCAGGGGAGCTGGGAAATCAAATCCAGTTTCCCCTCCCCTACCATGTGCCTGGCTCTGATCAGAATTGGGAAATTTGGGTCTCCTTTCTCTTTCCTTACCTGAGCATGAAAGGTTTTAGGATGGTTATTCCAAGCAGGAAGAACATTAGGACTGAGAAGCCCATCATTGCAAATCCTAGCAGCAGGGCGCGGTCCTCTCCAGCACTGGACGGCCACTTCCTGTGCATGTCCAGTAGGTCGCCATCATTTTGCTCTGTATTTCTCTTCCTCCCGGAAGAAAAGGCTGTCCTTTGGGGAAAGTGGAAAAGAGATATTTCAACAGGCTCATAAAGAAATGAGAGCATTTACCGATCCAGAGGCAGGCGAGGAGGCATGGTCGCACCTGCCTTACCTGAATGTTGCCAACAGGTGTGATGCAACAGAGAAAGCCCACCTTCAGAGCTTGGGGACAAGTCCGTCTAAACAACATATATGTTACTTTAAAACTTCTCTTTAATATAACAAATAATACTAAGTAATATTGCCAGGTGGAAGCCTTTGAGATCTATTTAATCAATGTTTCATTTATTTTACACTTATTCATAAATAAGTATTGTGAACTGAATTATCTACCAGGGACACTACATAGTCCCACTGGAATTATTTTTTACATTCTTTTATGAATGCCATATGGAGAAAATGACTCAAAAATTTCACATTGGGAAGTCACAGCATCCTGAAATAGTAAGATTTGACTTGTTCATTCACATCCAGCGGTTGGAAAGGCAGCGTAGCTAGCATAGATCTCCCTGGCCCACGGCCCAGCACACTCAGAAATACCCAGGACTTCACCACTGTCTCCTCTTCCCTCACCCCACATTTCATCCTCTCTGTCCACTCATGCATGGACATGAGTGGCCCTACATTTCTTTTTTCCCTCTCTCTGCTCCACTTCAGCAAAGGATGTGATTAATTCTTTGACAACGGGCAGAGTGTGGGGGGAGGTCCAGAGAATAGTAAAGTCCAACACAGAGATAACTAACCAGTGACTTCCGGACCATATCCAGGCCATAGTGTGTTTTGTTTGACCTTGTTTGACCTGCTATGTGTTTGGGGTTTTTTTGTTTTCTGTTTGTTTTTCTTTTTTAGTTTCTTTAAAAACCACGAAATTTATCATAAAAATGCTGTTTTCTGACTTTAAAAAAAATCACAAGTGCCACATTCCTGCTTTTGAACAGCTGGTCAAACCAAACAGCAGCTGCCCCTGTGGGCATGAATCTCTTTTGCAATTCGCTCCAGTCCCGCCCCTTCATGTGGTCAATGTCACTAATTTGCTGTTCTCTGCTCAGTAGGCATTGAATCCCAGCGGTATATCCATTTTAAGTGGCTAAACAAAATCTTAAACCAAAGAAATGCAGTTCTAATGGTAGAAACTCAGGCTCCATCAAACTGCACAAAAGCTTACTATATCTTGAAGTCAAGCAAAAACCCAGACAAAGGAGTTGCTAGTTGTTTTTTTCCAAAAGTATTTTATACTTCACCCCACATCCTTCTTGCTTCTCTGCCTAGCTCCCTTGCTCCCTTGTTCCCTAGCAATATTTGCAGACTCCAAAGAGACTGAGGAGAATCACATTCAGTCCAGGGTGTTCCAGGAACCCCCACTGGGGAGCCATGACCTCCAGAGATGACTGCCCCTTGCGGTTAATAAGACTCTGGAAATCAAGGACCTGGTTTGGGGATTTTTACTCTACTCTGATATTTTACTTATCCTCTATCATCCCTCCCTCAAGAGAAGTGGCAGGGGAGAACTTTAAATAAAATTTGAGCAATTTTATAATTTATCAACAACTATGATTCATTGATTAAGAAGAGTTTTAGCCCTGAGGTAAAGTTTGGATGTTTTGTAGGTCTCCAATGCCCAACTCCCTTAAACTGGACTTTAGTTGCTTTATATTGTTAGGTGTTCTGAGGCTTATTGTAAGATATCCATGAAATCCATGGTGGAAGAGGCTTATTATGCGATCTCTCCAGCATTTCTGACATATTAACTCAACATGTTCAGTTGTAGCTGCATGATGAAAAACTGGCATAACCTGATTCTGATCTAATTTAGGAATAAGACAAACCTGGCCATATTTTTTCTTTCTGATATTTCTGTCTATTTTATTCCCAGACCTTATGAAAAGTTGTCCCCCTCAGAGAGCCCTCGTGAAGAAGTTATTCATTCACTAAAAGTGAATAGATACATTTTTATTATTGTAATACTGATAGACTTCTATTTCACTAGCATGTGAATAGGACATTTACGCTAAGTGCAAACAACTAAAAATTCTAGTCAAAGGTTGTTTTTTTTTTTTTAAAGAAGAAATACCCAAAGGACCAAAACTATGTAAAAGTAGAAACCCAGAGAGGAAAGAAAAAAAAATTACAATTTCCCCTGAGATTTGTAACCTTAAGGTGAACCTCAGGATAATTTATAGCTTGAAGTCACTACATGGGAAATCCCAAAACCCCAAGCTGAGGATTTCATTTAACATTATCTCAAGCAGGTAGTGCCCTCTGGCACCTGAGAAAAACAAACATAACATATCTGAAGGAATTCACCTCCAACTCAGGCCTTAAGAGAATTTTATGTAGTTTCAGAGAGTACTACTCCATTCAGAAGTCATAAAACAGAGGCCCTCCCTGGTGGCCTAGGAGTTAAGTCTCCACACTATCACCACTATGGCCTGAGTTCCATCCTGGGCCAGGGAGCTAACTCACATGGCACAGCAGACCTCTCCTGTCTCACTCGCTGCTCCCCTCAGCAGTGTATTTCAGTAGATCCACCTGTTCTGCTCCCCACTCTGTCTCTGGTGAATCCTCTCACCCCTCAAGCCTCTGGCCTACACCTCAGCTCCTCTACAATAAATCAATATTTAAAAAAAAGAAATTAAAAAAGTCATAAAACACACAGTGTCTTTGAATGGAAATAAAGTAAGCAGAATCAGATCCATTAAAAAATTTCAGCTGTTGGACAGATGATAAAAATGATTTTGCAATATATTTGAAGAAATAACATGAAGATTGAAAATACCAGAAAAAGCAAAAGACTAAATTATTACTATGCCAATTTTTTAAAAAATCCAACTGAATTTCTAGAAATGAAAAATACAATCATGATTATAAAAAATGAAAGGACAGAATTCACAGTAGACTAGATACAACTGTAAAGATAATTGTAAACAGAGAACTGGACATGTAAAATAACCAAAGTATGATACATAGAGATTTCCTGAGTAGAAAATATCAGAGAGGTTAAAAAACCTGGAAGATAGATAAAAGCTCTTTAAAAGGCCTATTCAGTTTCAAGAATTAAAAGAGAAAAAAAGAAATATTACAGACAATACTTTTAAAAATAACAGTATTCCAGAATTAATGAAAACTGAGTCCAGAGATTCCAGAAGCCCAGGGGGATAAAACTGTTTAAAAATACAATTAAACAAGATGGCAGAGTAAAAAATGCCAGGCTCACCTCCTCCATACAATCAAAAAAAGATCACAGCAGAAAAAAAGTCAGTAACCCCTAAAGGAAAAATGGACAATTAACAATACAGGCCAGGAACAATGGTCCAGAGGAAAAGGGTAGAAAAAACTTTAAGTGAAATGTTTACAGTGTTACTAGGGCAGTGCAACTCATGAGAGAGGGAGGTGGCTATGCAAGGAACTCACTACAGTTTGCCTATTCGGGGCACACACCAACATACAGAATTTGGAGACCTGGCACTGCACTGGATAAGGGACCATCTGTGGACTTTTCAGTAGAAACATGACAATCAAGAAGAGAATGGCAGAAGATATATAAGAAATTAAAGAAAAAGATTTCTAATCTAGAATCTCTTAGCCTGCAAAATTAACATGAAAAAATAGAAGTAGAAATAAGAAACATCACTGAAAAACAAAAATTAAAGAGATTTGTCAACATCAATCCACATATGAAAACAAAACTATAGGGCGAGACAGCTTTGAAGTTTATCAATCCTCTGACAAGAACTGATATCATCTTGCCCAATTTGTTTTTAAAAATACAAGAAGAGTGAATGCTCCCAAATACATTTCAGAATGCAAATATTACCCTGATACTGAAGCCAAATAACAGGACAAGAACAGAAAATTATAGCTCAATATCCCTATGAACATCTATGCAAAAATTTTCAGCAAAATACTAATAAATTGAAATCAACAGTATATAACTAGAATTATACACCAACTGGGATTTATCCCAGGGATGCAAGACTGGTTTAAAATACATAAATGAATCAGGGCCTCCCCAGTGGCGCAGTGGTTGAGTGCTGGGTTGCGAAGCTGCCCGCAGCCTCTGCAGCGCTGGTTCATTCCCCGGCTGCTCCTCAGCCACCGGAGGAGGGTCCCACATGGCGCGCAGACCTCTCCTGCCGCCCGCTGCTCCCCTCAGCAGTGTACTTCGGTCCTTCTGCCTGCTCTGTTCCCCGCTCTGGCTCTGGTGAATTCTCTCACCCTCCCGCGCTTCTGACTGTACCCACTGCTTGCATAAATAAATAAATGAATCTTAAAAAAAAAAAAAAGAAAGAAAAAAAAGAAGTCTACTCCCTGAAGACTTCAATTAAAAAAAAAAAATAAATAAAAATAAAATAAAATACATAAATGAATCAATGTAATATATGATATAAACAAAAATAATTAAAAAATCACATAATGTTGGGCCTCCCCTGTGGCGCAGCAGTTGCGCGCTGGGTTGCAAAGCTGCCCACAGCCTCTGCAGCGCGTGTTCGATTCCTGGCTGCTCCCCGGCCACCGGAGGAGGGTCCCACATGGCGCACAGACCTCTCCTGCTGCCCGCTGCTCCCCTCAGCAGTGTACTTCGGTCCCTCTGCCTGCTCTGCTCCCCACTCTGGCTCTGGTGAATTCTCTCACCCTCCCACGCTCTGACTGTACCCAGTGCTTGCATTTAAAAAAAAAAAAAAAAAAAAAGCAATGACATTTAAAAAAAAAAATTACATAATGTCAATAAATACTAAGAATAATATTGATAAGATTTGGCACCCATTTATGATAAAAAAAAATTTTAAGAAGATGGAGGCAGAAGAAACTTACCTCAATATAGTAAATATCATATATTACAACAACAAATACAATCCTTAATGGTTAAAAAAAAATTTGAAAGCTTTCCCATTAAGATCAGGATCAAGACAAGGGAATCCACTGTATTCACTTCTATTTAACTTAGCATGATGGGCCTGTTGCAAAGCTGACACAAAAACAGGAAATAAAGGGAATTCAAGTCTCAAAAGAAGACATGGAACTATTTAGAAAAATCCTAAATATTCCACCAAAAAAACACAAGAAACAGTAGATAAATTCAGCAAAGTGGCAGGTTATGAAATCAATATACAAACATCTATAACTTGTTTATATACAAACAACAAACAGAAAATAACTCCACTTATAATTGCTTCCAAAACAATGAAATACCTCAGAATTAACCTAACTAAGGAAGTAAAGGACCTATACAACTAGAACTACAAGGCATTATAATAAGGCCTTAATGACATATTGGAATAGAAACATATCCCATGCTTATGGATGGGGAGAATCAATATAATCAAAATGACGACCCTGCCTAAAATGACATGTAAATGTAATGAGATCCCCATCAAAGTTCTGGCAATATTTTTCAAAGAAATTGAACAAAATATATTGGAAAATTATAGGGAAAAACACAAAAGTAGCAGAAGCAATCCCGAGAAAAAAGGAGAGAAATGGAGGCATCACATTACCTGACACCAAAATCTACTATAAAGCAATGGTACTTAAAAAAATATGTTGACACAAAAATAGACATATGGATCAGAAGAACAGAATCAAGAGCTCAGAAGTATATCCACATAAATATATCAGTACCTAATCTATGATAAAGTTGTTAACCATGCAAAGAAGAAAAAAAAGTCTCTTTAATAAATGGTGCTGGAAAAACTGGAAAACCAGACATAAAAGAATGAAGCTAGATAAGTCTCTAACGTCATCCGCAAAAGTAAATTCCAAATGGGTTAAAGATCTAGATGTAAGACCTGCAGCTATAAAATATATAGAAGACATGAGCAATATGTTCCGTTACATCAACGATAAAAATGTTTTTGGTGACTCAGCCTAAATGGCAAGGGAAATAAAAGCAAAAATAAACAATTGGGATTACCTCAAATTAAAAACTATTTACACAGTGAAAATAAATACAAAAGTTTAAAAAGACATCCTATTGAATGAGAAGGAAAATAATCAGGCAACACATAACTAACAAATATATTAAAGTCTGAGATATATAAAAACTTAGTGTTCAATAATGGGGGAAAAAACTACCCAATTAATAAATGGGCAGCAGATATGGACAATTCACCAAAGAGGTTATCTGGAAGACCAATAAACTTTGAATAAAAGAGATGCTGGTTAAAACCACAATGTGATACAATTTCACACCCATGAGGATGGCAGTATTAAAAATACTCCCCCAAAGCTGGAATGTATGCAGAGAAAGAGGCACCATATTGCACTGTTGGTGGGAGTGTAAAATGGTACAGCCAATATGGAAAGTGATTTGGAGTTACCTCAGAAACTAAAAATGCAAATACCATACGACCCAGCAATCCCACTTTTGGGTATCTCTACAAAATATATGAAAGTATCAATGCAAATATATATATGCACATATATATATTCAATATAAGTATATAAATATATATATATCAATGTTTATTGCAGCAATATTTACAATAGCTAAGACATGGAAGGAGCCTAAATGTCCATCAATGGATGATTGGATTAGGAAGTTGAGCTGTATCCACACTGTGGAATATTATTCAGCCATAGGAAAGATGAAATACAGCCATTTTCAGCAAAATGGAGGGAGTTTGAGGGAATTACCTATAATGAAGTAAGTCAGAATAACAAAAACAAACACTGGACATTTACATAGTAGATGAGTAAGTTTAAGTATGATGCTTACTAAACTAGTGGATATCAATAAACATGGTGAGGGGTCTGAGGTTAAGAGGAAGGAGAGAGCGAGAAAGGGACAGGGGATATAAGGAATAGGTGGGAAAATATTTTTAAAAATCCATGAAAAGATACATCACAGAGGTGATGTACAGCCACTTAAAACAAGAGAAATTCTTCAAAAAGTAACCAGAGAAAGAGACAGATTAACTTCAAGGGAGCGATAATTAGACTGAGAGCTTACTTCTCGATGAGAATGGAAGCCAGATGACAGAAGTATTATATATATACAATACTACAGCTTTCTATACCTAGAAAAAACTCTCAAGAATAATTATGAAATAAATACATTTCAAACACACACAAAACAGTTTGCCATCAATAGATTCTCACTTAAAGAAAGATCAAGTATTTATGTTAAGCAGAAAGAGAACAGTCCAGATGAAAGACAAGACAAACAAAAAGCACAAAACTATGATATAATAAATAGAAGTTCATCTGTAATTGCAATAAATCTAAAATGGATTAAATGACCCAGCTAAAAGTAGAGATGATCCAATTAGAGTTAAACATATATTGTACTCATATATTTTTTTTAAAAAGGTACATCAAAAAACACACACATATAGAAAGGTTGAAATTTGTCACGCAAAGTCTAATGAAAAGTAATTGATATGAACTTTAAGATTAAAAAACTTTATTAGAAATAAAAAAGGTAATAGCAATTGAGTAAAGTTTAATTCACCTGGATGATATAACAATACCAATTTATATGTACCTAATAGCATTGCCTCATTGAAAGAACTATTGGGGGGGAAGACAAAACTTACTTTCAGATTATAGGAAATTATTGCATATTCTCTCGGTAATTGATAACTCAGCGAGACAAATCAGTAATGGAATAGATTTGAGCAAAATAATAAATAAGTTTTATCTAAAATGGTAAGAATTGACTACCGATCCCTAAGAGAACATACGTTCTTCTCGAACATACATGGAACTTTTATGAGATCTAACCACAAAATGAGCCATAAAGAAACCCTCAACAAATGTCAAAGGATTCATGAAAGTGATATACTTTTTATATCCTCATTTTATGAAACTTGGAAATTATAGAAAAGTCTAGAGAGAGAACAAATATCAGCTTCAATTATACCACTTAGAGATAATTGCTGTTCATTCACTGGGTTATTTTCCTCCTCTGTATTGTTTTAAATAGAATGAGATCACACAGGATATTGTTGAGGCTTTTTGGTGTTGTCTCTTTCACGTAATATAATAAATATTTTCCCACATATTAACAATTCTTTGTAACTCTTTCATTGGTTATAAAATATTCCATCAATTGGATATGCCATAATTTTCTTAACTATTTCCTTATTGTTGAATATTAGGTTTCCAGTTTTCTGAAGCCGTAAACAGCTCTGTAATTAACTTTGTGGTATCTACAAGCCCATTTCATCCAAGGGCCTCAAAGTACTTAAGAATGATCTAACTTTGTTCTCAAGCCATTGAGATGAGTGAAAAGTATTTTTATTCCCTTCTTTTGCCAGCAATGCATGTCCATTCTATCTCACGTGTTACCAGGAGATAATTTGTTCACAGTCAAGTCACAGCTCTTCTGTTGCTCCTCTGCAGTCAGAACTGACTTTTCCACCAACTAACACAAATTGCAACAACAGAGTCTTCTGATACAACCTGAGGCAAATTCAGTTTTCAACGAGCTTAAACATGCTTTTCTGGGTGTGATCCCTGTAGAAGCCTCTCCCTACAACACTGTAACTTGTGCAAGAAATATTCTATAGATGCTGTGGGTCATCAAAGTTTGATAAATCATCTGACACTCACTTCACATATATATGCAATTTCAAAGCACTGGGTATATGCATATTTCCCTGTAATTTGTGTTGCAGACAAGATTTAGATAGTTATTTTCATCCTTCTATTTTTAATTACAAAATTACTTAACAACTTCTTTGTTAATGGAAAATGAGGTTAAGTCGACATGGTTTACCAAATTTGGCAGAGGAAAGAGCAATGATCCAACTGTGCATTTCATAAATAAAAATAAGATACTGTATTGCTTTGGGGACAAAACAACTCCTCTTACATCTAGTTACTTGTGAATGGGGCATTAACACTTGTTCCCTTGAATGTCATTTGATCCCTATACAGTGATTCACTTTGTCTTTTCACAAAAGCATTAGTTCGTGTCTAGAAGAGAAATATTTCTGCCTCTCTCTTTAGTCTGTCTGTTCCTTCCTCCTGCACCCTCGCCTTCCCCACCTCCGCACCCCCCCCCATGTGATACCTTATGTCTGACTCTCTTGTATTCTCTGTCAAATCCACAAAAGATTAAAGGATGATCTTTAATATCTCCATTTTTCTCAGCTCCCAATTCTATTTGAGTCACTAACAAAACATCTAGGTTCCAGATAGTGTGCGTTAACTGGCAAGTCTGCAATATCTCATTCTTCAAACACCCTCAGGCATTGCTCTTTTCTCTCAATCTCAGGGTCTACTTGGACTTCCCCACTGCACCCTATCTAGGGACAGGCAGGAGTGCACTAAACTTAAGGCTCAGCCCCTCTGCTTTGCATTCCCCAGGGGAGAAAAGAGATTCTCAAGATAACAGCTATCTCACATCCCCCACCCCCTTCAGGAGCAGAGGGTAGTTCATAACAACAGCTAAAATGTATAATGAAATAGTTTAGAGCATAGTTCATAAAGAGTATGCCAGAGCATGGAAAGATTATTTCTACTGCCATTTCACAGACAAGAGAATGAGACACAGAAGGGGGGTTACGTGATTTGCCCATAGTAGAACAAGTAGTTAAGTGGGGGTGCTGGGATTTGAACCCCGACCTGTGATTCCAAGGCTTAAGCATGCTTCACCAAGGAGACTAAATACCAGTGGTAATTTTTTCAGGCTTTCATTCAACCAAGAGTTGTAATATTGAGCACCAACTGTGAGCTGGGCTCTTGTCCTAGTGCTGGAGGAATCAAAGGTGAGCTAAAAACGTCCCAGGCTTGGAGAACTTGCACCTTAGTAGAGGAAGCCAACAAGGAACCATGCAGCCTCTTGATGTCAGTGCTGCTGGGAGGCTCGGCAAGGGGTGGGTCGGGGTGGGGAGAAAGACCAGATTCAATCCCAAATTTGTTATGGTCACTCTTTTTTAGTCCCTTATTGTGACAGGTGCCCAGTGTAGGCTAGGAGATTGTGGTGGTGACTTACCTCCCCTGGCGCCTCCGACTGCCCTGGAGTGTAATTTGAACCGGGACGCTGAACGGCTGCATGAGACCAAGGGATGGCCAAATGGACTCCTTTTACCTGAGTCATACCCTCTGAGGGCACGAGAAGGGTACGTCTTAAGTATCAACGGAAGTGAGGTCCCAGAGGAAGCCACCAGTCCCATCATAGGCAGCCATCAAGAAGCGCCTGCACCTTCAGAGCTGCCACCTGGGGTGTGGGGCACCCGTTTTCCTGGAGACATGGGGTGGGAGGGACACATCAGCCTCAGTGGCTGGCCATGCAGATCCCGGCAAGGACAAGCAGTCAGTTCTAGACTTCCAGGAAGACTCAACGTGGTTTTCTCCAGCCTGAGCTTCTCCCGTGGTCGCCCAGTGCCTGTGCTCACCACCTGTGCTCCACTTCAGCAGCCGGTACATCGCCATAGAGACCTTAGTGCTTGTGGAAAGTTCTGGTGCCCAAGGGACCTTTTATAATTAGTGAGGAACTTACTCAGTTGAAAGTTTATTCGGAAATGCTTTGTTCTGGCCACCTTCTCTTTTTCAGAAATTGTTGGAGTTGCAAGTTTAGAGAATGGATTTTTCTGGTGAATTTCATGTTTCAATTAAGAGAAATAGTTTTTGTACCATATGTGATCTCCCAATTTTCAAGAATGAAAGGGTCATAAAACAGCTCCTTACTAAATTTGTAGTAACCTTTTTTAAAAAATGGTGTAAAAAATCATTGTAGCTTTCTGGGATAACCTAAAGACATTTGGGGAACCTTTCAATACCTCCAAATCATGACCACCAGTTACCATTCTACTGAAGCTACACTGAAGTATAGGTGATAGACCACTTTTGCTCTATGCTTTTTAGTGAAGGTAATATTATCTTAACACTTTCCAAAATGTTGGTGTAAAAAATGTAGGCACAATTTTGTTTATAAGCATCCAAGTATATATAGTCTTAATACCTTTTATTGGTACTCATCTTATTATTGTTTAATGAACATGTTTCTTTACTTCTGCATTATAGTTTCAATTAGTCATTGACTAGGTTCCTTGCACTATGCTTTTTTTTTCTTTTTTTCAGGTTTTATGTATTTGTTTGTTTTTGTTTTTTATTTTATATATTTTTGACATCATTTTTCATTTTTACACAATGTAGGCATTTTCATCTTGGTTATAGTCCCCATACAATTCCCACCCGCCCCCTTGTTTTGATCCTATTCTCTCCCCCCACTTCTAGTGTGTCTCTGGTTTATAGTTGCTTGTTGATTTTGATTTTTACTTTTAATGACCAGATGCAATTTGGAATAAAAAGTGATGGCAATCAGAATTTTTTTTTCTTCCGCCTCCTACTTATAACCTAGCCTTATAAATTCATAACTTTTCTTTTTAAAATTCAGATGTGCTAATAAATTCCCTTGCAACTTGGTGTGTAACTCTTTGCATAAGTGAGTGATTTTGCTGCTGTTTTTCTGTATTTGAATCAATTTCAGAAATATGGTAAATTTTAAGTCCAGTCCCTGAGACATCTACTTGATACCCAGAATTTGTACCTGCCTTTCTTGGGGCTTCTCGGTCATTCCCATCTTATGATTCTAGTTCCACTTAAGTGAAAATGCTCATGTTTAATATTTGAAAGTTTATCTTAAAAGGTTTAAAGAGAGAAAGTGATTTATTTCAAATTATCTTCAGTCCCAATTTCAGAGGGGTGTGTGTGTATAGAGGAACTGGGGTGTAGGCCACAGGTGTGGCAGGGGAGGGAGGATAAGAGGATTCACCAGAGACAGAGTGGAGAGCATAACAGGCGGATCCACTAAAATACACTGCTGAGGGGAGCAGCAGGTGGACAGGAGAGGTCTGCTGCACCAGATGTGGGTTAGCTCCCTGGCAAGGGATTGAACTCAGGCTATAGCAGTGATAGGGCTGAAACTTAACTCCTAGGCCACCAGGGAGGCCCCAGTTCCAGAGTTCTGATAGGTCCAAACAGATTTATTTTGGGTCCTGGATAAGTCTGGGCCAGGGTATACCTTAGGTGTGCTACAACAACAGTCATCCGAGACTCATTTCAGACCTAACCTGTGCTTTGTTTTTTTCATCCTTTTCAAATAGGACCAAGATAACAAGTCAAAAGGAGTAACATAACCTGTTGCCCTTTGATTTTCTTCCTCCTGTCCTTTTACTTGGTAACTATCTGGCCTCTCAGTCCATTAATACCAGACCACTCCCCTCTCTCCTCTATGGCAAGTCTTCTATACACACATACTCCACTGAAGGGTCACAGTTAACCTCTCAGTGACCTAGAGTGATTGGAATGAATTGCAATTCCAAGGTGTGCCTTCAGATCCATGGCAAGCTAAGGCAAGAGGTATGGTGGTAAGGGACTTGGGGCACGTGAACCCACACTGCACAACCAGATCTCTGGTCCACACTATTGGTCCTATAGACCTTTTTTGAGCTCCTCACTCTATTTGTCAGTTGCTGGAGATCACATCCTGCTCCACAAAACGTCAGCCATTAGTCACCTGTCAAGTCCCCCAACTGGGCCCCCTCCCTCTCTGCACCAGAGGCTTTGGATACTAGGTTAAAACCCCAGATTTAGGGCCTCCGCTGGTGGCACAGCGGTTGAGCACTGAGCTGCGAAGCTGCCTGCAGCCTCTGCAGCGCCAGTTCGATCCCCTGCCGACGGCTAGGGTCTCACATGGCACACAGACCTCTCCTGCCACCCGCTGCTCCCCTCAGCAGTGTACTTCGTCAGTCTGACTGTTCTGTTCCCTGCTCTGGCTCTGGTGAATTCTCTCACCCTCCTGCACTTCTGACTGTACCCAGTGCTTGTATAAATAAATAAATAAATCTTTAAAAAAAAAAAACACAACCCAGATTTATAATGTCAAACTTTCCCTGCTCTGGTCTTCCTCAGCAAGAAAGGGAGTAAATAAAACTCAGTGTGAATTGTATGAGTATGGTGAAACTTAATTAGTGCCCATAAAGTGTTATGAGATCTGCAGATGAAAGGGGATGTTATTGCAAAATGCTGGCATCGTGGGTTCCTGGCTCCAGAGTCCATAGTCATTTTCTTTTGCATTTAACAGATGCTTTATTCCAGGAAGAAACCATCTCTCCTTTCCACCATATTGGAGAATTACTTACTCATTCTTTTTCACATACAGTTAAACACTACCTAGCACAACTCAGAATTCCTTTGCAGTTATAATTCTTTTTTTTTATTCTAAAGAACTTATCTTTTTTTAAAAAATTTATTTAATTATACATACAAGAACTGGGGTACAGGCCAGAGGCTTGGGGGTGTGTGTGTGAGAGAGGATTCACCAGAGACAGAGGGGGGAACAGAACAGGCAGATTGACTGAAATATACTGCTGAGGGGAGCAGCAGGCGAGTCCTGAGAGGTCTGCTGGCCATGTGGGTTGATCTCTGGTCAGGGATGTAACTCGTGCTGCAGCGGCTGCAGACAGTTTTGTAGGTTGCGTGTTAACCCCTTGAGCCACCAGGGAGGCCCGTGTAGTTATAATTCTTCATATTCGTGACAAGTATATCTTTCCTGACATATTCTTCATATTCGTGACAAGTATATCTTTCCTGACAATTGAAAGATGCACATATCATTTAAAAAAACCTAAAAGGTATGTTACAACCTTTACATTTTTGTCTCTGGATTTGTGTGTAAGAGAATAAGTAACCCCCTAACTGAACAGTCATCCTGTGTGGGTCGTTTTTACTAATGCAAGCAACAATTCAAACTGTCAAAAGGCAAATCATATCTGATCTTACATTCTATTTGCAGGAAAACCACAGAGGGAGTATGATCTGGGATCTTCCTTTTCCTCTATCTTAATGATTATCTCCAACCATCTTTGCTAATCAAATGGACACTGACCCCATGAGCTAGGCTTTAGTCTGAGAAACTAACACAGATGTTCTTCCTGTTCTGATCAATAATAACACTAATGGCTAACACTTATTGAGCACTTATCATGAGCCAGACACAGTTCTAAGGCTTTACATATATTAATTTATTTCTTCTGCTTTATTGAGTTACACAACTTCACAAGAGCCACAGAGCCAGGCCTATCCTGGCATAAAGAAAATTCACTGGATAACTGAAGCAACAACTAATAGAAATAATAGCTTAAATTGTTAATTCCACAACTTCTGATTTATGGTCTGGTTTGAAACCTACTATGACCAAGTCTTCACCAGATGGTACTGGGTACAGATATAGTTTACAATATTGTAAGTCAAGGTAATTAATTACTATACAAGTGACAGTTGATTTTAAGTGTGGCCACTATGAAATAGAGCCCCATCTCTACTGATTCTAATAAAATAATTTGGGGGGTAAGAATTAGGAACATGTACTTTAAAAAAACTCCTCATGTGATTCTAACACAGATCCTACATTCACACTTTGGAAAAGACCTGATCACATTATGAGTTGAATAGGTCTTGGAGACTTTGCCTTTGGCAAAGTGCCAGATCACAGACCCTCCCTGGAACTCAACTTATTTCTTTTGTAATGCAAGGGTTGAAGGGGATGAGTTAATGTACTTTTCACACTTAAAATTTCAAAAAGTATTGGAAATCATGAGCTTATTTGCAAGCTAAAGTTATCTCCTCTCCTGGAGTTACAACAAAGAAAGAATCTACCCCATTCTCTCACCCCTGTCAGCAGTTGAGTTCACCCTTTGGCCTCGTACCTCTCTCTTAGACTAGTAATGACACCCAGGCATCATGCTCACTGCTTTTGGAGGATTATTTCTCTAGGTCATATAACCTGAGATGGTATAGTTTACTCATTCTGTAGATGAGGCCTAGAGAGGTTGAGCAGCTTTCCCCAAGTCACATGTCAATATGGATCAGGTCCAGGATTCAAAACAAATCAGATTCAAAAGCCCAAGCGTTTACTGACAATATTCTTTCTCCTCACTCAGCAGCACCAATATTGGGTTCCAAATCTTAAGAGAGACAGGACGTTCACAAATTTTGATAAGTTTGAGTGTTCCCATTACTTTTAAATAATTTCTTGTTCCTCACTTGACCAAGTCCCCATTTCTCGGCAAGCAATACGGTCATTAATGTATCTTTACAAACAGATAACTCTCCTATTTCATGTATGACAAATTTGTGCTTAGTGGGCTCCTGATCCCAAGGCATATACCATTAATATCAGCTCCTTCCCAGCTCAACATTTCAGTTCTGTACGTGTCCCAGTCTGTGCTGTCTTATTCATTACCATATCACCAACTTCTAGAAAAGTGTTCAGGATATTCAGCTCCTGAATAATTGAGTAAGGTGAACATTCTCCAAAAGTATTCTGTATATAGCATTAAGGACAGCACTTCCAAGCAACTAGGTGAAGCAGACTTGAAAGATTAAAACATTTGGCTACCCCTTCTAGATACTGTAGAGGCTATATAGTTACAGCCTCTTCACTATGTAAATTAAAGTTCAAAATAAATGGAGGTTGCAAGGATCTGCAAGATTCTTAGTCATTCGACACAGCAAGCATTTGTGTGCTTCTCCTGGTGTAGAGGTCAATTATATTCACATATAGTCCACTGCAGTGGTTCTCAAAGGGGACAGTGCCATCCCATGATGGGCATTTTGGAAATCTGTCAGATGTTTCTTGGTTGTCACGGTGATTGGAGTGGACAGCCAAATGTGGCAGATGTCCTGCAGTTTGGGGAAAGTCTCAAGCAACAAAGAAATTCCCTGAGTGCCTCAGAACTTTCCATGTAATAATCATGTAAGTGAATAGTCAATTTACAACCATCTGAGCTAAAACATAACTCCATTTTACATATAAATATCTTATATGTTTTTGTTTTCTTCTGCATTTTTTCCACGTCCACTGAATTTTCCAAAAATGGCTCTAATGTATAAATTGAAATTTATTTAGTTCAGAACTTCATTAAAAGTTTAGAAAATTACATCACCACCAGCAAAGCTGTTAATGGCTTTTGAGTTGGCAATATTATAAAACACCCAAACCAGCCTGTTTTCAGCTGTTGGACAATTATGTTTCAGGAATTTTTTTTTAAGTTTGACTCAACATATTCTTTTCCAGGATTTTTGATACAGTATGCCAGTTTCTTGCCCCAAATATCTCTGCTTAGGTGAATTTTTAGTCTCATCTCAATAGGTTCATTTAGGAGAATGCAAGTTTTGGGTTTTTTTGTGGTTTTTTTTTTTTTTTTTTGTGGGACCCTCGCAGGAGGCCGGGGAACTAACTGGCGCTGCAGAGGCTGTGGGCAGCCTCGCAGCCCAGCGCTCAACTGCTGTGCCACCAGGGGAGGCCCCGGGAATGCAAAGTTTTAATGTGCCAGAGCAGGAAGAAACCCACACAATTCCTGAACTAAGCCATACAGTTTTCTCCACATTTCTAAGTTCTCTTACCATGTGTAAAAAGGGGTAAACTGAGCTTTTCTTCCCCCTCTTCTCCACCCCCACCGCACTGCACCATCTCAGTGGGTTAACCTTCCTGGTCCTCTTGTAACAGCCAACAGTAGGTTCTAAATAAAAGATCTGAATGACTAGATCTCACATCAGGGTAAAAAAACTGTGCCAGAGGTAATGCAGTAAACAAGAAGAAAAACAGGAGGGTCATATATTTTTATCCAGATATGAGAACTGCAACCAATTTATTTAAACCAAAAAACATTCCTTTTGCATGTCAACTATTGTGGGTATTTGAAACATTTCAGGCAAGTCTCACCTTGCTTCCTTCTTGCAAAGAACAGGAGTAAGGGTTTCTTGCCTGATCTTATTCAGACTCATTTTCCCCTCGCCATACCACCTCCTACCTGCCCGTTCTCTCCTTCCTTTCCCCTCTAGAGGAAAGGGTTTCTTTTCTTTTTCAAGAGACACTTTCAGCTCACATTGTTGCTCCTCTCCCCTACTACTCTCTTCAGGTTCTTGACCTCCTCTTTTACAACTTCAATCTTTTATTCTCTCTTGGCAGAAATAATATATCTGCTCCCTTTGCACCAGGCACAATGCTGAGAGCAAAGTATGTTCATTTGCTTTTCTCAAACACCCTCAATGGAAGCTAATATTATTTCTGCATTATAGTGAGAGACCTGAAGGACTGAGAAACTGTCACAAGTGCCACAGCTAGTCAGCTACTGGGTAGAGGGGTCATGGATCTGACAGTCCATTTTGCTGCTTCCCCTCTCCCCAAAGAAAAGCTTAACATCTTTGGCCTCTGCTTTCCCCCTTTTCTGTCTTCCTAATCCCTCTGTGTCTGAATGCTCTACCCACTTACTGGAAAGTTGCTTTCTTTAAAGGGTAACCACCTCCTAATAGATAACATCTATTCAACATGTCTAATTTATAATAGAAAATTTTTATTACTTGTTTCACAGTATTTTCTTCCACTTTTCTAACTATACCAGTGGTTCTCGATCCTGGAGATAATTCTAATTTATGCATTTTTTTTTGTAGCTGATATGTAAGCACAGTTCACTACTTTACAATAAAGGGTCTTCCTCCTGTCTCTCTCACTCAGCTACCCAGGACTTCTCAGAACAACCAACATTACTGATTTCCTATGCATCTAGAAATCTGTAAAAAATACAAGCTATTCTCTAGGAATCTCAAATAGGTTAGTATTTTGAAAGGTAATTCTTAGGCATTATCAAAACTAAGGATCCTGAAACTGTTTCTAACAGTTCTAACCATTTCTGTGAAAACATGATTACAAAATAAATTTTTCTAACATTTGGAAAATTAAACCTGAACATATTTCTCCTTGGTTGAGAAACTTTCAAAGGCTCCTGTGCCAAAGCTGCCATGGAATTGAATGGCTATTCTGTGAAAAAAACAGTCCCGTGATCAAATCCATTTGGGAAATATCCTGTTACTATGTCCAATTCTAGGAAATGCCAAAGGCACATTAGCATATTGCCCCAATTAGCTTTGTTTGAATGCAAGAATGATTATGAAGCCCTTAGCCCAGTGTCTGACTCATGGCATGGGCTAAAAAAACCTTAATTCTTGCTCTTATTAACCACTCTGTCCTATATTCTATACTGCTCTGCAGTCTCTTTTCTGGAACTTTCTCACTTGTAATTACTTAACAAACTATTTGCAGCATTTGTTTAATCCCTTCTTTCCTCATTGGCCTGCAAGCCCCATGAGGATTGGATAGTGTGTCTTGTTCTCCCCGTGAGTCCCCCTAGCCCCTCAGACACAGGATGACACATAGTGCTCAATAAAAACAGGTACCAATGCAATAGTATTAACAACAGTCTTTTAAGTCAGTGTTTCCCAAACTTAGTTAGAAATGAAACCCTTTCACCATGCAAGAGCAACTCTCATCACACATAAATATTACCTAAAATATATTTTGGAAAATGCAGGTCTATGGGTTAAAATTCAGGTTACTTACATGGCCCACAGACCACTATGCCTTGGTCTCAGGCCACTCTACCTCCAGGCATTACTGTCTTTTGCTCCTGCCATTCTCCTCCCTACCTCTTCTCCTTTTTCTGACCAACTGATCTCACCCACCTACTATGACCCACACCAAGTCAGACTGAAATCATCTGTCCTCTTATCCTTTCAGTGATCAGTTCCTCAAAGACAAGGATTTTATCTTACTCATCCTCAGCTTCCAGCATGATGCCAGCAGCATATCAATGGTTGGTGAGTAAACAATGGATTTTTTTTTCACAATTAAAATTTTATCACATGGATGACATTACAAAAAACAACCAAATGATTTAAGTTTTTGGATCCCAAATCTGTGATAACATAGTGGGCCAAGGGGTGCACAGAATGAAAGCATCAGTGAACTGAAAGTGAATAGAATGAACCTGCACTAACCCGCATGTTGTGCGTCATTAAACCCATATGTGGGTAGGAGGAGGTAGGAGCTCTCCCCGGCACAGATGCTCTTATGATTAATGAAGCTCATCTCAGAAGAGATAGTGGCTATAACTCAGGTTAGATGAAAATAGAGTTGTTCAAGAGCTAAAAACGTCAGAAATATGGTTGGATTATTCCACGGGGGTCAGGACATGTAACTCTGTGGCAATCCATGCTAAGGTTTGTGAATAGGAACTTGTGAATATGAGGATGGCTCAGAGGAACTTGACACAACAACGATGATGTGAACGCCTTTGCAGATGACTGGCCAGAGTTTCAAAGTCTTTTTCAGTTACATGAGTTTTCAATAAATGGCTGTTAAATTAATTCATTTTATTATTGCATCACTAATCCTGACTTATCCAGATTACTAATGCAGTCACCAATTTATATATTTCCACACAAATAATTGTGGAGATGAATCTTTTTAAGTTATATTTATTGGGTCATATTGATTTACATCACAGTATATGTCTTAGGGCTATAGGTTTATACCTCTACAATAATATGTTATTTCACCACACCTACCACCAAAATCCCAGTAATTCTCCATCAGACTCCTCTCCCCTTTGTTCTTACCCTATCACATCTCCTTTCTGGTAGCTTTAGGCATACATAGTCCAATATGCTCTTCCCCCTCCTGCCTTCACCCCTACCCCCTCCTTGTCCCTCCTATATCCTGCTGGATGCCTCAAATCTGTGGTCAGATTTCAAGAGTTGTCTTTGGCTGACCTTTTGTTTGGTTTCTCTATATTCCACATATAAGTGAAACCACTGATATTATCTTTCTCCTTCTTGTTTATTTCACTTAATGCAAGCTTCCAGCTCCACCCATATTGCTGTAAATGGCATGACTTTATCTTCTACAATTGATGAGTTGAGTAGTATTCTATTGTGTATATATACACCATATTTTCTTGATCCATTCATCTTTTTTTTTTAAGATTTATTTATTTATTTATACAATCACTGGGTACAGTCAGAAGTGCGGGAGGGTGAGAGAATTCACCACAGCCAGAGTGGGGAGCAGAACAGGCAGAAGGACCGAAGGACACTGCTGAGGGGAGCAGCGGGTGGCAGGAGAGGTCTGCGTGCCATGTGGGACTCTTACCCGGCAGCCGGGGATCGAACCAGCACTGCAGAGGCTGCGAGCAGATTGCAACCCAGTGCTCAACCGCTGCGCCACCAGGGAGGCCCTCATCTTTTTTTAAAATTTATTTATTTATACAAGAACCAGGGTACAGGCCAGATGCACAGGAGGGTGAGAGGATTCACCAGAGACAGAGCAGGGAGCAGAACAGGCAGACAACCTAAACACACTGCTGAGGGGAGCAGCGGGAGAGACAGGAGAGATCTGCGTCACCATGTGGGATTCTTGCCGGCCTGCCAGGATCGAATCCGGGCTGCAGAGGCTGTGGACAGCTTCACAGTGCGGCACTCAACTGCCTGCACCACCAGGGAGGCCCAATCCATTCATCTTTTTGAGGGCATTTATGTTATTTCCATCTTGGCTATTGTAAATAGTGCCGCTATAAACATAGGAGTACAGGTTTCCTTTTGAATTAGCGTTCTTGTGTTCTCTGGGTAGATTCTTAGGAGTGGAATTGCTGGGTCCTATGGCAGATCCATTTTTTAGTAGTTTGAGGAGCCTCCACACGGCTTTCCATGGGGGCTGGACCAGTTCTACACTCCCATCAAGAGTTGAATTTTTTGTGGAGTTGCATTTTAATTCTGTGTTAGACTTCAGAGATCCAAACCCCATTGAATTTCACTAGCAAAAAGTTCACAGTCTAATTGGGGAGAAATATGGATAAACAAGCAAGTGTACAATATGATATGACAGGTAGATAATTAAAGTTTGGAAAGAGGAGTTAATAGGGCAAGGAAAAAAGGATGTCTGGTACTGCTTTGAAGGGCAAGGCAAAAGAAGGTTTTTGAGAGAACAACTCTGAGCTGAATTTAGAAATTTACCTGACAGGTCAGGTGGATCATTGAACAGAGGGAGATTTGCAGCTCCAAGCAGACAGCCTGCACAAAATCTGTTTATCGTCTTCCATGACATAAACCAGATGTGATGTGGTCTCCGCGACTGAGAATCATTCAGTGACATTCCACAAATAGTCTATTGAATACCTACTTTATAGCAGGCATTGTTCTAGGCCTTCGAATATAGGCCTTTGCCTTCCAAGAGCTTTCATTCTAGTGAGGTAACAGATAAGAAAGCACAACCCAAATAAAATAATTCCAAATATCTTGGCATGATGACAAAGGATAAATGGAGTGATGGATCAAAAGAGAGGAGAGGGGAGCAGGCAACATTGAGTAGGAACAGGAATTTAAGCTGGGATTTGAAGGGCTAGGAAAGACAACCAAGTCAAGAAGCAGAGCATTGCAGGCAGGGGCACAGCCAATGCAAAGGCTCTGAGGTAGGAAAAAATTCTGTCAGGAAGGGAAATAAGAATAGAACTGACAGCTGTAACAGGGACACCCAAGTGGAGATAGCAATATCTAAGAGTCTTGGAAGAGACAAGGCCAATGACTCCCAGCCACGTAAACAGTGAAACAGAGCAACTCTCTGGGGCATCCAAGCTGTGACCAATAATCAGGAGTCAGGATGCTAGCTCATCACTGAGGAATATTTATCCAAGTGAGGTATTGCCCTAAGTGAGACAGAAGGGGATTGCAAGAATTACGTAGAACACGAGGGTTCAACCAATGAACCAGTTTTCAAAGCAGCACTGGAGTGCTAGGACTAAAGAGGGGAAACTGAAGCATTTACTGTGTACTGAAACTCATGCACCCCAAGCACTAAGGCTCACTCAAGTGTCACCAACCAGGATCCAAATGGGCAGCAAAGGAAACTGAGTCCTAAAAGAACTTGAGAGAAGACATAAAGGTTAGACCACAAGACCACCGGAAAAGCAAGAGCCACCTAGAACAGAGGACCCCAGATGCAGGAGTACTATTAGATGGTGGAGGGCTTTAGGAAGGGAGGGATGCTTATTGTTTGGGTATCATGGGGAGTGGCTCAGGGGTGATGTGGGATAGGAGGGACATGACTGCAAGGCGGGAATCAGCTCTGCCTGTGAGCTCTGTTCTAATGAATGAAAGCAGCATCCACTCTCGAGTCACTGGAGCAGGAAGGCTGAGTCACTGCTTCTCCTTCACCACCACCTCCACCTTCACCCACCATCAGTGAGTCACTACAGTCTGTTGCTAACTCCTCTGAGCTCTCGTCTGAATCTGTGCCCTGCTGCACTCATACTGCAACTACTTTCACGAGCCTCTTTCTCTCTCACAGGGCAGAGTGGAGAGTATCAGGAATGTAGAATCACCCAGCCCGGCTTTATCAGCTGGCTCCTGCAGTTAAGGGACTATGCTCACTGAAATAAGCCAGAAGGAAAAAGAGAAATATCAGATGTTTTCATTTATATGCAGAATATAAAGAAACTGAACAAAAGGTCAAGAAAAAGATAAAACTAGCAAGCTGATCATAGATCTGAGGCATACAGCAAGGGAGGGGGAGGGAGAGGGGTCAAAACAGGGGTGGGAAGAGCACAAGGGAGTGTGATGATGGATCATGGATGCTGTGGTGGCAGGAGAACTGTGGGGGCTACATCTGAGGGAAGAAATCAAATACTGTACAAAAACGAACAACAATGTAAGAAAATAAAAAACAAAGGACTGTGTAGTGTATGGTTAGTTATCTAACCTCTCTATACCTTAGTTTCCTTACCTATAGAATGAGAATAAAATTATACACTTCATGGGGTTGTTACAAAGATTTGGGGAAAAACTGTAAAATCAAATCCACTCTGTAAACACAGGTGCTTATAACCTGGGCAACTTATGTTTACCTGGGTCTCAACATAGCCTCACCTTAAAAAGAAAACAGTTCCAGGGCCTCCCCTGGTGGCACAGCGGTTGGGTGCTGGGCTGCTTAGCTGCCCGCAGCCTCTGCAGCGCCGGTTTGGCCCCCTGCTGCCAGCAAGGGTCCCACATGGCGAGCAGATCTCTCCTGCCGCCCGCTGCTCCCCTAAGCAGTGTACTTCAGTCTTTCTGCCTGCTCTGCTCCCTGCTCTGACTCTGATGAATTCTCTCACCCTCCCGCACTTCTGACTGTACCCAGTGCTTGTATAAATAAATAAATAAATCTTTAAAAAAAAAAACAGTTCCAATCTCAAAGGTTTAAACAATAAATGCACGTTATTACTGAAGTCTCTTAATAAGTTTTGCTTGAGTTGACCAGCCTCTTTTCTCCTGCCAGTGCCCCAGTTTTCCCGTGGCAACACCATTCTCAGCTCTTGCCCTATGTCTCTGTCTCAGGGATGACACAGGTGACTAGTCCTGGCCAATCACAGCATCATATTCCCTGGGTCAAATGTGTGGCGGGAAGACATGTGACTGAGTCAGAGCCAATAAGACATAAAGGAACATTTTCTGGAGTAAACAGAAGAGAGACATGTCTCACCTACTCCCTCTCCCCCTGGCCCGCCTCACCTCCGGCCCCCACTGGACCTGAATGAAATACGCTACTCAAGAAAAGAAAGGTGGAAGTTTGATTTGACAAACCTGGTCTGTACACCACTGTGCCTCTATCTGCATTTGGGGTGAGCCAATGTGGGGGTGAGCAGTCAAGTATGAATAACAGCCTGGAAGGGAACCAGTTTCTAATGTCCTGACACTTGGGACTTGGCTTCTGCCGGTTTTCTGCATGAAAGGTTCTCTGTCCTCTGGGAAACAGGATTTGGCTAGCCACTTGCCTCAACATGAATTCTGTTATTAAAGAGAACGATTTTTTAAATATTTTAATGGACTTTGCTCTTTTGCATCCCACATGCATGATCTTCTTTCTAGTCAAGCAGAAACCTACAGTTCTTGGGGCATCTTAGAAGAAAGGGTGGGATTTTACAACAGGATTGTCAATGGAAAAAATACTCACTATTTTGAAAGCCAGGCTTGGTCGAGAGAAAGGGGTCCTCTAGGTGCATTTGTGTTCCTTTTTTAACAGATCAGGTGAACTCAAATCTCACAGATCAGTTTCTTCAAGATCAACGAAGGATGTGGGGTCTTCTCCCCCATTACAGGAGGCTTGCAGATTGAGGTAGATCTGAAGAAGTGAAAATCCAGGAGGTCACTCAAAAAACTGACACAGATTAAGAGCTCACTAGCTGTTTATCTGAGCTGGAAAAACTCAGAGGTGGGGGCATGGTTAGTGGGCTTTCTCGTCCTGGTCCCATGAACATTCTGGGCTAAATTTCTCCTCACTGAAATCTGAATTCAAGAAATCAGAAAAATCCTAGACAGGGTAAACAATCCACAGTCACTGCTCTGCTTGCTCCATCCTCCAGGAAAATTGATGGAATTCATTCCCACTTTGTTTACAAAACTCTGTGTCTGTTCTGGTTGATTTTGTTGATTTTTTGTTTTTATATTCTGAAGCTATGAACACAGTTTCTTTTCCAGAATTACATCTGTAACATTGAAAATGAGGCCAGAAGGCCACTGAGTTGCACTGAAAAGTGGGTGGAGCATGGCAAACTGAAGTGGTACAGAGTAGCCTGAATACCCCCACTTTCCATCACAAGTGAAATCACCTTGCCAGAAATTTTGCTGCATGCACAAAACATATGAATAACATAAATCTTTAATACTGAAGCACTTTCCCATGTGAAAGGGGGGAAACTCCTAATAGGATAATTGGTTAGATGAAAAGATTCCCAGATTAAGAAAATGGGTCAAATCAACTAAAAATAAATGATAAAACCAGTGTCATTCATTCCAAAAATATTTGTTGAGCACTTATCATGCACCAAATGCCAGAATAAAAGATGTGCAAGGCCAAGCAACTAACCACCCCCTCCTGCCTGTCCCCAGGCAGAGCCCCTGCAGAGGGCTGACAAGGGCACACCTCCAGAAGAAGCTACTCACACCAGCGACCATCTGAATGGTGCCCTGGGAGTTTGCAACACTGCCAGATGCATTCATAATCCTGCTGGCAACAGAGCTCTAAGGGAATAATCATGTGTGTGACAGGTGCAGCAATAAAGGTATGTTCAAGGGGTCATGGGAACCTGGTCAAGTGATGTCATGGCTTCCATCCATGCTGCTTAACATCCAGAGCTTCCCTCAAGTTAAGGGAGCAGCAGCCCATGGTTCAGATGTCTCCGGCATTCCTGCATGCCATGTGCCTAACCACAGGGATGCACTTTTTGAAAGCAATGAACACCAGAACAAAGAAAGGTTTCTTTGCTTCCAGATTCACTCCCAAAGCAGAGTCCCGGGCAGCAGTGAGATGTGGTGTGATCTTAGATGCTCATAGAGCAGGTGTCTCAGGAATCCACAAAGGAGGATTATTCCTTTTGTTCTTTCTACCCTAAATCTGCTAATTGACTATGTTAAGAGTAAAATCAAAAGGTGATTTTTAAAAAATGTTTAATTCCCTTTGGTAATTTCTTTTTTAAAAAGAATTATTTATTTATGCATACAAGAACTGGGGTATAGGCCAGAGGTACAGGGGCATGAGAGGATTCATCAGAGACAGAATGGGGATTCACCAGAGTCAGGCAGACTGACTGAAATACACTGCTGAGGGGAGCAGCGGGTAAGATAGGAGAGGTCTGCTGCTCCATGTGGGTAGCAACCTGGCTGACTGGGGGTTGAACTTGTGCTGCAGAGGCTGCAGATAGCTTCACAGTGCTGTGCTTAACCCCTTGAGCCACCAGGGAGGCCACCCTTTGGTAATTTCTTCCCATCTTCTAGAGGGGCAACCTTAGTGCCAAGATCATCAGCACCTTTTTGAACATCTTTATTCTTGTGGGGGGACTAAGGGCATCAAATGACTTCAGTTGCCTCAACTCCCACAGGAAACACAGAAGCACCCCACTTCAACTACCCACACAGAGGCAACGGAACAGAAGCTAGTGCCCTTTGAGGTAATGAAATTCCAAGTCACCGTGAGGGTATTTTCTTTTCTAATTTATATTATAATTCTTTGTTTTAAGTACCAAAGTAAACAGATCATACAGATAAAGAAATATAATAGCCCTAACAAAATCAGTCAAGAGATGAAAAGCTGCTTCAAACAAAAACTGGTTTTATGTGTATGTTAAATAATAATAGAATCACAACTTAAAATAAATAAATATTACTTCAAGAAGAAAATAATAGTTCCCATATCTTGAGCCCTCACCATGCCCCAGACACTGTGCCTTGCCCTGTTTAATCTTCATTTACAACAACCCCATGAGGTAGACGATATTGGACACAACTATCAGAAGAGGAAAATGAGGATCAGAGAGATTAAATAACTCATCCAAGAATGCAAAGAACTAACATCCCATGCCAGGTTTTTCTGACCCCAGAGTTTATTCCCTTCACTTCTAGAAATTATTAGTATTGATTAAATAAAAATTCAATTTGCCATAAATAAATATTGGTTGAATGAAACTATCTTGTGCCATAACTCTGTATCTTTAAGACCTTGGCTTGTCCCATGTCCTGAAGCTAATGTTCTATAGACCTCTTGCCCTTTTTATTTTTCATCATCCTGGTTGAGTTCTCTCTGGGCATTGGGGGTAGGGAGGATATGCAGAGCCCACACTACATATGACACTTGGCACCTGCTCCGAAGTATTTTTTTCTCACCTGCCTCCTGACAACCTCCATGGTCCAAAAGGGAGGGGGCTTGTCTCCTTTCCCACAGTCTGAATTCTGTCTTATGACATTCCCACATCCTAGAAGCAGCAAACTACAAAAGCCTGGACTATAACTAATTACAGTTGGGGCAAAGGGGAACAGTAAAGGGAAACAGAGACATGAGTGTGCATGGCCAGAAATGAACACCTGGATCACATCAAGGATCAAGCCCGAAAATGACTGGTTCCTGTTCACAAAGCCGCATGTTTCCCACGACCTCCTAAGCCTCTGCTCACCTTGACTCTAAGAACTGGTGCTTGTGCTGAAACGTTCATATTCTGGCTTCCTCTTTTGGTCCATGTGAGTATTAAAAATTACAGTCAGAGAGACAGGAAGATAGGAGAGACTTAGCTGTAGAATGGTTGCAGGCACTTTGCTTGGCACCTACATACCTTTCTTTATTTAACCCTTACGGCAGTTCTGCAAGGTAGAAGCATTTATCTTTTTTTTTTTTTTTTTTTTTGTGGGACCCTCGCCGGTGGCCGGGCATCGAACTGGCGCTGCAGAGGCTGCAGGTAGCCTCGCAACCCAGTGCTCAACCACTGCGCCACCAGGGGAGGCCCAGACACATTTATCTTTAATCCTCAAATGCTGAAACAGGCCTAGTAAGGTTATATGAATTGCCCCAATCACTCAACTAACAAGTATGCTTGTAACTCACACTCTACTTTGCAATTAATGCTCCAAGCTACTCAGAGCTGAACTTCCACAACAGCTACATAGAAAAATAAGCTTTATTGTTGGAAGATGTAAATGAGATCATATTGTGTACTACTAGCAGATAGAATAAATTTGAGCTAGATATGTAATTCAAATGTTTCTAGTAACCATATTTTAAAGAGGAGACAGGTAAAATTAAATTTAATAAAATATTAAGCATTAAATTAATTTTATTTAACCCAATGTATGTGAAATATTATTATCTTTTCTACATGTAGCCTACATAAAACATCATTAATGAGCTTCTTTGTCTTTTTCATACTATCTTTGAAATACAATATGTATTTTATGTTTCCAATACATCTCAATAAGGATGTTAAATTTTCAGTGGTTAAAGTGAAATACAGTCCTACCAAATATAATGTGTCTAAAATAAAAATATTTTAAGAGCAGGAAGGTAATGGTGAGAAGCAAGTGGGTGGGTGTCAAGGGACTATGGTGGAAGTCTATGGGTGCCTTGGTAGTAGGTGCGGTGTAGTAATGCACATCTTAAGAGGTGTGAGTCTACACCCCTAAATCATATACAGTATTGTGAACCAATGTCATCTAAAATATATATATGATTTTTAAAAGAAAAATAATTTACACAATTTCAATTTTTTATTTAGTTTCGTTTCACTTAAATTTAAATTTAATTAAAAATTCTGTTCCTCTTCAACCCCATTAGCCATTTCAAGTACTCAATAGCCACTTTCGTACTGGATAGTGTACCTCTTGCCCAAATTCTCTAATCTTACAAAGAAACTGAAGCCCAGAAAGATTAAGTAACTTGCTCAGGAATTTGCCACTTGGTGATTGATCGAGAACTAAGCCAAGCTTAACACAGATCTTTAACAGGAAGACTAGGGTAAATTTCTCTTGTCATCAGTTTATGGACAAAAAAATGAGATGCTAAGAAGCTGAGTAATTTACAGATGATTGTACAAGGATTCAGGAGCAGATTTCAGATTGAAACTTTTCTACTCCTCCTCTGGCCTATCTCTTTAAGTCATAGAACTTCTCTTAAGTTATCTGGGTTTTCCAAATAGGAAACAAGGTAAGAATTTAGAGTAGAAATGACTGATGTATAATAGTCCCATAATTGAACTTTATCATACAAATAAAAATCAAGGTTAAGGGGCCTCCCTGGCGGCCCAAGGGGTTGAGCATCATCACTATCCCCAGCCAAGGAGCTGACCCACATGGCACAGCAGACTTCTGTCTCCCGCACTGCAACCCTCAGCAGTGTATTTCAGTCAATCCATCTGTTCTGCTCCCCACTCTGTCTCTGGTGAATAATCCTCTCACCTCCCACCTCGCACTTCTGGCCTATACCCCAGCTCTTGTATGCGTAAATTAAAAAAAAAAAAAACTTTTTAAAAAATTGAAAATTTTTTAAAAATCTGCCTATTTGAAATATCCACAGTGTCCTCATTCGGCTCTTCTTCTGCCACATAGTAGACTTTCAAATATCCAGAGACAGCAGTCGTGGTTTTCAAAAAGTTCTCTTCTTCCAGGTTAATCATCCTCTATTCCTTCAACTCTTTTTCCATAGGATTGATTCAGGCATTCACCCAACATAGCCAAGCCCTATTATATACCCTGTGCACTGAGAGTACAAAGACAAGTATGATGCTACCCCACCCATACACTTCCTGCCTGGGGGCTTATTTCCTACAGGCAAAGCAGTGCTGCAAAGAATGTGTTGATTTACAATGAATTAAACTACAATTCCAGGTAAATTGTGTTGAAACAATGTTTACCCTTTACATACTTTTTGAAGGAACTTCTGTGCAAAGCCTGTGGTAGGCATTTCTAATAAAAGAACCCTTTAAGAAACAAAAAGGGAGGGGGATGTCTTCAAGAACTAAGACTGTTGCGGTGGCCAGAGGCAACTGAGATTTTGCACCCCTGGACCTTGGTGGCTGGTGAACTGAAGGATCAATCACTACCTCCTGACATCCAGCCTGCCCAAGTGGCGGGGAATAGCCTGTACACTCATTGTCATGGTCTGAACTCCACCCCTGACTGCTGCTGGGAAGGGAGTGAAACAGAGCTGCAGTAGAAAGCAGTTTCCTCTGACCCACACTGAAAGCTCCTGTAGCTGCTACTCTCCCTCCAAACATCAGTTGAGAACTGGACCCTCTCCCTCTCCTTGGTTTTTTTTGTTTGTTTGTTTGTTTTTAAGATTTATTTATTTATACAAGCACTGGGGTATAGGCCAGAGGCACGGGAGGGTGAGAGAATTCACCAGAGACAGAGCAAGGAACAGAACAAGCAGAAGGACCGAAATACACTGCTGAAGGGAGCAGGGGGCAAGACAGGAGAGGTATGTCACACCATGTGGGAATCTCCCTGGCTGGCTGGGAATCGAACCCACACTGCAGAGGCTGCAGACAGCTTCACAGCGCTGTGCTCAACCACCGGGGACGCCCTCTCTTCAGTTCCTTAGAATAAGTTATTTTCTTTTCTGCTGCACCAAACATCCTCTTGATTGCATTTGCACTGGTGGGTGGCCTGACCCAGAACCAGTTAGAGCGGTTGAGACCCAGTGTTGGTATTTAGACCCATAACCCAGTAACAAGACCTTACTTTAATTTATTGCTTGTGTCCTACTACTTTAAAACTGTTTTCATATATATTTTTTTATCTGCACCATCTTCTAAAAGGCAGAAAACTTGCATCTTTTTCCCTGGAAAGTCAAAAATGTGATCAAAGTGAAGTGGTGAGTGTGTGTGCTTGCATCTGTTCACATAATAATGATCATCTTTGCTTCTTTCTTTTAGTAGGCTTTTAGCTTTCAGTAGCCATTAGTGCCCCCCAAATCATTTGCTTATTCATTTATACAATGAATTTTTGAGTGCCTGCCATCTACCAGGCACTGCTCTAGACTGAAGAAATAATAATGAATACAAGAGAATTTGAATGTCTTCAAAATACCTGCCTTTGTGAAGCTTATCAAATTCTAAGTCTGTTTTTGAAAAATAATGCTTTGCAAAATTCAAGCACTTCAAGCATGACTTAAAAAGAAAAAGCCACAACTCTAAAGATGAATCCTTTGTGTAGTAAAAATATTCAGAGTAGAAATTACCAGTTTTATAATGCAGAATCAACACATTAGTTCTTTTAAAAAGATGTTTAAAGACATGCAGAAATTCTCCAACGGATGATTTATTAAAAATTGCAATCGACTTTCTCCTCTTTTCTATCCTCCATTTTATCTGTACTTTATTTAAGAAGAGGGAAGATGCATTCCTCCAGGGGATTGTCTCAGAAAATCCCCTTCTCATTTGGCTTATTTCCAAGTAAACATTAGTTTCCAGATGAACTAATGAATCTAATGGGAATTTGAATGTCTTCAAAGCACTGATTAAAGAGAACTCACCAGTTTAGGGATTGATCAGACCAAGCTCTGCTCTCTGCTTTTAGGTAATAACAAAAGGCTTTCCCCAAGCAAATGGATACTCTTTGACGTAACTCCTCATTAAATGACCTCCTAATAGCAAAAGGATTTTTCCTTCCTGTTACCTCCCTCAGTGGTACTTATTCAGATCTTAAAGAGTAACTAGCTCGGGTTCCAGAAAACTCATGAGTTGCCTGGAACTAACATTTGAAAAGAACTGAGTGAATACAGCACCTCTCCCCTCAATAACTTAAACTGCTAAGTGCAAAAACTGCTAAAACGCTAACTAAGAAGTTAGATAGAAATATAGAACTCCCCTCTCTATCAGTGTTCATCCATATTACCCTTGAAACATAGGTCTAATTTACTGAGAAAAAGACATACAATAGATAAATTAAAAATTAAAAATCCACATTGCCAAATGAAAACTGAATTTTTCTAGTCATCCTGGAAATGTAAATTCCAACCACAATGCTTAATACTGTTCTTGTATTGGAACAGCTTCATGAAAAAAAAGAAGAGAGAAGAATAATACTAAGTATTGGTAAAGATACAGAGCAACTTTCACCGATTGCTGGTAAGGATGTAAACTGGTATAACTACTTTAAAAAACAATTTGGTACTACCTAGTAAAGCTGAAGATATACCTACCTAGTGGTGTAGCACTTATGTTCCTGTGCATACAACCATGAAAGATATGTATACACATGAACCAGAATAGGTGTATGAAAATATACATAGGAAACAATCCATTTTTAAGAAGAATGGATTAAAAATATATTCATGCAAGAATATCTCTCAGGAACAAAATGAATAAACTTCAACTACATGCGTTGTTGGAAATGCTGGGTCCTGCTGCCTGTCACTACAGAAAGCCAATGAGCAGAAATAGGAATTGAATCTACAAGAAGTGACTTTTAGGGGCCTCCCTGGTGGTGCAAGGTGTTAAGCATCACACTATGAAGCAATCTGCGCCTCTGCAGCACAAGTTCGATCCCTGGCCGGCCAGGGATCAACCCACATGGTGCAGCAGACCTTTCCTGTCTCACTTGCTGCTCCCCTCAGCAGTGTACTTCGGTCAATCTGCCTGTTCTGTTCCCCACTCTGTCTCTGGTGAATCCTCTCACCCCCCACACCTCTGGCCTGTATCCCAGCTCTTGTATGCATAAATAAATAAATCTTAAGAAAAAAAAAGAAGTGACATTTATTGAGCTGGCTGGCCAGCAATCTGAGAAAAGTGGGCATATCACCCTGAAGAGATTGGTCTGCCATCTCCTCTCTCACTGGCCTTTTATAATGAATAAAACAAAGACAGTCATAAGCAAACAGCCTGTCCGAAGCATTCATTACAGTTGATATTCCTGGTATTCATCATGTTCAGCCTCCAGAACTTTTTATCAGCATCCTAGTTATCTTTACCCTGGTACATCCGATGGCGTCAATGCCTGGCGCTCCTTTGGGCATCATCAGGGCAGGAATCTGTTTAAAGCAAGAGTTTTCTCTTAAAGAAAATGGATCGTTAGTAACACGGTGTGTGTGTGAAGCCTGTGCTGGGAGTGTGCGTGCAGATTCCTGTGCTAGGTATGATGCCCTTCCTTCCTCCTTACCCCCATCACAGGCAAAGATATGAATGGCTTACAATACAATGTTGAATAAAAAGGGGGGAAGAAAAGCACAAAACATATAGTATGATTTACATAGGTTCTAAAAGAGGCAAAAACTATACAATATTGCTTAAGAATGTTGCATACATATGTGTTGAAACTATAAAGAAAAGCAAGAAAATTATTAATGTAAAAGGATTAACAGTTACTTCTGGGAAGAGGATAGGGTTGGGATTAGAAATTGATACATGAATTGGAATGAAGTGCTCACAAAATTAAATCTCTTGACCTGAAATCCAGTTATAAACGTGTTAAACTGTGCAAATAAGTTAGTGCATGTTTCTAAAGAAATATGCAAAATTTTACAATAAAAATGTTTTAAGCGGGGGGAGAGTAGAGAGAAAGTAACACCATCAGTCACCTCCTTCAGCCTCTTACCAGGCTCATTTATTTTGATGTTTCTTATGGAATATTATTTCCTTGGAATATCATTTCTCATCTGGCAAGTGCTTTCTTTAAAAAGAAGAACTTTAGTGGATATTTTTATCTAATAAACTCCCTATACATGAATTGAAAAGCAGAAGGAAAAAGGCCTTAGTAGAATAAAATAGAAGACTATATTACTGGGATACCTAAACATTCTAATGCTACTTTCAGTGCAAAGTCTGTAACACATAAATTCCTGTGTTCCCTGGGTCCCCTTCACTCTACAGAAAGGGAAAATAGTAATTGCCTTACCTCACCAAAGTAGGGAGGGAATACCTGACAACTGAAGCACAGATTTCCCTCTTGATTTGAAAGTAGAACATTTCTATTTGGTATGATTTGGTAGGCAATTTTTTGGTCCTGGAGACTCTCCAAATTTTTCCATACAAATTAATGGTAATAGCATTCCCAGATTCAAAAACAGGAGTGCCTCTGCTTTCAAATAGCAGGGGAAACCTGCATCCAGAGCATGTAAGGCTTTATTTATGTCTTTTTTTTTTAAGATTTTTTTATTTCATTTGTGCATTCATTCTTCTGTTTATTCAACAAACATTTATTGACTCCTCACTGCTGTTAGGCATTATGGGAACTGAATGAGACAGGTTGCTACCCAGAAAGGGCTTATAATTGAGTAAAGATGAGAATATCTATACATACTTCTATAGTGAGTTTTCAGTTGTTGAAATTCAACCAAGTGTCAAATACTATATGGTAAATCAACAATCATTATGATTTCATTTAATGCTCAAAAACAATCTTTTCAGGGGGAAACAGATGTGGAGACAGACTCAGGGTGATTAAGCAGTTTACAAGGGAATACAATCTGTAGGTTAGACTCCGGACCTCTCTCTCTGACCCCAAAGCCCATGCTCTTTACACACAGTGTACTGCCTCTCACTTTACAGAACACAGGAGAGGATGAACTAAATGCAATAACATACAAATAAGATATTGAAGGATATTTGCTTGCTTCCTTGGTGCTGGAATTTGTTACCATATTAGGAATTATTTATAATTATTATTCAAAAATTATAATGCTTTGGGACATTAGGCAAACTTCAGTTTAGATTACCTTAAATGGAGATTTATATAATATTCCAAAATCTTTATTTTAGGAACATTTAGAGTGAGGAGTTTTCCTAAAAGATAAAATCTGGAACCTTAAAATTGCATGCTTGACATGCTTCAAATTTTCTTCTGATTCTTCAGTAGTGTTTTGTGTTGTTACTTCCCCTCTTAGATTTCTAATTTCAAAACTAACATGTAATTAAGAACAAATAATTAGGTCCCTCTTGTACTTCATTACCACACCTGGAAAGTACCCTTCAAGTCCAAAGCGAAGGAAGATGAGGACACCCTATGCAAAGCAACCTAAGGGGAAGCATGGACCTTTCCTTGGATCTGGGGCTGCCACAGCCTCCTCCTGCCAGGAGCACATAGGGCAGCATGAAGCCAGCAGTAGATGGTGTGAGAGGACTCCCAGCTCAGAAACCGCCTCTGTGTGCCTGCCACAGAGAGGAGACCTTTCGCAAACTGACATCTGGGATTTTGTCTCACTTAACCAGGTTTCTCTCACATCACGTGTGTACTGGTTAGGACAACCTGCCCTTGACAGTAGATACTAGATGCAAAATATACAACATATGAACATACCCATGCCAATTTACAAAAAAAAAAATGGAAAATATAAGTGTGTTTTCAAATATTTTCCCCCTCCAAAAAGCATGCAATTTATTTCCCACATATTCTGTGGTAATTAAAAGAGGGTAAAAACAATTAAATAGAGGCAACCTGGGGAATAGGTGGGGAAGTTTTTTTCCCCATATTTTATCATAACATATTAGAAGATTGAGCAGAAATATTATGGTAATTAAGATGGGCAGGGATGGGTAGAAGGTATTTCATGTGGACTTTTTTTTTTTAAAGATTTATTTATTTTTATGCAAGAGCTGGGACACAGGCCAGAGGCGCAGGAGGGTGGGAGGATTCACCAGAGACAGAGTAGGGAGCAGAACAGGCAGATGACCGAAATACACTGCTGAGGGGAGCAATGGGCGCGACAGGAGAGGTCTGTGGCGCCATGTGGGATTTGCGCTGCAGAGGCTGCGGACAGCTTCACAGTGCTGCCCTCAACCCACTGTGCCACCGGAGAGGCCCCTCATGTGGAATTTTAAAGATGAGGCATGAGAGGTAGAGTGGGTAGGGAGGATATTACCAGAAAAAAGACAGGAGGTATAAAGTCTGTTAGAGAAATCTTAAGAAGTCCAATTTGGCTGTCACCTAGTACAGGGAGAGGAATAAAAGGAAATAAAACTAAGGTTTGAACAGGGAAGAAACTAATGATAAATAGTTGTGAAAACCAGGCTAAGACACACAAACACACACAAAAAAAAAACCTCAGAAAGTTTTTTAAGTGTACAATCTAATAGCTTTCAATATTTTCAGAGTTGGACATCCATTGCTACAACTAGTTTTAGAACATTTTAATTATCCTAAAATGTGACCCACACCCTGACACCTCTCAATACACTCTTTCACTAATCTACTTTGTATCTATCAATATTTGCCTATTTCGTATTGTAGGGTAAAGAAAATATCAGGCTTTTCTGCCCTTCCGCCATCAGGATAGATGATGGATCCTTGTCCTGAATGCATGCCTGATGGCGGGCACCTGGAATAGGGTGTGGGCATAGGTAGATGGGATTCAGCTGAGTTAAGACTGCGCTTTTAAGGGCGGCGTCACGGGGGGACGCCAGCAGCAGCAGCAGCAGCAGCAGCAGCAGCAGCAGCAGCAGCAGCAGCAGCAGCAGCAGCAGCAACGCCAGAGAGCCCAGATAGAGTGAAGACTTGCTGGGGGCTGGGAGGCCTGCCAGCCTCCCAGCCCCCCAGCCAGCACCCCTGCCTGCCATATGCCTGGTGAACTCCAAATAAAAAACCTGCAAAACTACTGAGGACTCTGACTCCTCCTTTACCCGGTCTGCATGGGATCAGGAAAACCTGCACTGTGGTCCGTTCCTGCCCTTACATGTATATTTTGTATAAAGGAATCATACAATATAGATGGTCCTTAGTGACTGACTTCTTTCACTTAATATTTTTTTTAAAGTTCATTCATGTTGTAGCAAGTATCAGTACTTCACTTCGTTTCCTTGATGATTAACATTGCACAGGCTATTTATAGCACAGGCTATTTACCCATTTATTAGTTGCTGGACCTATTGATTGCCTCCACATTTTGGCTAACATGAATAATACTGCTCTGAACATGTGTAAAAGTTTTTACGTGGGCACAGGCCTTCAGTTCTCTTGGGTATAAACCTAGGAATGGAATGCAAGGTCATAAGTGTCCATATTTAACTTTTTGAGGCTCCATATTTATATTTTTTCCATAGTGCATTCCCACCAATGTATGAAGGTTTTAATTTCTCCACGTCCTCAGCAACACATGCATTGTCCGTCTTTTTGATTACAGTCATCCTGGTGATATTTCACTGTGGTTTTGATTTGCATTATTCCTTACAACTAATGATGCTGGAACATCTTCCCATGTGCTAATAGATATTTGTAGGGTAAGTGAAAAAGCATCAGGCTTTTCTGCCCTCCTGCCATTAAGATTAATGATGGATACTTGCAGTCCTGAATGCATGCCTGATGGCGGACACCTGGAGTAGGGTGTGGGCATGCATAAGTGGGTACACCTGGGCTGAGAGACTGAGCTTATAAGGGTGGTGTCATAGGGACGCCAGCAGAATGAATGGAAGAGCAGAACCATGAGAGAAGTGGAGAGAAGCGAGAGAATACCGAAGAGCCTAGATAGAGTGAAGACTTGCTTGCCAGCCTCCCAGCCCTCAAGCACCCCTGCCTGCCATGTACCTGGTAAATCCCAATAAAAGTCTGAAAAGCCACCGAGGGCTCCAGAACTCTCTCCTCTTTTACCCCATCTGCTCGAATCAGAGAACCTGCTCCGTGCCCTTCCTGCTGCTACAATGTTGTCTTCATCTTTAGAGAAATGCTTCTTCCTTTGCCCATTTTAAATTGGGTTGTCTTTAATTATTGTCTATTATTATTGTATTTTATTACTGAGTTATAATAGCTCTTTTTGTCTAGATATAAGTCTCTTATCAGATGTATATTTGCAAAAACTGTCTTCTAATCTGCAAAAAAGGGTGTCATTTGAGGCACAAATGTTTTTAATGATGCTGTTTATCTTTTCACTGCTTGTGCATTTGGTGTCGTATCTCAGATATTGTCTAAGCCAAGGTCAAGAGCTTATACCTATGATTTCTGCTAAGAATTTTATAGTTCTAGCTCCCACATTTAAGTCTTTGATGCATTTTGAGTAAATTTTTAGATGTAGTGTAAAGAGGTGGGAGATCATTTTTAATCTTTAACATCAAAACACAGCAAGATGGGTTTTAAAAGATTAACCTGTCAGGAATATATAGGATGAATTAACGTGGCAAAGGAGAAAATGTGGGGAGGCAACTGTGGTAGCTGAAACACGTAATAATAAAAGTAGCAGTTGAGGAAATTAAAATTCTGGAGGTAGGAGCCTAAACATCAATTTAAAAAAAAAAAAGTTCACAGGTGATTATAAGGTGTGGTCAACTCTCAGAGGAAGAGGTGGGGAAAGACATTGCAAAATAACGAAAGGTGGGAAAATGCAGGAGTCCTTCTCTGGCCTGGATCATGATCCCAAGAAAAAAGAGAAGGTGCAGCAAGACCTCTTAGAGAACAGCTGGAAATGCTCATCAGTGAGTGAGTTTACTTTCCTAAAATTGTAGAAAAAGGAGCTCAGAATTTAATCAACTTGATTACCTGCTTTAAATTACCTAAAAAGCATATTTTTTTCTTTCATCATAGGTAAAATTGCTCATGTTTTGGACACTATCCTTACTTCATAAATTGGCTCTCTCCACACATTCTCATAGGTTGCAACTCTCAATACATAAGTGATTCTTAACTTTGGGGACCTGGTCATGGAAATTCACCAGATGAGACAACTAAGTTTAATTTGGAAGTTCAATCGTAAAGGAAAGTACTGTCTTTAGGGAATGCTTTTTCCACTCGAAACAGGAGACTAATTATAAGAAAACACCTTAGCAGATTGAACTGAAGCATTAACATATTGGGTTAATTAGCATTCCCACCCTGAGGAAGGGCAAAGAAGTTTCAGCTGACCTTTGAGAACTAAATTAACCAAACCATGCTGAGACTTTAACCCTAGGACATCCAGTTTAAATGTTACTCAGGACAGTACAATGGAGTGTGCTTTAGGTTGGCCTCTCATTAGAACCACTGTTGAGCTGTATTAATGGTCTTTTTAATGCTTATATCCTGATCCTTATTCAGAGTTCTTCAATGAGGCGTATCTGGGGTGGGTCTCAAATATCACTATTTTTAGAAAGCTCCACAGGTGATTCCCATGTCAACCAGGAGTTAGAATAAAGAATTGAAATGCAATGAAGAAATCTGGTTCTAACTGAAGTTTGCCACATCTAGCTACTTTAATCTTGAGCAAGTCCCTGAAAGCTACCTGAGCTTAGGTTCCCCATTTTAAAAAAGAGGAATAACAATGAACATACATACCTCCCACTATCTCATGGGAGAGAAAAAACTCACATTCCATATTGTATAGGAGTTTCAAAATTTACTCTATATACAGTGAGTTATTGTTATTATCAAATCTGATGGTCGCTTTGTTTTACCCAACAGTTTACTATCATTAGACTCATTTGGTCTCACCCTTATTAAAATACTGCCTTCTCGGGCCTCCCCGGTGGCGCAGCGGTTGAGCGCTGGGTTGCGAAGCTGCCCGCGGCCTCTGCGGCGCCGGTTCGATCCCCGGCTGCTCCCCGGCCACCGGAGGAGGGTCCCACATGGCGCGCAGACCTCTCCTGCCGCCCGCTGCTCCCCTCAGCAGTGTACTTCGGTCCTTCTGCCTGCTCTGCTCCCCGCTCTGGCTCTGGTGAATTCTCTCACCCTCCCGCGCTTCTGACTGTACCCAGTGCATGTATAAACAAAACAAACAAACAGACCAGCAAACAAATAAATAAAGCATGCCTCTATACAAAAAAAAAAAAAAATATTAAAAAAATATTAAAATACTGCCTTCTCGTGGTTTCTATGTTATGACCCTCCCCAGTACTCTCTTCAGGGAACACTCCTTGTAGGGTCAGGAATGACAGTGCAGGTTTTCTGATCCCATGCAGAACGGGTAAAGGAGGAGTAAGAGTCCTTAGTGGCTTTTGCAGGTCTTTTATTGGGATTTACCCGGTACACAGCAGGCAGGGGTGCTGGGGGGCCGGGAGGCTGGCAGGCCTCCCAGCCCCCCAGCAAATCCTCACTATCTGGGCTCTCTGGCGTTCTCTGCTGCTTCTACACCTTCTCTTTCAGCTTCTGCTGGCATCCCTCTGACGCCGCCCTTAAAAGCACAGTCTTAGCCCAGGTGAATCCCATTCACCCATGCCCACACCCTATTCCAGGTGCCCGCCATCAGGCATGCATTCAGGACAACAAGGATCCATCATCTATCCTGATGGTGGGAGGGCAGAAAAGCCTGACATTTTCTTTACCCTACACTCCTCTTCCATCTTCTTTTGTGGTTTCTCCTGTTCTGCAGCTCTGATTGTTGAACTATGCACGGTTCAATCAAGGTTCTCCTCATTTTCTCTATAAACTCTCTCTTGGTGATCCAAATCAATTTCATGGATCTATAGTTTAAATAAAGTAAGCTCCTCTATAACATGACTCCCAAAATTTATGTCCCCGGGTCATGTTCACTAGCCATTTAAATGCCTACTTGATTTCTCCATTTGGAGATGTAAACCATGTCCAACCTAACATATCTAAAAGAGAATTTCTGATTCCTGCTATCAAAATTCTTAGTAATCCTTTCCATTTCTCTCTCTGTGTGTATTTGTGTGTGTGTGTGTGTGTGTATGAGAGAGAGAGAGAGAGAGAGAGAGAGAGAGAGAGAGAGAGAGAGAGAGAGAGAGAGAGAATTAGCTTATTCAATTGTGAGGGCTGTCCAAGCCAATCCAAAATCCACAAGGCAGGCAGACAGGAAGGGAAGAACAGGCAGGCTAAAACTTTGAACTTCACAGGCGGACTACACTATCATATCATCATATTCTCTATTTCTCTTCTCTCTCCCTCTCTCCCTCCCTCTCTTCCTTTCTCCTCCTTTCTGTCTCCCTCCGTCCCCTCTCTGTTTCCCAACAACCATATGACAATGGATTAATAATTATGTTATTCAATAGACACTAGGCTCTCTACCATCCCTGGTATTTGATACTGTCCAGCATTGAAACAGTTCTTTAAAAAAACTACTTAAAAGATATTTGAGTCTATCTCCCTCTTTCTAGTCCACACTTTAGTAAGGTAGCTTGGTCAAGTAATGTGGCTGTCCTCAGACAGAGATCATTTCCTTTTTGCTTTTTCACACTGATTTGAGTCACATGGATATAGAGGACCATATGTGACCAAATTTTTCCTATTACATTTATTTTGCCTCTCTTAATTACATGGTAATTAAGTTCACTTAGCTCCTAATTATAGTACATAAGATTCTGTTTTAAAAACAAAACTCTCTTTTCATAATTTGGAAGTTATGGAAATTATTTTCCCTGTAAGATTCTTTTAAGTGTTATTCTACTTTCTTGAATTAAAAAAGAAAACAAAGCATCTAATGAAATTTTCTCTTTTGAACCACAATTAAGATACAAGATGCTTGGGCCTCCCTCGTGGCACAAAGGGCTAAGCACAGCACTGTAAAGCTACCCACAGCCTCTGCAGCATGAGTTAGATTCCACCCCCCACTGCCAGCCAGGGAGCTACCTCTCCTGTCTTGCCCACTGCTCCCCTCAGCAATGTATTTCAGTCAGTCTGCCTATTCTGTTCCCAACTCTGTCTCTGGTGAATCCTCTCAACTCCACCTCTGGTCTGTACCAGTTCTTGTATGCATAAATAAATAAATCTTAAAAAAAAAAAAAGATACAAGATGCCTAACAGATAGTTCTAAGGAAAAGTGGATTTTCTTAAAGTGTGATATGATATATTACATTATATTAGTTTCTGGTGTACAGCCTAATGATTCAGTGTATGACTATATTGTAAAATGATCACCCCAATAAACCTAGCTAACATCTATCACCACACACAGTTATAATTTATCTTCTTTTGGTAAGAACTTCTAAGATCTACGGTGACCACAACTGAGGGGAGAAATGATAAATGTCCAAAAATTAACAGCAATGTATTTTAAAAGTACATTGAAAAAAATTTAAATTTTGTTCATCAAAAGACATTATGAATTAAGAAAAAGACAATTTAAAGAATAGGAGAGAATATTTGCAAATCATACATCTGCTAAAGATCTAGTGTCCAGAATATATAAAGAACTCTAAGTGGGAGTTGGGGAATAATGGGGAGAGGGCAGCAGAGCACTAACTTTTCCAAGACATCCCTTTAGCACGTAACAGTTGAAAATCAGCTCTCCCTCCCACTCTTTCTTCATCCTTTCAAACTGCACTGTCCAATACAGTAGTCGCTACTCACCTGTGACTGTTGAGCACTTGAAATGTGCTGGAGTGATAAGAAAGCAGAATTTTTCATTTTAATTCATTAAAATTTAAAAGTTAAAAAAACTTTTCAGATGTGCTCTGTAAGAAACATTCAAATCTATAATACATTACTGTTAATTACAGTCCCCATGCCATACATTACCTCCCAGGACCTTTATTTTTTGAAATAAGTTTGTACCTTTTGACCATCTTCACCCATTTCATACACCTCTCAGTCTTCTCATATACAGAGGGAGAATTATAGTATATGTCCACAGGGTTATTCAAAGTTTAGTACAATGCCTACCATCTGATAGGTACATAATAACTGTTAGTAATACATTATTTCTGTAGAATTTGAAGATTTATAAAACCTAATTTGGTTTTAGAAATCCTTGATGCACATGAGAATTATCTGGAAGACTTAAAAAAAAGATGCCTGAGCTTCACCCCTTAGATCTTGATTTACTTAGGCTACAGCCTAATTTAGTTTCCTTTTAATACAATTTTTACACAAGATTGCACACACATTTCTTTGTAAGAACCCCAAAATGGAAACACCTAAAATGTCCTATAGCACATGAACGGTTAAAGAAACTGTGGGGTTCCATATCATGGAATATCACTCAAAATATAAGAGAACTATTGGTACATGCCACAACTTGGATGGATCTCAAGGACATTATGCAAAGTGGGAAAAAGTCAAACTCAAAATATTACATATGCATGATTGCATTTATATGACATTCTTGAAATGACAACATTATAGAGACAGAATACAGATAATGATTGTCAGAAGCTAGAGATGGGTGGAAGAGGGAAGGGGGTGGTATGACTGTAAAGGGGTAACATGAGTGACCTTGATGATGATGAAATAGTTCTAAATCTTGGTTTTGGTATTGGCCACATAATCTAAAATTGAATGTTAAAATTCATAGAATTAGACACAGACACACAAAAATGAGTACATGTAAAATTGGTGAGTCTGTGATTGTACCAATGTTAATTTCTTGGTTTTGATACTGTACTACAGTTGTCTGAGATAGCACGAATGTAGGAAACTAGGTTAAAGATTTCTCTGTACACATTTTGCAATGCCCAGTCAATTAATAATTGCTTCAAAAAAAAAAAAAGATAGCTACATACAACAACTTGGGTAGATTAAAAGGGCATTATAAGGGCCTCCCTGGTGGTGCAAGGGGTTAAGCACAGCATTATAAAGTTATCTGCAGCCTCTGCAGTACGAGTTTGATCCCCGGCTGGCCAGGGAGCTACCCACATGGCACTGCAGACCTCTCCTGACTCGCCCGCTGCTCCCCTCAGCAGTGTATTTCAGTCAGTCTGCCTGTTCTGCTCCCACTCTGTCTCTGGTGAATCCTCTCACCTGCCCCCCACACATACCTCTGGCCTCTACCCTGGGGGGAAATTGGTACCTGTGATTATAAAGGGATAGCATAAAAGAGATCTTTGCGGTGGTGAAAAGTTCTGTAATTTGATTGCAGTTATAGTCACAGGAGTCTCCACAGATGATAAAATGGCATGGAATTACACAAACACATTGTACCAATATCAATTTCCTGGTTTTGATACTGTACTAAAGATATTCAAAATGTAACCATTTGGGAAAAATTTGGGCAATGAGTATAAAGGAGCTCTGTATTGTCTTTGCAGCTTCTGGTGAATATATAAAGATTTCAAAACAAAATTTTTTTAAATGGCCCCCAGGTTTTATACATATTATATATGTGTGTGTATTGAATATATGTATGTATGCATGCTTATATAGAAACTTGACTTTTCAAGTTCACCTATCAGCTATTGACAGATACTCAGATATCCTACCCTGGACCACAACTGTTTAGCTCTCTTATACCTTCATCTATTTCTAGGGAACAACTCACTTCTCATTGTGTTCCCTATTTACTGGAACCTCCATATTCCTTCTTTGATTCGCTCCCTTTCTTTTAACAGAGAACGTTTTTTTTTTTCTTTAAGATTTATTTATGCATACGAGAGCTGGGGTACAGACCAGAGGTGCAGGGGATGAGAGGATTTGCCAGAGAGAGAATGGGGAACAAAACTGGCAGATTGACTGAAATACACTGCTGAGGGAAGCAGCAGGCAAGACAGGAGAGGTCTGCTGTGCCATGTGGATAGCTCCCTGGCTGGCTGCGGATCGAACTCGTGCTGCAGAGGCTGCGGATTGCTTCACAGTGCTGTGCTTAACCCCTTGCACCACCAGGGAGGCCCAAACAGAGTACATTCTTTAGAGCCTCTTGAAAATGAGCACACTGGAAAAAAAGATTTTGAGGACTTATCTTTATTCTCCCCCCACATTTGATTGATAGAGTGGTAGCTCTATAATTCTAGATGGAATTTCACTTTTTCTTAGAATTGTGAAGGCATTGCTTCACTGTGGCCCAGCTTTTCTATCCTTTGCATGTGAGTTTGTTCTACTCCCAATCACTCGAATTTTAGAATCTTCTCTTTAACCCTAATGCTCTAAAAATCTCACAAGCCTTTGTCTTTGTGTAGGAGGTATTCTCCATTCATTTTGCTGTAGATCCTTTCAATCCTGAGATTCACATACTTCTCTTTGGAGGAATTTTCTTATATTTTTTTCCTTATTTCCTCCTCTGTCTTACATTCTCTTATTTTGGAACTCCTTTTGAATGTTGGGACAGCTCAAATAGTTCTATGTCCTCATATTTTTCTCTCGTTATTCAGCTCTTTTTATTTCTAAGCCTGAAAGTGAGCATCAGGGAAGAAGACTGGAGTCTAACCATTAATCATGCAAATGTTCCCTCAGTTCGCATCCTCAGTGGGAACTGCCTTCTCTTCACTATTCCTCTTCTTCCCCAATCCAGTGTCTGAATCAACTCTGGAGAGTAAACTTTCGATCTTTATTGGCATAGTGAGTTGGACCCTACCTATATCAAGGAAAGAGTTTTAGAGACTTGTCTTAGCTTATTTGGGCTGCTATAATGAAAACACCACAGTTTAAACAACAAACATCTATGTCTTACCGTTTCAGATGTTGGAAAGTCCAAAATGAAGGTGCTGGAAGATTTGTGTCAAATGACAGACTACTTGCTGGTTCACAGATAAGTCTTCTTACTGTGTCCTTACCTGCTGGCAGGGAGAAGGGAGGTCTCTTTTTATAAGGAAACTAATCCCAACCATTAGAGTACTACCCTCATTGCCCAGTCACCTCCCAAAAGCCCTTAGCTACTAATATAGCTCATTGGGGGCTAGTATTTCAATATGATTTTGAGGGGAATCAAACATTTAGTCCATAACAAGAATTTCTTTCTCATGTAGATTTTCATTTTCATACAGGTTTTCTCAAATTTTCAGTTCCACTCATATCCATGCATGTTGTGTTAATTTGAGCTTTTCCAGAATATGCTGTAAAATTTTACTTGCTTCTTGGAGTTACCCTCTTGCAGGCAGTTAGATTTGAGAAAATGAAAGTCAGCCCTGCTAGTAATCATACTGCCATATTCCTAACATAACATAAACAATGTTTCCAAAGGACATAGGCAAGGTCACATAAACAGTATTTTTATCCAAGGCCATACCACAGCTGCAAAAATGACTAACAATCTTCTCCCAAGTGATTGCTGTTTTGTTACCAGTGACATCCACGGTTGATTTTGTTCCTTCAGCTTCCTGGGACAAGATTACTGAGCTATCTAACAGAAGAAATTCCCCTATGGGTCAACCAGAGATGGCACCCCACTTCCCTAATCACTCTTAGAATCATGAAGCACAAACTCAAGCCTATTAAAAGCCCTTCCCAATTCTCTCTGAGATGCTTCTGCTGCAGCAAACTAAATAAACATAATTTTGTTTAACCCAGGTGTATTCCTGATGATTGCGGACTGGTGAATGCTGATAGAGTTCAGCTTTCTGTGGCATGCTAAGTCAGTCAATTGACTAACTGGAATCTCCTTTTTAGGTTCTAAAATATTGCTGACCTCTTTCTCTGAGGTTGTCACAAGCTATATTCTCTTTCCTGCTTGCTGTGGACCAATATTCTATTGCCTAAGATTGTTCAAATTGTATTTGCGTCACTTTCCACAGATTCCTGACCATATTAATGGCAGAAAATACACTTAGTTAGGAATCAATGAATGAATAAATCTGACATAGCCTTTTCCATTCTAAGCATCTAAGTCATGACACTGAATCCTGACAATATTTGTATATTCCCAAACCCAGTCCCCTATAAAGTGTTACACTGGCTTACCAAATTCCAACTATATGTCAAATTCCACAGGAACAAAACTTAATTCATTCTCTTTCCCAACAGACTTGCTCTCCCTTCCTGCATTCCTTGTGCCAGTTAATCTATCATGTCATCAGTCACACAAACCAGACACTGGAAATTCATTCCAGATTGTCCTTCTTCCTCACCTCCATATACCCTATTATCAACAAAATCTGACAATTTTACCTCCAAAATGCTTCTTGAATTTGTCCTGTTCCTCTATATCTATTACTACTATCTTATTTAAGGTCTTTATCATCTGTCACCTGGAAAAACTGCAATTATATCTAACCCTTCCATCCACCTCCAGGAAAGAGAATCACTGCACAGTGTTGGTGCTAGAACTCACAACTAAAATGCACATCTGATGTTTAAGCTTATCATTGGCTTCCTATTGGCTACAGGATAATGTCTGAACTGTTAGTTACGCAAAGAAAATCCCCCCAGATCTGGTTTCTGCCCATTTCTCCAGTCTAAAAACACATGCCACTTCAAATTTATTTTTTTCTTCTAGAAACTCCAAAACGTATTTTGTTTGCCTCTCATTCCCTTTGTTTATACATTTCCTCTAGCCAAAAACCTTCCCCATCTTTGTCACATGGCTGATTTCTACTAGTTTTTGCAAGAATCCCTTCCTGCCCTGCACTCCCCAACCCAGGTAACATTTGTCTAACATAGAAGACATGGTTTCATTGGGAAAAGCTTTCTATTATCCAACTTTGTATTCCCCAGTGAGGAGCACAAATACAGGTACTTAACATGTATTCTACAAATAATGTTATTTTCAACATGAATAACTATATAAGGAAGAATTGTCACCCTCTTTTGTGACTTTTTTTTTCAAATTCAAGATGCCTTGGGCCTCCCTGGTGGCGCAAGGGATTAAGACACAACTTATGAAGCTATCTGTAGCCACTGCAGCACGAGTTTGATCCCTGGCCAGGGAGCTAACCACATGGTGCAGCAGACCTCTCCTGACTCACCCACTGCTCCTCTCAGCAGCATATTTCAGTTGATCCACCTGTTCTGCTCCCTACTCTGTCTCTGGTGAATGCTCTCACCCCCCCACACCCCTGGCCTGTACCCCAGTTCTTGTATGTATAAATAAATAAATCTTTTAAAAAACAAATTCAAGATGTCTATTTCCATAAATTTGTAAACACTTTTTTTTTTAGTTAATAATGTGTCAGTATTAAATCATTAGTTGAGACAATTGTATTACAGTAACACAGGAAATGAGTAATTGGTGAAATTGTGTTATGGATATATGAGAACCCAGTGGACAGTGTTTGTAACTTTTCTGTACATATAAAACTACCCTAAAATAAAAGTTTTAGGGGAATAAAGTCATCAAGATGGCAATATAGTTTGTTTCTGACTTCAATCAACCTCAAAAGAAGACCAACTAGCAGTTATCCAAGGACAGGACACCACTGTGAAAATCCTAGAACCTGGGGGAGAAGCAACAGGGTAGACCACATGTAAAGGCCGGACTGACCACAGTGCAGGTTTTCTGATCCCATGCAGACCGGGTAAAGGAGGAGTCAGAGTCCTCAGTGGTTTTGCAGGTCTTTTATTGGAGTTCAGCGGGTATGTGCAAGGCAGGGGTGCTGGCTGGGGGGCTGGGAGGCAAGTCTTCACTCTATCCGGGCTCTCTAGCGTTCGTTCTGCTGCTTCTCGGCTTCTCTTTCAGCTTCAGCTTCTGCTGCTGCTGCTGGCGTCCCCGTGACGCCGCCCTTAAAAGCACAGTCTTAACTCAGCTGAATCCCATCCACCCATGCCCACACCCTATTCCAGGTGCCTGCCATCAGGCATGCATTCAGGACAAGGATCCATCATCTATCCTGATGGCAGGAGGGCAGAAAAGCCTGACATTTTCTTTACCCTACACCACAGAAACCGAGAAGGACTGTACCAAAAGTGTAAAAGGATTGGTTTCACTCTGACCACATCACCTCTCTTCTGGGCAACACAGGAAAGGCCCCCAAAGCCTATGGTTTCTCCTGTGGGGAAAAGTGCCCAAGGAAGACATCCAGTTACCCCAGCATAGCCAAACACTTCCCAGAATGCCACATGGGTCCTTGTACAGGAACTCTCCTAGTATCACCTTATGATGACCTGTCTCTACATCTCATCTGACCAGACTTCTGTCTTAATACAATCTCTAAGGGAAGAATTCAAGGGAGACTGGAAAACAGTTGTTAATTTGGACACATTTCCGTCTCCAGTCAAATCAAGATTTAGTTCACAAGGAAGAGGGCAAGGTATGGTAGACAGGGAAGTAGGAATATCAGTCTCAACAGTTTATCTTGATTTTTACTTAACCTTTAACTTTCACAGGTCCTGAATGAGATTTGAAAACAAAAAATGAAGCATTCAATGAAGAAGTGTTAAAAATGATAAACTAAGAAAATAGCATTGGATTACATATGTTGTACATAATAATGCTTTGTTTCTCACTAGAAAATGAGACTTCTGAATCTAATATTATGGAGCCAAATAAATCAATAAAAACAAGTAATTTCCCTTTTTTTCCTCCCAAACATCCAATTATTTTGTTTTGAAACTGCCTGCTTTTTGTTTTGTCTTTTTTTAAAGATTTATTTATTTATACAAGAACCGGGGTACAGGCCAGATGTGCAGGAGGGTGAGAGGGGAACAGAACAGTCAGGCTGACTGAAATACACTGCTAAGGGGAGCAGTGGGCGAGACAGGAGAGGTCTGCTGCGCCGTGTGGGAATCTCCCTGGCCAGCGGGGATCGAACCCGCGCTGCAGAGGCTGCAGCAGCTTCACAAGGCTGCGCTCAACCCGCTGCGCCACAGGGGAGGCCCCTTTTTCTTGATTTATTAACCTCATCTCCCTTGACATGGTTCAGCCTTCACCTCTTCACAAGTGGGTATGTCTGAGTTCAAATCTTCCAAATGGATACATTTAACCTTCATTCCCAGATAGTGTGAATAAAGTCAGTGCTCTAGAAACATTAAAAGTGTCATAGAAAGACTGTAGAAAGTATCATTATTAATATATCCTAATTAGGAAGTATAGTGAGATTTCATTTACTTATTAGTTGGAGAAAAAATAAAACCGAAAGCAATTGAGAACAGAGAAAAAATTTCATGACCAAGTGGAAACCTCATCAGAGCAGTTTCGATGGGCTCTCAGAGAAAGGTTCAGGAAAGGAAAAATGAACGTAGGATTTTTTTTTTAAGTCAAAAGTCTGTATTTGCCCATTTTAAGAAAGCAAATGAGTCTGGGAGTGTTGACGGGCTCACTAGATCTGGGCTTGATGGTTTTGAAAGCACTGGGCTAGCTACTTAGAGGAGTGAGTAGTTTGGCACTTAGGAATCAGGTATCCCCATTGGGGATGCAAGGTCCCTAACTCAGAAATACTGCACGCAGCTGCCTCATGTCAGGAGTATGTGTCTCCCTCTCAGTTCTCTACTAAGGGCAGCTGGAGATGGCCGCAACAGTTTATCAATCCATTCAACAGGTTAAATCCCTAGACTGTTTACCTACTCCAACCTTTTAGACTAAGCTAGGTTTCCTGTCATGGGCTCCCATCAAACTCATTACTTGACACATTTCAGAGCTGTCTGATTGCTTAACCTCTCTACTCTGCTATAAGTAAAGACCTACAGGGCAAGGACCATATCACTGTCACATATTGCTGTATCACCATTACTTAGCACATTACTGGACATGAGGTTTCATAAATATTTTATTTATAAAATGAATGTGCCTCTATGTTAAGACGCTGCTCAATAGGGAAATGGAGTGACAAAGAATTCAATAAAACTGGAACTCAAAGTCTGCAGAGAGATAAAGTTCACGGGGGTGGAATCAAATTTTGTGAGGACAAAGGCTTATGAAAATTTGGGGAACCACTTTAAGAAAAAGAATATAAAATCATAAATGCAAAATTAAACACCACATCTTGGAAGAGGTTGCAATTAAGGGAAGTTAAAGTTTAAGCTCATTCTCTTATAGAAGATGCATCTAGTGGTAAGTGGATTAATGTACCAAATGCTGTGGAATCTCTGAGGAATGACCTAAAATCTCTGCCAGGGATAATCAAAGATTTCATAGGAAATCAAAGATTTCATAAAAGGAAAAACTTTTATATAAGTTTGATTTTACAGACAAAAACAGAAGAAAGATACTGCAAGTGGAAAAAATATGCCACAACACACTGGTGAGAAAAAGCTAGACTATCTCAGTGGAATAGTAAGTACTATTTGACTAGCGTGGGGTTGGGTGTGGAAACCCATAAAATAGTGGTTCTTAAAGTGTGATTCTGGGTCAGCAGCCTCAGCACAACCTGAATATTTGCTAGAAATGTAGCTAGCTAGACTCCAGCCCAGACTTGCCCAATTGGAAAACTCTAGAGTTAGAGCACCCAAATCTTAGCAAGGCTACGTGGTGATTCTAATGCAGGTAAAGTATAAGAAACAATGCATTAGGAAGTTGCTTGAGCATCAGATATAATTATTTTATTCTTACTTTTAATTTCAGGCTGTTAAGCAAGATGGAAAGAAATAAGAAAAAATATTACCTCCCCCAAATTAAATATAAACTAAAAAATTAAAGTAAAAAATGCAACAGATTTTGGGTAGATTATGTCAACAGAAGGCCAATAACAGAAACTGTAAAGGAAAAAATTGATTTCAATTAATTTCAAATTGTTGATTTTATAACAATTTAATTTTTTTGTACAATTAACAATTTTTTTAAAATCTAGAAAGTTATCTACAATATACATTTCAGGTAAAAAGCTAAAAAGATTATTTTTAAAAATAGACAAACAGTTCTTAAAAATGGACAAAGGGTATAAACTGAAAATTCACAAAAACAATACAAATCACCAATAAACATTTAATTTCACAGAAAACAACAAATACAAACTAAAATTGAAAACTACATTTTACTTACAAAGTTGGCAGAGATTTTTTTTTTTTTTTTTGGTGGGACCCTCACCAGTGGCTGGGAACGCAGAGGCCACCAGCAGCCTCACAGCCCAACGCTCAACGGCTGTGCCACCAGGGGAGGCCCTGGCAGAGAATTTTTAAAGGTAGAAACAATGTAGAAACAATGTAAGTTTCTGCCATGTAACTATATACTCCCTTATAGTGGAACACCAAAGTTCCATTAACAGCACAGAGAATGCTAATACTACATTAAGTGGGGGAAAAAGTTGTTACAAAATAACAAATAAAAATAATATAATTTTTAGGGCCTCTCTGGTGACACAAGGGATTAAGACACAACCTATGAAGCTATCAGCAAACTCTGCAGCACACGTTCAATCCCCAGCCAGGGATTCCCAGGCAGGGAGATATCCACATGGCGCCACAGACCTCTCCTGACTCACCCGCTGCTCCCCTCAGCAGTGTATTCCCCGCCCATCCTTAAGAGGCAGGACAGGAAAAAGGTAAAAACAAAAATGAAACTACAAAATGTATTTCGGTTAATCAAGGAACATCAAGTTGCCTCTGATTTGTGATAACATAAGTGATATGTAAACACCGTAATGTTCTAATTTACTTTATTGAGTAAATACAGAAAGTATGGTTTAGTTTTTGTGTATATGTGCATGAATGTGTGTTGTTTTTAAGTCATGCATAGGATGGGGGGAAATGTGTGTTTGTTATCATTATAAAATATTTAAAATAAAACCTCATCTTAAGATGCAAAGATTTTGTTTGGCATCAGACTATTCTCTTAAGATAGTCTCCTAACACCCCCTTGTGGCTCCACAGTATCAGATTGGGAACACAGCTCAAGCAGCCTAGAGAAGAAAATGACTCACATTGTTCTTTATAAATTCAACAAATGTTTGCACTTCCTAGTCTGTGTCAGGTATTAATAATACAGGATTAAAAGATGCTTCTGCAAAATCGTTCATGACATAGGCTTCTGTGTTGTCTCTAGGGACTCCACTACAACAGCAAAGGAAACAAAAAAAGCAAAAATAAACAAATGGACTACATCAAACTAAAAAACTTGTGCACAGCAAAATAAACTATCATTAAAAGGAAGACAAATTTCCGAAGAAAATGTTGTATATCATGCATCAGAGACTACTACCCAAGACTTAGAAAAGACTCATAAAACACAAGAAAAAAAATCAACAATCCAATCAAAAGATAGGCAGAAGAGCTAAAAAGACACTTCTCCAAAGAAGACATCAGATGACCAACAGGCACATGACAAAATGGTTATCATCAATTATCAAGAGGGAAGTGCAAATCGGAACCATAATGAGATGCCAACTCATCCTGTGAAAATGACCCTCATCAAAAAGTCAAGAATGTGGAAAAAAAGGTACTCTCATAAACTTGGTGGAAATGTAGCCCTGTCTGGCCCCTATGAAAACATGGCAATTTCTCAAAATATTAAAAATAGATCTATGATATGATGCAGCAATTCCACTTTTAGATATCTGAACAATAATAAAACACTAATTTAAAGGAATATATGCATTCCTATGTTGCAGCTACTGCAGCGCTATTGACAATAACCTATGAAAACAACCTACGTACGTGAAGACAAAGGAGTGGATAAAGATGTGATATATAATGTGATATATATATATATATATGAGCAATGGAACACTACTCAGCAGGGAAAAAAAGAGAGAGATGAAATTTTGCTATTTGTGACAAAATAGATGGAACTGAAGGGGATAATGCTAAGTGAAATAGGAGGAGAGAGTCAAATACCAGATGATTTCTTTTATATGTGGAATGTAAAAAAAACAAAGCAAAAGAATTAAAAAAAAAAAACAAAAAACAACCCTGGGAATCTGTAGAACTGAAGTTACCAGAATGGGAGGAGTGTGATCAAATGGTGGAGGGGATGGACTGTGGTGGTGGATTGATGTAGTATCACGTCCCTCTGAAAGAGGTGTGAACCTATCTCTAAAACACAAACACTGTTGGAAACCAACTTTACCTCAATTAAAAAAAAAATGCTTCTAAATCTCTTCATACTTTATATTGGCCAGAACGGCCAGTGTAAACATTCGTTTATTTAGGCTGAGCACATGGGTATATTATGAGATCATAACAATTGAGCCACCCATACTAGTGCTTCTCTCAAATATGGCTTTATCTCCTGGGAGACAGTTGAGGGCATCAGAGTAAGGGTTGTGACTGCTACAACCCAGGGATTGATTGGTTAGCATTTGGAAATCAGAAAAAGCGAGGATTGCAGCACTGTCTGTGGACCTTTGGCATATAATATCCACATGCGTCTCATTCAGCCACTTCATCATCACTTAAACCTGGTTCCTGAGACTGCAAAAAGGAAAAGATCTACTCTCTACCCCCTCACACTTTTACTTTCCTAATTTGTAAATTAGGACTAACAACCTCAACTTCAAAGGATTAAACACGACCACACGTGTACCAAGACGTTCACTTTTGAAACCCAGTTCACAAACTCCTTTACGCTTATTTAATTTAACCCCCTCCACACCTGCCCAGAGAAATTCATGTCAGAAAAGGAAATAAATCATCTCATCCAATCCCCTGGACCAATATTCATTCCACCAAGAATTCTCGTATCCAGGACTCTGGCAGAAACCCAACCCCTCCACGCCTTCACCCTCCAGCCCTAGGGCCGCATCCCAGCCCGTGTTGGGGGGACCCGACTAAAACCCTGCCCGCGCTCCAGTTCTCCCCATCAGGCCACGGCCCTTAGGGGGCTGCCATGTCCCGGCGTCGCCTCAACGCGCCAGCGCCTTCCCGCGCGCGCCCTGGAGGAGCGGGTGGGCAGGGGCGCCGGGCCCGCGCGGACGCGAGGGGGAGCCGGGAGTGGGCCGGGGAAAGTCCCTCCCCCGCTCCGCCGGGAGCACTTCTAGGGGCGGACTCGCCCGCTCGGCTCCGCAGGGGCGGGACCCCGCCCGGAAAAAGTCCGCGGCGGCGCAGAAGAGCCGGCAGGGGGCGCGGGCCGCGAGGCCACCCCCGGGGCTGGAGGCCGGTGGTCGCTTCCAGGCCCAGCGCGGCCGGGCCGCGCGCCGCTCCCAGCCCCCACACTCACCTCGTCACCTCCCCGCCCTCTCGGCGGGCCCCTGAGGTGCGCGGCGCAGGCGCGGAGCCGGCGGTGAGTGCGGCGCGGAGCAGGGCCTGGGGCCTGGCGGCCGGGGCTGGGGCGCGCGGGAGGGAGAGGGGCCGGCCCGGCGCGGCGCCCGGGAGCGCGAGGGTCACCGCCCGCCGCGGGGTGCCCGCAGGCCCCGCCGCCCGCTCTCGGCCGCCTCCGCCTCGGAGCAGCGCCTGGGCGGGCCCGGCGGGCCCCGGGGGACGGGTGAGTGTGAGGGAGGCGCGGGCGGGCCCGGCGCGGGGCCGCTGCGGGGGCCGCGGGCTGACGGGCGCAGCTGCCCGCCGGGGAGGGCGCGGGGGACCCGATGGCGGCTTCTAAAGCGAAACCTGCCTCCGTTTGACGGCGGGCTCGTCGTCCCCTCCCCCATCCTGTGGGCAGTTCCACCCCCGAGGTGGACGCCTGCGGCGCGCTCGGCTCGGCCCCTGCCTGTTTATCACTGCGGGGCCTTTGGGGTCGGCGCTTGGAAGTCCCCGCTGGCCGGGGGGTGCTGTGCGCGGCGCGGGGATGGAAGCCAAGCGACTGGGTCCGGGCGACTCCTGCCCGGCCGCGGGGATGGGCGCACGCCCGGCGGTGGCTGGGCTGCGGGCGCCCCTGGGTGCCACGCTGGCCCTGCGACCCCGCGGGGCGGCCCCGTCACCCTCCGGGTGGGCATCCCGGCGAGGAAGACGCGAGCCACAGCGGTCCCGGAGCGCCAGTGTCCAGCCTGGAGTCTCTGCCACTCCTTTGGGTGTTTCTACATCCCTTTGGATTTTGATTTTCAGTGCAGCCCAGCAAGGGACTCGAGTCATCTACAGCAGCTGAGCTCTTCGCAAAAGAAATAAAGATTTGTAATAAAGCAAAGACGGACAATAAGTTGGACATGTAAGGGGTTCTGGTTCAAGCCCGCAGTGTTTCAGCTCTTTCAAAATCTGGAAAATATATACTTGTTTAAAAATGAGCATGAAAACGTGTTTTGGGGACGGTTTAATATAAGGTGGTAGCTGTTGTAAAGGCGTGTTTGTATACCCGTTAGGAGGAGAGTATGTACATTGCGTGAAAGGCCTTAAAAAAGCTTTGTAAATTTGATGTGTGCTGTTATGGGATTTGAATATAGACATTCTTGTTGAAAACAAAAAGGAAGGTGAAACGATGCAGACATATAAGATGCTTTTTTAAAAAAATGTTTATGGTACAAACTCATTTTTGTAAGTGTAAAATATGTATGTATTCCCTAACATCGGAAAATGTCTAGATGTCTGTACAACAAAATATTACTAGTGGGTGAATCGATTCTAGGTGATTTAATGAATTTCAAGGCTTTTTTTTTTTTTCTAATTTTCCCGCAGTGGCATGTGCTACAGCTATAGATTATCTTCACGTGAGAATATGGGTTATTTTTAAGTGCGGAAAAGGGAGTGAATGGTACATTACAAGTGACTCAGAATCTTGCCAATGAAAAGACTAGTGAACAACTGTTTATACGACTTCCCTGAGTAAAAAGCTTGACTTCATCAAGGCAGTTATGCATTTAGAAAGGTCATAAAAACATTTGCTGAAATGAAGAATGGCTAGCATTTTATATGTTGAATAGGTGTCTTAGCATCAGGTTTAAAGGAGGTCTGATAAATGTTTGGATATTGTTGCAGCCTTCAGTAGAAGTCAAACCTTTCCTGATAAAGGTGATCCTAGTCCTCACACCCGACATTCTAAATCCTGACCAGTTTGCAACATTAATATGTTTGGTTTCCTTTTCTTCTTCATTCTGCAAGTTGTAAAGAACTTGAATTATATTCTGATTAACAAGAGGACTGTGCCCATATGTTTGACTGATAGTTTTCAATAGTCTCCCTGATATTTTTAGAGTATTTAGAACATTAAGTGTGACTTGTTTGGCAATGTAAGTTCTACAAGTGTACAAGAGGCATTAAGTTTTTCTTTTATTTTTTGAATGTTGTTGATTAGGATGATCACAGAGATGCCTTATATGTCATTAGATGGAGAGCGCGCAGGTGTGGGTGTGTGTGTGTGTGTGTGTGTGTGTGTGTGTGTACAATTTCTGTAAAATCTGTTTGTCCATGTCTTTGCTCCATCCCCTTTCCCACCTCTCACTTGGTAGTTGAGTATGAACTGAAAGCAAGATATAACTTGCTGGTAGCAGTGATTAGCAGTTAAGATCTATTCACATTCAAGTTAGTTAGTTGTTCAAAACCCAGGAGTCAAAAGACATGCTTTTTCATCTCTGGTTCTGTGGCTTTGTCAACTTGACTTTGACTGAATCTGTTTCCTCATCAGTAAAATTGGAGTGCATTTGATAGTTGCCCCTCTCTGTACCTCACAGGATTGTTACGAAGGCTAAATAAAACAGGGTTAGGAAAATGCGCGCTAAACTTAAAAGTACTATTTTGCTACCTACCATATGATCACATCACCTGTACTGCTGAGATACCCAAAACTTAGTGAAGTCAAAGATAACAGTATGTGCACCTTAACTTCCTTACCACTAGAAGTGAGAAGTGATGGTCTTACTAATGATACTAAGTTCTACCTGCATGTAAATCACCTTGATAAGAAAAGCAGCATAGAAATCTGGTAGAGAAAACTTTAACAAAGTATTTCTTTACCTGATAGTCTGTGCCTATTCACTGCTGTATTGGAAAGAACACTAATCCGAAATGGAAGAGATAGTTCTGATTCTGATGTGAATCTGTCACCTGAATATACATTGGGTAATCACTTTATATGTCTAGTTGTTTCCAAAACTAAAAGGGTTTGAAAGTGTGGGGCTTTTTTTTTTTTTAAAGATTTTTTTTTTCTAGAGGCATGTTTTATTTGTTTGTTTGTTTGTTTTGTTTATACAAGCACTGGGTACAGTCAGAAGCGCGGGAGGGTGAGAGGATTCACCAGAGCCAGAGCGGGGAGCAGAGCAGGCAGAAGGACCGAAGGACACTGCTGAGGGGAGCAGCGGGCGAGAGGTCTGCGCGCCATGCGGGACCCTCCCCTCCTCTGGTGACGGGGAGCAGCCGGGATCAAACGTGCTGCAGAGGCTGCGGGCAGCTTGGCAACCCAGCGCTCAACCGCTGCGCCATCGGGGAGGCCCGAAAGTGTGGGGCTTTAAAATCAGATAGATCTTGACAAATCCCACCCCTACCAGTAGTTAAGTATTCCCTTTGACTTTACTGTGCCTCAGTTTTCTCATCAATAACAAGAGGCAAGTAATAACAATTTTGAATGAACGGTGTAGATTTTGCATAAGATTATGTAAATTGGGCCTCCCTGGTGGCGCAGGGGTTAAAGACAGTGCTGTTGAGCCCTTGCAGCCACTGCAGCCTGAGTTCGATCCCCTGCTGGCCAGGGAGCATCCTACATGGCACAGTAGACCTCTCCTGCCTTGCCCGCAGCTCCCCTCAGCAGTATATTTCAGTAGAACTGCCTGTTCTGCTCCCACTCTCTGGTGAATCCTCTCACTCCCCCAATAACTCTGTCTTACACCCCAGTTCTTGTATGTATAAATAAGTAAATCTTTCAAAAAAAGGTTATGTAAATTGTGTGAACAGCCTGGTACATAATTGGTGCTCCATAAACAATCATATTATTCTTCTATTGTTAAGTAATTATAAAGATCTAAACAGTTTAAAGTTTGATTTGGTGTTTGCTTCATTATATTTGCTTTTATTACTGAATTAACTAATTCAGATATTTTCCTCTTGTTAAAGTATAGCTATAACTTTAGAAGGTAAATTCATTTCAAAGAACTGACATAAACATATGTTCATGTTTTTCATTATATATGACATTTAGCACTTAATATAGTATCTTCAAAAGAATATTATACTTAAATTAACTCTGTGTAACTTCCCAATTGATTAAAAATCTGGTACCATTGTATTTTTGAATATTGAAATTATATTTTTGCTAATAGGACTTCTGTCTTTTGTTTCCTACAGACACTTTTTTACTATCAGTGAAAACTTCCATCATTCATTTTCTTCGCTCTAATACCAAGAACTATATCAAGTAAGTAGAATGTAATAAAACTAGTCAGTTTTATAGTAGTTCATGGAAATTTAATCATACAATGATGGTTGCCATACCTGTTCTGTTGTCAATAGAATGTTCAATGTGTCCTCATATATAAGAAAAGGATTTTTTTTCTTGAAAGTTAGCTTCTGCACTTCTATATAATAAGTATTTTTCTGAAAGCTAGCAGCTTAATACAGATTTGTGACAGTATTTTGTGAAAAGTTTTCACTGTTTCAGAGCATTCCCAATTGCAAGAAATGTACCTGTAAAATTCTTAATATGGTGCCACAGGCACAATTTTTAAATAAAGAATAAACAAAGTAATACTACTGATAATTTAAGTATAAGACTTGTATTATCCAGTTCTCACAATTACATCAACATTTAAAAAAGAGTTCTCGACATCACCAAGAAAGAAAACAGAAATTAATGTTCTGCCTTTAAACTTGATCAGAAAAATAAATCCAGAATATAAAGAGATATTTTTAACATTTCTCTTGTGGATTTTCACATGGCATAAACGTCTCTTATTGCCAATAAATTCTTTGGTTAGGAGGAATTTTTATAACAGTTGTTATTTGTGATGTATTTGTTAAATTTTTTTCATTTTTAGATTGAAAAGATATGAATGAATATCCTAAAAAAAGAAAAAGGAAGACGTTACACCCCTCTCGTTACTCAGGTCAGTGTGTAATTTGAATTAAAAATTGAGCCATGGATTAATTACCATGTAGTTGTAGTCCCATCCATTTTCTCAGCAGTCACTAGATAAGAGTTAAATATCTGAATCAGTTTTTAGGGAAGAGAAAGCTTTGAATGAATGTTCTGTGTATTTTAATCCTCCTTGTCTGCCATATGTTAGGCATATATAAGAATTTTATGGACATTTATTTATTTTAAAGATTTATTTATACAAGAGCTGGGCTACAGGCCAGATGCACAGGAGGGTGAGAGGATTCAACAAAGACAGAGTGGGGAACGGAACAGGCAGACTGACTGAAATACACTGCTGAGGGGAGCAGTGGGGAGACAGGAGAGATCTGCCTCACCATGTGGTTTGCTCCAAGGCCGGTGGGGCTCAAACCAGCACTGAAGAGGCTGCAGACAGCTTCATAGTGCTGCGCTATGGAAGGCCCCATTTTTATTTAATCCCTACTTCATGGTTTATAGATACTTAAAAGTAGATATCCAAGATTACATACTTATAACATAAATAAAATTTGCCAAGCTTGTTTTAAGGCACAGCATTATTAACCTTGGGGGAAAATATTCTTCATCCTTGGCAGAAAAGTCTTTAACTTATGTATTATTTTCAGAGATTATGAACTTTAACTTTGTGCAATTTTAACTTTGATGGGTCCATTCTATGTTAAATTGTTCTTTGTGGCCATCTTTCACTGATATACCTCATAAATATACAAATATTTGGGGCAGTCTCAGGCATACCTGTTAGCCCACCCAAATCTACACACTTTTTATACCTAATGAAATTAAGCCTATTTTGCTGCTTACTAACCCCTCCCAGACAAGACTTGAAATGACAGTTGTTAGAAATCCTCATTGATCCTCGGACCATTTGTCCTATGTATAGTGCTTACTTTGCACTACATGGAAGATTTTCTTAGTTAATTCAGTGTTTTTTTCTGGAGTTAACATCTTTATCACATACTTATATTTTACGAGATTCTGAATAAGGTAAATATGTATCTTGTGCTTCAAAGTACAATTGAGCTTTGAACACATTGGGATTGAATTGTGCAGATCCACTTATACATGGATTTTTTTTTTTTTTTTTTTTAGTAAATACAGTTGGAACCCCCATATCTAAAGATTCCACATTCCACATTCAACCAACCACACATGCAGAGCCTGTAGATACAGAGGACCAACTAATATGGGACTTGAACATCCTCACATTTTGATATCCCCTGGGACTTGTTATACCAGTCCCCCACTGATAGCAAGGAGTGTCCGTACTTAACTTTTTGGGAAGTAAAACATATTATACCCAAATTTCCAACTGTGCAGGGTTCAGTGTCCCAAACTCCCTTACATTGTTCATGGGTCAGTTGTATCTTAAATTGTTTGATTTGTGAGTCTTTGAAAGCTCAGTATAAATACTAGGTTTGCAGTGTAAAAGCTTTCAAAATTGAGGGGAATACTTTATTGCAAATACTGTGATAATTTGTTATAAAGAGATGGCCATCATTAAATGTATATATTCTGTATACAAAATTTTTTTGGTTTTGTTTTATGTTCAGATTCCTCGGGAATAAGCAGAATTGCAGATGGATTCAATGGAATTTTTTCTGATCACTGTTACAGTGTCTGTTCTATGAGACAACCAGACTTAAAATACTTTGACAACAAAGGTATATCTGATATTTCCTAAAATATTTTTCTTGAAATTGCTTTTATATTTTTTTCATTTCTTATTTGAAAATGTGTTTGAAAGTTTTGAATTCAAAATATGCAGGTGTTTGAATTTGTTATAATGTACGGACACAAGAGTTCCAGGTAAGAAATAATTTATCTTTTAACGGTATTTCAGACATATAAATAAAAAACATATTCTCCAAAGCCCATTTTAGTTGTCTAGCAATTGATGGCAAAGCAGGAATGACCCAGAGTTGGGAGCATTTATGGTGATTAAAAATCATGTACACAGGGTTCTTCATTCAGCTATACCTTTTAGTCTGAGGCTAACGGAAGAAAAGGACCTCAGAGGACAATGGACTTAATTTTTTTTTTCAATTTTATGTCTTCTATTGAATGATAGCAGCTTAAATTTGTTCTCTTCTTCCACTTTAACCACTGAAACTCCCAAATCCCTTGAGCTCCTCTGTGTTAAAAACATGTCCTCACGGTTAATCAATGTGAAGTCTTGTTTGGGTTAATGTAGATACAGATGGCTACATGCAGTAATATTTATAGATATGTTCATAGCTATATAGTAGCATATACACACTTTTTTTCTGTTAAATGAGAATGCATAGGGCCTCCCTGGTGGTGCAGGCGGTTGAGCGCTGTACCGTGAAGCTGTCTGCAGCCTCTGCAGCATGGGTTCTATCCTGGCTGGCAGGGGAGAAACCCACATGGCGCAGCAGACCTCTCCTGTCTCACCCGCTGCTCCCCTCAGCAGTGTATTTCGTCAATCTGCCTGTTCTGTTCCCCTCTCTGTCTCTGATGAATCCTCTCACCCTCCCACACATCTGGCCTGTACCCAGTTCTTGTATATATAAATAAATCTTTAAAAAAAAAAAATGAGAAGGTGTAAAAGAAATGACATCCCATTAGAAATGAAGACATTTGTTACCCAGATCTCAGTTTTTAATACCATCCTCCAATAAAAGGGACTAGGATTTCTTGGAGAAATGGCTGATTCTAGTACTGGGTAGGAAATATACATAATGAGGCTGGAGTCTTATACATGCATACACAGATTTGTGATAGAGGTATGCCAAAGGAGCAGGGGGGCCAAATGAAAGGGCTTCTAGTAACTACAGCTGAAACAGTGGGGGGAGGGATTGAATTATAACCCCAAGTATAAAACAAATATCCATGAGTCTATGAAGACATAAGTACATATATGAGTATGTAAATGAGGCAGAAGAGACAAATGTCCTGTCTAGAAGAATTCCAAATTTGTGTGTGTAGGTACACTTCATAAATGAGGTGGATCATAAGTCCCCACTCCTTGAGTGTATACTGCACTTAGTGATTTTCCTCCAAAGCTTTAGAATATAGAAAGTAAAAGTATATTTACAGTGGAGAAACCTGATAAATACTACCTCATCTGGTGATCAGGCCAACATTGACATATTAATGGTATGTATCTTTGATAGGATGTAGTAAAAATGACAGTTTACCTCTGTGGTCTATCTCCCAGGAACCCAGAATCCCAGTATAAGCATGAAAGAAGCAACAAATTTCATTAGTGGGGCATCCTGCAAAGTAACTGACCAGTACTCCTCAAAACTGTCATTGTTATCAAGAAGAAACTGAATGCAGAATACATGGGAATTCTCTGAACCGTCTTCTCAATTTTTTTTTCTGTAAATCTAAAACTGTTCTAAAGTCTGTTGAAATCAGCATGATGATAAAGCCCAGTGCTCCTTACTAAATTCTATTTTAGATTCCTCACACTAACTTTAAAACATTAGTAAATAAAAGGTTATTCTGGCTCAGGAATTTAAACTTAAAAAATCCTAAGTAACTTTAAAAAGTATGCTCTAGTCTAAATGGCATATGGAAGCAAAAGCAGTGGCTTAGTCAAACAGATTTTCCATGTGTCTGTGGTACATAGATAATATCTGTTTTTGTGGCTAAATCTAGTCCTTAGTTCCTGGTAGAATTCAAAATTATATTTAAAACATTTGGTCCTTTATTGTATATTAATGTTTAGTGTTTTTATATAAATAAGTGTTTTTCCAAATTCCTTTTACAGATGATGATTCTGATACAGACACATCAAATGACCTGCCAAAATTTACAGATGGGATCAAGGCGAGAAACAGAAATCAGAACTACCTGGTTCCCAGTCCTGTACTTAGAATTCTAGACCATACTGCCTTTCCTGCAGGTTAGGAAAACTAATAGTATTTGCACATTTTACATAGATCAAGGAAAAACTAATGGATGTGTAAGTTTATTTCTTCCCATTATGTAATTGATTTAATTCACTAATAGTAATAGACTTATTTCATCTTTCAGAAAAATCTGCTGATATTGAAATTTGTGATGAAGAGTGTGACTCACCTGAATCAGTCAACCAACAAACTCGAGAGGAGAGTCCTATAGAAGTTCACGCTGCTGAAGATGTTCCAATTGCTGCAGAAGTGCATGCAATTTCTGAAGATTATGATATAGAGACAGAAAACAATTCATCTGAGAGTCTCCCAGACCAAACTGATGAAGAGCCACCTGCTAAACTCTGCAAAATTCTTGACAAGAGCCAAGCTTTGAATGTGACTGCTCAGCAGAAATGGCCTTTACTGAGAGCTAATAGCAGTGGCCTCTATAAATGTGAGCTTTGTGAGTTCAACAGCAAGTATTTTTCTGATTTAAAGCAGCATATGATCTTGAAACATAAGCGTACTGATTCAAATGTGTGTCGAGTATGCAAGGAAAGTTTCTCTACCAACATGCGTCTGATCGAACACGCCAAACTGCATGAAGAGGATCCCTACATTTGCAAGTACTGTGATTATAAGACAGTAATTTTTGAGAACCTCAGCCAGCACATTGCAGACACACATTTTAGTGATCACCTCTATTGGTGTGAGCAGTGTGATGTACAGTTCTCCTCAAGTAGTGAACTCTACCTACATTTTCAGGAGCACAGCTGTGATGAACAGTACTTATGTCAGTTCTGTGAACATGAAACAAATGATCCTGAAGACTTGCATAGCCATGTCGTAAATGAACATGCGTGTAAATTAATAGAGTTAAGTGATAAATATAACAATGGAGAACATGGACAGTACAGCCTTTTAAGCAAAATTACCTTTGACAAATGTAAAAACTTCTTTGTATGTCAAGTATGTGGTTTTCGGAGCAGACTTCATACAAATGTTAACAGGCATGTTGCTATTGAACATACTAAAATTTTTCCTCATGTTTGTGATGACTGTGGAAAAGGCTTTTCAAGTATGCTAGAATATTGCAAACATTTAAATTCACATTTATCTGAAGGTATTTATTTGTGTCAATACTGTGAATATTCAACAGGACAAATTGAAGATCTTAAAATTCATCTAGATTTCAAACATTCAGCTGACTTACCTCATAAATGTAGTGACTGCTTAATGAGGTTTGGAAATGAAAGGGAATTAATCGGTCACTTGCCAGTCCATGAGACAGCTTGATTGATCTCTTTATTTTAATTTGCATAATGTCAATGTAAAATAAAAAATTGAACTTTTTTGGAGATGTTAAAATGGATGATTTTTAAACCCAACTTATGAGAATTGTATAACTAAGATTTTTTTAAATGTGCTGTTTTCTTGGCACTGCTACATTTTCAGCATATAGTTACAGACTAAGTGTGTATTTTCAGTGTATGTTCATAATTTAACCACTCTTGATGGCCATAATCCTGTTTCGTGCATGTGCTCTGATTTCATGAATTGGTAAGAAGCATTTATACTAAAGAAGCTAGAGTACAGTTTTCCTTCCATCGTCATAGGTGCTATTAACATGCTCATGACACATGTTCAGTTGTTTATGTATGAAGTCATTGAAGCATTGCACTTGCCACAGCCAAAGTGCAACATAATATATAATTAAGTCCACTGAATGTCTGTTAATAAAAACCCCTTTTGTATTCCCTATCAGTCATTATCCCCAGGACAGTCCGTGGGCTTTCCAACTGTGTGATTCTTGTAATAACACTAGGAGACCAGGTTCCTGTAGAAGGGAAAGATTTCATTGTCTTAGAAGTTTTTTCTTCAAATACTTTATTTTTAGCCCTACCTGTTTATTAAGAAATTTAAATAATTTAAAGACAGAAATGGGGAGGAACTAGCAGGGTGGGGGAAGGTAAGCTATAAAAAAAGTAACATTTCATAACCTGCTGACATTTCATGTTCAGTTATGCAATTGAAAAGTCATGCCCAAGCTTCTGGCGTCATTAATTGAGAGAAAACCTGTGAAGTGTTAATATAGGATTAGGAAATAACTAGAAAACTAGGAGTTGCTGAAATGATAATGTATATGTTACTTTTGATAATGGTCAGTTAATTTTACCTTCTATGTTAGTTCCCTGTGCCTGTTGTAACAATTTACCACAAACTAAGTGACTAAACAACAAATTTATTACCTCACAGTTTTGGGATCTAACAGTTTTGAATCCAAAAGTTGACATGATTGGTTTCTTCTGACAGCTGTGAGAGAAGGATATGTCCCAGGCCTCCTAAACTTGTAGATGGCCATCTTGATGTTCTCCCTATAACATTGGGTCTCCAAATTTTTGCTCTTTATCTGAACAGTGGTCACATTGGATTAGGGCCCATCCTAATACCCCATTTTAAGTTAGTAAAGTTCCTATCCCCAAATAAGGTCATATTCTGAGATACTGGGGGTGTAGACTTCAACATATGAATTGGGGGAGAGACAACTACAATTTTTTTTAACATCATTGTTCATTTTTAAACAATATTTGCTTCCCCCACCCCCTCAGGTGTAGTCCCCATAGGGTTTCCTTCACCAATGCACCTGTGCACCATCACCTCAGTCCCCTGTGCTCCTCCCTCCCTCCCTCTGATCCCTCTCCCTCCTCCTCCCCTGCAGGATGTCTCTGATTTATAATTGTCTGTTTTCGCTTTGTGGTATTTAGTACTGTTACTATTTTTTTACACTGAGAGACACAACTACAATTTAATAGCAGCTTCTGAAATAGCAGTATCAAGAGGATAGAATTTTGTGTACCATTGGCCTCAAGTGTATAAACACTTTCTAACAATATTCCTAAAGTATATGGATATAGTTGAAAAGACCCGTTCATGATCTGGTTTTCCCACTTCATGGAAATTCTATTTTGAGAATGATGGCAGCAACAAGTATTTTCAAAACTAAAAATTTTTTTTTCCTACTATTTTGTCCTATATACCTGTACTCTTAAAAATTGCCATTCCATCAGATTATAACATTCTGTATAGGGTCTGACAAATGTTTCTTAGAAGACTTGTAATAATTTAAAATTTGAAGAGAACCTTAGAAACCATCTGATCTAAACCCTTTAGTTTTCTGAATTTCTTATAGAAATAGAAACTTAGGTTATTATTAGGACAAGGTCACAAAACCACTTGTAGACAGGAATGGAATCCAAGTAATTTGGCTTCCAGTCTAGTGATGTTTCCATTACAACATGTTACATAAATATTAGGTTTGTCCTTGGGGTGTTTTTCATGACTAATTCACCTAACCATTCAGCTATCTTCCTAATGTCATTTTACTTTTTTGATACACAAATTTGATTTTTAGGAAACCTTCAAAAAAGGAATATTTTGGGTTTTTTCCCCTATTTTTTACTGTCATATTTGATCAGATATTAATTATCAAAGAGATTGTAAATGAAACTGCCTGAGATATTAAACCCAAGTTTTAGAGCCATATCATTTTGTACATAATGGTGAATCAGTAATTTGAGGCACATACCACTAACAGTTTATCCATCAAAAACTCTGGCTCAGCTTTCAAAGAAGTTTAACAATAAATTGCTGATGTGGCTAGTCTGTACTTCAGTTTAACTCGGAAAAACAAATGTGTCTAAAAAGAAAATTTTTTTTACAGGATTTTTCTCCTTCAAAGACACATTCCCACTGTGCTCTTTAGTGACTTCAATCACAATTCAAATCTGAGAATACATAATTAATAGTGATGTTTATTAGCACTAAAATGAAATTTAGTGAAAAGTGATGATCATTTTTCCCTGATTTGGTTTTTAATCTTCACTTTGCAATGAGTTATTACTTGAAAAATTCCAAAGCATTCACCTGCATTCCAAAATCTAGAAATGATTATGTTCAATTCTTCTTGATTGTATATTTGCCAGTTTTACCACTTCAAATTCTGTTTTGGTTTGGTTTTGGTTTTCGATTTTTCTGAATGGATATCACATATTAGCTAGTTTCTCAGTTTCAGCATCTATAGCCTGCTGTTAGGTGATTACTGAACTGTCGGCAGGTATATGCATAGGTTGTCTTTTTTTCAAGAGATTTTTTAACACTGCCTAATTTTTAAAGCTGATTGAATTACTGAATTACTTAATTTCTGGCATTTTACCACTGACCTTACTTTGCTTGTTTTGTTTTCTTACATTTTGCAAGCAGTTTAATATATTGCCAAACTATTGTGATTCATTTTTTAGTCCCTACAAAGCACTCTAAACTATGTAAATTTGAAATTGTTAATAAAAATGATGTGGCCACAATCCTCTTGGGAAGTAGACTGGCTTTCAAAAATATCAATGTCCATTAAGAATTCAAGTGAATGGGGACTCCCTGGTAGCTCAGGAATTAGTCTCAACACTATCAAGCTATTGCCAGCCACTGTGGCTTGAGGGCATGAGTTCCATCCTGGCAAGAGAGCTTGCCCACATGGTGCAGCACTCCTCTCCTGTCTTGCCTACTGTTCCCCTCAGCAGTGTATTTCAGTGGATCTGCCTGTTCTGCTCCCCACTCTGTGAATTTCTAAAATTAAAAATGAAATTTGGGGATATAATTCCTTTACCTGTAACTTTCAGTTCTGATCTACAAGTGAGAAGTTTTATTGATGGCCTTTACTTTATGGAATTACCTTTTACCTCTTAGTTTAGCTTTCCATAAATTATCTTTTAAGACAACATTCAAATCTAAGAAAAAGAAGTGTGTGCATGAAGTTAAGTGTTCAATTTATAAATGAAACATTTTATGAGCTGATTAGAATTGTTTGGAGTCAAAACTAGTGATTTGAAAAATAATTTTTCTAGATAAAGACTTTTCATATTAAAGCATCAATCACCCAACTTCCTTATCAACATCATTCTTCTTAGCAACTTTGGTGTTAACCTGAACCCAAAATAAATCACAACTATAAAAGTAATTTCTTCATTCTGAAAAATAATTTCTTCACATTGTTAAATGGAGTAATATCTACTAGTCACATTCCCACACTTTAAGAGGGATTATTAAACAGCTTTTTAAAAAGAATTTTTATCATAACCTTTTAAAAGTTTGGTTTTTGATTTATTTTGGTTTTTTGTTGGTTTGGGGGGTTTGTTTTGTTTGGTTGGTTTCCACAGGCAAATGAATATGACATGAGTAACCTTTTTTCTTGCTGAAAATATTGAGCTGAATGAATTATAGCCTAGAAAATTTAATGAAAATTGTGTTTGGCTTTCCAGTTTTTATTGGTTTACTTTTTTTTTTTTAAGAGTTATTTATTTATTTGTACAAGCACTGGGGTGCAGTCAGAAAAGAAGTGCGGGAGGGTGAGAGGATTCACCAGAGACAGAGTGGGGAACAGAACAGGCAGACTGACGAAGTACACTGCTGAGAGGAGCAGTGGGCGTGGCAGGAGAGGTCTGCTGCGCCATGTGGGACCCTCACCCAGCAGCCGGGGATCGAACTGGCGCTGCAGAGGCTGTGGGCAGCTTCACAGCCCAGCGCTCCACCGCTGCGCCACCGGGGAGCCCCAAGTATTATTTTTGTTCTTCAGGATAAACGAAGATCAGGAATTGATATCATACCCATCAAATGTAATTTCTGTTGGCTGATTTTTTTTCTTTTTGTTGACTATGAATTATATGACTATAATCATGGGCAATGCATGTAATATTAAATTTTTCTCCAGCATCCATGGTACTCTGCCATTCCTTAAGAACTTCTTCTCTTCAATTTAACAAACAGCTATGGAATATCTATTGTCAAGCCATACACTCAGAGATATAAAGATAAACTATATCCCTCAAAGAGATTTACCATATAATGTAGGAAAACTTTCTGAACTCCAATTCAGTCACATATCAGATTAAGCACCTTTTATGTTTCAAATTATTTGCTTTATGTACAAGATGGCCATAAACATTCTTGTATATGTTGAGGTGTTTTGTTTGTTTTCCATTCTGGATTTTGTATGTATTTTTTGTATACATGTGGTTAAATACTCCAAAATATTATCAAGAATGGCTAAAATTTATATCCTCATCATTAGATCGTTTCTCTACATCCTTATCAACAAATAACGTTCGTTTTTTAAATTTTCTGCAATCAGAGGATAAAGTACTACATTATTCTTGTTTGAATTTGCACTTTTTGATTACTAACAAAGTTGAAAATATCTTAATATGCTCATGAGTCATTTGGTTTTTCATTTTGTGAACAGTTGCTTCATATCGTGTATTCACTTTTCTATGGGTTTCCTGGTTATTATCAGAAGTTAATTATAAGTTTTAATTATTGGTGCTTCGTAGACAATATACACTGCAAAAAGTAGATTCCCAGGTTGTCTTATTACTAATGTCCTTTGTTGAACAGAAATTTTAAATTTAGTGAGATAGATCCATCTCATTATCTCATTTTCCCTTTACAGGTTGTGATTTCTGTATCCTGCTTACAGAATCCTCCCTAATACCCATGTCTGGTTGTCTTTATGTTTACTCTGTTATTTTTCGGTGTGAGTATGTCCATACAAAAGTAAAACTTCACAGCTTAAATTGCATATTAATTAAATTTTTTTCATTTTAAATTAAATATAAATTAAAATATTTATTATAATTTATAACATACAGTATGTCACTTTTACTTTATAACTATACTAAATGCATAATTATTATTTACACAATGAATAAAAGAATGCCATCACGATTTTTAAAATTCAAACAGTTTAAGCAAAGCAAAAGTTCTCTTTGAGATATTCCTTATATTCAAAACTGAGTTGAGTGGTTAAGGGTTTCACAGAGCTATTAAGTGGCATCGTGTAGATTTAAACTGGGGTTACCACGCCTTTTCTCTAGGGATTTCTTCTTCAATCATTATTTGTTAAATGAACATATAAATAATCTGAAGGATGACGAATGCTTTCTTCTCTATATGCTGGTTAATGCTTGAAATTTATCCTTAAAATTTTATTCCTTTTTATTTAATGCCTTAATACCACTGTAAATTATAGTACTAAAGGATTGTGTATCAATCATACATGTTTTACTAAAAATTAAAAACAATCTTTTATTTTACTTTTTCTCATTATAGAAATAGTTAATGCAGAAAATGTGAAAAACAAAAATCAAAAACATGTAATATCACCAGGAATAAAATATATGTATTACATATGATTTACACTAATATCATATTTTTATACACAGTAGAAATATAGTGAACATTTATGTCTGGTGTTTTTTTTAAAGCATAAGTTTTACTGCTTATCTTACATCCTGTGCACGTATTATCACTCACTTAACCCATCACGTACAGGTAAAAACTTGGTTTACAATTTTTCATAACTTTAATATTTTGATTATATCTTTTTCCATTTACTAATATTTGAGTATATATTGATAGGTAAGTGTGTGTGTCCACATCTTCGACTACACTTCTAGGGTTGCTGGGTCAAAGGCTTTACATTATAAACTTTGCATCATTTTGCAAAACAGCCCCTCACCGTGTGATGATCAGTTTTAGGTATCAAGTTGGATAGACTATAGTACCCAAGTTATTCAATCAAACATTGAATAACTTTCCCAGCAGTCTAGGTGCTGCTGGGAAATTGTGATTAATATCTACAATCAGCTGCTGATTAAAGGAGAGTATCCCAGGTAATCTGGATGGGCTTGACCCCTAGAATAATATAAACCAGATCCTTACAATAAATTTCTTACTATCTGAACCTTCACTGATACACATAGTAATCCTCCTGCCAGCAAAGTATGAGATTTCCCTCTGTCATTTACATCATAAAATGAGTTTTTAAATAGATAATAGGTTTTTAGAATATATAAAGATCTATTTATTAGAAAACAACTTTTGAATCCTAAGGACTCCTACCAGAAATGATTATCATGCTGTATTTATGATTATGTTTTCATTTATAGTGTGCAGAGAAAGGGTGGGAAGAGGAGTCTAGGAATTAAAAAGTATAAAACAGTATTAAATTGTCCCAGCTTATTTTACAGCTATGCTTTCAGCTTCAGTGTTTTTTTTTTTTTTTAAGATTTATTTATTTATACAAGCACTGGGGTACAGACCAGAGGTGCAGGAGGGTGAAAGAATTCACCAGAGGCAGAACAGGGAGCAGAACAGGCAGAAGGACTGAAAGCACTGCTGAGGGGAGCAGCGGGCACAACAGGAGAGGTCTAGCTCGCCATGTGGGACTCTAACTGGCCGGCCGGGAATTGAACCGGTGCTGCAGAGGCTGCCAACAGCTTCACAGCGCTGCGCTCAACCTGCTGCGCCACTGGGGAGGCCCAGCTTCAGTATATTATTAACAATAATTTTTTTTTTTTTTTTAAGGGAATTCCGCTAATTCCAGCCAATGGAACAGACCCTTTAGTAATTGCATGGGCTCCCTCTACAGTCTGGTATGCACAAAGTAACCAAAGTGATCTTTTAAAAAGGAAATGAAATCATTACTCCTTAGGCTTAGCAATTGCACTTAGAATAAAACTCACACTTCTGTTATTGACCTGTATGATACTGAACCTGCATACTCCAAATTTATTTCCCTTTTCTCTCCCTATATCTAGCCATTGTGGTGATTTTCTTTTCATTGACCAAGTCTCTCTACTTCCTCTGAGCTTTTGGTCTTCTGTTTCCACTGTTTGGGGCACTTCCCTCAAGATAGTCCTAGGATTGGATTCCTGGGGAAAATATTACTTCCTTAGGAAGCCACACATAGTGGCTCAGTCCTTCTCATTTTCCTTCCACTAGTCTATCCCATTGTCATTTTCTTCCTTCACATACTTATAATTCAGGTTTTCCTACATGCCCAGCATTATTCTATCTTTACATGCTGTCCACCCATTTAATTTGCACAATGACACATAAGGTAGGTATTATTGTAACTGGGTGGTCCCCAGGAAAGGGGGAGGTTCCAGGTTTCCTGCCCCACCCAAAAGGAGGGTGGAGCTGAGCAGAGAGAAAAGCTGCAGAGGAGAGGAGGAAGGAAGGGAAAAGGATGGAGAGCCAGAAGGCCTGAAGGAGGCACATGGAGCAGAGAGACAGGTGAAGAAACTACACTTACCTTTTGGTCGTCTGGTTGAAACAGATGACCCATGATGAGGTGATAATGGCGGTTTTTGTCTTGATTTTGATTTTGCTCTTTTTCTTTCAGACTTGTCTGGTTGTTTCTGATCCTTTTCTGTGGGTCCCCATTGGAAGATGCTTTAGATTTGAGACAGGCTTTGGGGCCTTGCTCTGAGCCAATCCCATTTGGGTGGACTTTTACCCCCAAGGGGAATGGTAACTTTGGGTACTTGATTTAGAAACTATATTCTTTGCCTTTCCTGTATTGTTTACTAATTGTATTAAAGTTCCTTCCCATTAAAGTCTTATATGTTTTGTGTTGATGCCACGGATGGTAGAACCTATTTAGAGTAGGCAGGTTTGTGGGGTCTGGGCTGCCCCTCACCCTGCCCTGTAACATTATTAGTACTCTGGTTTTACAGATGAAGTATCTAAGGCTTAGAAAGAGGAAAGGGCTTCACTTGCAAATTACACCTCACTTCCCAGAAATCCTCAGGACATTTTGTTGTTATGTAGCAGTAGCATTTGTTCAAGGATGTCAGAAATTCACACTCTGAGGCCACACCTCTGACCCAATTAAGCAGAACCTGCAGTTTAACAAGTAGGTGATTCTTGGTAAAGAACACGTAAATTTCCTAAGTCACCTCTAAACTAATTCTGCTCCCTCTCCCTCTTTATTCTTGTTACTGGTTTCTGGGTTCTTGAGTTCTCCAAGAACTAGAAATAATGGAGAGTAACCCTGCAAGTACCAGGTTAAGAATTTGTTAAAGCTCATGCTTTAATTCAGCATAAGGGAGTCAACATCAGGGACAGGGTCTGTATGCTAATCCCAGAGAAAGAGGTGGAGACTATTTAAGCAGTTCAATTCAACATAAAGAACGTTCTTTCCTCTTCTTTCTTTGAAGTCATTATATTACTTGGGCTGGTCAACCATGGGTGAAGCTTGGAAACCACGTTGGGCGCCAGCTGTTATAGGGCAGCCCCGGTATGGAATGGGTTGCCTGGCTGTGGGTCCTCACCCATCCTCTTACAAGGGACTTATTAATACTCCACTACAGACATACACAAAAGGTTAATAAAAGGTTTATTTACAAGGGAAAAGGAAATAAGGAAAATGTACAACTCAGGGAGAAAATAGGGAAATAAAGTCTTTAATGCATCCTACCCGATCCGACGACCTGGAAACCCAAAAAGCACTCTCCGAGCTGGCCGGATGCTGCGAGCTGGCGGGAGAGTCAAAATGGGGGACCCCCCCCAAAGCCCACGTGACTGACTTTATACCAACCTGGCTGCTTAACCCCACCCTCAGGACCCAGCCACCTTCCCTTTGGTGGTGATGGGATTTGGAGTTCCCAGTGTCTTTGGCTTTGGCCTGGGGTGGGGGTGGAGTCCACAAAGCCTGTATGGAATTAGCTTCAGGACATCCTTTTCCCCCTAACAATTCTATCTCTTCAACCCGAGATCTCCTTATGCCTGTGACCTCTTCATGAAGGATTCCATATCATTAGCCTGGAGGATGTTAGCCTGAAGGGTGTGTTAGTGACAACTTTATTTCATCTAACATATAAGAAAGGGACAATCTTCTTAGAGATAGGGACAGTCCTCTCCCCTCATACCACCCCTCTCCCCCCTCTCTCAGTCATGAAAGCCAATCATGCAAGAATAGAGCAGTGGAGAGGTCAAAAGATATTTTACTGCTGCTGGACGGGCAAGCAGGAATCTCTCCTCTGGCATCCCCACCTCATGCCACCAGACTCCATACCTTTTTTAAGTATTCCCTCATTAAGGCATTCATTAGCACTAGCTATGGCTAAGCTAGACAGAGTTTTGAAAAGTTTGAAGGGAGAGGGAGGGGCGGTAGAAGTCGGAGGGTGGAACGGAAAACCTCCCGTCTGGTAGCAGCATTCCGGGTTCAGAACAACCCTGGCCTTCTGCCCTTAAGAAAAATGGCGCTCGTGTAGACGCACTTCCGCCCACGGAGCCAACCAAAATAAGGGGTGGCAGGAGACCGGAAGTGACCTCCTTCTTGCGCTCCCCCCGCCTCCTTCCCGCGTCCCAGCCTCTCTCGGGAGGATGAGGCGGCTTGAAGGCTGTGGCTGAGCTGCGGTTGCTGGGTGACAAGTCGGAGCCGGCACAGTGTGAGTGCCCGCTCCCCGCCGGCGGCTGTTCTCCTCCTTCGGGGTGACCTTCGTGCGGACAGGGACAGGGGGCGGGGAGTCGTGCTCCCGGCGCTCTGTGACGCGGCGCGGCGGGCCTCCGGGAAAGGAGCCGGGGACTCCTGGGCGAGCCGGGCCGGCCACCGGGTGGGCCCGCGGAGCCCGCGAGACCCGAGCCGGGAGCCCGGGCCGGAACCGGGCTCACTGGGAGGGGGGGCAGTGTCTGGCCCCGAGCTCGGCGGGTGGGCGCCAGACCCGGCGCGGAGGCCTGGAAGGCCTTTCCAGGTAGGTGTTGACAACCGGCCCGACCGGGTCATTGCCCGGTGGTTGCAGCCTCGCGCTGTCATTTTCTGACTCTCGGGAAAGGATCCTTTCGGCCACGCGGCCCCTTTCCAGACCAGGATTAGAAGGGTGTGTGGTGTCTTTCTCAGGACAAGCGGCCAGAATTTTTTTTTTTTTTACTTAAAATCCTTGAAGTTCCTTGGCACTTAAGTGGAAATGTTAATTCTCTCTTTAAACTTTGCCTTGTTGTTTGTGAGCACTTCTGTCGTTTGTGAGCTACTTCTTTCTCTAAGTCTGTATTGCATTGTATGATCTTGGAATGTTAGTGCCTCACGGTATGTCCGCCTCGACACACCTAGCACTTCCAGGTTGAGAAACTTAATCACATTGTGAATTTGGCGGCTTCTCTCTATCCCTAATCTACTTAAGAGTCATATGCAATGACAGTTGAGCAGTAGCTGCAGTAGTTTCATCTGTACCAGTTGGAAATGGAAACTGCAACCAAGATTTTGGTCAGTAATGTCACTTACTTTAGTAGACTATCACTCAAAAGTAGTCTTTGTCTGGCTGGAATAACCCCCCCTCCAAAAAAACTAAAAATAATGGTTATCTAAAAGTGATTTGGGAGATAAGCACTGACGTGTTTAGACTGGGGAGAAAAAGTATTTTGGCAGTTTAATTTATTTCATTGGGAAATTAATCAGCGTGTTTGGAAGGTGTTAATTTGCAAATCCTTATCATCTAGTTTAATTTGCTTTTCTAACTTTTTATTTTACCTTTTCCCCCAAGCCCTACCATAATGGCAGAAAGTACTTCTCCGCTGAAGCACTTTGTGCTGGCTAAGAAGGCAATTACTGCTATTTTTGAACAGTTACTGGAGTTTGTTACTGAAGGATCACATTTTGTTGAAGGTTAGTTCCTTTAAGTTTTTTAAAGTGACTATTGAAAATATGTAAAGGTGCTTATTCTTAGTTACTGAACACAGACATTGTGCTGTTTACTATGAGATACCATAAAAGCTATTTCAAAAAGGAAGATTAAATGGTATTAAAATCATCCAGAAATAAGTGCTTATATTGAGGTATTATTCTAATCACTTAATATTCAGTAGGCCATTTAAACTTTATATCAACATTGAGGCAGATTTTAATAATGCTGATTTTAAAGATGAAGACATCATGGCACAGAAAAGTTAACGACTTCCCCAAGATCACACAGCTAGTAAATACCTGCACTGAAAACCAAGCAGCCCACATTTACCCATTATATTTACTTTTTCCCAACTCAGCAATTAAACCAAGCTCTCAGACCTCTTATCCTATCAGATGAAGCAGGGATGTAGTGGGAAAAAGGGAAAAGGGCTTTTAATAAGTTGGTGAGGAATGTCTCACTAGGGAATACTACTCTGAAGAAAACTATTGACATCTTTTCTAGCTCTTAAGAGTATATGACTGTCAAGGATACAAAGAAAGGGGTGGGGTCCTATATACTCCAGTGACAGTGATGTAGGCTGGTGAAATCAAACTTTTTTCCTAGTCCTTCCTAACTCCCTCATCAGACATTGAGATCCTGAGGATAGAGAAAACTGCCTTTTAATTGTGTTCTCACACTAAATCTGATAGTTTAAGTTTTGCTGTTGAGTGAGGGGAAAAAATGTTCTAGTATAGACTCTTTATAAAATTTCCAATTTAGAAAGAATTTAAGCAAAAAAAAAATACTAGTATAGGAAAAATACTAGTCTGCAAAGGATTTGAGCTGGCACAGTGATTTTTAAATATTTCATTCTAAAAAAGTTGATAGGCAGTGAAAATGAGGTTAAATTTAATGTCTTATGTTTTTTGAACCTGCTTTAGATAAAGCTTTGTGCTAGAAGCACAAATGGCAGCTATAGAATATGAATTCAGTTTTACTGATTCTACAACCTTAGAAAAAGTGTTGCAAAAAGTAGACAAAGCAAATAAAAATAAGACAAGAATAAAATGGAAAAGATGAATGTAATGGTACTTAGGTACAAGTCTTCCCATTATTCACCAAATTGCACCTATTTTATTAATTCACTTGAAAAGTATGATGAGCTATGTAAGCTTGAATTTAATTAGGTGAGCGCTAGGTGAGCTGGTAAATGTTTGTCTATAGGATCATATATATAGCCAAATACATCTCAGTGCTCAAGCCTTCAAAGTGAGATGCTAAAAAAACAAGTGTAAAAATGTATGTCCCTAAAATATAAACAAAACTGAAAGGCATTTCTACCCTTCAAACCCAGCTAGTCCCATCCTTTGAGGAGCAGAGATTAAGACTGGGGTAAGTAGTTAACCCCCAGACCTGACAGGAGTGGGATACCAGCTGTAATTCTTTATTCTCCTTTGTCTTTTCATATTGAGTTTTTTTGTTCCATCACTATGGGAGGCAAACTAGAAGTAATAAGGCAGCATAGTCTTACCTAGTTTGGAAATCTTGAAAAATACCTTTCTTTCATTTTTGGGAGTGCCCATTCAACTTTCTTTAGCATGTGGATCCTTCATCTCAGCTTAAAATTCGAAGATCTAGTAAGGATGGAGCAATAATAGGTGGATATTAAATTCTGGTTTGTTTTTGTTTGTTTGTTTGTTTGTTTAGAAATGTATTTTTTGTATTAGATAAGTATTTTGTATTTTTGAGAAGTAGATGAATGAATATTCTTTTTGCTGGACCCCTGCAATTTTTAATAATTTAAAAATTCTCTGGGGCAGATTGCTATGAACCATTGCAAGGAAACATTTACCTTCTACCAGATACTTAAATAACACAGGCATTTTAATTTTTCAAATGGTACATTAATATAGAACAAAGCCAAAATATACACAAATCTTAGGTATTCTGATCTATAATTAACTTAATATTCATTTATATAAATTTTCTAATGCCATTTCAATTTTGCAGCAACATATAAGAATCCAGAACTTGATCGTATAGCTACTGAAGATGACCTGCTGGAAATACAGGGATATAAAAGCAAGCTTTCCATCATTGGTGAGGTGCTATCGCGGAGACACATGAAAGTTGCATTTTTTGGCAGGTAAACCTTTATTATTTCTTCTCAGGGATAATTTCCAGAAATGTAGCTTTTCTTGGTCATATCCCAAATTTTTTCTGGTGTTTCAGCAGTGATATCCCCCCAGCCCCCACACACACCCCGCTTCAACCCACAGCATGCAGAAGAATTGTTCTTCTTAGTTCCTGGTATAAAATGAGAGTTTTTGAAGGTCAGTCTTTTTTTTTTTTTAATCTTTTAAGGCTGCTCATCTAAAGTTGACTTCTTAGCCAGTTGTAAGTATAGAAATGCAAACAAGTGACCTGCAATATTTATGACTTACTCTTTTTAAGCTTATGTTGATTATTAGGTATTTCCCAAAAGGATTCTCAGCCCCTTTATTCCCTGAGGGAGAATAGGTAGCCATCTTAGTTAATGTCACTGCTTGTAGTGATAGGGAGATCTCTGCCACAGCTTATACAGTCATTTAACAATCTTGTTAAATACCTGTGTACCATGTGCTTTTTCAGGCACTGGGGATTCAAAGACAAATGATTCGGGCCATATTTGGTTGCTCAAATAGCTTGTGCTGTGTAGCAATAGAGTATTTATATACTCATTAAACTAACCTCATAGGCTTTTGAAACTATTTCCCATCTTAGGGTTTTTCACTTGTAATTTCCTTTGTATAGAATTCTCCATCCTGCCCTATCTCTCTCCTTTTCACTCTTCAGATATCATCCTAAATATTACTGCCTCTTTCCTGACCACTCTAAAGTATTCTTTTTCAGTTATTCTGGACTTTTCAATTCCTTCTGAACTTATAACCAACCTGTTGTTTTTTTGTTTTATGGACTGGTTATCCCACTTGGCCATATTCTCAAAGCCTTACACTGAGTTTATTATGAGTTCATTAAAGTTCATAGGTTCATAAAGGAGGCCCTATACCAGCTAAAGTGCAGTAGGAGTGGGAGGAAAGTGACCTTTTATGAGGCTGTGACTCAGTGGTCCCTTTGAGAAGAAGAAATAGGTATAATTCACACTTCAGGTGTGAATAAGTTCTAAAAGCCCATTCAATGCATAGCCCCAAGTGGGAAGGGAGACAGACCATGATGTGTTTGGAGAATTATAAGTATTTGAATTTAGGACATTAGTAACACTGACAAAAGAAGGGAACAGAAAAGTAAGCAGGGGCCAGATCATGAAGGACGTAGTAGGTGATGGTAAAGAGTTTTGTATTACTATATTTTGAAAAAATGGCCATGATGAACTGGGCATTATAATTGTATCTTGGCTTTAGTAGGGATAATTGACTGAGAATAGGGGGTAGAATGCAGTTTCAGTTATCTAGGTAAGAAATTATAATCAACTTGTGAAGTTGAAGAAAAGGGCATGATGACAGGAATATAAAAGAGTATATTGGGCTGGTGTGGTGACTATACTGGGTGGCTTATCTTGGGAAGGTGAGAGGAGTGAAGGATTATGTGAGTTTGGAATAAGAATTCTAGAAAAGTTGGTTATCATAAGTTTATTTTGGTATTTCAGATTACAGGAACTGAGCGATGATCCATGAAGGAAGAATGTACAATAAAAAGGAAAAACGGTGATGGGGTTGGGGAAGGGAAAAGGTACCATGTGTTGGAATTGAGATGACAGACAGGTTAAAGGAAAATCAGGAAGTCTTACTTTTGGGTTTCTTAATGTTCTGGTAAGGCAAGTGCTCTCCTTTTAGGATGCATAGGACTCATCGTAGGACCACTCCCAGAACCTGACTCAGTAGGTTCACAGTACGTCTGAGAGAGTGATGTTGTTAATAAGCATCTAGGTGATTTTGATAGGGGTTAGGGCTGTGCAAGGTACTCTTGAGAACCAATGCAATTGATCTCTTTTTGTGTTTATCAGAAGGATTAATTTTAACAGAGGTCATAGGTGACCTTGTAGAATATGCTATAGGAGCAATAGCAGTCACTGTTGAGATGATGAAGGTGAAATGGTTCCCTGGGATGACAGCTGTAATATTAATAAGACTATCACACTTAACTCTGAAGGGAAGATGTGAAGCATGTATATTTATTTTCATATGTGAAGAGATAGGATGACATTTTTATAATGAAACAAAAGTACTAACTTTAACACTGAAATGTCAGAATAGCCTGTGGTGCTGTGAGCAAATATAGAACCTTGGACTTAAAACAGCCTCTGGGTTTGGAGTGACTGATTTGAAAACAAGCCCCTGAACTGGGTATGAGCTGTTCCTTGTTTTAACACCATCGGAACTATTCTGATTTCTATGACTATATAACAAATTACCCCAAATTTAATAACTTAAAAACAGCTTTATTATACTCACAAATTTTGTCCATCAAGAATTTAGACAGGTGTAGCCAAGATGTCTACTCCACAATGTCTAAAGCCTCAGCTGGGAAGACATAAAGTTTGTGGGTTCCTCAACAACAGAGTTGGAATCATTGAAAGTGTTCCCTCTCATGTTCCCTGGGCTGTAACAATTTGGGATTAGACTCTTTCCAGAGTACCTACCCAGAATTCTGGCTTAATATTCTCACCGGATGGCTAACTCAAAATAATTGCATTTCAATGGCAGGACTCCAAGTCCATGTGTTCTGGTTAGCAAGATAGAAGCTGCATTGCTTCTTATGACCTAGGCTTGGAAGTCACCCACTTTCACTTGTGACACATTAGTTGACGTGGAATAGACAGCCCAGATTTAAGGAGAGATGGGACTTTAGATCACATTTTTGTCATGGGAAGAGTGTCATAGAATTTGTGGCTCTGATTTCAGATGACCATAAACGGCAAGAAAGAAAAGGCAAGGATAGCTTTATAGTGAAGGTAGAACTCTTGGTTTCCTCTATTTTTTGGAAACATGCACTGCTAATATTTGTATAAATCAAATTAATTTTTTCATAAAAATGCAATCCGATGAACTTTTAACAAAATTTGAATTCTAGGCCTTAGATCTAGTGAAAAACCAAAGTTTTTACTGCCATGTTTGGTTTTCATGATTTTATATTTTCATTCCTCAGGACAAGCAGTGGAAAGAGTTCTGTTATCAATGCAATGTTGTGGGATAAAGTCCTCCCTAGTGGGATTGGCCATACAACAAACTGTTTTCTGAGTGTTGAAGGAACTGACGGAGATAAAGCCTATCTTATGACAGAAGGATCAGATGAAAAAAAGAGCGTGAAGGTATATTATATTTGTGCTATATTCTGATTTGCTTTTTTTCTCAATACATTGTAAATTTATTTTTATGTACACAATGTCAGTTTTGGGGACTGCATAAACTTTCATTGCCAGAGTTCCATTTGCTAAGCATTTAGAATTTTTCTGTCAATAGTTCTGATTATTTTTGCAGGATTGTGTGAATAAACAGCTTTAATGGTGCCAGTTTGTTTTTTACTTGGTAACTTTAAACCCAAATTTCTCAGTATTGCTCAGTGGTTTTATTTCAAATGAAAATTATTTTGTACCTGTTTTATAAGAGTAATTATACCAACTCATGCTATTTATAATAAATTTAATGACAAGTACAATTTTGTTTTTTCTTTTCTTTGTATTTTAGACAGTTAACCAGTTAGCTCATGCACTTCATATGGATAAAGAATTGAAAGCTGGCTGTCTTGTACATGTGTTTTGGCCAAAGGCAAAATGTGCCCTCTTGAGAGATGACCTGGTTCTAGTTGACAGGTAAAATTACATATGAATTGCTTTTTTACCTTATAAAGGTTTATTTAATAGAGTAAGGCTGCTTGCTTTAGCATATAAAACATTTAAACTTTAAAACATTAAAACTTTGTTCGCATTTTTTAGGTTGTTAAACAACAGATACGGTGTGGTTTTGTTTTTTAAAGGTTACATTAATTTATTAGTCTAATTTTACTAGAAGAATTATGAAATTTTTGTTTTCTCTGGACTGATTCTACAGAGTGAATAAGTGGCTGGAGCTTAGAGATTGTCTTATGGTATATACCTAGATTGATAACTCTAGATTTTCTTAAATCAGTAGAGTATTCTTTCTTAAGACCAACTTTCCCAAAATGATTTGTTCATACAGCTTTTTATTATTCAAGAATTAATTGAGTACTTTTGGAATTATTTTCTTTTTTTGATTTTTTTTCTTTGTGATTTTTAATTTTTCTACATTGGTATTTAATAAAATGATAATGCATATCTGTTCAGCAGTGTAATTAAATACCCCAGAAAGGGTATTTAAATGATGTTTTAAATTTTAACATGCTCTTTTTTTTTTTTCAGTTAAAATTTCAATGTTCTATGGAATTTTTGTTGATGGCACTTACCTTTTTTTTCTCTTTTAACTGGAAGACTCTTTCAAGCAATCAACAAAAGTAACTACACGAGAGAAGATGCTTATAAAATAAAAATATTTGGATTAACTAATTAATTATTCATTAATTTATGACCATAGTATATCTGTGATCCCACCCAGTCTTAGCTCCAACTTGTCACAGGATACATCAAGCTAACATATAGACAGTTGAAAGTCCTTTATTATAATTTTACACACTATAAAGGGTATTAAACATATCTAGTTCATGCTTTTTTTTTTAATATTTGTGCTTATAAGCACTTAAATCTTCTGAGCTGTGCTGTACTTAACTGCTTACATCTTCATGTTTGATTGTGTATTAGCTTACTGGGGTTTTTTTAGTTCTTTTTTTTTGATCTTCTGAAGCACATGAAGGTTTGAAAAGTATTAAAATATTTACTGTTAACTTGTTTTTAAAAAAAAAATCACTGGGTTATTTGTTTTTAATTTACAGCTTTTTTTTTTTTTTTGCTTTTTTTTTTTAAGCATTTGTTGTCAATTGGGTAGGCTCTGGGAGTACTTTGTTAGCAAAATGAATACAAGAACTATACAAAGCACGAGGCCTCCCTGGGGGTGCAAGGGGTTAAGCACAGCACTGTGAAGCCCACAGCCTCTGCAGCACAAGCTTAATCCCCCGCTGGCCAGGGAGGTGATTCACATGGTGCAGCAGACCTCTCCTGTCTTGCCCGCTGCTCCCCTCAGCAGTGTTTTTCAGTCAATCCGCCTGTTCTGTTTCCCATTCTGTGTCTGGTGAATCCTCTCACCCTCCCGTGCATCTGGCCTGTACCCCAGTTCTTGTATAAATAAATAAATCTTTAAAAGATTATTCATGCATATAAGAACTGGGGTACAGGCCAGAAGTGCAGGGGTGGGGTCAGAAGATTCACCAGACTCAGCAGGGAACAGAACAGGCAGACTGACTTATACACTGCTGAGGGGAGCAGCAGGTGGGATAGGAGAGGTCTCCCACACCCTGTGAAATTCTCACCAGACAGGCGGGATCGAACCCGAGCTGCAGAGGCTGTGGACAGCTTCATAATGCGGCACTCAACCACCTGCGCCACCAGGGAGGCCCCAAATAAATAAATCTTAAAAAAAAAGAACTATAGAGCACACACTTTCAGCTTGCCGCAATTGCTCTATTTTAGTTTAGGGGATAATTTAAGTCTCCTAGGCTTCATACAGGTGACTACTACACGTTCTATACTATAGCTCTCAAATAATTTATAAAAGTTTAAAAAGAATTCTGTAACTCAAATTTTCTTTTTAAAAATTATTCTATAATACAGTTTTTATTTTATTCCCTTTAGTCCAGGCACAGATGTTACTACAGAGTTGGATAGTTGGATTGATAAGTTTTGCTTGGATGCTGATGTCTTTGTTTTGGTTGCAAACTCTGAATCAACATTAATGAACACGGTAGGTTTTCATCATATTTCTGTTTGAGTGGTAGGAAATGAAATGGTGTCTATGTTGAGCCTTGAAAGTGAGAGCAATCTGAGTCATAAATTAGAGCCTTTAATATCAAGAATAATTGAAGGGTCTGTGTTTCTATGGGACTGGAAGAGCTGATTCTGGTCTTCTTGAATGTTCCCAGGGTTGCAGTAGCAACCTTAAGTTTGATGGCTCTATTTTCCAGTGATTCCTTCATGGTGTGATATGTGGGCGGTGTTGATATTCACTGTGCCTATTTGCCAATTTCAAAAAGAATGGGCACCTTCGTTTTTAAAGATGTTGACTTCATTCTCTTAGTAAAATATAACATCCCCACCTTACCCTCCTGTCTAATAGGCAAAGTGTTTTGTATTTCAAGTTCTGTCACACTATTCTAGCTTACCTGTGTACACTCTACTGTTAAATTGACACTGTTTATACTGACTATCCAGGGCTAGCCATCCCAAATAAACTTTTCAATGTTTAGATTGAAAATGCAGCTTACATCTAAAACTATAATATGGCTAAACATACTTGTAACCTGTCAATAGATGTTATTAGCAAGACCTCTGTTTTTTCATTATTAGTGCTTGTATACTATATAAGCCAGATTACTGCAGCAACAATGACAGTTGTATAACCTGACATTACAACAAAAAAGGAAAATGTTTAAAATTTGTGTTATAGTAACTATTACTTAGGTGTTAGATGAACTTCTGATATACATTCTGACCTTGATGCTTTTGTTTATACTATTCTTTGCCCACAATTCTTCTCTCCCAAGTTTTCAACTTCCAAAAAGTCCTGTTATCAGTTCTTTCAAGTCCATTTTTATTACCACTTAATTCTTTATAGAACTTTTCCTGATTTCAACTAGATATAGTGTTGCCACCCTTTCAGTAGTCATAACATTTATGGTATTTATAATACATTCTCTCATTTATTATGCTTTGTTGTATATATGTCTTACATTATATTTGTAGTTTACTTAGCCTAACTCCTAAAAAAGATTTGAAGTAGTTTTTTTAAAACTTGCACTGTTATATCTGTGAGTACCTTTAATGTTCTGCATATAGCCAAGACAAATATTTGTTAAATGGTATTCAAAAATACTCATGGCAGGGGTGGAAAATCTTCATTTTTTGTCACCTTACTAATTTTTTCATCTTTGAAAAGTTTAATGCTTATGTGTATAATATTTTGGGGTTTTTCATCAGGTGTTAATCACTGTTTTCTGAATGGTTCAAGCATCTAGATTAAAATAAAATTTCAATTATCAGAATAAAATAGCTTTTAAAAGTGAACATACGAGGGAGTATTTTATTTTATTTTTTTCTTCAGGAAAAACAGTTTTTTCACAAGGTAAATGAGCGACTTTCTAAGCCTAATATTTTCATTCTGAATAATCGTTGGGATGCCTCCGCATCAGAGCCAGAATATATGGAAGATGTAAGTTATTTTTTTCCTTTAAGTTTTAAAATATAGTTATGTACACTGTTATCTAAGATAACAATATACCTTATAGAATATAGTATAAGTAGCTATTCTTTGGTTTGAGAAAAGTGTATAATTATAAAAATCTGAAGTGGGTATGCCAGAGACCATAGTATTAAGCTTCTTTGAAGGAAAATTGTGTTATGAAAGAGCTATCTGATTATTGTACATCTTGAAACTTACTTTTTGTTTGTTTTAAGTAGTAGAAGTATACAAATCATAATTTTTCAGCTCAGTGAATTTTATAAATTTAAAATACCTGTGTCAGGATCCAATTCAAGAAACAGAGCATTTCCAACACCCCAAAATCACCACTTTCTAACCTCTTATCTTCCTCCCAAGGATAATTACTTATCATGACTTCTAATACCCGAGGTTAATTTTTCTGGTTGTTCAACTTTTTGTAATAGAATCATATAACATCTACTTTTGAGTCGGGTTTCTTTTGTCAGCATCACAATTGTGGTATGTATCCATACTGTTGGAAATACATTGTATAGTATTTCATCCTGTGAATAAATACAGTTTGAGTTATCCATTCTGCTAATGATGGGCATTTAGGTAAATTTCCTTTAACTCATGAATAATGCTGCTTTGTATATTGTATATGTTTTTTAGTGATGTAGATAGATATTTTTGTTCGGTATTCATTAGTGGTTGTTGGTGTGAGGAATTGGATGATTTTAACCCCCAGGCAACATTTGGCCATGACTGAAAACATTTTTTGGTTATCACAACTGAAGGAATGTGCTACTGGCATCTAATGGATAGAGGCTGGAGATGCTGTTAAACATCCTCTAACTCTAACCTAACAGTGCAACTCTAATCCCTAGTTAATACATTCTCCCCAACTTCTATTTCATTTTTTCAGGTTGTTATAATTTATCATAAATTAAATAAATAGTTCCCTAATTATAATGACAGTAACCCACATCTGTTGACTATACACTGTGTGCCAGGTCATTTTTTAAATTGAGGTGAAGTTGTTTTATATCACTGTGTGTTTTTGGAGTACAACTTCATATCTCTTCAAATGTATGTTGACACTGTGTCCACCACCAAAGTAACAATTACTCTATCACAGTCCTTTGGACTGCCCTCCGTACCTTGCTCTCGCCACCTCCCACCCCTCTTTGGTAACCTCAGTTCTGTTGTTAGAATCCAAAGGTTTATTTTGTCTGTTCCATTGCCTTTTTCTTTATAGTCCATATATGAGTAAACTCATCCACTGTTTGTCTTTCTCATTCTGACTTATTTCACTTACCTCAAATTCTGTTCATGTTGTTGAAAACACCAAAGTTGCATCCTTTTTGTTATAGCTGAGTAATATTCCATTGTGTGTATATACCACATTTTCCTAAACCATTCATTCATCCATCGATGGCACTTAGGTTGTTTCCATAACTTGACTATTGTAAATAGTGCTGCAGTTAACATAGGGTTTCATATATCTTTTCAAATTAGTGTTTTGCTTTAAAGATTTATTTATTGATTTATTTATTTATACAAGCACTGGGTACAGACAGAAGCACGGGAGGGTGAGAGAATTCACCAGAGTCAGAGCAGGGAGCAGAGCAGGCAGAAGGACCGAAGTACACTGCTGAGGGGAGCAGCGGGCGGCAGGAGAGGTCTGCGCGCCATATGGGACCCTCCTCCGGTGGCCAGGGAGCAGCCGGGGATCGAACCAGCGCTGCGGAGGCTTCGGGCAGCTTCACAACCCAGCGCTCAACCGCTGTGCCACCGGGGAGACCCTCAAATTAGTTTTTATGTTTTATGGTTACATAGCTAGAAGTGGAGTTGCTGGATCATGTGATAGATCTGTTAATTATTTGAGGAAATGCCATACAGTTTTTTTCAGAGGCTGTACCAATGTACATTTCCACCAACACTGTATAAGGATTACTTATTCTTTACACTCTCACTAACACTTGTTTCTAGTCTTTTTTAAGATAGACCAGTCTCAGATGTGTGAGGGGACATCTCATTGTGGTTTTGATTTGCATTTCCATAATTGATGATGAGCACTTTTGCAGTAGCTGTCAGCTCTCTCTGTCTTCTGTGGCATTCTCCTCAACTTGTAATTCCCATTGCCTTTAAGAAGGAAAAAAATACATGTACTGATTTAAAAATAAAAATAACTTCATTGTATCAGTTTTATTGTAGCTCTTGGTTTTTGCTTTAAAGGTATTTATAACTTTATTGTAGAAAATTTGGAAAATAATAGCACAAGGAAGGAATAAAAATGTTGCCCATTTTTATGGGTTTTGGTTCCATGCCATTGATCGACTTACACAAGTGTATCTACAGAGTATGTATATTTATACTCTCTATAGAATATATATTTATGCATATAATATACATTATATGTTATATTATTTTATATCATATTTTATATATAGTCTATAGATACATATACATATATACTATATATGTGTACATCATTTTTTTGTTAGCAAAATCATGTGTATCCTTATGGCAGAATTAGGACCCTTTTCCCATTTTATTAAGTACTATTAATGACAGTATATTTTATAATGGTTGCATAGTATTTGATGATCCTTCAAAATTTTAAATATTCAAATTAAGAACTAAGTAAATATTTTTTAGTCAACAACTATCAAACTTACTAGAATTTTTGCATTTGTTCAGTATATCAGCACTATTATTATATTGCTATTAATGAAGTTTGGTATAGGTCTGCTGTTATTGGTTATAATTACATTTAATTATTAGGATTACTTTAATATCTTGTTTTTAGGTACGCAGACAGCACATGGAAAGATGCCTACATTTCTTGGTGGAGGAGCTTAAGGTTGTGGATTCTTTAGAAGCACGGAATCGAATCTTCTTTGTTTCAGCAAAGGAAGTTCTTAGCGCTAGAAAGCAGAAAGCACAGGGGATGCCAGAAGGTGGTATGTATTCATTATAGATTTTGAAATACAGGAGTAGGTTATAAAAACAGCATGCTAGAAGTCTTATCTTGCTATAACTAGATTTTAAAATCTTCACCTAAATATTACAGGTGGGGCACTTGCTGAAGGATTTCAGGCACGATTACAGGAGTTTCAGAATTTTGAACAAATATTTGAGGTAGGAATTTTGTGACTGTTTGGCTAATGAAAAGCCCTAGAATTTGTTGGAGAACGCTTGCTGTCTTCTGTTTTCTCTTTTTTTCCATTGTAATAATCTTTGCTGTTATTTAGTGTAGCTACTGAACAGCAAGTAAAACAAGGAAACTTTGAAGAAAATCTGCAAAATAAATGAGCCGTAAGAATTGAGATTAAAGATTGTAATTTCTTCCTCTTTTCCCTTATTTGTTTTAGTGAGAAACAATTTTCTGATCTTGCTAGTGTTGTGCAATGAGTGAAAATCTCTATGTTTAGTAATTTGGGGCAAGATTAAACATGATTATTGTTGGAAAAAATAATATGAAAATGAAAATCATCTTTACTACTTTTGTACCATATTATTTATAAACAGATAAATAGCACAGGTAATGTGATTTGACAAAACATTATTATACTTTGATACTGTATTATCACCTGTTAGTTCTCTACATTTTATCCCAGGTGTTTTGTTCTGGAAAAGAATGAATGAATATAAAAATAATTAAGATATAGGGCCTATACTTTAGTAATATGGTAGGAACTACTGAGGCATTTGAATTGCTAATGTTTGTGCAGCACAGGGGAGAGCGGATACTTTCACTTTTGTTTAGATACTTTATTCAGAGTTTAAACTCATCCTATGTTTAACTGGAAAGTCCTTGAATGTTAGTATAGTCAGTACAGCTCTGCTTTGATTTCATATCCTTTTCTTACCCATGAATGAACACAAAGACTTAAGAACTGAAAAAACTTCTATTTGTAATTACTCTTCCTATAAAGATGTGAATATTGAATGCACTTGGCCAAACGTTTTCAATTATTTGCTCAATACTCTCCATCTATAATTTGGTGAGAGAGAATAATCATTGAGTAGATGAAAATTAAATATTCTGAGAAAGAAATGTCTTTATCAGCTATCTCAGTGAGATCTTCCTACTTAGGCAAAGGCCTCTAGAATTTCAGCAGTTGTCCTCTTAAGCTAAACAATAGGATTCACAAAGTCCTGGTTATTCAGAGATTTCGTTCCATTTGTTTTTTGCCTTGTTGCTTTCACAAGAGAGTCGGTGCTCTCCGGACTCTTACAGTCATTTCATCCATGAGGAAAACATTGGGAATAGTGCTTATTGTACTCTTTCCCTTATATTTCCTTTCTTATTGACCTTTTTCTTTTTGTGCATAAATGTTTGTCATTGATTTCTTCTAAATCATGTACTATTCTGTTACATATTTACACCTTTTTTCATCTAGGTTTCTGGTATAGTTTTTACTTTCCCAGAATATCTCGAAGAGAGTAAGAGCTATGCTGTTAAGCACTGGTTCCCAAACCTGGCTAAGCATGAGAATTATGGGAGGTGATTTAGAGAACTGCAGATTCCTGACCTATACCAGATACTAATCCAATTGGGCTAGGATATATCTATGAATTTGTACATATTCAAAGTTCCCAAAGAGATTGCAGTAATCAGGCAGACTTCTAAACTGTTCTTTTTAAATGTTTTTACAAGAAATTTGGCTACACTTTTTTATTGTAAAAATTCACTTGGGAAATCTAAAAATTACATATGAGAAAAGCTTAATCATGATCATTCTAAAATGAGAATTAGAAATTATTTTAATTTACCTAGAGAAATAATGGCAGATAAGAAAAACATTTTGTCTGGTGACTAAAGCATTTCTTTGTGGTTACATTGGCAAATGTAAAGCTAAAGCTGAAAATTGTTACTTAAATCATTAGGTAATTATAGTTTGCTATAAATTGTTGAATTTCTGAGAATTTCTTTTAAAATCTTGTATATGCTTTTTCACTCATAAATTTACATACATGTGTATTCATTGCATCCACCACTTATGCATACACATATTGCATATTTATGTGTGTGTATTTTAACCCTAACTGGATTTGGCAATGGTATAACTGCTTTGTCCTAACCCTTTGCTAATATATCAGTTGATAAATAGCATGTTTGTAGTTTTATTTATTAAATTCTGTGTTAATCTTGGCATAACTTCCTACTGCTTTTTTGTTCTGTAAGATTATAGCTATGAATTTGTTTTTGAGTGTAGCTTTGGGCACATTCTATGGGTTTCAGATCCATTTTAGTTTTCATTGTTTACTTTCTTATACCGACACATGTATATGTTGTGTAAGTTATATATAAAATATGGTTATATTTTAACTATAGTTTGTGGTTTCCTATTAAATATAGGACTTGTTAAATTTAGATGTTTTGATTCTTTCTATCTAATTTTTGATTATTAATTTCTTGGACTGTTTGCATGATCACAGAATGGGTGTAGACGTTTTTTCTCTGTTTTTAGAATGCGCTTATTTTTGTATGTAGTCTTATTAGATGTTTATCATCTTTATTATAGTACAGTCTTTGCCATGGACTTCGTGAAATTTGCTTCGAAAGGAGCTAAATATTATGAACATTTAGAGGGCCAAGTTTAACAAGGGTTGGAAATTAAATCAGAATCAGGGTTAATTTGCCTACTATGCCTATTAGTATATTATGGTTTTCAACCTGTGTTTGGACAGATGTTTATCCTAAAGGCAGTTTAGAAATCTACATTTTTTTGCCCAACTATTTGATTATTATTCTTAATAATTATGTTTGCATGATGGCGAGAGGTACTAAATAATTCTCTAAAATGGCCAGTGAATTTGGTGTAAAAGAAATTCCTGCATCAACTGGTCAAAATTGAAAATTAACTGTGTTAGCTTATAATATTTTCTCAGTGATAAATGTTCTGAATATGATAATTGTTCTGTGGTTGTATAGGAAGTTAATTCTGTTCTTGGGAGACGTGTTAATATATTCAGTACTAAGGTTGTGGTGGATGCAATGATCTGTCAGATTGTTCATCAAGAAAAAAAAATGTGTGTGTATATGTATTTCAGAGTGAAGAAAAGGTTAACAAATGATGCCAAGTGTTAACATTTGATATCTTTACATGAAAGATACATCATATATTGATGTTTTTTCTTGCATTAACCGCTGTTTAAAATACTTCAGAATAGTAAGTTTGGAGTGAATAGCATGTTATTGGGTGTTTGAGGGCTTTTATTAAGAAGATTTGACAAGTTCAATTTATATTTTAATTACACATAAATATTTACAAATGTATAACTATATATGATTAATTATTAGTTGTCTTTAGATGTTTTTAGAAAAATCAGAAAACTGTCTAAATTTCTAATAAGTTTTAAGGCAACCTGCAGATACTCTGACAAGAAGGAATTTAAATTAGTTTGGTGTATAGTATTTTAAACTTCTTGGAAAATTAGAGTCCTTGATAAAATAAGGCTGGGAGTTGCGGCAAACTAAACATGTTCCCCATGGAGATTAATAAATATATTAGTGTATTAAGGACCCTGGGAAATAATTCAGTAAAGAAAATTTATTTAAATTAGCATTTCTCATAGTTATTTGAGAATGGAGTATTTCTTTTGCAGGTGCTTCTTGATAGCCTGCTGATCATTCGGTACATCATGTGGGATACTTTATAATTTCTTCTTTATTCTTCTATTTTTTTCTTTAACTTACTCATCTTTGTGTACTTTTTAATTCAGGACTAATTCTTATATTGCCTAATAACTTTTGGAGATCTTTTCTTTTCTGTCTAGTCTAGCTCTAATACTGTGCTGTCACCTCTAAGTTTGAAATCTTCATTGCTGATATCTAGATCTGCTTCATCGAGGAACATAGAATTTCTTTTAACCCTTTTTTTTCTTTTAAAATATTTTTATGCTTTTATTATTATATTATGTGGTTTATTTGACAATTTATTTAAAAATCAGGGTTTTGTAATTAAAAAAATAAGCAGCTTATACTTTGAAAATGGTCAGTATGGTGTAGCTATTGGTGGTTTTTGCTTGGGCATGTGCAGAACAGGGAATGCTAAACTAAACTTCAGGATTAGTAACATTGAATGATGGATAAATGAATTTAATTATGAGCAAAAATGAGAGTATGCAATGAAAGAAAATAATGGGCACTGAGTTAAGGCTTTATAAACCACTGACCAAATGAATTAATCTCCTGTACCCAGTAACTGAAGAAGTGAATCTGATTTGTTTTCTACATACCAAGCAAAATACTGAAGCAGGAGGCTAAAATGGCCAGAGATTAATTAAAAGTCCTCTTCACTTTCATGAAGTGAACAAATTATGATTTTAGGTGCATAAAGGCTAACTATAGGCTACAGATAGTATATTGAATGAATATGTAACATAGTAATGATTTCAGGATGGTAAATATAGTACTAGAGTATTAAATGAGTATCTTAAAACTTGGAAGTTGTTTTCTTTGACTAAGAATAGTAATTACTTGAGGAAGTGATAACTACAGCTACTACTATATGTTTAAAAAAGAGGTTCAAGAATATGAATTCATAGAAATATTGTAGACTTGAAGTATCGCTCTCATTTAAAAAAAATTATTGAAAATAGACACAGTCCCCTATAAAACATTTGTTGGTGATATTGCTCTGACTCGAATATACATTTCTTAATTATTCAAGACTAGATAAATTTTCTCTGTAAATACTTGGGTTTTTTTAAAAATGTTACATCATTACAAAATTTACTCTTCTATGAAGTATAAGTTAGTGGCCAGTTTTAATAATTTTGCATTAATGAAGAACTTAATGAAGAACCACAGACAATATTTTAGCTAACAGGTAGAATGCATATACACTGAAGTTGAAACAAAAATTTGTAAAGAATGTGTCCATTGTAATCCATGTATTTTCTTGTATTAATAAAAAAAAAACAAATATTAAACAGATTGATTATATACCTGTTAATGGGTTATAAACTACAACTAGCAAAAGGTGAAACAGATGAGATAGGACATCTTTAGGACCTATATGAACACACTATATAATCCAATGAAATCAATAATGTTGTCTTTGAAATAGCTGCAAATACTTTTCTCTAAATAATTTAAAATATTACATACATTGTTAGTTAACAATTTTCCAAATTGTTTAATTTATAGAAGTCCTTTAATAATCCTACGTGAAACATAGTCACCTATCTTTTTAGTAAGGTATAGAGTCCTCTCATGTTTATCTTAGGAACTTTGTTAGGTTATTTATTGCAAATATGAGGAAAAGCGAGGTGGAAAGAGAAGGGACTTAAATGCAATCCAAATAAAATCATTAATTCTAATGGGGAAACCTTTTTAAATATTGAATAGCACTCTTTATTTTTTAAAGTGTTACAGTCAAAAGACCATTGCACATTACTGTGTAAAATTACACAAAGATATGAACTTGCTGTTAAAACTCTTTTTCCTTTCAATCCTTGTAATTTTTTTAACCTTTGTAATTTTGTGTTTGTCAAGCATTTACTTTTTAATCTTTTATTTCTGTTTTGGTTAAAGTTATAAACAGCAAGTTTTTGTGTTTAAATTCCTAAATATTCAAATGGAATTACAGTAATGTGTTATGGCTTCGGCCCCTCGCAGGAGTGTATCTCGCAGTCAGCAGTGAAAACAAAGTTTGAACAGCACACTATCAGAGCTAAACAGATACTAGATACTGTGAAAAACATAATGGATTCAGTAAACGTGACAGCAGCAGAGAAAAGGTATGAATTCATTTTATTTCAAAAAAAATTATTTTTTTGTGTGTCAGTATGAATTCCTTAGTCTGAGGTTTTGAAATGTTACATTATAAATACTTTTCACACTAAAATTATGTGGGTTTAGCTGATGGCTGTTTGCATGTTTGTAATGAATATTCTACAACCCCAGCACATCATTTCAGTCCCTGGATCCTCAACATGAGTTGTGATTTTAAGATATTTAGTGATTTTAAAAAACATTCAAAGCAGTGAAAGAACCATTTGTTTAAGAAGAATTTTTAGAAATCCAAAATAGGTGACTCTCCTTTTTTAAATTTAACTGATGACCCATTCTTTCATATATTTATGCATTGATTTCTTGAAATCACTTTTTTATGCCAGTTGTGCTTTATTATTGACTGGTATGAAGGTGAAACTGCCTGCCAACCAGAATGTCACTGTGGTAAGGACTACCCTTTATGTTATAATGCACTGCACTATTTTATTCCATTTATTACCTGATAGGGATGAAAATGGATACATGAAAATGCCAACACTATTAATTAAAAGTGTTCCTACAAACTTTGTACACTTCAAATATAGATCAGGATGTTATCAGATGTGACACATGTAATGATGTTAAACTTCAATTGAACCTTTTAGTATGCTTAAGTCAATTGGAAGGAAAGATATGAAGTGTCAAAGATTAAGTCCAAGATAACAGAAAACTGGGAATTTTAAATGTATTTGATCTTGTTGAAAACAAAACTCCCCTGATAGCTAAGTCTGTTTCCTGATTTTGACACATTTATGGGAATACATTATGTATAAAAATGAAGAATGTCTAACATACAAAACACAAAAGTGAGAATACAGGGTGTGATCTCAGGTCTGGTAAACTATTTTTGTAGAGTGAAAATATGTTGTCATTTTTATCCCTTCTACTTCAGTTGCTTTACTGTAGTAGTCAAAGTGATTATTTGGTCCACCAGATTTACCTAACAATATTAATTTTTAAAATACAAGATATTGAAGTAATTATGGCACAAAGTGACTTGAAGATGTTGTAGTTGTGACTTGGGTTATAACTAAAAATGATCTTGACAGCTTCTCAGGTCTTTGTTTTCCTGTATCACACAGGAATTGACAGATTTTTATAAAGCCAGATAGTAAATATTCTAGACTGTATGGACCATACTTTCTCCTTTGCAGTTTTAGCAAAAAATAGCCATACAGATAATGGTTTTGAATGAGCACAACTATATATTCCAAAATTTTAACAAAACTAGCAACTGGCTGGATTTGCTTATAGGATGCCATTTATTGACCCATGTTTATTAGAGTCAGTATTGAGTTTTTGATTATTCATATCTATGAAGTATTTGGAGTTAGAGACTGAATCCTTTGCTGGATTTTTATCTGTTGTGATAGTTACATGTGTGTCATGTGAACAGAGAGACAAAGTTTATAATTAATCATTTGTGAAATACTTGAATCCTTCTAGATGTAATAATGAGATTTTTTCTTCTTGCATCATGCTGACATATGTGAGTGTCCCTACTTAATTGCTCTGGGACTTAATATACCCTGATTATTAATTACTCTTCATACTGTAATAGGGTTTATTCAATGGAAGAGAGGGAAGACCAAATTGATAGACTGGACTTTATCCAAAACCAGATGAATCTTTTAACATTGGATGTTAAGAAAAAAATCAGGGCTGTTACAGAGGAGGTGGCAAACAAGGTGGGTAACATTATGTAATGTTTTATATGACTAAAATATCTGGGAAAGGGAATATTTTTGATAATCTAAAAATGCTATTTGTTACCTTAATTTTTTCCCCTCTGTTGAGGTAACATTTGTTTACAGCATGTCCTTTTTACCTTAAAAGAATACATTTTTTCAATTTGATCTTTGAGTAGTCAATTATCTTATTTAATTTTTTTCATACTAATTTTCAGGTTTCATGTGCAATGACAGATGAAATTTGTCGACTCTCTGTTTTGGTTGATGAATTTTGTTCTGAGTTTCATCCTACTCCAAGTGTATTAAAAGTATATAAAAATGTAAGTTAAAAAAAGTTAAGTTATTCATGCAATTCCTTGCCTTATTCTCTATTTTTGTTTATGGTGTGACCATTTTAGTTTATGCATGGAAATCAGTAAATAATTATTACATCTCTGCACTCCTAAAATGTTAACTGTCCTGTATAAAAGTACACATAAAAGTTACACCTTAGAATAAGATCTTTTAGCATTTACTACATTGAAAAATTTTTTATAAAATCTGCACATAGGGGCCTCCCTGGTGGCGCAGCGGTTGAGCGCTGGGTTGCGAAGCTGCCTGCAGCCTCTGCAGTGCCCGTTCTATCCCCGGCTGCTCCCCGGCCACTGGGGGAGGGTCCCACATGGCACACGGACCTCTCCTGCCGCCCGCTGCTCCCCTCAGCAGTGTACTTCGGTCCTTCTGCCTGTTCTGCTCCCTGCTCTGGCTCTGGTGATTTCTCTCACCCTCCCGTGCTTCTGACTGTACCCAGTGCTTGTATAAATAAATAAATCTATTAAAATAAATAAATAAAATAAAATCTGCATATATTCTAGAGACAAGGTAATGTGGTCATTTACCATTGTTAACAGGAATTAAATAAGCATATAGAAGATGGCATGGGAAGAAATTTGGCAGATCGGTGCAGCAATGAAGTCAACGCTTCAATGCTTCAATCCCAGCAAGAAATTATTGGTAATCCTCTACAACTTCATGTATAATTTTTTCTTTGTTACTAAAGGATTTGTTTTCCTTTAGGGATTTTATTATAAAATGTAAAATATTATGTATTGTTTCTTAAAAGTCACATTTTGTTATTTCTAGAAAATTTGAAGCCATTACTTCCAGTTGGTATTCAGAATAAACTACATACACTGATCCCTTGCAAAAAATTTGATCTCAGCTATGATCTAAATTGCCACAAGCTATGCTCAGATTTTCAAGAGGATATTGTATTTCGCTTTTCCCTGGGCTGGTCTTCCCTTGTTCATCGTTTTTTGGGCCCTACAAATGCTCAGAGGGTGCTTCTAGGATTATCAGAGCCTATCTTTCAGGTATGGGATTCTCCTTTCTTTGTTTATATGATTTTCTCTAAATAGAAGTAGTTATATCAAATTTTTATATTTATGAGATAATGTCTACCACATGGAATTAGGTATGCTATGTATAAGGGAAAGCATTTCCAAAGTTTTCATTCAGTGCTGTTGTAGGTGACTCTGCATTCATTTTTTAAACCTTTTTTTAATTAAAGGTTTTTATTTTCAAAAATACTCCACATTAATTGGAATAAATACAAACATTAAGGAAGTTTTCTTTGGTGAATTTTATTTTAGTTTCTTTTTATTAACATTGGTTTGCAACACTGTATAAGATTCAAAGCTGTAGGATCACACCCTTCAGGTCTATATTAACCATACCACATCCATCACCAAGGCACTCATAATTGGTCCCCCTCCACCATGATTGTACCCTTCTTTACCCTGTGGTCTCCCTCTTCACCCTCATGCTCTGATAACCTCAAATCTATAGTCAGATTCTATAGTTTGTTCACTGGTTTAATAAAGTTTTTTTGAATTTTTCACTTCGAAAGTTTCTCAAAAAAGTTACGGAGTTGTCATATCATCACAATGGATAGAACCTTTCTGTCACCAGAGAATACCCTTGTGTCTATTTAGTCAATCATCATTACCACCTCGCCCTACTGTTAGTTAGCTTTCTGAAACTTATCAGTTTACTCTTTCTGGACATTACTTATAAATGGAATTACACAAAATGTGGTCTTTTGTAACTGATTTTTCACTTAATATTTTCAAGGACTATCATCACAGTAATATGATATATATGATATATGATATATATATGGATGAACATTTGAATTGTTTATACTTTTTTTTAAGATTTATTATTTATTTATTTATTTTTATTTATACAATAGCTGGGGTATAGGCCAGAGGCGTGGGAGGGTGAGAGGATTCACCAGAGACAGAATGGGGAGCAGAACAGGCAGACAGACCGAAGGCACTGCTGAGGGGAGCAGTGGGCGCTACAGGAGAGGTCTGTCGCGTAATGTGGGAATCTCCCTGGCCAGCTGGCAATCAAACCCGCACTGCAGAGGCTGCAGACAGCTTCACAACCTGCTGCGCCACTGGGGAGGCCCTGAATTGTTTATACTTTTGACTGTTGTAAATAATGATGCTATGAGCAATCATGTTTTTACGTAGACATATGTTTTCGTTTTCTTTCATATATACCTAGAACAGAAATTATAGCTATACCATTTTATATTCTCACTACCAGTATATGTTAAGGTTCTGTTTGTGAACATTCTCACCAAGACTTGTTATTATCTGTCTTTTTTATTCTAGTGAGTAGGAAGTAGTCTTATTGTAGTTTTGATTTGTATTTTCTAATGACTAATGATTTTGAACATCTTTTCATGTGATTGTTAGCCATTCATGTATCCTCTTTTGTGAAATGTCTACTCAAATCATTTCTCCACTTTTTATTGGGTTATTTCACTTGTTACTGACTTGTAAAAAGTTCTTTATGTATTCTAGATAAAAGTCCTTTGCCAGGTATGATTTCCAAGTATGTTTTCTAGTCTGTGCCATGTCTTAATTTTCTTATGGTGTAACTTGAAGTATAAAATACAGTTTTTATTTTGCAGTACAATATTTTTTAAAAGGTTGTAATTTTGGTGTGAGAATTTTTAATTCCTTTTAAGAGTGAGGGGCTCATATTAGAGGTAGACTAATTACATATTATGAGAAACTCATTCTTTCTGACATCATTGGTCTATGTCATAGAAAATAACTTTCAGACCATTTTAGTTCAAATATTTATAGTAAACTCATTTATTGGAGTCATTCTTTTCATAGGTTTACTATTATAATTCTAAAAGAACTCTGTAGTGTTTTATAAATATAACTTTTTCATTTGTAATTATTGTAATTTTTTCCCTCAACTCCCACCTTATCAGCTCCCTAGATCTTTAGCCTCTACTCCCACTGCTCCTACTAATCCAGCAACACCAGATAATGCATCACAGGAAGAACTCATGGTTACCTTAATAACAGGATTAGCTTCTCTTACATCTAGAACTTCTATGGGCGTCATCGTTATTGGAGGAGTGGTAAGAAAAACACTTTATTATATCATTAAAATTTTTGCAAAGCTATATGATAAATCACAAAAAAGGTATATTTACTTCCTTTGCCAGGGTCTACAAATACGACCTGAAAAATTGTAGGTTAAAAGTAGTAAATTAAGAAGAGTATAATTGAAATAATTGACATATAACATTGTATTGATTTTATGTGTACAAAATAATGATTACCACAGTATAAATTTTTAAAATATATTTTTATCTTTAGAAACACCATCTTGTAGATGGTCCGAAAAACAATACTTCCTATTTTCACATCATGGTACACAGTGTTTGTGTATGGAGAAACAGAAAGATGCAAACCCTTTGTCTAGTGTCCTCTGAGCAGTACATGGTGGTTTTAAAGTATTATTTTTAGTAGTTCTTCTTATAGGTTAAAAAAATCTTCCCATCATTAACAGCATAAATTTACTTGTTTAGTTTTTGAAACCTCTGACCTAAAATAATTAACTCCCCCTTTGAGATACATTGAATCAACTTATCAAATGCCTAACACATAAGTTTTAGTTGTTTCCCAAGGCTGTTTTTCTTTCTCAAAGTAAAAGCTGTGACTTTGTATTACAGATTTGGAAAGCTATAGGCTGGAAACTTATATCTATTTCATTAAGTATGTATGGCGCTTTGTATCTTTATGAGAGGCTGACCTGGACCACTCGTGCCAAAGAGAGAGCCTTTAAACAGCAGTTTGTCAACTATGCAACTGAAAAGCTGCAGATGATTGTTAGTTTTACAAGTGCAAACTGTAGCCATCAAGTACAACAGTAAGTTGAAAGATTCATCTTTGGTTTTATAAAGCTTTGTTGAAGTAGGATATATATGCAGAACATGCACAGATAGAGTACAGCTCAAAGATGGTCACAATGTAAACACGTTTTATAATCTCTTAAGGTGGAAAACTACTTAACATGTGGGCTCATTTATAAAATGGGTCTAAATGAGTGATGGTAGACATAGTTTATTTTTGCTGTCACAGCCCAAATTTATAATTGTAAAGGTATAATTTTTTAGAGTTCAAGACAAATACAATAAATACCTGGGTCCACTGAGTTTCTTCTTTTATGTATCCTAAATCTTGCTTTGAAAGAAACCATATAAAATCATGTGTTATCAACCCATGGTGTTCTGTATTTGAATGCATCTGAGAGCTGAATTCAAAGTTTTCTGAGCTAAAGATGATTGTAGTTTAGCAGGAGTAATATTTACATAATTTGACAAAAGTGATAATTACTATAAAAGTTCATAATATGAAATCCTAAAACCTTAAATTATGAAGGATAGTGAATCAATAAAGGTTTCCTAGAGAAGAGGTGGCATATGAGATTTGGGTGCATAGTACAATAGGAAGATCTTTGCAGAGTAAACGGTCCTAATCAAAGGCAAGAGAGTAGAGGGGGAAAGGAATGTATTTGAAAGAAGAAAATTTCATGTGGTCATGTGTTATATATAAAGGGGGTACATTTGAGTGTAAACTGAATACTAGGACAGTAGTTTAGCTAATACAGAATCCTGGTAGTGATATTAACATTTAGCTCTAGAACAAATAATTTTGCAGTGATGTGATTTACACTGAGGATAAGAATTGCAGGGAGATGAAACTTTCAGACACAGAGGAAAGCCTATACTAATACAGTTAGAGCTGTGGAAAATGCAAACAAGGAGTACACATATTTGACACCACTGAATTAGTTCATTCATCAATTCACCAAATATTGAACTCTATTTTATATAATAGACTTAATGTTAATTATATTAAGGAAGATCTTTTTCTTTAATGGAAATCTAGATTCACAGAAGAAATCAACTGAGGCTTGCATATGTAAAAATGGAAAGAATGTAGCTTTCTATTCATTTGGTCATCAAACATTTATTAATACCTACCACATGACTATAACTATGCTAGGGGTTAAGGGAAATAAAAAGTTAAAGATAAATGATCCTTTTATGTTTTTTTTTTTAAGATTTTTTTTTTTTTTTTTACTTATTTGTGTATACAAGAACTGCGGTGTAGGGCAGAGGTGTGGAAGGTAGGGGATAAGAGGACTCAACAGAGAGAGTGGGGAGCAGAACAAGCAGATCTACTGAAATACACTGTTGAGGGGAGCAGCAGGCGAGACAGAAAAAGTCTGGTGCGCCATGTGGGCTTCCTCCCTGCCCAGGGATCAAACTCAGGCCACAGTGGCTGCCTATAGCTTGATAGCACCGAGACTTTAACCCCTGTGCCACCAGAGAGGCCCTTGATCCTATTTCTTAAAGAACTTTATACTCTCATGGAGGCACCCACAAATAATTACTCAGTAAGGTAATACTAGATAAATGCTAATTTACTAAAATTACAATAATGAAACACTGGTGATGTGGAAAGAGAATAGAGAGGGAAAAAACTATGGGGAAGATGAAGCTGCACAGGAAAACAGTTGCAGAGGAAAAATGAGTAAGTCAATCATTCCAGAGGTGCACACATACTAGGCATACTCCCACTTGCAAAAATGTAAAGATAGTATTTGTCAAAGCTAATGTTTTAACTAGTTAAATATAACCATTTGATTCTAGAAACATCATTAGATTTTGCTGTGCTTTAATTATTTTTGCCTTTGTCACTAAAGTTTATGAGATTTTCTTTCCTCTTCTCAGTAATTTAATTTTATAGGGCAGGGGGATAAGAATAAGGTCTTTTGCACTTATGAAGGAATATACCTGTCTCTTGCCATTTCATAGCTTATTCATATTCACAGCTGTACAGCAGAGGTAATACTGTCTTGAGGCCAAATGATATTAAGCCTACAGTCGTATTAATTTTACAGTTGCTGTATCCACTCTTTTTAGTAGTGTTCTTAAACCTTAGGTGTTAAGGTATGTTTTAAATTTATATCCTTCTAATATAACCTTTCAAGTGAAAGTTTACTTATTTTAAAAGACATTTATGACTGCTAATAAGATTGTTTAATATTTTAAGGGAAATGGCAACCACTTTTGCTCGTTTGTGCCAACAAGTTGATATCACACAAAGACATCTGGAAGAAGAAATTGCTAGATTATCCAAAGAAATAGATCAGTTGGAGAAAATACAAAATAATTCAAAGCTCTTAAGGTATTTGAACTTTTCTTCTCAATAACATTAACATTTATTAGTCTCATTACCAAAAGAGAATTATGTAAAATCACTAATGAATTTGTTTTAAAACTTTTAGCTTTCTGTGTTGGCTAAAATTAAAACTTTTCATTTATAATTCACATATTTTGTAATTTCAATAAAAGCTAAGTTCAAAAAGAAAAGAATCTGAATTAAAAAGCATTTTGTAGGTCTAAACTTAAAACTCTGTTAAGTTTATTAGTCCCTTTTCAGAGCTGAAGTATGAGTTTTTAATCTTGTATTTCCAAGCCCTGTGACTTCTGTTTTCATTGTGGACTATTAGATATTAAGTTTGAAGCAACAAAAGTAAACAGATTCTAATACAGCGTGGAATTCTGGCTTAATATGATTTATCATAGAATCTTTGAGGTCTTAAATAAATTTTACTTTTGGGGACATGACCAGAACTGTCACCATGAGGTCTATACTCATTGACAATTCTTAGCTTTGAGCTTTATTACTCACTGTCACCCAGTCTGTGGTAATCATTAAGCATCATTTAATCCTTGCTGCTACTTAAAGGGCAAACACTGCATACAATTGCTATAAGAGCAGTCTGCAAATTGAAGAGGCTGTCCTTGTAACCTGAAACTTGGGATGTATATTTATAGCATGTATATTTATAATATCTATCCATGCTGTCCTAATCTGATCAGTAGTCACATTTTCTTTCTACCTCAGTTTCAGTATCTCTGGAAAAGATGACTGTTACTTAGATCCCGCATTATCTCCTCACACACTCAAACACAACCAAGTGAATTTCATGTATTCCTTTCTCCTATTTTAAGTTAGATCATCTCAAAGACACCTTTCAAATTTTGTGAAAGTATATCTAGTAGAATTTTTTTTAAGATTTTATTTATTTATGCATACAAGAACTGGAGTATAGGCCATAGGTGCAGGGGGTGTGAGGATTCACCAGAGTCAGAGTGGGGAACAGAATAGGCAGACTGATTGAAATACACTGCTGAGGGGAGCAGCAGGCGAGATAAGAGAGTTCTGCTGCACCATGTGGGTAGCCTCCCTGGTCTGGGAGTGAACTCGTGCTGCAGTGGCTGGCGATAGGTTGATAGGAGACTTAATCCCTTGCACCACCAGGGAGGCCCCAAGTAGACTTGATTTGTAACCTGGGTATGTTTCAAAGAAAAAATTGGGTGGGGCAGGGGAACAAGGGAGTGTTTTTTCATATTTTTGTATTTTGATGTTTTCCATTGTTTTTAAATATTTTCATCTTTTTTATCATAAAGCACAAATGATAAAGTATATTAGCACTTATTATATAGGTAGTCCTTTGACTTTGGCAGGACAGTCTTGAGTAAGTATGAATATTCTTGTACTGCAAATTAACCTTTTGCAGGATTTTCTAGCCAAAGTTTAAAATAAATTCCATATTTGAAACCTCCATTGTTGCTAAATTAGACTTAGCCATTTAACTTAATGCTTCAGGATTATTGCCTGAATACACAGTGGAGTTCATATGTGAATTTTAACTTATATGACCCCAACCATATGTTTTCGGCAATAGAACGAGAGGGGTGTGGGAGAGATAGGGAAGAGTATAGGTGACAACAAATCTGTGTTCCTCGTCAGTTTTACTTCCACTTTAATTCTCACTATGGCTATTTGGCTGCATCATGTATATGGTTCTAATATTTTAGAAAAAGTATATTTGGTACACTGTGGTCCTTTGACATCTGCTAGCCACATAATACCTGTACATAAAATCCTGTACTTTATGCTTAACATAAAGGGAATTTAAAAGACCATTAGGACTACATGACTTAGGATATAAATTCTGTGTTCAGTGGTGTGACTCCACTGTTACAGAGCTTCTTATTAAAGTTTGTATACCTTTTTTTAAGGCCTTAAACACTGAAGACTGTTTACTGCAAAGTTAACATACAATATAAAGGGTTGATAATAGTTGAACCTTAGTCAGATAAATGAGGCAGCAGCTTATTAGTGATTTTTTTTTCATTTCTTTCATTGACCTTTGTGATAATTAGAATGGTGTTTATTTTTTTTTTCAAATTAGAAAGAAAGCTGTTCAACTTGAAAACGAACTGGAGAATTTTGCTAAGCAGTTTCTACATTCAAGCAGTGCAGAAGAATCTTAACAATAGAGGAAATTGCTTTGGTAGTCATCATAGGAGAAAATGGAACTCAGAAGATTGGGAGAGTTATTTTTATGAAATGAATTTATGAATTATACTAACTGTACCTAAATAGCAAATCCTTGTGTAGATTCTGGTAATGATCTGTATCTCAGGGTGTTTGCATTTTTGAAGTGTGTTATGATGTCTGTTTAGTTCTAATTTGGGGGAGAGAAAAGGCTAAATCATTTGCTATATTAAAATAATGAATTAGTTAAAAGCAACAGAACCAACTATAAGACTGACCCCTGAGGGGTGGGGCCTAGCTCTTAATTAGGGCTCTCTTTGTTTTTGATTCTAAAAAACTCTGCTTCCTGGCATCCAGGAGTTAGAGAATGTTCCTTTCATCTTTCTCAAAACTAATTTTTGATGCCTACTTTAATGGGAATAGTCACTTTTTTGTTTTGTTTTATAAACTGCATTGCTCTTAAACCAAGGAGGAATGTAGAATGTTCTTGAGTGTGTTATTTATGCAAGTTACAATCACTTTTGCCATCCTGGCAGGTATGTAAACCACTAATAAGCTGTTTATACTCCCTCTCTTATTCCCATTAAAATTGATGTACAACAGTATAAAGGTTTGTTATTATAGTCTCTTTAAGAGTAAGTCTAAACAGTTTCCTGATGTATTTATAAGGAAACATTTTCAGTCTTGTCTCAAGTATGATTTCAGTAAGGAAAGCTTTCTATCTTAGTCTTAGAAGTGAATTTTGAAATGATTAAAAAAAAAAAAAAAAAGCCAAAGATGAGGTCTGAATTTTGTCTGGTTATAGTCATGTACAAATTGTTCTTTAGTGGGTATTTGCTGGGGATATTGCTGAATTGCCCTTCTGAGGCGGTTTTTACTTTTTCTTAATTATATGAATTTTCCAGGGCATGGTTAAAAGTTACCGTGTTTTACCTTAATGAATTATGGATTCAAATAATATTGTGTCTGTGTTAAAAACTAATCAAAATGTTTCAAAAATAACATTCTAGAGCCTTGCAACACAAAATGTAGTGCTGAGAACCAGCAAATCAACATCACCTAGGTGCTTACTAGAATGTACAAGCTCAAGGGACACAGTGCATTTGGTCAAATATAGTTTGTGCTTTTCCATGTGAGAAATACAATTAAGGCCCTTTTAATACTCAGTACTTCTTTTCTGTGCCTTTAAGGCTCCTGGATGCTGTTCATCTTAACAGGTGCAACACTATTTTTCAAGATGTTTTAAGGAGCAAATAATTTTAGGTTAAAGAAGCCTTTCAAAAATATTTTTTATGTATGTCAGATACTAGGATGCAGTATTCAAATCCAAATGAGTATTTGTTTATAGCTTCTACTGTTGATTCATAACCCCCCCCCCCCCAAAAAAAACCCAAAAAAACACCACCACTGGGATTAGGTGACAACTGTAATTTGAAAAAATGTCGTCAAAGACAGGGTGCTAATATAGTCACAAGTTCAAGGTGTTAGTCTTTATATGAAAGTATATAAACTTGAGACAGCAGTGATTGGCTTCACCCCCATTACTATAGTATAATAGTATACTTCTCAAAGTTGGTCCCTAGATCAAGAGAATCACTTGTGAACTTGTAAGAAACACTCAATTTTGGACCCTACTCTAGACCTGGATCAGAAACACTGGGCATGGGGCCCAGCAATCTATGCTTTAACGATCTCTCTGGATGACTCTGATGCACGATAAAGTTTGTGAAAAACTCAAATAGTGGTTCTGGTATAGTAAATTTCCCATCATTAGTCTGAATGCAGTTCTACCTGATGAAGTTTAAACATGTACAAATGTTGGCTATGGAACACTAAAATAATGAAACTCAACCCTTATGCCTGGAGATAAGTACACCAACCCCATGAATTATACAGAAGATTATGTAACTTACACCTGAAATAGTTAAGTTATTCCACATATACTTGATTGTTTACTTTGTATGTTTGCAAGATAATTTATAAACTTTGTATAATCTTATTAAACTTTTTACAAAACTATAAGTATGTAAGCTTGCAAGGTGAAAATAAACTCATTTGCCTGATAGTTCATAAATGTAGCATTTATACTGGCATTTAATGAGTTTTAGTCGTTCATTCTTAATTTTCATGGTAAGCATAAAAACTATTGAGCAGACTAGCCATCATATGATTGCATTAACTCTTGGCTAGTGTGCTGGGACAAGTATTGAAAGCTTAGAAGTTACATACAGCTGTTGTTTGATATATTATAGATGTCACGGGCGACCACGGATTCAGCAGGGAGGACATGCTTATTCAGAGTTTTCCACATTACTCATACAACTTACAGGTACTTATTTGTTACTTTTCCCAAAATAAATAGAATATTGAAAGTGCTGTAGCCTGCCCTCTGTTTCAACCCATGGTGCTGTGTACCCTTCATTTTAACTGGCATTTTAACTTGAAAACAAAAGTAATTCTATTATGAAAAAGTTAAATGTAGACAAAAATAGCCAGGGAAGTAAAATGAAACCCCACAACCATCACCAGCTTCAGGAATTATCAATTTAGGGCCAAATTTGTTTTATCCATTATGTCCCTCATTTTTTGAAGTAAATTTAAAATGACCTCTAAATATTTATTAGGTAATATCTTCATCCAGATTTCCTCATCCCACAAATTTATGATGAAATAACAATAGTGGAAACTTTTTATTAGCAATATAATTGGTTACTTAAAAATAGAAAAGGAAAGCAATTTATCGTTAGGTAACTCCAGTGGAAGAATGACTTAATTTTGCTTTGTAGTGAAAATCTTGTCACCTCACCCAGTAAACCAGCACTTACAGTACTAAATGGTAGATGAGTAGCATACAGTCTCTTCTTGCTTCCAGCAACTTACTTATTTTTCATAAAGAAAATAATTACCTATGTTTAGATAAAGGAATCAGGGCTATGCATGGAATACTGGACTTCAAGTTTATTTCTGGGACTAAAAAAATAAATCCTAAAAGTTGACTTTAAAACATACTCCACAACCTGGTTAAAAGCACTTTATTGATTAAAATATCAATTCACAGCAACATTATCTCACAGAGCTATACAAATAAAGGAATGAATCATTGTGCAAGAAATCTCTAAGAAGTCTTAAATCATGATATAAGTTGAGTTTAAAGCTTATTTTAAGAAAGCTTTAATCTAGTATGTTCACTTTTCCCATAGTCATACTACTGACTCAGTCATTTGGCCATAGTTTGTAAAAATCATTTTAGGTGAAGAGAAACATTTTATTCAACTTTAAAAATCCACTTAATTGTGGATGCCTTTGGATAACATATGCAAAATACAAGTGTTCAGATGCTTCTTTGAAAAGAGTAAAACAATAGGATAGAGCACCATTGTGTAAGAGACAGAAAAGGCTTGATATATCTACCAAGGATATCACTGCAGTTCTAGTAATTAAAAAATACTGTATGATGTAAGATTTTGTCAGGCACATTTAACACCAGTTGAAACGAGTTTTTTCATGATGCATTGTCATAATTATTTTATAGGATCAGTCAAGAAATTTTATCAACATGCAAACAAATTAGCTAAATACAAAGTGTGCCATCAATCTGTTTACTTTTTAAAACAATGCGAGCTTAGATATCCAACTACAAACTGTTTTAATGAGTACCAGTTGTAACCAATATTTTTAAATACAGCACTGAATTTGAGACAATTCAAAAGGAATCATAGGAGCTAGTGTATTTTCACATTCACCTTCATGTAACAAACCACTTATTTTATTTACTGTGTTGTCCTTTCTCACACAAAAAAATAGTCTAACATGATGGTTTGCAAAATTCTAACAAGGCAGTTTAAAATGTTGCTTTCCATGGAGCAATGGAACATGGACAGTTTGTTGAATAAATAGTGCTAGGAAAACTGGACTACCACATGCAAAAAAATGAAACTAGACCACTACCTCTCACCATACACAAAAATCAACTCAAAATGGATAGAAGAACTGGACATAAGACCTGAAACCATAAAATATAAAGAAAAAAATATAGGTAAAACACTACAAGACATCTCAGTAACATCTTTAAAGACCCATCACCTAAAGAAAAGAAAGTGAAGGCAAAGATAAACACCTGGGATTACATCAAACTGAAAAGCTTCTGTACATCAAAAGAGACATTAACCAAAACAAAGAGACACCCCACTGATTGGGAAAAATTTTTTGCACTCCATACAGCTGATAAGGGACTCATCACAAAGACATACAAAGAACTCATATGACTCAACAAAGTAAACAATCCAGTCAAGAAATGGGCAGAAGAGCTTAAGCATTTCTCCAAAGAGGAAATGCAAATGGCCAACAGGCATATGAAAAATGTTCAACATCTTTTATAGTCAGGAAATGCATATCAAAACCACAACGAGATACCACCATACCAGTAAGAATGGCATATATCAAAAAAAGAAGCAACAACAAATGTTGGCAAGGATGTGGAAAAGGAACTCTCCTACATTGCTGGTGGGAGTGCCAATGGTCCAACCACTATGGAAAGCCATCTGGAGGTTCCTCGGTCTACTAAAAATGGAGCTACCATACAACCCAGCAATTCCACTCCTGTGGACCTACCCAAAGGACATAAAAACACTGATTCAAAAGAACATCTGTACCCCTGTTTATTGCAGCACTGTTTACAATAGGTAAAACCTGGAAACAACCCAAATGCCAGAAAAATGACTGGATCAAGAAGATGTGGTATATATACACAATGGAATATTATTCAGCAATCAAAAAAGATAAACTCATGCCATTCACAGCAATGTGGATGGAGCTAGAAGGAACTATGCTCAGTGAAATAAGTCAGAAGGAAAAAGAAAAATATCGCATGATTTCACTTATAGCAGGAATATAGGGGAATCAAATAAGACATCTGTGTAAAAAAATAACAGTACAAAACACAACAAAGCAAAAACAAACAATTATAAATCAGAGACAGGAGGAGGAAGGGGGATCAGAGGGAGAGAGGGAGAAGCACAGGGGATTGGTGATGGTGCACGGGTGTATTGGTGAAGGAAATTATATGGGGACTATACCTGAGGGGATGGGGGGGAAGCAAATATTATTTAAAAATGAACAATGATGTAAAAAATAAATAAAATTTTGCTTTCCATAAAGCATAGGTAAATTAGAAGCTGAACATCATACTTAATTTTAAAAAAATCTTTAAGCCTGACTCACACCCTAAAGATTTAGAAAAATGGTGGGCTCACTTGAGATTGTTTAATCAGTTTCTGTAAGTTTAAACACATCAACAAATAAGCCACAGGTATTCAATTTTGCTATAATTTAAAATGTGAGACATCCAATAGAATCAAAGAATAATTTTCCCTGAACATCTTCACATATAATGGTTAGTCTTTAAGATACCAAGTGTTGAGGAAGGTTGGTTATATAACAATGGCACATTATTTTTTAGTAATTTCATGTCACCTGGAAAAGTTAAGGTCTATTTCTCTTCAGTTGGCTTTAAAAATTTAAAGTTAGCTTTAAAATTCCATAACATTCCACAAGCACCTACATCCATTTTCTCTAAGAGATAGTTTACTGTCATGTGATCAATTCAGCTGACTCTTAATGGGAATTGCCTATGAGGCTCTTCAAATAGAAATGTTAAGTCCAAATTTTGCCTCTATGCTGATGAAAATCAACACACTGTGTGACCGTGAAATCACTGCAGAGGGACCTTGAATATGTACTCTAAATCTTTAATAACTGCTAAATCTCATAGTGGAGCTGCTGAAAATGTGACCTGTTCAAGATGGAGAAGATACCCTTGTTGAGAGCTAGAATTGCTTTCATGTAGGTTTTGGGGATGACTTGGTGAACCACTATCACTGTTTTAGAAAAGGGAAAATGCCCTTAAAGGATCTCAAAAAGTGACTCTTCCGAAAGTGATTAGAGTCTACATATAAACTTGCTGAGACACATTATGTTTAATTGTTTCTTAGAAGGTAAGAAAAAAAAAAAGTCACCAGAAAACTGCACTATCTTGATGCAAATTCCTTAAAACAACATTTGGTCATATTTCTAAACCTTAAAAATAGTTCCAACTATACACTGTTTCTTTACAAATTATATACTTATCAGTTTCAGGAAGTCTTGTGCACGACAATTAAATAGACAACCAGCTGAACAAAAACTGTTAAGAAAATAAATTTGTTGAGCAACTGGAACTGTATCACTAGAAGACAAAGATTTAAGTAGTAAGTTAATGTGGTAATGAGGTTACCATTTGGTCATGTGCATAATTAGACACAACTGTGGTTAATTTTCAGTTACATAGTGCATAATTAGGGGAATTGTTTTTAAAATAGCTATACAAACCTTCACAACATTAAATTATTTTTAACATGTTTTAAGACCACTGGATTCTTGTAGTCTGGGTGCCTCTCTGACTAAAGTCTGGTTACTAGAATAACTTTCAAAGTATCAGGATTTTCTCTTTATATAAATAAGGATATTTTTGCTCATATTAGCAGTGCTTTCTTGAACAAGATTTTAGCATGAATTGCTAAAATACATGGCAGACCCTCCCATTTTGGGGAAATGAATACATTCCATTAACACATATTTGCATTATCTCCAAGAGCTATGCTTTACAAAGTGATATAAATAGTCCACAAACATTAATAGTAAAAAGTTAATAGAAATCTTATATATGTGGATACATATACATTCATGCCTTCCATCTACAATACTCTGTTTTGGTCCTACCTATATCTTAATCTGCCCTTGTAGATTTTATTCTTTTTAATATTAACTGATCTTTACTGATAAATGACTTCATTATAACTGATGTACTTACTAGCACATTCACAATATGAAGATGGAATTTTACAGATAAAATTTAGGAGTTTTTAGGTTAGGGTTATAGGTGATCAAAAGTTAACAGAGACCTATCTCAACAGTCACTGACACAGTTTACTACTTTACAAAACAGTATCCATGTATACATCAGAATAACTCATGACTTCACTAGCAAGCAAGACTAACAATCTTCTATTGTCAATCATTTAGATTTATTTGTAAGAGAAAACCCAAAGGTAAGAGCATCTGTTTAAATCCGGGGGTTGAGGGAAGGAGGGCATTCTAGTTCATAGATACATTATGCCATTGGTAAGCGAGGAATTGTTCAGTGTTTTCCTCCGACATCTTTAAGACTGTTCTTAAAAGTTTCCTTTTGGCTTTAAAGTGGGGTTACTTAGAGTAGGCAGTCTCTGAAGCAAAACCACTTACAAACTAATATTTTATGCTAAGGGAAGAAATACTACAGAAAAGCAAAAAACTTGAATGTTTCATTTTAAAATTTTGAAGGCACAGTTAACATTCAGATTTGTAATTAAATAATACTTTATATATAACCACCCTGTCACAATTATAACTAATCGGGTCTAGTGAGTTAGATTTTACACTTCTTTCAAAAATGTAACACTACTGCATTCCATTTTCTATTTAGATGCAAATTAGTGGAGCACACTGGGAGAAATTCTACAGATGCAAGGACAATCCAAATTCACTAATTCCTGAAATAAGTACACTCTACAAACTCAGTTCTAGAAAATAAAATCAATCGGAAAGTCCAACTATTTAGAGTTACCACTTAAAGTGTATTTGACTATATCCAACTTTTTAAAATGCCAAGAAATGTACTTGAGTACTGCTGTCTACCAGTTACTAACAAGAGTTGCTAAAATTTCAGAGTGAAATCTCTACTCCCTGGCTTTCAGGTTACCTCCCTCCACCTCTACAGAACTGGAAACGAGCACTTATATAAATTGACAGGCTGAAAAAAGATGCACCAGAAATTAAGAATTCTGAAAAGGACTTCCCTCAGGTACCCATGCTGTCAGCACTCTTAAATATTAAGCAGTCGAATCACTTTTTAGGTTAAAAAGGGAGGTCACAATCAAGCAGACTTTCTTCAAACTAAGTACACATATATTGGTAACATTTCCATCTATTACTGTACCTGCTTTCTCCATTACATACCTCAAAGATAGGACAGTTCTTATGTACATAGTTTAAAATGCAGTTCTTAAAAAATGCAAACACACACAAACATGATAGGCTGCTATAATGTGTAGATTCTGTTCAACCCAAGAAATAAAGAACTAGACTTGAGTACAAGCAAAAACTCATCCAGGTTAAATTAGCAACTCTTCAAATACACTGGTCCTTTTGATCTAAGAAGCACCTTTGCTTTTTTTCACCTTTTTTATTTTCCTTCAGATTTAAGTGAAAGTTTCTTTTTGTATATAATAATCTCAATAGAAAATCTTCACCTGCAAATATAAGGTAGGATTTTTTTTTTCACAGCGATAAGCTGTAGCATTGATTTCTCCAGGTATCAATGGAGAACAGAAAGTATGTATGACACTGTTAATTCCAAATTCTAAGAAAACTGTCCCAAGAGCCTGTTGCCACAGCCATGCCATCGTCAGTTACGCCTAAACAGCTGACACGGTTGTCATGACCAGCAAGAAGACCTGAAAAACAAAGGTCAGTAAAAAATTAGCAACTGGGGAATTTTAGAATTCAGTGGAAGCATAAAAGGACTAGGAGGGCACTTAAAAGCTAACAGGCTCCTCAGAACAGGAGACTGACGGTGAGGTAACCTGGACATGTACATAGAATACAATTCTTTCCATTACATGAATTTTTGAACTGTGCATCAAATTATGTTTACATTTTTAAGTTATTACATAATCACACTTTTTTGTAGCTAGATAAAAAAAGATGTAGACTTTTAGTCTACATCTCTAATAAGTCTATGATATTCCAAATTATGCCACCAACCTATGCTATTTTCAATAAAAACAAAATTTTAAATGGTAGCCTTTTGCAATAAGAGCAACAAAAACAAAGAATGAATCACTACTTCCCAAAATACCAACATAATTTATTTACTTTTTTCTGTTAACCACCAAATACTGTATGTAGTGTTTTGGTTATAACATTCTGAAGCCATTGTACTCGCCTGGTTTGAGGTTCTATTATATATTTAAGTTAAACTCATTTGATATTCTGATAAACATAGGATAAAAAGACATTTCCAAGCATTTGGGGAAAAAATGAGAACTGTAAAGACTTAATAGAATATATCAAATCTTCAACAAGAATATTTTTCTTCAATATACTATGAGTTTGCATTTATAATTTCTATGTAATTAAATATAGTATTTTCACCCAATCCCAGGAACAGGCGGTCATCTTGTCTAACTCTTAATATTTTCTGCAGTACCTCCAGTATGACAGTGGCAGGTAACAGGAAAATTTAGGTCAAAATAGGTCATTATAGGTCAAAATAACTTAGGTCAAAATTTAGGTCATTATAGGTCAAAATAATTTAAAAACATTGTGGCTTAAATATTATGTCACATTGAAAAGGAAAATGAATTTGCAATTCAGAAGTCATGATTCATTTTAAGGTGAAGATTCCAGTTGAGCTAAGTTGAGTCTGTTTAGCTGAGTTATAAGTAAAGTAAAACTAAAAATCGGGGCCTGCCTGGTGGCGCAGGAGCTAAAGACAGTGCTATCAAGCTATCACCAGCCACTGCACTAGGAGTTAGATCCCTGGCCAGCCTGGGAGCCAACCTACATGGCGCAGACCTCTCCTGTCTCTCCCACTGCTCCATATTTCAGAAGATCTGCCTGTTCTGCTCCTCACTCTCTCTGGTGAATCCTCTCTCACACACCCCTGGCACCTCTGACTTACAACCCAGTTCTTGTATGCATAAATAAATCTTTAAAAAAATAAAAATCATATGTTTTAAAATGTGGGAAACAAACACTTTTACTTTATTATGGATACTAATGATTGAACTCAAGCAAAAACACCTATAATCTTAAAAGAGGTTTTGGGTGAGAGAGTAGCTCCAGGAATCTACTTGCACAACGTAGAAATTAATATTTCTGTAGTCTCTCAAGAAAAGTTATAGAAAATTATTTCAGGGTATGTTGATATTGCCTTTATTTGCTTAGAAACCCCAACAACTGTATAAGAATTCAAAAGGGTAAGGACATTAACTCACCAGAACTATAAGAATATGAGAGCAGACAGTGGCAGCAACAGTCTGTAAGTAGGATGGTGGTAACTATGTTAGGAGACCCTAAAATACTAAGCTTGAAAAATGTCTGCAAAGTCCCAAAACAAATTTCACTTGCAGCAACTCCAAAAGGGTCAGATACTAGCAGAATCAGGTAGCTCTTGAGCCAATTAGATGAAGAAAACAATAGAAACTGATCAGGGATCAGATTTCCAGGTCTTCCCCAGCTGCAAAGTCAGATGATTGGTCTGCACCAGGGCATAAGATTAGAGACCTCCCTGGTGAAATCTCTCACCCTCCCGAACATCTGGCCTGTGCCCCATTTCTTGTATGCATGAATAGGTGAATCTTAAGAAAGAAAAAAAAAACAATTAGAGAGGGTAAAGGAGGGTCTCATACTGGAGGAAAACAGGCACAATTGAGATTTGTAATCTTTGTTGAAAATGGAAAATAAAATTTACTGGCTAATTATTTGGTCCCAGCTTTCCTCCTAAAATGAGCCAGCTTATACATTCCAGGCAAAAAAGTGGAAAATCCAAGTGAGGAGAAAATGGCCAGCCCAGGAGGAAAGGTGCTAAGATATACCAGAGGTTGCCCAATGAAAGTCTACTTACTATTCTCCAGTGAGGCCTATAGCCAATACACCCTAACCATGTGAGAGAGAGAGGCCTTTTAAACAGTGCTAGTGCCTCACTCTTAAATATGAACCTGTCTTTTAAGGAAATAATCTAGATATAAGGATGAGGACTACAAAAATCAGAAGGGCGGGGTTGGAAAACACAAAAGATTATGCTTAAAGAATAAAACTTAGAGCGCCTCCCCAGGGGCGCAGCGGTTGACCACTGGGTTGCGAAGCTGCCCGCAGCCTCGGCAGCAGCGGTTCAATCCCCGCCCACCGGGTGAGGGTCCCACATGGCGCGCAGACCTCTCCTGCTGCCCACTGCTCCCCTCAGCAGTATATTTTGTCACTCTGCCTGTTCTGTTCCCCGCTATGGTTCTGGTGAATTCTCTCACTCTCCCACGCTTCTGACTGTACCCAGTGTTTGTATAAATAAATAAATAAATCTTAAAAAAAAGAATAAAACTTAGAAAATTTTTTTCATTAATAACTGCACAGAAATGAAAAAAGAATGGGAGTCTTCTTAAAATATTCTCAAATTAAAAAGACAGTAGCAAAAGTAGACAGTCAAAACTGTCCTGCAAGAAAAGGTGAACATTTCTCCCAAAAACACAGCTAAGAAAACAGGAAGGAACATAAGAATCTAAGAAAAATCCATGGAAGTTAGTAATGGGAGACTAGAAGAGAATGATAATAATGGACATGAAATTAAGTCCCTCAGATTTTCACTATACGAGGTGTAAGTTCCAGAATGAAAAACTCCATTGACTATGCACATAATGGATGAAAATGGATCCACTCCAAGACAACAAAATTGGAAGAAAATTGGAGGATTAACTACCAAGAAGCACATCAAAATTAATAATATAAATAAAAATTAATTTAACTGAAGAATATGAAAAATACACGTAGCAAAGTCATCTATGTCTCATTGCTCAGCAGTAACAACTGTTTAAAAACTCACAATTATGTAAACACTGATGTTCTAGACAAAGTTCACTATATGGGAAAAGTTGGACGATAGAAAGGATGTGGCTGTGGTGAGAGGAAGGACATTAAAGCCAAACCCTCAGTGTCCATGATGATAGGAAAATAACAGATAATGCCTAAAGAAGTTTTGTGTTTTTTTTCAAATCAAGTAACAATACAGACATGTTATTTAAAGATATAAATTACTTAAAAAGCAGCTACGTTTGGGAGCACAAAATATGGGTTGGGGTCAGAGAAATGCTGTTTTGGTAAAAGGCTGTGTAAGAGTTTGCTTCCCTAAGGATAATTTTGGGTTTTTTTGTTTTTTAAGAAGTGGGGTACAGACCAGAGTCGCAGGGGGTGAGAAGATTCACCAGAGTGGGGAACAGAACAGGCAGACTGACTGAAATACACTGCTGAGGGGAGCAGCGGGTGAGATAGGAGAGGTCTGCTGCGTCATGTGGGTATCTCCCTGGCCGGCCAGGGATCAAACTCATGCCGCAAAAGGCCATGGACAGCCTCACAGCGCTGTGCTCAACCCCCTGTGCCACCAGGGAGGCCCAAGATAATTTTGATTACAATTTTTAAAAATCACTGTATAGTATGACTCGACACACACACACTAACATTCGGAGGGTGCTGCGGGGAGCACTCAGAGCTTGGCGGTAAAGGACAACTGTGGGTCTGCGTAGGGTTTCGCACAGACCAGTTCCCAGAGAAAGGTGACCCAGAGCGATTACAAAGTTTCCTGTCAGTTTATAAGAAATTTGCAATTTGGGAAAACAAAGACATTGATATTCACTATTCATCTTTGTACCAACACTTACTAAACAAGAAATTATTACAGAACTAGCTGTCACTCTTCAGAAAAAAAAACCTGCATGTGATTTATGGATGGGAACATGAATGAGGACTGCCAGGTTGCCCTCAGCTCCAGGGTGAGCAGGAAGCCTCCAAAACAACTGATGACAACCTTTTTATGCTGCCAGATAAAATCAAAACTGGGCAGTGCTCCTGCCTGCCTGTGCCTATGTAGTGTTCCTTTTCATAAAACTTTTTCCTGTGCAAAGCAGCAGCAGAAGCAGCTCTCTGCCCACCTGAAACTGTACAGGTGTCTCTTTTTCTTTCTCCTTTTCCTAATAAACCTGTCCCTTTAAGATATAAAAAAATCAAAGCCACATGTGCATTTATTTACTAACCTGCACGATCTCCTTTTAGCGTATCCCAGACATTACAATTAAAGTCATCATAACCAGCTAACAGGAGGCGCCCACTTTTTGAGAAGGCTACGGAAGTGATTCCACAGATGATGCTGTCATGAGAATACATTAATAACTCTTGGTCTGCACGAAGGTCAAAGAGCCGGCAAGTGGCATCATCAGAGCCAGTAGCAAAGGCATATCCATTTGGGAAAAACTAGAAAGAAAAGTAACAAAGGAAATACACAAAAAATCACATGAGGCATGGCAGAAGACAAGGCTAGATTCAAATCCCAACTTGGCTTCTTACCAGGTGAATGACGGTGGGCACTAAAGATGCCTAAACCCTTTGAGCCATTGGTTAGGACGGAATGAAATAGCAAGTGCCGAGGACACAGCCCACTGTTGAGCACATAGCAGGTATTCAGTGAGGGCTGGCGCTGGCACTCCACGTGTCTCATTAGAACAGTTACCTCAAATACTATTGAGAGAATTTACTGATAAATATTCTTAAATATTCAAAATTCCCATCATGAGAAATAAATAGGAAAGATTTTATAACATAGAACATACAGCATTCCAGTTAGATGACATTATAAGGCTAAGCTAGTGGTAAGAGAACTATTCATTATTAGTTTATGAAACTTACTGCTCAGTTACTGGCTCTACTCAACGTTAGTTTTTTACAAAAAGGAAATCACTTTTTCCATAGATCTATTGGCCATCTGTCATACCTCCTTTATGAACTGCTTATTAATGACCTTTGCTATTTTTTACCATGCTGTCAGTACCGAACTTGCTAATTTATAAGAAATAAAATGAAGACTATAAATTTGGTTTACTTCCCCCAAAATAGAAAGCAGTTTTTAATTTTTATGTAGTCATATTTGTTTATCTTTCCCTTTGAGATTTCCTTGTTATATGAATAAAATTCCTTTCCCAGGTTAACTGACGTTCAATTATATTTTCTTCTTGTTTCTTTTTTAATGACTTCACTTTTTACATCTTCATTTTTATCCATGTGGAATTAATTTGATATAGAGCATTCATTGTAAGGATCTAATTAAAGTTTCTTAATAGTTAAGCAGTTGTCCCAGATGTTAATTAAGTAATCCTTTTTCTACTTATTTCATTGCTATAGCTATTACCAAACACTTATATACACAAAAATGCTAGTTTTGATCAATCCCTTCTTGTACCTGTGATCAACTTTCTTTTTTAATCATAATTTAAAAGTAAATTTTATTATCTGTCATGGTAAAGCACCATTGTTATTCTGCTCCAAGTCAGTCTATCCTCTTTTTTTTTTTTTGCACTTAAGTTTCACATTTGGCAAAGTATCTTTTCTCCATATTCCTTAGTTAGACTCCTCTCAAAAACCTAAATCCACTAGGAGTTTGATTAAAATTTTTATTAAACTTGGGGCCTTCCTGGCGACGCAGGGGTTAAAGTCTCAGTGATATCAAGCTACAGGCAGCTACTGTGGCATGAGTTCCACCCACTGCAGGCCCGGGAGCTAACTCACAAGGCACAGCAGACCTCTCACAGCAGACCTCTCCTGTCTGGCTTGCAGCCCCCCTTAGCAACGTTTTTCAGTAGATCTGCCTGTTCTGCTCCCCATTCTCTCTCTGGAATCCTCTTACCTCTGAAACTCTGGCCTAAACCCCAGTTCTTGTATGCATAAATAAATAAAAATAAATCTTTAAAAAAATTTTGTATTAAACCTAAATATTAGCTTGTAAGCTAAAGGATTAGTGTACAATATGCATTCTTCATATCCAGTAACACAGAATATATTTCCAAGTATTATAAACAAAGTTGACCAATAACATATTATGCTCTTTTAAATAAAGATTCTGCACATTTCTTGGAAATTATTCCTTGCCTATTTCATATATATATATATATATATTGCTATTCTCAATAGGATTTTCTTACTTTATATTTTATCTGGCTATTATTGCTATAGGAAAGTTATTGACTTTAAAATAATTTTTGTAGTCCAGAAAACACAATAGACTTTCTTGGGGTAGCTAGATAGTTAAACACATCACTTGCAAATAATGGTATTTTTTTCTACTTAAATGTTTTTCCTACTTCCTAATGCATCCCTTATTTCAGTTTTGGGTCCAATTTTATAGGCTGGAAGTTTCAGGACAATTTAAACTGTGATAATGGTATTGATGTCTTATTTAATAACCAAGTATTTTTCTGTGTGGTTCACTGTCTAGAGGCCCCCACTCACGGCGATGGTACAGACAGGTAGTGTTAGTGGTGAACAGGTTCTTGGAAATACAAGTACTTTACTTTAATGCTTTCAGGATGGTTAAAGCTTTGTCCCAAAGGAAATGGCTTCTCCATATCAAATATATACAATATTTTTCTCCTCCTTTTAAATTTCCAAAAAGGTACAAGGAGCCCTCTTGCCAAAATTTCTTCTACCTATCAAGCATCCATTAATCATCCCAGGTTACTGTGAAGTTCCTGTGAATGCCTTCAGTAATGCAAAAGGCTTCACCAAACCCTTACTGCCTGCTTATAATCCAGTGGTTTGACCATTTTCTTCCATTCTAACATCCACCAATGTACGCCCTGTCATTTCTGGCAGGAATCCAGCACTATCATTTGCACACATTATATCAGGAAGTAAGATTAAACCTGTTATCTATCCCAAAACAGAACAGAGAAGCCTACAGTGCAATACAGGCCCCGCCCCGCATAACACCCAGTTCAGAAGATTACCTCTTCTGGCTCAGAGTGTAGGAGGCAAGCACACACGTCCTCTCTGTTGCAGAGACAGGATGACCATACATCCGTTACCCAGAACAGAACCCATCTCTCTAAATTTAGAAATAAAACTTACTGTTCACCTATAAATAAAGATTTAGACTTATGGATCAAAATGTCTCCACTTTTTTTTAAAAATCAAACCCTTTTTGGGGAGTCAATGTTATAAGAGCATATTGTTTATAAGAATCTTTGAAGGTAGTTTGCTATTAAAATCGTGCTACAGAGATCCACATTTTAAATGCACGAGGCATTTTCCTTAGAATGCTATGTACTTACACTGACAGCATTAATATCTGACACATGTCCCGTGAAAGACTGTCTACACATTCCATCTCGAATATCCCATAATTTGGAAGATGCATCACAAGCCCCAGAAACAAAAGTCCTCATGTCAGGACTCAGAGAAAGACTCATCACATCTCCAGAATGCCCAGTGAATGTGGTGGTCTGCTGGGCAGTTTCGATGTCCCATAAAGCACTGTAATTAAAAATAAATAAAAATGATTAATGACAATTATTCTCTCTTACGTTAGTTCTCACTACTCTCAACCCACAAAATCAGCATTCTTCTGCAATAAACTTACCAAGTTGTATCTCCTGAACTTGTAACAATTTGGGTGTCATCTAAAAACCGACAGCAGGACAAGTAGCCTATAGGATACAGAATAACACATTTTAGGTTACTGACCACTGAGTAACTCAGTTGCATCTGAAATGGTAATATATGTGATAAAATTATAATACCCAGGGGCAAAAAGCATTTGTTAGTATAGATTATAGTTCTACTTTTAAGAATTTTAAACTATATGCTGTCTACAGCCACATTTTATCAACAAACTATCAGGTATTTACTATGTCAAAGACAACGACTCTCTGAGAGTTGCAAAGTTCAGTAAGACACAGTACCTTCTACCTGTGACATTACCTGAGCGAGAGAGACAACCAGTCACACAAATAACTATAATCTATGGCAGCCTGAGTGAGACACCTTGGCAAAATAAAAGTTCTCTGAGAAATTTGGAACAACATCCTCACTTTTTCAGCAAAAAGTAGCATTTGAATGACTAGCATTCCGTGGTGTTTTAAAATGTGGCAATGGCAGGAAAATGCCATTATAAAGATTTTGTTAAAAGCATTGTCAAATAGTATCACCAAGAATTCAGAGGCAAAAATCAAATGAGTGGCAATAAATACCCTAGCAACACTGTTAACCAAATACTGTATTACTGAACTTTGGCAAGGTCCACTGGCTAATAAAGCAATGCATATCACATTATGAAAAAGATTTCATTAATGCAGATTAATACATGCCTTCAATCACATGTATTAATTAATTAATTAATGATTATAAATACCAAAATCTTCCAATTGTTACATGGTTACAGGGAATAGAGAAAATTGTATTTGCTTTCTTTTTGCATTTTTAAAAATTTTTTGCAGAAAGTTTTTCATTTTTACAAAAATAACACAGCTGCCTTGGAAAGAAAAGTAAAATTATGGTCATCATTGGTATGATAATAAAAAGTTAGTGCTTCTATGATTCACAGTAATTCCTACTCTCACTTGATTAGTACTCATCCTGTGGCCAGCTGGGTACAACTTGTCACTGGTTCTCCTTGATCAGCTCATTCTTCAGGAGGCAGGCTTGGTAGGAAGTAATATTTCGTTTAGCTCACCTGTGTGGCCAGGTAGCTCTCGGCTCACTCTCACATTTCCCTCTCTGGTTTTTAAGTTATATATAGAGCAGATGTTGTCCAGTCCTCCACAAGCAACATAATTGCCAGAGGGCGCATAAGCACAGGTCATCACCCAGGAGGACCTCAAAGGAATAGCATGCATCTGCAAGGGGAACAAGCAACAAAGTTGTGATGAAATAACGATTTCAAAATTAGCAAAAATAGTCACGTTATTTTCAAATCTATTTACAATAAAGCAGTTCTATTAAAATTACATTTAGGAAAAATAAGCCAAATAAAATAAGGAATTCAATGCTTTGAGAAAGTGAACAATGAAAACTAAAATACTAAAGCACACTAACATGCCTGTTTTCAGATATAAGGAGTGCTTTTTTCAGGTGTCAGCCTCTTAATAGAAGCAAAAGCACAGGATGTTTCAATGCCCCTAGAGCCATCTGATATATTAGGTGTAAAAAAGTTAAAGAACACAACCTAATCAAATTCTTTGCTTTGTAGTGGTGCTCAAAAAGAGAAATCATCTTCACTATGACGCTGAACAATACAAAGGGATATGATAATTAACAAGTATGAGCATCAATTAAAATGGCTCTTCCATGAAGAGACAGCACTCCTGTTCTTCTATTACTGGTGCATATGCTGTGGCTCAAAATCAAACATTCAAATGCAGGTCAAGTGGCGAAAATTTTGGCTGTGTGGGAATAGCAAGGATAAAATGTCCGTATAGAGAATCAACACATCGTATGGTAACTACTAGCTTTCACTTAATATTGTATTTCCAAAATACATTTATTTGTTTTAGGAAAATATTGCTAAGAGATAAATGCCATAACTTATCAATATATAAAAACTATTATATTACAGATGTCTTAACTATCTTTAAAATCTCAGTCACACTAAAGCAACTAATTACTTTGCAAAACAGGACTTTTGAATCTTTAATGTAAATCCTTGCTTATAGAATCTCAAGGTATTGGACTGTGAGAGTTTCCCTGAAGCTTTTCACACTGCGTAACACCTTCAAGGCAGGGATTCCTTCCAGCTGACACGTCAGGAGGATCTGCTGACTTTCACCACCAAGGGATCTAAGTAAGTTGGAATTTGCCCCCAAACTACTATATCTTCTCAGCAATCCAGAAACACAAAACCATGCCTGCAATCGTCCAAAGAAAAGCTTCACACTAGCATTCTAGGTTTCTCACAACTAGAAATAAAAATTTCAGGGGCATTGACACATTAGGAAATGGGAATTGTTTTTAACAAAATCACTCATGGTAAAACTGATGAAAACTCATTTCTAATATTCAAATAAGAAATACGAGACTTAAGTAAAAAAAAAACACTGAAAATATTCTTGTAATTGTCTTTGGGAATAAAAAAGGGCTAAATAATAAACATCAAAGAGGAAATCTAGAGGGAACTAGATTAAAATACAGGGAATAAGTTTATCTTAGAAATCAATTAACTCTGATATAATAGAATAAAGGAAAGAATTGGTGAACATCAAACCAAATACAAGTTTTCTTAAAAGAATGATTAAGAAATTCTACCTTATTTGTTGTATAGCTATCCCAAATAATTAATTTTCCATCTTGGGAAGCACTGACTAGTAGCCTGGAGGAACAAACATAAAAATAATTTGACAGGGGAAAAAAGTAGTTTAAATTAGTTACGTATTGCATTAAAGTAGAATGGAAAATAAAAGTGTAACTATTTCATATTAAAAACTTGGCACTAAAATATTCTCCCAACTTTAAAAAATTTATTCTGCATGGCAAGAATTTTCAAAATAGCAAAATTTAGACATTTCACTAAAAATACCTCTGTTTATGATTCTTTCACAGTGAACATTCTAAATTTTATTCAAGATTCTGCAAATATTAGCTGACTGATTTAATATTTACTCACTTAAATTCAATGAGAATAAAGAACATACCAGCATAAAACCAAGTTCACTGAATCTAAAAATATCAACTGAGAGTTTGTGAAGCAGGGCACTATGGGTACAAAGCAGGAAAAGCCACCTACCATTGAAGCCTCTATCATCTAGTGAAAATAGACATTTATAGAAATTTATAATAAATCAAGTAAGTGAAAACTGTCAAGGTGTGTTATTAAAAAAAAAAGCAACACTAAGTAAAAGAGAGGCAATTAACCACTAGTTGAGTCAATCAAGTCAAATCCTGCAAAAGAGAATCCATATTGAAAAAAATGGAATTTGAAGCACTAATGAAAAAGTCTATATTCTGGGGGTGGTGGTAAGTACAATCAATATGTAGAGAAATATAGTAGTAGAGAAATATAATAGGTGTCTCCAGAATTGTGAATTTTCTAATTATCTAGAGTTTGTGAGAAATGGAAAAAATAGTTGAAAAAAGTAGACTGGGCTTAGACTGCAGAAGCTTGTTTGGTAGGCTAAGTATGAACTCTTATCAAAATAATTGTTACAAAGATTTTGTTTTGTTTGGGAGTTTTATTTTTCACTATTGTATAAAATTCAAAAAGTACAAAAGGATGTATAGTGAAGAAAATCACCTCCCATCCTATCACCTAGCCACCCATTTCCTCATACTTCATCAGTTTCTTTTGTGGCAATTGCTGTAAGTTTTCATTAAAAGGGAATAACTTATAGTAGGTCTGGGATGAAATCTTAAGTAAATTCTTCAAAAGTGAACTGGAGTCATCAGCATTGAGTTGAGAAGAACATAAAGAACTGATAATCAGAATGAGAAAGGTTCTTTGGTGATACCTTTTTAAAAAAACAACCATTTTGAGAAAATTTTAAGGAAAAAACCACTGACATTGTTTTAATGATAGTATTTTGCATTAAAAGCATGCTGTATCATTTTTTTAATCACAAGTTTCTTTAAAAAAAAAACAATAAAACATCTGACCAAGCTTGATGCCAGTTGTCAAATTATATCATTTATTTATCCCTTCCTAAGAGGCACATGTTCTAATTACAGTACTCAAATATCCCATTCACATGTAGATGTGCCAAGCATTAGTAACAGGTGAGTGACGCTTCTTCACAATTTTATTTTCTTCTGGAAGAAGAGGAAAAACGTACAATTTCTATTAAAAAATGCTTTTCCCAAATAAAATTAAATAAAACAAGTCAACTAATACAGCAGCAGACTAACCTACTGCGAGTTTGGAAAAAGTGCAGACTGCTTTATAATCCTATGAACAAAGTGAACTGTGATGACCACCTGTCCAGCCACCCACCTGCATACCACACATCAGCAGTGTATGTGTGTGTGTGTGCATGCACATTCATGCACACATGTGAACACATGCACATTTATGTCACTCTATCCTTTGTGAGTTAAGGTAGTAAATAGGGCAATATCCAGTAACATATATAGAAGAAATTCAACAAATACTTAACTGAGGGGCATCCCTGGTCTCAGCACTATGAAGCTATGGGCAGCCAGTGCAGCACGAGCTGGATCCCAGGCCTGGGAGCTAACCCACATGGCAGAGAAGACCTCTCTTGTCTCACCTGCTGCTCCCTTCAGCAGTGAATCTCAGTGGATCTGCCTGTTCTGCTCCCCATTCTGTCTCTGGTGAATCCACTCGCTCCCCACCACATCTCTGACCTACACCTCACCTCTTGTATGCATAAATAAATAAAATGAATCTTTAAAAAAATAAACAAAAAATAACTGAATATTTAATCAAAATTCTTAACTACAAATACTTAACTGAAATGTCAAGGTAAATATACAATAAAACTGCTTTTGGCACATTTAAAAACAAAGTGCAATACTGTACTGTAAAGAAATCTTTTTCTAAATAGCTTTCATGGATCATTAATTTCTAAACTTTTAAAAGTTGATAAATATTGTTAGTGAAAGCCAAACTATTCCTTTGGATCATTTTCTGCAAATACTTCATAAATACAATTTAAACCAAGAAAAGGCTAATTACCTTAACACACACAACTAGTCTGATAGTTTGAAAACAGCAGAAACAAACCTTGAGTCATATCCCCAATGCATGGCATAGATCTTAGCAAGGTGGCCCCTCAGCGTACGCCTTGTTCGCATTTGTATTCGACCCACGGTGTCCGTATTTGACGTGATCTTTAGAAAGTGACAAAAATGTTATCCTTTGCCTTATACATAGCTCAGAAGATAACGAAAACTAGAAAAATTAATAGGCAAAACGGCAAACAGGAGGGCGTGGGGAAACCGGAGGAAGGTAGCCAAAGGGTACAAACATCCAGTTAGATGTCACAGAGCACAGGGTGGCAGAGCCAGCAGCGGCGTGGGACACACAGCACAGCTGTAAGAGTCAGTCCTGAGTGCTTGTCACAAGCAGTAAATGTTTTCGTCTTCTTTATTTTTTTATTATATCTCCATGAGGAGAGCGCTGTTAAGTGAACCCACTGTGGTGATCATTTCACAATATTTGAAAATCAGACCATCATGCTGTATGCCTGAAACTTGGAGGAGCATGGTTCCAAAACAAGAAAAGAGGTAGCTGTAACAGACACCACCGTATTCAATTTAATTTTAAAAATTTAAGTAAAAGAACACACATAAGATGAATGCACAGCAAATTAAGTTAATTTAATATAAATAATTCCATGGCATCATTACAGGACTGATGTTCAAGAAAAAGTATGATTAACTTAAAATGATCCTACTTGCACATTTTCCAGTGGGAATATCTGCTGTACACTATTAACTGAAAAATAACTGACATACTTTTCAACTTCAGTTAAAAAAAAAAAAAAGCAGTCAAATAAAAACCTAACTCTTGATGATCAAAGAGTAGGACATTTATCATTCTATCTATAAGAAAGTCAGGTAAAATATTTCCTTAATAATAGTGATTAATATTTGGGCCTCCCTGGTGGCGCCAGGGGTTAAAGTCTCAGTACTATCAAGCTATCACCAGCCACTACAGCATGAGTTCAATCCCAGAGAGGGAGCTGAACCCACAAGGCTCAGCAGATCTCTCCTGTCTCACCAGCTACTCCCCTCAGCAGTGTATTTCAGTAAATTCACCTGTTCTGCTCCCCATTTTGTCTCCGGTGAATCTTTCCCCACTGGCCCTGGCACCTCTGGCCTACACCCCGGTTCTTCTACGCAAAAAAAAAAAAAAAAAACACAAAACCTAATAAAAAACACTTACACAGGGACTGATAGATTGCAAAGAGTTATTAAATAGAGATCTCCTGATTTTTTCCAATTAAGTTCTAATGAAAACAATGTGAATGCCAAAAAAAAAAAAAAAAAGAATGTGAATGCCATTTGCATCAATTTGAGCTGTCTCCTGTAAAATACTTAAATGAACTGAGGCTAAAAATCATTTTACCTGAACAAGGGTTGCATCGTTACACGCTTTCCTAGCATCCTAAAGTAAAGAAAGATAAAATACATTTAGACATGAAAATGTAGATTTGCAAAATATTTTTTACTGTATCACATCTTTTATTTTAAATAACTTTAGATAAAATACACATAAGATTAATCAGCTTACTTATTTTAAGGTGCAACTATCACCACTCTATAATTCCAGAACATTTCTGTGATTCCCCCAAAGGAAACTCCTTATCTACCAATTCTCTCTCCTCATCCTCTGGCAGTCACGAATTTACTTTCGAACTCTATGGATTTTCTTCCTTTGGAAATTTCATAAAAATAGAATCATACACTATATGACATTTTAATCATTTAGGGTAATGTTTTCAAGATTCATTACACTAAAGCATTTATCAGTGCTTTGTTTTTACGATTGAACAATAGTTCACTGAATAGATAAACCACGTTTTGTTAATCTATTAATCAACTGGTGAACATTTGTTTCCACTTTTTGGTCTTTACATGCAATGTTGTTACGAACATTCATATCTGCGTTTTTATGTGTACATATGTTTTTAATTCTTCTGGGTATAAACTCAGGAATAAACTGGCGGAGGACATGCTAACTCTATTAAAAAACACTGACAATTTTCACAGTAGCTGCACCATTTTACATTCTCACAATTTCTTCACATCCTCACAACAGTTATTGTCCATTCTTTTGCATGTGGAGATCCAGTTGTCCCAGTACCATTCATTGAAAAAACTATTCCTACCCTATTGAATGGTCTTGTTACCCTTGTTAAAATCAGCTGATCACAGATGTATGGGTTTATTTATATTCTCAATTTCATTCCATTGTGAAAATACACATTTAGTTCTTAATTAAAATATTTTTTAAAATCATATCTGAGTAAAAAATGAACTAGACTAATAAAGTGATAATATTTGCAATTATATTTGTTTCCACAGAAACAAGAGTTCTAAGTTTCCTTCTATTTGTTCTGGATGAGATGACAAGAAGGATTTATAGTATAATCCAGTTCATTTAAGAAATATCAAATTGGTAACATGTCCTTAAATGTCTTGCAAATATACTGTACCTAAATGTTGTTATTAATAATAAAATATTTTTGGGGCCTCCCTGGTGGCACAAGGGGTTAAGTCTCAGCGCTATGAAGCCAGTGAATCACGAGTTCGATCCCTGGCCAGGGAGCCACCCACATGGCACAGCAGACCTCTCTTGTCTTGCCTGCTGCTCCCCTCAGCAGTGTATTTCAGTAGATCCACCTGTTCTGCTACCCACTCTGTCTCCGGTGAATCCTCTCACCCCCCGTACCTCTGGCCTACATCCCAGTTCTTGTATACATAAATAAGTAAAATAAATCTTTAAAAATAATAAAATATTTTTGATCTAGTATGAATAAATTCTATATCTCAAGATAAAATGTTATGTAATAGAAAATATAAATAGGGTAGTGTCTATATTTTTACAGCAAATTCCCTATAGGCAAGCAGGCTTGTATGCCTAAGCATTACACGGCAGCTTTTCCAAGAGACCCCAAATTTTTATACCACTGAAGGGAATTGCAAAAGGAGGAAGTGCAACAAATTAATATGACAAAAATCAGTAAAGTCAAGCTTATAGCATACTTAATAAGCAACAAAATATTGAAACCCAAGTTAACAAATTCACAAACATGGGAAAAATCAGAAATGCAATTAATTCTTCCTACTAGACTTAAAATAAATTTTTTTTCACCAAAAGCTAGAGCAGTATTCTCTTCAACTTTGTTCTTCCCTACTATGGTTAGCGTACGCCTGTGTCAAGAGGAGGTACACAATATTTGTTGAGCAAATGTTCCAAATGGACAACTTGTTCCAGTCAAGGGAGAAATAACTGATTATCTTGGTTGCCCTTTCTGCCTATTTATAAACACTTAGAATATTTCTGCATAAGGGTGTTCAGAAGCAGTTGCACAAATATATGATTTGATTCTCTCATTCTTAGTCAAATTGTGAGTTTAGAAACCTTATTTGGCAAATAATAATGTCACCCACATTTCTACAATGAAAAGAAGTTCCAGAAATGACAGAGATGGTCTGTTCACAAGAATCAGTGGAGTCATGTTCCAAAAGCAGTGCAGTAGAAAACTAAATGCTATAAAAAAGTTCTCTGATTTAAGCTTTATGAAATGAATTATCATTGTTTGGATGATCTTTCTTGATTTACTTTTCTGGTAAGAAATCTGTTGAACACTGTGTCAGGCACTATGCTAGGCACCGTGAATGCAGTAGAGGAAAGGCAAAATATCACTGCTCTTTTAGAGCACACTTTAATGTTAATAAAATAATTTTTAAACTGAAAATTAATGAATTGAAGTGTAAATAGGTAGTAAAAACTATAAGATGTTGGAATATAAAAATTCCATGAAAATTTTAGCAAGTCATAAATTTGTATTATGCAGACATTCTATTCACAGAGAACTTACTTTTCAGAACATTACTATCCACTGTAAAAGTGAATATAAAATAATATTAAAAGTTGAATTTCATATTTTCCACTGGAAGAAATATAAGATCTGACATTAACATCTTCATGTAAAATAAGAGTAACATTTTTCACACTGAATCAAAAAAGTAACAATTACAAACCAAGACAAATCTGTTCTGTTTTTGAATTTAAAATGAATTGTACTTATCAAATACATTTGACATCTAATACAATTATGTTATGTGTTTATGCCATATTTAAGTAAATATATAGATTATATTCCTGGAGGGGCCAGGAAGAAGGAAGAAAGGAGCTTTAAGTATAGTGTGACATGATTTAACTAAGAAGAAAAGTACACAGTCCTTTCCATACTTGTGGTTACTTGAAATCATGGGAGGAGATGATTCAGTGGGCACCTACACCCATGACGTCGTGTTTTTTGGGATGCTGAGGAGACATGAAGATGATTAAAACACAGAGCTGTCCATCGAGAACAGGTAGTAGAAGCAACTGTGCAGAAGGAATTATAACACACGGCAGGTAGTGACAAGTCGAGTGACACCAAGTCCAAACTTTATGTAAGTGAACTAAAGTGCCACTTATAGGCATTGGGCTAAGTCCTTTACATGTCATTTCATTTAATCTTCTCCACCAACCTAGACTGCAGGCATTAGTATTCTCACTCGACAGTAGCGATATCAAGCATCAAGTAGTTAAAAAAAAAAAACCTTGCCTATGGTCACAAAGTAAAAGGTGAAGTCCATGTTTCACTGCCTTTCAATAAAAGGAAAAATAAAGCCAAGAACTCTGATAAGCTTTTTAGAAGATGACCATGACTCAATGAATAATTGGAGACCTATGAGGCAAAGTAGTATAATTACAGGCAAAGGAAACAATTTGAAATCTTTCTGTTTGTTGATATAAGCACGACTATATTTGACACTCTTCCCCATCCTGTCATGGTTTGAAAGTTGTGTCTTTTAATTTTGTTGCAGAGGGAGCTTGTATTTGTTTCTTATGCTCTTAACTGTATTATTGACTTCCAAGTTGACTTCTAGTTATCTAGCATGCCACTAATAATTATTAATGCTTTACTGCACTCTAATATTGTGTAGATTAATGTTTTCCTAGTATATTACAATGTGATAATATCTGCCTCATTAGATGAATGAAAATGAAAACAAGAGCTATCAGACATGTGGGATCCAGCAAAAGCAGAATAAAGAGGCAAATAATAGCAATACAGGCATATATCAACAAACAGAAAGATTTCAAATAAACATCCTAATCTTACATCTTAAGTAAGATTGAAAATGAAGACCAAATGGAAAAGAAACACAGTAAAAGGAACAAAATCATAAAATTAGAGTGGAAATAAATCAAATAGAAATCAAAAAAGATAATCCAAAAGATTAATGAAACCAACAACTTGCTCGTTGAAAACAAATTTTGCCTATAAACAAAATAGGCAAAATTCTAGTTAAGCTCACTACGGAAAAAAAGGGGTGAAATTCTAATAAACAGAATCAGAAATGGAAGAGAAGTCACAAGAGGTATCACAGAAACAAAGAGGAACATAAGACACTATTACGAATGTCTTTATGAAAATAAATTGGATAACCTAGAAGAAACAAAAAATTTCTAGGAATCACACAACCTCCCAAGATTGAATGGGGAATGCTGGTACATTACTGGAGCGAATGTAGCCTAGTTCAACTCCTATAAAAAGCAGTATGGCAGTCTTTCAAAACATTACAAAAGGTTTATCATCTGATTGAGCAATCACTCTCCTAGGTATCTACCCTAAGAATACAAAAACACTAATTCAAAGACATATATGTATTCCTATGTTCACTACAGCGCCATTTACAAAGGTCGACTTATGGAAACAACCTATGTGTTCACAAAAAGATGAGTGGATAAAGAGGTGATGTATAGAGACAATGGTATGCTACTCAGCTATATTTCACCCAGCTGATTTCACTATGCTAAATGAACTCAGTCAGAAGGGGAGAGACAAATACCAGGTGATTTTACTCATCTGTGGAATATAAACAAAGCAAAGGAGCAGACAAAAACATATCTTTGAAATATGTCTGCAGAACTAAGGCTACCAAAAAGGGAGGGCAGGTTATGAGAGGGAGGGCAGGGTATGAGAGCAAGGGCAGAAAGGAAAACAATGAATTATGATAGCAGATAATTGGGGCTCTGGTGATGGGCCCGGTGTGATAAGCTACATTTGTAGAGCTGTGAACCTATAACCCTCAAACATGATCTCAATAAACATACATATATACACACACACAGCCCTGCCTCATTGTATTGTACCCCCAAATCAATCTACAATTCCAGGTGTGCAAATAAGAAGAGATCTGTTATCTTACAGCAAGGACTACATATATAATATTAACTTCTCAGGGACAAAGAAGCCACTAGTCTACACTTTATTTCTTAGGACTGATTTTTGGAGAGTTCTTTGAGACATGATTAAAAGTAATTGACCAATTCCAGGGCCTCCCCGGTGGCGCAGCAGTTGAACGCTGGGTTGCAAAGCTGCCCGCAGCCTCTGCAGCGCCGGTTCGATCCCCAGCTGCTCCCCGGCCACCGGAGGAGGGTCCTGCATGGCGCGCAGACCTCTCCTGCCGCCCGCTGCTCCCCTCAGCAGTGTTCTTCGGTCCTTCTGCCTGCTCTGCTCCCCGCTCTGGCTCTGGGGAATTCTCTCACCCTCCCGTGCTTCTGACTGTACCCAGTGCTTGTACAAATAAATAAATAGATAGATAGATAGATAGATAGATAGATAGATAGATAGATAGATAGATAGATAGATAAATAAATAAATCCTTAAAAAAAAGTAATTGACCAATTCCAGCCTTAGAAATTATTTAATGTAAGTAGACTGATAAACTAATGAATAAATTCAGTTCAGTGGTGCTGGTACTGAAAATGTTAAAATGAAAAATGAAAAAACTTGCTCTTACCTGGATCTGATTCCGTAGTTGTTCTGCTTCCTGCCTCAACTGTTCCAGTTCACTCATCCTGAGACTGTAGTTCCCTCAGGAATTAACAAGGGAAAGCAACTGTTAAAAAATAAGAGTGGGAGAAGAGATTCACTAAATTAACCAGTAAATTAACCTACTTTAAAATTACTGATATGGGGGTTCCCCTGGTGCCTCAAGGGGTTAAGATGCAGCACTAGGAAGCTACCTGCAGCCACTGCAGCATGAGTTTGATCCCTGGCCAGCGAGGTGACCCACATTGCGCAGCAGACCTCTCCAGGCTCGCCCGCTGCTCCCCTCAGCAGTGTATTTCAGTCAATCTGCCCGTTCTGTTCCCCACTCTGTCTCTAGTGGATCCTCTCACCCCCCCAAACCTCTGGCCTATACCCCAGCTCTTGTGTGCATAAATAAATAAATCTTTTAAAAAAGAGAGAGAGAAAATATGACACTCCTAAGAGGAAATCTGTGATGACTACCCTTAATTCTATCAATGGTGATACAAATGTTTATTTTTTTTAGGGTTAAATTTAAACATATTGTCAAATTAAGAAATAAATCTCCTGAAACATATAGTTTTAAAAACCATTGCTGAATCAATAAAAAAATAAATAAAAGTAAATCTATTAGGATTGATTGCGATGGCATTAAATTACAAAGTAATTTCAGAGGAGCTGACATCATTCTAATATTCCATTTTCAATTTATTGTTGTGATATATTTCTCCATTTATCTAAATTTTCAGCAAATGGGTAATTTTCTTCATGAGTTTTAACCAATTCTTGCTAAAGTTTTGCCATTTAGCAATTTAGTAAGCTTCTGACTTACTAAAGTGGGTTAGATCCCAGACATGGAATATCATTCTGCCTCATGAAAATAAGCAACATGCAGGTTCCGTAAAATCACAACCCTAATCGCCCTTGTTGGACCATACCTGAGAGCTGGCAGGCTCCAAAATACTAGAAACTCTAATTTTTTTGTAAAGATTTATTTATTTATGCATACAAAAGCTGGGGTGTAGGCCTGAGGTGCGGGAGGGTAAGCGGATTCACCAGAGACAGAGTGGGGCACAGAACAGGCAGATCGACTGAAATACACTGCTGAGGGGAGCAGCGGGTGAGTCCGGAGAGGTCTGCTGTGCCATGTGGGTTGCTCCCTGGCCAGCCAGGGATCGAACTTGTGCTGCAGAGGCTGTGGATTGCTTCATAGTGTGGTGCTTAATCCCTTGTGCCACGAGGGAGGCCCAAAACTCTAACTGGTTTCAATGCTGCTTCGTTTTCTGGGTTCCATAAAATCCTGGGCAAGGAGGACTGGTGTTAAGTTCCTCCTACTGGATCAGTCATGTATTAAAAAGGAGTATCAAGACACTCTTAATGGATCTCATAACTTTTAGGGTCATTCCAAAACACCCCTAACACACTCCTTACTTCCATTCCATTCCCCAAAGCCAATCCCACATGCAGGGAACTCTCTGCATGTGGAATGGAGTGACCTACAGCTGGGCAAGAGCTCCTCAGGCCAGTCTATGATCTGTACCAAATGAGTTTCCAGCCTGGGTTCCCCAAAGGATGAAAGTATAGCAAAATAGAGCTGGGCAAGATTCCTGTTGCTGAACTTTGGGGGCAAATAACTAAGGCCTACTTGGAACAGGACTCAACTCCTGACATAGAGCCAGAAGGTTGTGTTCCAAGTCTCGGGACCACAGGGAGCACATGGCTCGTCTTGAAAGTGAAGGTGTTTATGCTTGAGATGAAACTGAATTCTATCTACGCAAGAGATGTACTTATGTGCACAAAACAAAGAGCAACACAGTGACTCCTGGTGGCAAGCCAAATAAAACTAGAGAAATCTGAGGAAAGGTAACACATACCCAGGGAAACAGCGGCATAGTTAGTGCCAAATTCTGCAACAATCTTCCTGCTAGGGCCACAGGACACAGAATCTGTGCGGCACTGTACCTCTCAAGGATCTAAATTTACTGAAAAGCCAAAAAATAAAAGTAGATTTCTAAAAAAAATTAAAAGCAGTTGCTTCATTACCACTCTGTAGATTCAGGGACTGCCAGGAGAGGTTATGAGTCTTAAATGTCCCTGTCCATTCTTGCTGGGTATCTCAAGAATAGAGTCCTTACTGGTTGACTTCTCAATATTGTATTTGTAGAGAGCAACCTTGAGAGATGAGACAATGTGTACCCATAAGACAAACAACAGGTTTGCTTAACCACGAAAGTGGTGAGGTCTTCAAGCCCAATGTTTCTGTGCTGTGACACCAAACAAATATGTGGCATCCATTCAGATGCACCTGTGTCACCCCCATGAGATTTGAGAAGCACAGAGAATCATGTCTCAAAGAACTCCCCAAAAATCAGTCCTAAGAATGAGTAGACTAATGGCCTGTTTGCACATGTATTGTACATACTTCCTATGCTATGGGCATGCTGTGCTTGATGTCTGACCAAGCAATCTCATTTTCTGCCAGAATCAATGAAACAGTAACAGTTACTTTATTAGTGTGGAAGTATGTAAAATCCCAGAACTTTCACACTCTTTGACAGAAGAAGGCTCATAAGAAAGGTGAGGATTCCAACTGGAATTCGGTGGGCAGTGCTACTTCCCTTCTTCTTTAAAAAACCAAGCTGACACATGGTGTCAGCTTAAGGTGTACAATACATTGATTTCACACATTTATATACCGCACTAAGATCACCCCATGGAAATATGAGCTAACACCTTTGTCACATTCCAGAACTACCATTTCTGTTTTGTGGCTAGGACATTTAAAATCACCTAACACAGTATGCTGACCATAATCAGTGTGCAGCACATTAGAGCTTCAAAATATATTCACCTGTGGTTGAAAGTTACACTTCCCTCCTTATGCAGATTAGATCCCAGGGCCAAGACTTCAACAATTTTGCCAGCACCCTAGCTACCCAACCCGTCTATTTTTTTACTCTCTCAAGGCAAACTCACAACCTTGGATGAACCCAACTACCTACTTTCTTTTCAGCTAAGACCCAAACTACCAAACACGGATTGAAAAAGTCAGCCAGTGGGGCACATTAGTTGTGCTACAAAGGGTCCTCCAAACTACTTGGTCCCTCTATGGAGTTTTCACTCATTCCTTCCACTTTTAGTGGTAACTATCTTAATACCTTAGGGATGTTTTCAAGATTTTGAGTTTCTCACAACCCCTCTTGTAGCATGTAACCTCACCTTCTATATCATAAAGTAAAACGCATCATGAAGTTGTCATCAAGTATGAATGTTTGCAATTTTTGACTACTTCATATACATAACCATCCATAATGACTAACCTGCCATATGCTCCTCCTTCCTTTCTATTCTAATAGAAGAGCTGACTTTTCTGTCATTTGGACCAATTCTTCCACCTATCATTTAAATCTGACCACTTCCAGTATTCTTATACTTCTAATTATCCCTTTTTTTTTTACTATCTTCCATCTGTCACTTTTTTCTCATGACTTTAGTCTTTTTATTAAGATAATTTTCAAACACAGAAAGGTAGCTCCATATGGATGTCCGTAAAGGATATCCATAATACCCACAATGTAGGTTTTTAAGTTGTTAATACTATTGTATTAGCTTCATCTATTTTTTTTGTGGATGTATTTTAAAGTCAATTACAGATATCAAGACATTTCACCGTTAAATACTTAAGCATACATCACCATATATCAAGACATCTTTCTACTAACCATAAACTATTAATAAACTTAACAAAATTAACAGTAACTATGTAATAATCTAGTATGCAGTCTACAATATGTGATTTTTTAAGAAAAATATGTATTTGGTCACCTAAATGACCAAAATATATTTCTCATATACATTTGGTTTTCTTCCAGTTCCTGACTCTCAGCGATCAAAACCTTCAGAATTTCCTAAGTATGCAAAGATGGCTTTTGTTACGTGAATAAGGTGACTTTTAGGGAAGCACCTAAAGACAAGTGCTGGTTGTCTGGAAAACCAACAATGAAATTAGAGAGTTGGAACTTCCAGTCTCACCCACAGACCTCCAGGGAAGAGAGATGGGCTGGGGTGGAGTTCAACTGTCAGAGGAACCGTAAAGAGTCAAAGAATGCTGTCCTAAATCAACTATAAAGGAATTACAATGCCCAGAATGCCATGATTTCCTGATGGGAGGGGGCGGGGGGGGGGGGCTAGTGAGCACCAGAGGCAGAGCTAAGGGCAAACAGCTAGGTGGTGGGGGCTTTAAAACACCGAAGGCAGGTGGGCCTGACTCTTGCTTTTACAGCTCTGAGGGGCACCCTGGTATTGCTAGTAGGACAATGTGTAGCCATATGCAAGTCAAACAACTCCCCCCTCCTTCCTTCCTCCCTCCTTCTCTCTCTCTTTCCCACCCACACTTCTTTTAATGCTCCTTGTAAACAAACTTGTTTTATATTCCTTTTTGCTTATCTGCTTTTGAGTCTTACCCTGAGGTCTTAAGCATATCAGTAAGGACTCACAAACTGAGGCACACCCCTTTTATTTCTGAGATTGCCTCTAACAAAATTGCCACCAGCCAGTGATTTAATCAATCATGCCTATGTAATAAAAGCCCCAAAATGGGCTTTAGAAAGCTTCCGGGCTCCTGAACATGTGGAGATTGGGAAAGAGGCACTTTGAGAGCATGGACGATCCATGCCTTGCCCTGTACATCTCTAACATCTGGCTGCTCCTGAGCTGTAGCTGTTGTATTATATATGTGATCTAGTGACTAAAATGCATTTCCTGAGTTTTGAGAAGTTCTAACTCATTGACCAAACCTGAGGAGGAGGTTGTGGTCTAAGTCAGAAGTACAAACAACCTGGCTTGAGCCTGGTGTCTGGAGGGCCTTGGGACACTGAATCCTTAACCTGTGGAATATGATACAAGAACTAGGCAGACTATGTCAGAGCTGAGTTGAATTCTCAGACACCCCATGGTGTCCAAGAGTAAGAGAGTTGCTTGTTAGTATCGGGAAGCCTCCAGACACTCTCCCATTGGAAGTGGGCCTAAGAACCCTAAAAAGACAATTCACTTTCAAATTTCTGCAGTTATTCCATCGAAGACTTTTTATATCTGATTTGTTCAAATCTGGATCCAAACTAAGGACCACATAATATATTTAGTCATGCCTCTTAAATCTCTCCATCTAGAAATATCTACCATCTGCTTTCTTTTTTCCCTATTGACTTATTGGATAGACTGAGCCACTTGTCCTGTAGAATGTACCACATTTAGTTAACTTCCTTGCAGTTTTACTTAGCAAGTTTCTCCCGCTACCCAAAAGTAGAACACTCCTATTTGGTATAATTTGGTAGGTTTTTTTTTTTTTTTTTGAGTCTGGGAATACTATTACCATTAATTTATATGGAATTTTTTTGAGCATTCCCAGGCCCTAAAAATAACCTGCTAAATACCAAATGGGAACTTTCAGATGGCAGGAGGGATAGAAACATGTACACTGCCTGTAAACTGGAAGGAAGATACATAGGCTAGATGATGTTCAGATTCAACATGTTTGACAAATGAAGAAACAGAAATTTCTCCCTACTGCTCTGGGCTCTTCTTGGGCTGGTCCAGCAATCAAATAACATTGTAGAGATTAGTAGGATAAAAGAATAAATTTAATTACACATGTATGGGGAATTTACATGAATGTAGAGTCTAAAGACCATGGGGGCAAAATGAGGGAATGAGAAGGGCCTGGGTTCTCAGGAGAGAGAAGAGGTTCTCACATGATACAGAGGGGGTGACTCACATGAAAACAGATGCTCTGCAATTAGGCATTTGGCCTAACGTATAGAAAGTATCTCCAAAAGAAAGTTTATTTCTGATTAAAAAATCCTAAATCTGGGTACTAACCCCAATTTTCATTTTTCTAGGTAGTGTTAATGGGAAATAAAGTTTCAAGAATAGTCAGATTATTAGATAATCAAAGCGCTTTTTTGTACCCAGGATGCAATTCCAAAGAAAGAAAGCTGTTTCAATAAACACACATTTGAATTTAGTGTAAATAGGTAGGACTGGCGAGTCACTGACATTAAGAATGTGATTATTCTTAACAGGAGGAAAGCTTCTAGTTTTAAGTTGTCTTGACCTAAAAACTTGTTGCTACTAGAGGAAGGCAATGCAGGAGTTAATTTTTTCCTTGTTAATGACTGCACCACAGAGATACAAAGGTTGGCTACCAATTGTTAAAACCTTTTTATATCTGAGAAGACTGATTTTACCTTTGGGCAGCAGAATCCTGCACAAAGGATGAAGCCAATGAAAACGGCTTCACTCTCTAGCCTGCTAGGCCAGGGGTAGGGAGTCCCCAGAAAATTTTACAACGTTTACATTAGTTAAGTGAGTAGTAAAAGTTTCTCATGAGCCTAAAGTCTCAATTAACTTCAGCTTCAAATAATCTACATGCCAAAGTGACAACTTTTTAGAAAGGTACATTCTTGGCCTGTATTTTTCTCAGGAATACTTCTATGTGACACCATGGACTTCCTAACTGTACAACTACAACTGGTCATTTAACAGTACATCAGGAGGAACTTAATGTTGTTCATGCCACACATCAGCACAACTACAATTGATCAGTATATTTAGGTGTTAACAGCTTGATCTGTTTATCGTATAGTTATAATTCCTCACTTTCATCCAGCAAACAACCTGTGTGGAACCTTTTACTTGTATCCTTTCAATTAATGGTTAAAATAGGCCCAAGTGTGTTCGTTTGTTAACTGAAAAATAAAATCTCAAGGTTAGAAAAAGAGTTTATTAAAAGCGAGTCTTTGAACCTGGGAAGCAGACCAAACAGATATTACTCTATGCTATTCTACCAAACACCAGCACAAATCTAGTTTATATTGCCAGAAACAGTGAGTCACTGCACCAAGAAGGTAACTATTCTTTTTTTTTTTTTTTTTTTTTTGGGGGAAGTAACTATTCTTTTTTTTTTTTAATAGTTTTTCAGAAGATACATTTTATTTATTTTTTAAAATAAATTTTATTTTTATATTCCCCATACAATTGCAACCCCCCTATTTTGACCCCAATCCCTCCCCTCCCCGCCCCTCACCCTCCATAGAGTGTCTCTGATTCATAGTTTTTTGTTGATTTTGATTTTCACTTTCTGATAGTTATTCATTTTCCTGGTCCCTTATTTAAGTTTTCTAGATTCCTGCTATGAGTGAGACCATCCGGTATTTTTCTTTTTCTTTCTGTCTTATTTCGCTGAGCATGATCCCTTCCAGCGCCATCCATGTTGCTGCAAATTGCATGTGTTTATCTTTTTTGAATGCTGAGTAATATTCCATGGTGTATATGTACCACATCTTCTTGATCCAGTCATCTATTTTTGGGCATTTGGGTTGTTTCCAAAGCTTAGCTATTGTAAACAGTGCTGCTATAAACATAGGGGTACAGGTGCTCTTTGGAATTGATGTTTCTGTGTCCTTTGGGTAAATACCTAGGAGTGGATTTGCTGGATCATATGGAAGCTCTATGTTTAGTAGGTTGAGGAATCTCCACACAGCTCCCCATAGTGGTTGGACCAGTTTGCACTCCCACCAACAGTGCAGGAGAGTTCCGGAAAGTAACTATTCTTGATAGCAGGTGCTTCTGGCTCAGCACTGTCTCCATCTAAAGAATCCAAAGATATGCTGACCTTGGAGGAAGGCAATGCACGATCCAATCTTCACCTCTCTAAAAGAACGCAAAGGCTGGACATGCAACATTAAATCCTTTTTTATTCTGAAAATGTCAGCAGCAGACTGAGAATCACCCTAAGACCCCCAAACTTCCACACTCTAAATGCATTCTGCCATCTACCGCATTAGGACAAAGTATACTCTAGTGCTTAAGACCTTCAATAGAAAAGAACTTTATAAAATTAGTGTGCAGAGAGAAGAAAGGATATAGTTTCCACATGAAACACCCAAAGTTACCCATGCCCTCATAGGTAAATGTTCAGCCAAACAAGATTGGCCCAAAGTAGGGCTGCTGAATCCCAAAAGCTTGCCACAAGTCTAAGACACCATCTGGTGGGGAAACATAGGAAGGGAGTGTAAAGTCTGGGATGAAGGGAGCAATATCAAAGTAAAAATCAAGATAAAGGTTGCCACTGTCAAACTCCCTACAGGGTTCTCACCCACATCTCTTCAAAGTCGCCTTCGATGTCCCCAAGTCCCTGGTGTAAATCCAAGGCCAAGAAGCAAGTGTGGCAGCTTCTTCACTTGTCTCACTGCTCTAACTCCTCCAAGTCTCTGCCAAGTCCTTTTGATTGGCTTTCCCTTGCTGCTCAGCTCCACCCTTCATAAAGTGGATAAAGTGGGGCAGAGAACATGGAACCTGCCCTTTCAGATTACATTATTACAAGAAGACTGACTTACACCTTCAGGCAAAGTAGATTTATGCATAGAAGAGGAAGCCTATGAAGATGGCTTGTTAGTTTGCCCACCAGATCAGACATGGGGTTCCCGCAAAATTTTACTTTATGTTTATTTAGATCTTTAAAAAAGATAAAATTCCTTGACTCCTTATTTCACCATCACTTACAGTTCTTTTTCTGTCCTTCATTAAAAACTTTCAAACAGAGTTGTCTGTACATGACCTCACTTCCTCATTTGGAATGCTGAAGCCTCATCAAGTCCAGCAAATTTCAGCCAAGTTTAAGGAGGCATGATGGGAACAAAGGGACCATTTGAGCAATGTTCCCAAGGAGCAAAATGAGACCCCTTTCTGTGATGCTGTGTCCAGTGAAGGGTAGTATAATATGGCACCCCAAAATAGGTCTTTTGAACATAAGGACATTTTATTAAGGGGAGTATTTTGAGAAACAGAAATAACAGACTCTGAAAAGAAGTTACCTTTGAGATAGAAACTTTCATTTGTAAGAAAAAATTCCATTTGTAAGAGTGTCGAACCTGTATCAGGAAGCGATTATATCTCAAAATCACAAGAGAATTTTATCAATGGAGAAGGCCTTAAATTTGCATAACAAACCTTACTCTTTTTACTCCTACTTTTCTGAAGAACCTCCCAAGACTGGCCTCTTCCACCTTCCTTTTGTCTTTGAAGATCATATTTAAACTGGGGGCTACATCAAGGAATTTTTTTTAAGATTTATCTTATTTATGTATACAAGAACTGGGGTACAGACCAGAGGTATGGGGCGTGAGAGGATTCACCAGAGACAGAGTGGGGAACAGAACAGGCAGACTGACTGAAATATACTGCTGAAGGGAGCAGTGGGCAACTCAGGAGAGGTCTGCTGCGCCATGTGGGTAGCTCCCTGGCCATGTGGGTAGCTCCCTGGGGATCAAACTTGTGCTGCTGTGGCTGTGGATAGCTTCATAGGTTGTGTCTTAACCCCTTGTGCCACCAGGGAGGCCCCTACATCAAGGAATTAATTCACTTTCCCCTGGGTATCTCTCTTGTACTCTGAGGTATACATTTTAATAAACTCTTTTTCCCTTGTTAATCTGTTTTTTTTATTACTGGGTGGTGTCAACCAAGAACTCAGAAGGGAAAATTATTTTTCTTCCCCTACATAGAAAACCTCAAATTTTCTTTAGATATCTGAAAAGATGTCAAACCCATCTTCCTTACCCCTTCCTATCTGGTACTAAAAAAAGGAAGTAACTTTTCACTCTTTAAAAAAAAAAAAAACTTATTAGTTTTGTCACTGAAAAGGTATATATTGATCACACAGACTTTCTGTTGGTCTTTTCTCCTCACCCAACAACTGTTTGTTCCCGAGAATATCAATAAGGAGTATATCTAGCATAGACTAGTAGAAAATAAATGATTTATGGAAAGCCTAGAGGCTGACGAGGGTAAGATGATGTTATAAAATGCATTTAATACAACATGAATCTAATACAGGTTCTGCTAAAAAAGTGACAACCGGTCCAAAATGGATTCACTTGGGTTAAGTTCCACATCATTAAACTAAGAGTTAAAACCTTACTTAATTGTGGCTTCAATCCCTCCAGGAATGTAATCTTAACTAGCCTGGAACTCCCTTGTCAACATCAGCAAGGTAAATCTGCCTGACAGACACTTCCTGTTTGAAAAGGAAGATGATCCTCCTGAAACAGTCCATTTATCGCCTTATCTCTGCACTCCAGTCTGGAAAACCTTCTGTGTTTTACAGCCCTTCCAAACTCCTTTCTTAAAGACCCAGACCCGGTGAACAACCACAAAGCTAATGTCTAAAGGAAATCAAGCATGCTACTTTAAAAAAAAAAAAAAAAAAAAGCTTCCAACATACACAACCAGAATCTTTCTCAAGTCCCACTAACCACTCGGTGGTCAGCGACACACCCCATTCACAACTGTTGACATTGACTTTTACAATTTTCCCTAATATATAAGACTGAGGAGGGGTCAGCTATAGGAGCCAACATCTTCGATTGTGTGGGTACGCAGGTCTAAAATTACATCATTCAAAGTTCTGTTATGCTGATGACAAAAGAAAATTAATTCCTGGTCTTCTTGAATTTTCTCCAGGAACTCCAGTTTCCTCCCATGTGGAAAAGATGTGCCCATCAGGTTTAGTGATGTGTGTAATTATCCTAGTATTGAAAGCGAGGGGTTGGGGGAGGGAGAGAGAGAGAGAGAGAGAGAGAGAGAGAGAGAGAGAATTGTATTTTGAACACCAATCACTTGCTATTTTCTTCTTTGATATGTATGCTATTATATGACAAGGTATACAAATAGAACTCAAACTTGGGAGGGGTAGAGCAGTTCTCATAGGAAAATCTGTCAGACTGTGTCCCAGGCTCAAATCCTCACTTTGATTACTTAATAAATTCTTTGTTATCTATCGATCAATTGATCAATTTATATTATCTATCACTCAGAATTTTATTTCAGTTAATACAATGCAATGTTACTTCAATAAAAATTAAAATAAAATATTTTTAAATTAAAAATGAATCCATGAGTAAAGTTATTATTTAACATGTTTGAGCATTTTGTGGGTTATCATTTAAAAGTTTAAAAAAATAGTAAGTTTAAAAAACTAAGCCCCTACTCCTTGCCAGGCAGGCAGGTTTGGGAGGTTTTAATAGATAAGGGAATTGATAAGGTTGCCTTGGGGATAGACCAACTACTAGGACCAGAACAACCAGCAAAGCTCCAGAAATGCAGAAGCAGGGCCAGGATGTGCTTATGCCAAAGGCCAGCACTGGAGCCCAGACATCCCAGCAGATAACTGGGTGCAAACTGGAATTCCAACTTAGAAAGTCCAGGAAATCAGAGTATTAAAGAGCACCTCAAATCTTCCTTCCTGCGCAGACCTCTCTTCTCCCCTCCCCTTGCAAGCTATTTCAATAAATCTGTCTTTTCTGTTCTCCATTCTGTCTCTGGTGAATTCTTTCATCCCCCACCTCTGGCCTCACCCCAATATTTCTCCCCACCGCATTTAGGTTTGGTGATGTTTTTGTAACCAAAAACAAACTGTTTAAACTTATATCAGTAAGTCTATGATAAAACTGGTTTCATTATAGTTCATTTCATTTAAAGTCACAGTTTCCAAGACCTGTAGACAAAATTAACTGAGAACAGTTTTCATGATGGTGGGAAGAGAGTTTCTCTTCTACCCCAAAGGGAGAGAGAAAAAGCCAAAACCAGAAAAAGAAAGTAGGAAAAGTTAGTCGCTAGCTGAAATTCTAATAAAGGATTAACATCTAGAATTTAAAAGCAATTTCCCAAACAATAGAAAAGATTGACTACTCATTAAAAAGATATGCAAAAATACAATGCATTAGTATGGAGGGAAAACTGAGTAGACTAATATACAAATAAAAGGATACTAAATAATCAGTGTAATGCAAAAAAAAATGATTTCATACACTTATTACACTGACAATTTTTTATCAAGTTTCAACCATGAGTTAGCAAAGTAGTAGAAGAAAACAGTAACTCATTCTAATAGGGCAACTATTTGGGAAGCAGTTGGGTAATATCTAACAAAGGTGATGATATGCGTATCTTTCAATCTTGCAATTCAATTCCACTTCTGCGTAAGTAAACCTAAAAGAAACACAAGTACATACACTCGATGTATTCAAAATCTGGATTCATATAGCACTACTTGTAATAGCAATAAACTGTAACACTAAAGCCCCCTAAAAAGGAAAATGGATAAGTGTAGTGTTTTCTCGGTGAATTACTAAGTAGCAGTGAAAATGAAATAACTACAGGAATATATAATATAGGTGAATCTTAAAAATAATATTCAGAGAAAAAGAAATCCCAGATGACACAGACCAGTAATACTTTTTCAAAACTCAAAACAACCAAAATTATCATATTGTTTAGGAAAGCATACATATTAATAACAATCTTTTTTTAAGGAAGGAATGATATAGTATAAGAAAGAAGCACATAAGTAGTTGCAAATAATTGCTATTTTCTAATTTTTGAGATGGGGGTTTGCTTTATAGGTTTCTATATATTATCAGTAAGCAAGTATAAGGGAGCAAAATTTGTCACCCCAGAATATGTCTTTTTAGCTTAAGGATGGTTTCATAGTAGATACACTGAGCAGGATGGAGGTTGCCCTTTTATATGATGCATTTACATATGAAAGGAAAAAAATGCCATTTGTATCTTCCCTAGTGGAAAGAAAAAATTTCTTTAACTCTGTTAGTGGAGTAGGCAGCAACTTAAATCTGCCTCAATAGTCATGTCTTTGTTCCGAGTGCCTTTCCCAGTAACCACACATAACTGACCCCACCCCAGCCTTTGTTTTTAGCTGCAGTTATTTAAGGAGGTGACAAGCTGTTTTGGTACTCAGTTTTATACTGGGTTTCTCCCATGTCTACAAGAACACATATTATTACTAAACCTCATTTTGACATTTTTCTCTTGTCAGTCTATCTAATGCTAACTTGATTATTTGCCAATGTAAAATTACCAAAAGAAGAAAGGGGAATCAATTCCCTTTTCCCATACAAGCACATATAAATATATAAAAGGGAATGATAGGGTTAAAGATTAAAAATATTTATAATATACACAATTCTTGCATCTACTATTATAAATTAAACAAAAACTATTAGACTGAGGTGCTTCTAATACTTTAGCAGTCTATGTAAACAAACTCAAACCTATGTCTGTAATGCCTCAAAGTTAAGAATCAAAACCTGTGGCCCTCCCCGGTGGCGAAGCGGTTGAGCGCTGGGTTGCGAAGCTGCCAGCAGCCTCTGCAGCGCTGGTTCGATCCCCGGCTGCTCCCCGGCCACCGGAGGAGGGTCCCGCATGGCGCTCAGACCTCTCCTGCCGCCCGCTGCTCCCCTCAGCAGTGTGCTTCGGTCCTTCTGCCTGCTCTGCTCCCCGCTCTGGCTCTGGTGAATTCTCTCACCCTCGCGCGCTTCTGACTGTACCCAGTGCATGTATAAACAAAACAAACAAATGAATAAATAAATAAATAAAGCATGCCTCTATTAAAAAAAAAAATTAAAAAAAAAGAATCAAAACCTGTGAATAATCACAGCCAACTAAATTTTTCCCCAAAAAGGCAATCACTTAAGTTAGTCATTCAAATAATTTTCTTGCTTTGCTTCCTGTCTTCTCTGCAAAAGTCTTGCCCCTAGATCCTGCGATGGGCCTTTTCATCACCTCCAGTTGGCCATTGCCCAATCTAAACTGATTTTTGTTAAAAAAAACTCTTCTAAGAATTTTACTGTGTCTCAGTTTTTAACACACCGGAAGTCAACTGGGGATGATAAAATAATGGAAAGGAATGAAATAAAATTAGAGAAGGAAACAGAGGCTTCGACAGAGGCTCACCCTGCCTGAGATAAGAAGAGCTGGGCACTGAAGCTGCACGTGTGGACTGCCTCTTTTCAAAGGGCCTCTCATCAGATGTCTCAGCTGAGTGTGGCTTTCAGAAACCCACACTTCCTTGCTCTTTACCAATTATTCCTTTTCTGTATTTTTAATGGGCTTGTCCCACTCCATTCATTTCTTAAATATTACGTACCCCAGTTCTACCTTCAGCCAGTTAGTTATGAAACTTCCCTCCTAGGAGGAAGGGGAGGTATGGAGAGGTATGAGACCTGAATCATCTCTGTCTTTACAAAAGAAAAGAAAATTATCAGAAAGGTATGGTGTAATAGCGTAATAGTTAAGGAATTTTACCAGTGGTGATTTTTACTCAAATTAGAATTGCTTATCACAGTTAATACCTGAAGAAAACTAAAGAAATCTTAAATTGATAACTGAACAGGAATTAGTTTGATATAATCACAATGCTCTCTCAATTACTAACCATTTCACAAAGTTCTTTTTCAACATGAATATTCGATTGTATTAACACATTTGAAATCTACCATAGAGAAAAAGCACTGTAAATTGAGCAGAAAATAACATATCAGTTGTCTTTTAAAAGTTCAGCTGTACCAGTTACAAATATCAAAATATACCAATGATTCATTGTATTCAGGGCAGTTTGTTAAATAAATGGAAAAAAATACAGTAGCATAATTCAGATGGCCTTCTACTTCCACTTCTTAAAATAGCCATAGAACTATTACTAAAACAAGGCTTTATCTAGCCTACACAATTATACTGCTGTGTTAGTGAGGGGCTATTTTAGTCTATATAAGACAAGGAGATACAAGTATTTCTTAGCTACTAATAATTTTCATACTGATTATGAAAGCTCATGTAAGACATGAAAGAATATTTTAAATTGAACTTTAAAAATTTAAGCAACTTTTGTTACATATAAGTTTATTCATCAGAAAAGTTAGCTTCAAATTTGCTCTTCTAACTAAATCCTTGATTATTCTACTTTTTTCTTTGTGATAGATGGCAAGTTCATAATTCCTATTCTTTGTTAATTTGTTAAAACCCATAATGAATTTGTAGTTGAATTTAAAGCTTTTGTGATCATTCTAACTAAGGAATCTAAAAACACAGTTACCCGCCCACCCCAAGTACTCCATATACAGATAGATATTCCCATGTGGCTTTCTCAAGATGATGGCTCCAACCCTAGAACTGCATGGGACAAATGGGTATAAATGAAAAATAGAAGTTAGCGATGCTGAAACTTTCACAAGTGTTAAGTTTTGTGTTTTTATTTTGCTATCACATTTCTCACTACAGTGAGCTAAGTGAAACAATTTAGCCTCTTTTGAACTGAAGGCTGTTTTATTTGTTCCAGGAAATATGAGATACTGCTCTCACGTTTGTTTCTCTTCACCTAACTGGTATGTTCTAACATTGTGCACTTATTCACCAAACACTTACCGAATACCTACTATGTTCAAAGAACAGGGGCGACACGGGAATAAATTCAGCTCTTTGGAATTTATAGAGAAAACAAGAACATAGACATTTAAGTACATCCTCACATATATACCATGGACTCCATGCTCATTCCCATCAAGCCCCAGGAACAGATGCATTTCAGAATTTGGAAGTTTTCAGATTTTACAAGGCTGTATTCATTATGTATCACATAATGCCCCAAATGGACCACAGGGTAGCATCCCACATTATCAAGAAGGAATATTTCTGCAGAAAATGTAAGCAAAGTCACATTAGGCTAGGAAAAAATAAACTACCAACTACAGGATAGTTCAGGTCAGATTATGGAACCAACTGGGTTCAAATTATATAAGGTTTTGCCACTAAGTGACTTAGGAAAAAAACTACAGTTTTCAAAGCATTTTTAATCTCCAAATTATCGAGGCATTGCTGACCTGTAATATATAGCACAAGCGCAAGATAACCCCCCAAAACATAAAAGACATTAAGTAGGAGTTAGTCAGCCAAGACATGACATTTAAAGTGTACTATGTTCCATGCACTATTCAAAGCTCTTCACAGTAACTCATTTAACAACTCAAATCAATCTCAAAAGGTAGGTCATAGTCTTTCCTCATTCAATGAAGAAAAACTCTATTATGGGTTATAGACATAACCCAGGTTCATACAACTTAATAGTCAGAATATGACTCTACTTACTGTGTGATCCTAAAAACTGTTTCACCTGAGTCTTAATTTCCTCATCTGCATAGTGGCATTGCAAATAGCTACCCTATAAGATTGTTTTGGGGATTAAATGATACACATTTACAAAATATAAAGAAGCTATGACTATAAACACTATACTGGCCAGTTATCAGATAACAGATATAATACAATACTACTGTAAACAAAAAAGGAAAATAAAATTATTATTAGAATTATTTTTGTGGCCTTAACATTCCAGTTTTGCTGCAATGTGAACTACTTCTTTCTCTCCCTCACTCCTTGAGAACTACAGAGGCTTCTTCATTAACTCTAAAGGCTGTCTTCTGTTTCCTGGACATAAACTATCCCATCAGCTGTCTTTCATATAGACCAGGGCTCTCTAATGGGGGTTGGGTGGGTGTTGGTTAAGGGGGACAGATACAAAGCGGAAGAGAGATAAGAAGAAAAAACGTGTCATCATTTAGAGGACTTTCTCAAATGACAATCACCTCCTGAGAATTCACAAGCAGAGTACTAATCCTTATAGTGTCACAGCACCTCCTGAAGATTTCAATACCTGACCCCACCCCACCAGCACCTTGCTTGTCATCCACCCCAACCTTATGCCAATGCTTTGCTTGTGGCTATATCCTTCAGGTGTTTAAGAAGGCTACTACATAAATGATAACCACTAATTTAACCAAAAAGGTTAATCAGTTGTTCCCAAAGGGTGGGGACCAGCAACATCACTTAGGAATTTGTTAGAAATGTACATTTTTAGATTCTTTCCCAGGCCCCAAAAATAAGAAACTTAAGGGTGGGGCTCAGCACTTTGTGTTTTAACAAACACAACAGGTGATCATGTGTGGTTCATCACTGTGTCACTAAATCATAGTCTTGTTTTTACAAGGAAAAGTTGAATTGACCAGAATGACTCTGGAGTAAATCTAA